>NC_091953.1:19770607-20390607 GCF_031021105.1 Erythrolamprus reginae | reverse complement strand
GAGACCAGGTGTGTTTCCGCCCAAGACATCAGGGAGTGAGCCTCCTCCATCAAACGGCCCGACCTCGTACCTCCCTGATGATTTATATGGGCCCTTGTTGCTACGTTGTCCGTCATGACGAGGACATGCTGTCCCTCTACCCGGTCTTTGAAGGAGTGGAGTGCCTTGAAGACTGCCCTTAGTTCTAGTAAGTTGATATTGGGGTCCCTCAGGTCGTCTGCTGTCCAGAGACCCTGGGCCACTCTGGAGCCGCAATGTGCTCCCCAGCCGGAGAGGCTCGCATCTGTAATGATCGTCACCTCCCGATGGTGTAGGAAGGGAGAGCCTCTGGTCAGCGCTTGGGACGTCCACCAGGGCAGAGAGTGACGGACGGGTAACGTGAGACGTACCTGGTGTTTGGAGTGGCTCATGCGTGCTCTTTGGAAGGGGAGGAGGAGCCATTGAAGCGGGCGGGCATGCAGCCGCGCCCATGGGACGATGCTGATGCAGGAGATGAAGACTCCTAGCAGCTGGGATAGAAGGGCCAAGGGGACCCTGGTGCGGTGCTGAATAGAAGCTATCAGCGTCCTCACCCTCTGCTGCCTCTCTGATGACAGGTAAACGATTCCGGCTGCAGAGTCTATCAGAGTTCCCAAATGTAAGAGCTGTTTGGTTGGATTCAGGTGGCTTTTCACATAGTTGATCGTGAAACCACAGGTCTCTAGAGAACGTATTGTCCGTTGTAGATCTAGTCTGGCCTGTTGAGGGCTGCTGGACAAGATGATTACGTCGTCCAGATAGGCCATGAGACGAATGGATCTGGTTCTCAGGTCGGCTGTCAGTACATCCAGAAGCTTGGTGAAAGCTCTGGGGGCCGATGAAAGTCCGAAGGGCATTGCCCTGTACTGGAAATGATGGTCCTGTATACAAAAGCGGAGGAAACGTCGATGATGTGGATGAACTGGTACGTGCAGGTACGCCTCTTTGAGGTCGATGGAGGTCATCCAGTCGTGGTGTCGGATGGATGCCAGGATTGACTGTAAGGAATGCATCTTGAAACGTTGGTAGCGAACATAGATGTTCAGCTGCTTGAGGTTGAGAATCAGGCGGTAGCCGCCGGACGTCTTGGGGACCAAGAACACGATAGAGTAGAACCCCTGTCCTTGTTGATGTACTGGCACCGGTTCTATTGCCCCAATGTCCAACAGGTGTTGTACTTCCCTGGCAATCAGGGAACATCTTGGTTGAGATAGCGACGGGCATTGTAGGAATCTGTCCGGAGGAGTCTGTAGGAAGTTGATGCGCAGACCATTCTTCACGGTATCTAGCGCCCAAATGTCGGTGGAAATAGCCGCCCAAGAGCCTGAGAAGGACTGCAGGCGTCCACCGATGGGTACCTGGATGGGTAAGTCATTTTTGTTTTCGGTACCCTCCTCTGTTCCCGCCCCGAAAGGATCTGCGGGGCTGTTGGAACTGTCGGTTCCTGTCTCCATAACCTGTTCTGTCGGACCTGAAGGATGGCTGCGTGTAGGAGCTCTGTCCATATGGCCTGGTGTTTGAGGCCGCAGGCGCGTCCGTGTCCGCTCGAAAGGGCTGCCTTCTGTAGTATGGGGCCGCCCGCCTGTCTTGCCTCCTCGCCGACCTTGGCAGCACCTTTTTCTTGTCTTTATCCTCGATCAAGACTTTATCTAGTGATTCTCCAAAAAGTGTGGTCCCTTGGTAGGGCGCGGTTGCAAGACGCCATTTCGATTTGGCGTCCGCTTGCCAAGAGCGGAGCCATATTAGGCGTCGAGTGGAAAGGTTGGTAGCCATCGCCCTGGATGAAAACCTAGAAGCAGCCAAGGTGGCATCGGCGGAGAACTCCGTGGAGGCGATCAATTTATTAATGTCTTGGCGAAGGCGAGCGTCCTCCGGGCCCAACCTGGGGAGGATGTCTCGAAGCCAAAGGATTGAGGCCCGGTTGAAGAAGGAGGCTGCCATAGCAGCTCTCAAGGACCAGGCACATAGCTGGTGCATTCTCCGGATCAGGTTCTCGGCCTTCCTATCATCGGGCCGCAAACCATCCGCCATCTCCGATGGAACCAGGGCATTGGAAATTAGCGAGGTAACCGGGGTATCCACAGCCGGGTATTGGAGCAAATCCTCTATTTCTGGATCGAAGGAGTAAAGCTTCTTGTCCAGAGCTGAGGGACCCAGAGCTGCTGCTGGTTGCTGCCAGGGCCTCTTTATGTTTTCTGCAAATATGGGCACTGCAGGGATAGTTTCTGAGTCCCTTTGAGGCTCATTAATGAGTCTGGAAGCGGGTAATGTGCCCACATCCTGGTCAGCCGTCTTTTGGGCACTGGTCAAAGTTAGTGTGGTTCTGGCCTTGTTTAGGAGAACCCTGAAAATGGGTGCCTTGAATAAGCCTGCTAATACAGGCTGTTCTGGTAAGGTGGCTTCATCCCCCGACAGCTCATTCTCTGGGTCTGAAAAGGCCTCTCTGAACTCTTGCTCCTCCTGAAAAGAGTCATGCAGGGAAGGTGCAGGTGCAGGAGCTGACCAGATATCCTGCCTGCTGGGGCGAGGTGGCAGTGGGGATTGATGTTGTTGTTGGGCCCCAATTGCTATGCCCTGTGCATAAGCTGAAGCAATCATGTCTTGTACCGAGGGAGACATGGCTTGCCAGTTATCTGTAGAGCCCCTGAGCCCTGCTGCTGTGGGCGTGAATGTGGCTGTAGCTGCTGGAGGTTGAGAGGCAGGCCTGCTCCATTCTGATCTCTGAAATCCCTCAGATGGTGGGGGGGCACTTAATGGGCGGTCTGGTGAAAGACCCCCAGCGCTTTGAAAGGGAGGCCCCTCGAAGGTGGCCGATGACAGGGGAGGAGGACCCAGCGGGCTTTGATAAACGGGTGGAATAACCATGGCTGAGGGGCTAGGCCCTTGTCTTGGTTTTGCTTTGTCCAGCTGGGCCTCGAGGGCCTTTATTTTCTTCTCAGCCTCCTTTAGTGCATTGGAGGACTGAGAGCTTTTCCCCTTAGATTTTGAGCTGGGCCCCTTGTCCTTACTTTTATTCTTGGAGGAGGAGGGCACAGGAGCGCTGGGACTGGATTGAGACATGTTTGTAACAACACCGAGCCAAAAACACGAGGTTACTGCTTAAAAGCAAGTAAAATGGTGGACTAGGGAAGCTGGTGTCCCCTAAATAACATGTCATCTGTTTTTCCTGCTCGTGATTGGCTGGATACTAGGTAGAAGCCCATAATAGCTTCGTTGTCCTGGCAACGCCCTGAAGCAAGATGGCGGCCCTGGGATAGGCTGAAAAGAGCCTAGTCACTCTGACCCCTTAGCAAACAAGATGGCGGCCGTGACATCAGGCGGGAAAAGCTCTGCTTCTCAAACGGCCGGAGGGGGACTCAGAGGCTTTGGCCCTGCGCCAAAATGGCGGGCGCAACTTCGGGCAGCTCGGCAATCACCTTCTGCACCCCCCCCCTTTCAATTCCTTCGATCTCTGCTCCTCTGAGCGATCGGGAACAAGGTGGCTGCAAAGGGCCTCCGAACAGCTGATCTTTTTTTCTTTTTTTCATTGCCGATCGGCAGGAACGCTGTCTGGGAGCTGCTGGGATCGCCTTACAGCTGATTTCCCCCCATGGGGAAATTCTGTGTACTGATTGCTCCTCTGATCGGTAAGAACCGATACTCGGAGACTCGTTGCGCTGGAAGAGTGGTTGGGGGGGGGGGTCTGATCGCGGGCGTCAGGGACCCCAATCCAGCGATCCCTTTCAGCAAGGCAATACTCCGGAGAGCAGTGGCCTCTCAGGGATTGAAGAGACGGAGAACAATACCCCGGAGGGCAGTGGTTCTCGAGATCCAGGTCTTCCTCCTATAGAGAAAGGGGAAAAAAGGAGAAAAAATTATTGTTAGTAAACATCCTATAAATCTCACATACTGTGAGAAGAAAACTCATAGTCCCTACACTATGACTGAGTTTTTAAGACTGAACCTGAGGAGGTAGAGGGGGGCGGGACATAATTATGTTAATTTTTAACTCAGTCCCTGCCAATGAGGCTGAAGAACAACCCACATTGGACTCTCCGAACAGTGCAGGGGAGAAGTACCACTGTACATGCAGCCACGCAGCACAGGAGGAAGTGAACTAGCGACAAGGTAAGTTAGAACCCATCCCTGGCAACTTTTCATGAATTCAAACAAGATCTACAATCTCAACTCACTGTTTTTCACAAGGTTTGTGCTCTCACAACAAGATAACTGCAAGCAGCCTTCATTTATGATCATCTCTCCTCACCTTAATTAATGGAAAGATGTATGCTTCACTTCTTTTAGAAGTTTTACAACAGTTGCAAAAATGATGAAAAACAGAATGAAAACAAAGCCAAGTTAAATTTCAGCCAAACAACATCCACCATCCCCACGCCCAATCTCTACAGAAAAGCAGAAAACCACAGGAGGCATTTGCAGCTATGGAAATAGACATTTAAAAAATACATTGAAATGCATTGGAGCCTGGCCTATTGCAGGACCAGCTCAATTGTAAAAGCTGAGTCCAAGACAAAGATTACTGCAGGAATCAATTACCACAGACTCAAGTGAATTGGCCCTGCCACCAATGAAAGTAAATGGAAAAGGTTAAAAGTTTCATTAGGATCAAAGGCTGTCATTTGCAGCCAAAGGAATGTACAGCAGAGTTTTTAAAAAGCTTGTGAAATGCTTTGCATCCTGGCATAGAAAGTTATCACCCATCCCTCTTCTAGAAGAATGAAATATTTTATGAAACATTTAAAAAGGCAGAATATGTCATTTGGCGGGACCCAGGGGAAGAACCTTCTCTGTGGCGGCCCCGGCCCTCTGGAACCAACTCTCCCCAGAGATTAGAATAGCCCCCACCCTTCTTGCCTTTCGTAAGCTCCTTAAAACCCACCTCTGTTGTCAGGCATGGGGGAACTGAGATATTCTTTCCCCCTAGGCCTCTACAATTTATGTATGGTATGTTTGTATGTATGATTGGTTTTTAAAATAAGGGTTTTTAGCTGTTTTAGTATTGGATTGTCGCATGTTGTTTTTACCACTGTTGTTAGCCGCCCCGAGTCTATGGAGAGGGGCGGCATACAAATCCAATAAATGAATGAATGAATGAATGAATGAACGAATGAACGAACGAACGAACGAACAAACAAACAAACAAACAAACAAATAAATATTATAAAAGAGAAACAGAAATATTAAGGGATACCGAAACTCAGAGCTTCAGCTCCCGGCCCCCAGCAGTTATTTTGTGCCCGTGGAGAAGGACTAAACCAACCTATCTATAAAGCAGTGTTTCTCAAATAGTGGGGCGGGGGCCCCCAGGGGTTGTGGAGTGATGCCAGGGGAACATGGGTTTTTTTGCTGCAGGGCGTAGGAGTTCTTTGCACCAAACAATAGCACACAGCGCAGAGCAAGAGATATGAAATGCAGATAACAAACCCTTAAGAGACACCATGGAAAAATATTTAACAGAGATGAAAAGAAAGGAGGAGAGAGACGGAGATAATGAGACAAACGTAAGTCTCCCGAAAACTAAGATGAGGAAATATGCCGAAGTGTATGTAGCGCTTGGCATAACTTTGACTACGGTGGGAGACGAAGAAAGACCGGTATGCTCACTGTGTCTAAAAATGTTGGCAGCGGACAGCATGAAGTCAAATAAATCAAGGTGTCACTTAAAGACATTACACCCCAATCATGCTGATAAGCCGCTTGAGTTTTTACAGCGAAAACATGCTGAATATTGCATATAATAGTCCCGGCAGAGAGTTGTGGGGGTGCAAAATATTTACTTCTTCCTAGGGGTGGGGCAACAGAAAATAATTGAGAAACACTGCTATAAAGCAAAAGACTTTCAGCTCCAGGATGCTGGGATTAAGAAACGACCCCCCAGAATCTATAATAAGATTATCTAGCAGCGGGGCTCACTGCATTACAAAATCACCTGAGGGACATTGCATCAGCCCAAGGTTCAACCAAACTTGATTCAGACAAACATGACTCCACATGGCCCCATGGGACTTTGACTAAATCCAGTAGAGTACATGCTCTTGCCACAGGAACAGGAAGCTCAAGGGCACAAATACCACTCTCTCACAGCACTAAGCATCCTGTCCATCAATAAACTATTTTTCCAATCAGCCTCCATGTTTCCAGTGTCTGAACCAGATGGATATTTCTTTCCAACACTGGCAATAGGGAAGAATGGCTTTTGTTAAAAGGGTGAGGTAGGTAGGAGAATACAAAAGATGAAAATACAGGGTTTTATTTTGTTTTGTTTCTGGAATACCTTGAGCTCTGGAGAAATCATATTTATCAATTTACCGTATCTTGAGAGCATCTCCAGAGGCACACTCAAAAATTCAAGTCACATTCAACTCCTGGTAATTCTATGAGTGTATCCATGGCAGGAGTGGGTTGCTCCTGGGTTGTTTGTTTGTGAGATTTATATGCTGCCCAATTCCAATAGGGCTCTGGGTGGCTCACAATAATCCCAATAGAATTTAAAAAACAATATAAAATATAATAACAATGAAACAGCACATAATAATATAAAATACATTAATAATCCCTTTTAAAAAAACATACATACTGTCAGTCATTCCTAATCCTAGGCCTGTTGGAAAAGCCAGGTCTTAACGGCTTTCCGGAAGACCGGTAGAGTGTTGTGGTTGGCTCTGGCCCAGCTCCTGCCCCAGGGAATGGGGAGGTGGATGCAGGGGAAAATTCAACATGTCACAGGCCTGTGTTATTGCCGACAGAATCAGTTCAGAGCTCAGTTTCCTCGGACGAAGAAGAAGGTGGGAGTGACTCGGCAGAGGAGGGCTTGGCACATAGCCCAGGCAGTCAATCACCCTTATCTTCCGTTGATTCAGATGATGACATTTTGGACCCACGCAAGCGCAGAATTATGCGTAGAAGAGACCAAGTAAGAAAATATTACAGGAAATAGGGGAGGCCACCTGTGTTTGGGTGGGGCTCCAGTAATTAGGGCTGCTGCTATAAATAGCAGCATGTGAGTTTGGCCGCTGTGGAAGAATATCTGATCGGAGTTCGTCAGGAATCTTGTGTTTCATGCCTTTGAAACCAAAGCAGAGCAATGTGTACGTGTGTCTCACTTCGTTGGAAGAAGAAGGGGTGTGAAGTTTCTTCACAGCTGCTAGCTAAGTACTTAATGACTGCTTAAGGGAAACTGTACAGACTACCCGGTTGTTTTGGGAAGAGTGCTCTTTGCAATACAAAAAGAGTGCTTAGTTTATTTTGAATTTTGTGATAAAGAACATTGTTTTAAATTTTCAAATGTGTGTGTGTCTGAAATTTGTACCCTTGAATTTTCGGGAGGCTCCTATCAGAGAGCCCGGCAGAACATAGAGTGGGAATAGTACGGATCTCCGGAGGCAGATGATTCCACAGGGTCAGAGCCACCACAGAGAAGGCCCTTCCCTGTGGCCCTGCCAGCTGACATTGTTTAGAGGACGGGACCTGGAAAGGGCCAGCCCTGTGGGCCTTTATTGGCCACTGAGAGGTATGAGGCAGGAGGCGGTTCCATAAGTAGACTGGTCCTAAGCGATGTAGGGCTTTAAAGGTGATAAACAACACCTTGAATTGAGTCCAGAGATTGACTGTTAGCCAATGTAGCTTGCAAAAGGTTGGAGTAATACGAGCGTATCTCAACACACCCGCTATGACTCATGCAGCTGTATTTTGAACCAGTTGAAGTCTCTGAACCCTCTTCAGCGGTAGCCCCATTTAGAGCCTGGTTCAGCCCAGTTTTGTGGCAGTAGGAGGTTCCGCCTATCCACATAGCAACGGGTTTTTGATTCATGGGGATCATTTTTTTTTAACCACCGAAGATATTCTGTAGTTACAAAAAATGATCCCCATTTTTTTGCGTTTCTTTCTAAGATATTTTTCAACTTAGATCCAAGGATTGATCAGACCCGATGCAACTTACTTTGTAAGTCAATAGGTTCAACCAAATTTATTATCTCTTTGAAATCCAAGGGGGTTTATGTGTTTATGAAACTTAAATACAAGGGCCAAGGCCAAGAAAAGATGGAGACAATGAGCTTGGAGTGAAAAAATAAAAGCATAAATCAGAGAGATGAGATCAAGGGCCAAGAACACCAACAAAAATAGAGAGGATTATCCTACAACTTGGAACTGGAATCGTGTGACTTTTCCTTGACTGCCAAATTTTATTTTATTTTTTATCTGAAGGAAATCATTAAGTATATGAGTTCTGTTGTTGGGCAGTAATATTGCATTTCGTTAATTAAATACATTTTAAACTCAGTTTAGAAACATAGAAACATAGAAGACTGACGGCAGAAAAAGACCTCATGGTCCATCTAGTCTGCCTTTATACTATTTCCTGTATTTTATCTTACAATGGATATATGTTTATCCCAGGCATGTTTAAATTCAGTTACTGTGGATTTACCAACCACGTCTGCTGGAAGTTTGTTCCAAGGATCTACTACTCTTTCAGTCAAATAATATTTTCTCATGTTGCTTTTGATCTTTCCCCCAACTAACTTCAGATTGTGTCCCCTTGTTCTTGTGTTCACTTTCCTATTAAAAACACTTCCCTCCTGGACCTTATTTAACCCTTTAACATATTTAAACGTTTCGATCATGTCCCCCCTTTTCCTTCTGACCTCCAGTCTATACAGTTTGAGTTCATTAAGTCTTTCCTGATACGTTTTATGCTTAAGACCTTCCACCATTCTTGGACCCGTTCAATTTTGTCAATATCTTTTTGTAGGTGAGGTCTCCAGAACTGAACACAGTATTCCAAATGTGGTCTCACCAGCGCTCTATATAAGGGGATCACAATCTCCCTCTTCCTGCCACCTACTCTGTTTAAAAGCAACAGAGCCTAGCTCTGAGACCTCCAGGATACCTGCAATTTAGTGGACTCTGCAATCTGCAGCCAGCTGAATTTTAAGAAATAAACTATTAGAATAATGTTCTTGAAATAGAATAGGATGAGAATAGATGAAGGGAGTTAAGATAGGGAAATGATTGTCCTAATCAGAAACAGGGCTTCAATCACATGATGCTAGTCAACTTGAGAGCTTTTTTTTAAATTCCTATCAAGAACATCCCTCTTGCCTTTATTGTTTTTACTCTAGATATGAATTGTCAGTTAGAGCCACATGTATGTTCTCTTTCTTTTAAGCCACACACATTCTCACCAAATTACTTGCAAAGACTACATTTATTTATTTATTTTATTTATTAGATTTGTATGCCACCCCTCTCCGTAGACTCGGGGCGGCTCACAACAATAACAAAGACAATGTAAGAACAAATCTGATAATTTAAAAAACACTAAAAACCCCATTATTAAAAGCAAGCATACACACAAACATACCATGTATAAACTGTATAGGCCCGGGGGAGATGTCTCAGTTCCCCCATGCCTGACGGCAGAGATGGGTCTTAAGAACTTTACGAAAGGCAAGGAGGGTGGGGGCAGTTCTGATCTCCAGGGGGAGCTGGTTCCAGAGGGTCAGGGCCGCCACAGAGAAGGCTCTTCTCCTGGGTACCGCCAAACGACATTGTTTAGTCGACGGGACCCGGAGAAGGCCAATTCTGTGGGACCTAACTGGTCACTGGGATTCGTGCAGCAGAAGGCGGTCCTGGAGATATTCTGGTCCGATGCCATGAAGGGCTTTATAGGTCATAACCAACACTTTGAATTGTGACCGGAAATTGATCGGCAACCAATGCAGACTGTGGAGTGTTGGTGTAACATGGGCATACCTTGGGAAACCCATGATTGCTCTCACAGCTGCATTCTACACGATCTGAAGTTTCCGAACACTGCAAGGAACTTCTGAATGACTTACTGTTTGCTTCACCGACTGTTTACTTTGAGTAGCAAGAAGAATTCTATATGCGATTCTATCTTGGAGATTGTTCCTTGGCTTGGTTCTTTCTTTCTCCATTTGGGGAGAAATTGGATTTTGGTATTTCCCAATTCCCATGAAATGGATGTAAAAGAGAGCAAAAAATGAGCACATCCTGTTTTGTGAAGATCAGGCTGAAGGGGGTAGGTGGCAGTGATGGGTCGCTGCCAGATCAGATCAGTTTGCCTGAACTTGTTGTGAGTGGTCCATGTCCAACTCAGCTGGTCAAGGGATTTCAAGTACTGGCATCGCAGGCCAGTGTTCTTGCCACCTGAGTCTGAGAGTGAGAAAAAATTAGGGACTGAGGTATCACCAGAGTCTGGGTAGAGCCCCCAGTTAGGGCATTGTCAGAGTCAGAGGACAATGGGGAATTTGAGGATCAGGAACCCCTGTTAGATGCAGGAATAAGGAGGATGAGATCCAGGCATGAATATCTCTCTAGAAGGGGTTCTTAGCATTGATTGGATCTATAGGACACTTGGCCACACCTTGCCAGTATTTAAGGGACAGGCCGATGGGAAAGGGGGTATGGCAAACAACCGTTCAGAATGGAGGAAGGTGACTTGGAGCTGAGAGACTATTTCTCTTTCCATGGACTCTGATTCCGGCTTTTTGTATGAGCTGCTGATGCCTGGTCTGTGAGTGTGGTTAAACAATCAGAGCTTTATGATTCTAGCTGGCCTGGGTCCCAGATGGTCTTATCTCTTGCTAATTAGAGAACTGCTGCCAGCATGGAATTCCTTGCATTCATTATTTCATTGTAGGAATTGCTTTACCAATAGACCCTGCTCAGTGATGGGCTACCAAAATTTTTACTACCACGCAGTGGGCTTGGCTTATGCATTTTGTTTCAACATCTTTCACTGCAAATTAGGATGGAGCTCCAAATTTTGCTCCCGGTACTGCGTACCTGACCGTACCCACAGGAGCCCATCACTGACTCTGCTTATTGAGACTTTGGAAACAGCATGTGTGTTATATAAGAAACAACCCCGATTTGGTGGTGGGGTATATGTGTGTGTCGGGGTGGTGGGCACATTTCACTATGCACTGTTTTATGTTGTGTGTATGTTAAACCTGTTAAAAAAATTAATAAAAAATATTTTTTTTAAAAAAAAAGGAAACAGCATGTGTGAGTCTTTATTTCTGATAATTGATCCAGACAGACAGAACAGAACTGATGGCAGAAATTTGCACCTGCTCGCTGAACCGGCAGCGATGGCTGGCTGCCATGCCCCCGAACTGGTCCTCTGGTCAGCCAGCTGGCAAAGAACCTTCTGCACATATGCAGAGTAATTTGTTGAACAGATTTGCACAAACACTTAAAATTCTTCAAAGTATTGTTCTTGGGCCTCTACGCATTTTTTCCAGCTACTGTGCCATGGAAGGCGTCTTCGGGGACCTCTTGCAAGGTCTTCGTCATGGCTGATTGGATCTCTTCTACGGACGAAAAACAGGTTCCTTTCAGGGCTGGGAATAATAACAACAACAACACCAAAACAACAACAACAATAATAATAATAATAATAATATAATTTATTAGACTTGTCGGAGCGGCTCAGAAAGAAGTCTGCTGGGGCAACATCAGGATTATAGGGAGGGCAGCGTTGGCACCTGGTGTTTGGCCAGGAACTTGCGGACTCGTAGCGCGTTGTGACAAGGCTTGTTTTTCATCCATAGAAAAGATCCAATCAGCCGTGACGAAAACCTTGCAAGAGGTCCCCGAAGACACCTTCCAGGGCGCATACCGGTCATGGCAGAGTCACTGGAAAAAATGTGTAGAGGCCCAAGGACAATACTTTGAAGAATTTTAAGTGTTTGTGCAAATATGTTCAATAAATTACTTTTTTAAAAAAATTGCATTACTTTTGGAATGCACCCTATAAATCACGAATATCAGATGCTAATGAACTACATTATGGTTTTAATTGGAGTTCTTGAATATAATGCAGATATACAATATTCTAAAGCAGGGATGTCCTGCCTTGGCAACTTTAAAATTTGTGGACTTCAGCTCCCAGAATTCCTCAGCCAGCTACTTTAGTTTGCAATTAATGATATGCAATTTGCTTGGTAAACCGTTTCTGTATGCTTTATGAACCCAATCTAAATCTGAAGTTTATTTCTAATATTTCTAACATTTATATTGCCACCTACTTTAACAACAACTTTGTTGACTTACAAATTTTATTTTATTTTTATTTATTATTTGTTTATTCATTTGTCCAATACACAAATACATAGGAAGAAAATAGACATGTGGTAATATATATAAGGGTAAAAGTGGACTTAGAGGAGAGGATATATGAAAGGAAGAGAATATATATGATAGGTGAAAGAGAGGAAAGACAATTGGACAGGGGACGAAAGGCACACCAGTGCAATTATGTACGTCCCTTACTGGCCTCTTACGAACCTGGAGAGGTCAATCGTGGAGAGTCTAAGGGAGAAATGTTGGGGGTTAGTGGTTGACACAATAGAGTCTGGTAATGAGTTCCACGCTTCGATAACTCGATTGTTGAAATCATATTTTTTACAGTCAAGTTTGGAGCGGTTTGTATTAAGTTTGAATCTGTTGCGTGCTCTTCTGTTATTGCGGTTGAAGCTGAAGTAGTCATTGAAGGGTAGCATATGATCTTGTGGGCAATACTCAAATCGTGTTTTAGGCGCCGTAGTTCTAGGCTTTCTAGGCCCAGGATTGTTAGTCTATTTTCGTAGGATATTCTATTTCGAGTAGAGGAGTGAAGGGCTCTTCTGGTGAAATATCTTTGGACATTTTCAAGGGTGTTGATGTCTGAGATGTGGTATGGGTTCCAGACAGATGAGCAGTAGTCTAGGATGGGTCTGGCAAAAGTTATGTAGGCTCTTGTGAGTAGTGTGCGATTGCCTGAATAGAAGCTGCGTAGGATCAGGTTAACAACTCTAGAAGCTTTTTTGGTGATATTGTTGCAGCTGGCTTATGACTTAGGTCATTCGATATTAGTATTCCAAGGTCTTTTACTGAGTGTGGGTTAGCAGTGAGAGATTGTTTATTCAGTTCGTATGTGCAGTTTGGATTCTTTTTGCCGATGTGGAGGGTAGAGCATTTGTTGGTTGATATTTGAAGTTGCCAGGTGTTAGACCAGTCTGAGACAAAGACCAGGTCTTTTTGGAGAGTGAGTGTGTTTTAGTGGTGTTGAAAAGTTTCACATCGTCGGCAAAAAGAATACAGTTGCTTTCTGTTGTGGTTCAGTCTGGGACCCCTCCGGGAATGGCTGACCTTCTGTCGGTTTCCAGCTCAGAGGGAGAGGCTGAGGAACAGGAGGTGCAGACTGACGAGGAAGAGGAATCCCAGGCTGAAGAAGAAGGACAGCCAGAGTTCCACCAGGGGGAGCTCTCCCCAGCAAGCAGCCTGGATTCCTTAGGGGAAAATGCTCAAGACATCATAGATATGCGACAAAGGAGAGCTAATCAGAGACGGACTCAATTGGCTAGGTATTTCCAGCATTAGAGGTCACAGCTGGGTTTGGGTGTGGTGCTCTTGGGAAAGGATAAAAGGCGGACCCACCCTTCCTGGCTTGTGGAGTTTTATCTTGGAGATTCGTGAGACCTGTCTGTGAACTTTGGTGGCTTACAATCCTGGTTTGTGCCTTGGACTATTGAAACCTTGGGGGGGGTGCCAGCAAGAAGCTTGTGGTATTGACTGGACATCAGGACCCTGCTGTAACGTATTATAGCCTGTCTGTTGTGAAGACAGGTTTTCCTTTGTGCTTATTTTTTCCAGCTATAAAATACTTTTGGCTTTTACCAGAGTGTCTGGCTGTTTTTTCAGTTGGTGTTGAGGTCTGGGAAAACCCAGACAGAACACTTTCGATATGGTCACAGAGGTCATTGATGTAGAGATTTCTCTGACCAATAGATCCTTATATAATGAAAAGGCACCACTTGTGCATAAAAGAGATATTATCAGCTTTGGCAAACTGCCTAAAACTTTAGGTTAAAAAGAATTCTAAAGGGAACCATATTCATGAGAGTATCAAAAAAAGTAATGTTATTTACAAAACACAGAAAGGGTTATGCAAAAGCTCTTTTCTAAGGATTGTGGTTAGCAAATCCCACACAGAGATCCTAGATCTTATTACATTTTTTCCCTCTGTTTCATCCTAAACTCAATAGCTGCTGAACATGCTTGGTTCTAATTGTAGTGTTTTGAGAATATTTGGCAAGTGGGTGCAAAACTGCCTTTCTTTCTCTTTCTCTGTGGTCTCACTTGGGTGCCAATCCTATTGGCATTCATCTAGAAGGAAAGCTGATGTTTTCATAGGCTTTTCTAAAGGATTTAGATCTAAAGGAACTATGTACTCGGAGTCCTTTGGAAGGATGCTTTGATAAACTTTATAGAGATAAGGAAATGGAATGTAAGAAATTCTCTTCTGCTGCTTTGATAAACCTTACAGAAATCAGGATGTAGAATGTAAGAAGTTCTCTTCTCTTAGAAGCAGCAGTGGTGAATTTCCAGGTGTTATATCTTGCTGCTGAGTAGTTTTTAATGACGAACAGGGAAGTCTGACAGCTCATTAGATACACAGCTTTCTCCTTTTTGCCAAGTTTGAATTATTCACAGGTGTACAGGTTTTATAACTTTGGGGTCCTCAAATATAGTCCCTTCCAACAACCCACATGGGTCCACCACCTGAAAAAAAAATTGACTCTTCTCTTCATCAGCTTATATCAGAAAATTGGGGAGGGGGATATAGACCAAAATTGGGGAGGGGGATATAGACCAAAATTGGGGAGGGGATATAGACCATCATTTGCCATATAAAATATGGGACACTGGCCATAACAAAATATTTCTAGGTGCTAATTTCACTTACTCATTGGATCAAAACATATGCTGTGAATCAAGTTCCAGACAGGAACGAATCAAACCAAGCCCTTCAACTAAAACCCTACATGGCTTAGGACCAGATTATCTAAGGGGCTGTCTCTTTCCTCATGTATCCCAACAACTGGTCAGGGGTCACAGAGTTGTCCTTCTCCAGGTCCTGTCAGCCAAGCAATGCCGGTTGGCGGGGCCTAGGGGAAGAGCCTTCTCTGAGACGGCTCCAGCTGAGTCTTCGGAGAAGGGCGGCCTAGAATTTGAAATAATAGATAGATAAATAGATAGATACAGTAGATAGATAGATAGATAGATAGATAGGTAGGTAGGTAGGTAGGTAGGTAGGTAGGTAAGTAGGTAGGTAGGTAGATGATGGATGGATGATAGGTAGGTAGGTAGGTAGATGGATGGATGATAGGTAGGTAGGTAGGTGGATGGATGGATGGATGGATGGATGATAGGTAGGTAGGTAGGTGATAGATAGATAGATAGATAGATAGATAGATAGATAGATAGATAGATAGATAGATAGATAGATAGATAGATAGATAGATAGATAGATAGATACAGTAGATAGATAAGTAGATTTGTAGATAGGTAGGTAGGTAGATAGATTTCTGGGAGTTGAAGTCCAAATATCTTCCAGTTGCCAAGATTGGGAAACACTGCCTTAGCTAAAGAGTTCTGATCCTGGCTCAGGGACATGTTTGAACAAGCAGTGGACAACAGATCAGGGGCGATGGGGAAGAACACTGCTATGGACCTATAACTGCATGTAGGGAAAGCTACATTGGAGAGTTTGCAGGGTTTTTATAGACACAGAGCTGGGAGATGCTGAGCTTTAAGGCATTGATTTAAATTAGCTAGGACAACCTTTAAAGATAATTAAAGGACACAGTATATTGAATTTGCATAGTTCTTTGTAAACTATGGAATCCAGATAGAACAAAGCATGCTGCTTTAAATACGTGGCTCGGAAGAGGAACTGGTTGTGCTTGAGGACAATTCTATTGGCTTTGAATATAAATGTATTCTTGCTTAAAAGGCAACATTTATTTTATGTGTGAAAGGCTGCTGCTTCCCCAGAATAGACAATTCCCCTTAATTTTATCACTACTTCCGAGGATGGGGTGTGAGGCGTAGTCAATGACTGTAAAGCTAATGGATAGATTCTTTCTGCCTTTGGCTACTTCTTGCTGATGTCTTCAAAAATTATAATGCTATTTTCATCATTCTGGCAGGCTTCTCAGTTTAAACAGATGTAAATACTTTAAAATTGACCAGGCAGCACATTGATTCTTTTTCACCCTCCAATGAGTTTCCTGCAGCTTGTTGTCATCTGTCAATCACTCATTGGTGGGGACGATGCATTAAACGTAGGACAATTCTAAAAAATGATAGCTTTTTACCTGCGTGTATTAAAGTCACCCAATCTGGACGGCACACACTTGAACGGCTACCCCAGCCCCAGCATTTTCCTCTAATCCAGTTCCACCAGAACTACAAAAACCATCCTTGAGGAAGGACTGGACTCAGCAGCCCTTCGTATATTTGGAGCAAAGGGGCTCCAGAGAAACTCCCCATCCCACCTATCCCACATAGATAGATAGATAGATAGATAGATAGATAGATAGATAGATAGATAGATAGATAGATAGATAGATAGATAGATAGATAGAAAGATAGGTGAGAGATATAGAAATGATGATGTAGATTAGATACAGATATTGATAGATGATAGAAGATAGATATATAAGGAAAGGAGGAAAGGAAAGAGAGAGAGAGAGGGAGAAAGGAAGGAAGGAATGATAGATGGTAGATTGATAGATGATAGATA
The DNA here is from genome assembly GCF_031021105.1 of Erythrolamprus reginae. Taxonomy (NCBI): domain Eukaryota; kingdom Metazoa; phylum Chordata; class Lepidosauria; order Squamata; family Dipsadidae; genus Erythrolamprus; species Erythrolamprus reginae. The sequence continues at coordinate 20,373,989 of NC_091953.1, read as the reverse complement.
GTGAAAAGTATTGAGACGCCAGACGAATTGCTAAAACAGTGGTTCCCTTTATTCAGCTCTTTCCGCAAGTGACAATCAGCTGGGAACTCACCAGCCGGCAATGAGAAACTCGGCTCTATTTATACTCTTAAGGCTCGCGCCAAAAGAGCTGTCCTGCGTCTGAGCCAATCAGACGCTTCCTAGTATTTCCAATCTGCCTGGTAACAGCATTCACCTCAGGCAACTATTTACATGGTATATTAACATACTCAACACCCCTCCCTCCTTAGTCAATTGCAAACTGTCCATCAATTTAGCCATGTGATGAAGTCCTCCAATCGAGTGGGTCTGCGCGAAGCTCGCTCAGACCTGCGCAGATCAGTAGAGTCTGGAACTTCGTTGGTGGAGGTTGGCTCTCTGTCGGATCCGGAGCCTGGCTGGGCCCGAGTGGGGGCTCCGGCCTGCAGCGAAGTCCGGATAGAGGCTGAATCGACGTCGGAGGAGGATGATGGTGGCTCGTTGGTGTCGTGGGAGCGTTCCAGCCTCGGTGAGCCCAAATTTACATCCAACAAGTCGGGTTGTACATAAGAGTCTGCTTTGGGGGAAGAGGTTACAATGGCGGTTTGCGTATTTTCAGAGTTAATCCGCCCTCTTAAGTAATCAATGTGCCGTTTCCAAATACGGCCATCCTCTAATTGTATTAAATATGTTTTAGGCCCTTTTTGTTGTAGGACTTTCCCTTTTACCCATTGAACTCCCCCATCAAAATTTCGGGCAAATACATTCTGGCCTAGATACATGCTTCTTTCAGGTATTACAGACATTTCACCTTGACCCATGGTATTTAAAAATCGGGGGTGTAACCTGTCTAAAGGGGACCTTAGTTTCCGCCCCATTAAGACTTCTGCAGGGCTTTTATGGGTGGCAGCATTTGGAGTAATATGTTGCATTAACAGGAATTGGTCTAATTTACTTTGTACTTCCCCAGGGCCTGCTCTGCGCAGCGCCTCTTTCGCCACACGCACATAACGTTCAGCCAACCCGTTAGCCCATGGGGAGTAAGGGGAGATTAGCGCATGTCTGACCCCTAGATTACTCAAAAACACCTCAAACTGTCGTGCGGTCAGTTGTGGTCCATTATCTGAAACAAGGACATCAGGACACCCATGGGTTGCAAACAAATGATACAGAGCCTTTATGGTGGCACATGTTGTTATATTCTGCATAGTCACTATCTCTACCCACTTAGAAAAAGCATCTACGACCACCAGGAAAAACTGGGACCCGATGGGGCCAGCAAAGTCTATATGTATCCTGGACCAAGGCCCAGTGGGCTCTCCCCATTCTACGGGGGCAGTTCGAGGGGGATTGGGTCGTGACTCCTGACAGGGGTCACACTGAGCTACCCAATGTTCTATATCGAGATCTAGGCCCGGCCACCACAGGTATCCCCTTGCCAAACCCTTCATTCGGACAATGCCTGGGTGTCCCACATGCAACATAGTCAACACCTTTTGCCTAAGTGTGGTTGGAATGACCACTCGATCCCCCCATAGTACACATCCTTTCATGTATGACAATTCTAGTCGCTTTGTCTTAAAGTCTGCCAGTCCCCCCTCCTCTGGTCCCCCAAGCCAACCCCTGAGTATACAATTTATCACTCTTTGAAGAATGGGATCTGCCTTAGTATGCTCAGCCACTTCCCTGGCTGAAGTTGGGGGGGTTTCTTCTATATCTAGCAGTAGTACATCCTCTGAAGGAACTGGTTCTTCCCCTCTTTGTGCCAAGGGGCACCTGCTTAGTCCATCAGCGTGGCTTATGGACTTCCCTCCCTTATGTATTAAGGTATACTGATAACTGGAGAGGAAGAGAGCCCATCTAATCAGTCTAGGGGACATGAACGGAGGGGTAGGTTTATCTGAAGGCAACAGTCCCAAAAGGGGTTTGTGGTCTGTTATTAATTCAAACCTCCTTCCAAATAAATAATTATGAAATTTCTTAGTGCAAGCTATTAAAGCCAGGGCCTCTTTATCCAATTGGCTATAGTTCCGTTCAGCAGGGGTTAGTGTTCTGGAGAAAAAAGCTATAGGTGCCTCAGTGTTGTCTGGCATTACGTGGGCCAGTACTCCGCCCACCCCATAAGCCGAAGCATCGCATGTAAGCCTTATGGGCAAGACTGAACTGTACTGAACCACCACACTATTAGAAGTCAATAAGGTCTTTATTAGAGAAAATGCTTGGCGTTCAGGTCTGCCCCAGGTCCAGGGAATTCCCTTCTGAAGGAGTCGGTGGAGGGGTTCTGCGACCGTTGCCTTCTGTCTCAAAAAAATAGAATAAAAATTCAGAAGACCTAAAAAAGCTTGTAGTTCAGTCTTATTGGTTGGTTCAAGCGCTTCGGTAATTGCTTTTAATTTATCGGTTGTAGGGTGGATGCCCTGACTATCTATTCTATACCCTAGAAATTCAATGCTAGAGGTGCCCCATACACACTTGTCTGCTTTTACCCTGAGGCCCTTGGATTGGAGTCGTTGTAGGACAGCCCTGATTCTCTGGTTCAATTGGGGAATGGTTTTAGCCGAAATTAGTATATCATCGAAGTAGGGTATGGTTCCTTCAAGCCCCCCTAACACTCGCTCCATTAAGCTCTGAAAAATCCCAGGGGCTATGCTTACCCCGAATTGCAATCTTGTGCATCGGAAAGCACCTCTGTGCGTGACAATTGTCTGAGCCAAAGAGGTAGGCTCATCGACCGGAAGCTGCAGGTATGCCTGAGCAAGATCGATCTTTGCAAAGACTTTTCCCTCTCCTAGGGAGTGTAGGAGGTGCTGAACTACTGGTATGGGATAGGGGTGATGCTGAAGGGCCTTATTTATAGTAGACTTGTAGTCTGCACAGACTCTTAGCGAACCGTCTGGTTTCAATGGAGTGACAATTGGAGTCTCCCATGGCCCTTGCTCTACAGGGACTAGGATTCCTTGAGCAATAAGTTGATCTAACTGAAGGTCTAGTTTAGGCAGTAAAGGTAAAGGAACCCTTCGTGGTTTCAGGCGAATGGGCGGAACCTTTGGGTCTATGGAGAAAGAGATAGGGTCCCCCTTATACGTTCCCAAAGTGGGGTTGAATACTTCAGGAAACTCATGTACAAAATCTGGGGTATCAGAAGGGGACTGTACTAAACAGATGCCAGAGATCTCAATACCTAAGGGGGCCATCCAGGTTAACCCAAGGAGGGAATGCCTTGCCCCATCCACTATTACCAAAGGTAGGGAACAATTAACAGATTTGAATTGTACAGGAATATCAATTTTACCCAATACAGGGATTACATGTCCCTGGAAATCCCTTATAATCAAAGCAGTTTGAGTTAACTTAGACTTACAGACATGTGGCATATACATTTTAAATTTGTCCCAAGGCATAATAGAGTGCCTAGACCCGGTGTCCAGTTCTAAATCACAAGGCTTGCCATTTAAAAGTAGGGAAATAATGATTTTGGTGCCTTGCGTTGAATTTGCGCAATTTACGTAAGTTTGACAGTTACCTCTGTTGTAGTCGCGGTTAGCGGCTAAGTTGTTTTTCCGGTTAAAAGATCTTGGAGGCCGATTTTCACGGGCCTGTGGAGCCTGGTAGGAGAAACGCGGTTGGCGCGGAGCAGAGAAGGTTTCTTCTGGCTGGGGAGCCCGGCAGGCCTCAGCGATGTGACCGCGCCGATTGCAGCGGCGACAGATGGCTTCCCGAAACGGGCAGCGAAGTCGCGGATGATTTCCCCGGCATCCTGGGCATGGAGCTTGTGTGCGAGGGTATCTCGGTTGTCGTGAGGGGTCGCTGGGAAGCAGGAGGCAGGAATCGTCGGTGGTGGATGGCGGGCTGAGATCGTCGGCTGGATCGGCTGTGGAGGAGATCTTAGAGACGGTTTCTTTGTTGACGTGGCTTTGGAGGTCTTTGGCAGCCGCTTCGGCGACCTCGGCTGTCTGGGCAAGCTTGATGACGGTTTGCAAGGTAGGTTCGTCCTCGGTGAGGAGTTTGCCTCGTACGGTGGCGTTTTTCATGCCGAATATGATCGCGTCTGTTAGTCGAGCTTCTGGGCTGTCAAAACGGCATTTTGACAGGACGGTTCAGAGTCTTGTGGCGAATTGATTGATAGACTCAGCTTCTCGTTGGGCCATCCTGGAGAACTGATGGCGGTAGACCACAGCTGGCTTCGTGGGTTTGAAATGACCCGCAAGCTTGGATTGTAAGTCTGGCCACGGCACGTTCTTTGCAGGAAGCGGATCGGTGAGAGTTTGAACCAAGTCGAAAATCTCGGGGCCGCAGTAGTTAAGGAAGATGGCTCGCTTTCTGTCGTCTTCGGCGGTCCCCATTCCGGCGGCTTCCAGGAAGATTTCGAAGCGGGTCATGTAGGCTTCCCAAGACGCTTTTTCGGGGTCGAAGTAGTCGGGTGCTCGGCCGATCTGCGAAGGATTCATCTTGCTTGTAGGTTCTCTCCGGTTCTCGTCGCCAGTGAAAAGTATTGAGACGCCAGACGAATTGCTAAAACAGTGGTTCCCTTTATTCAGCTCTTTCCGCAAGTGACAATCAGCTGGGAACTCACCAGCCGGCAATGAGAAACTCGGCTCTATTTATACTCTTAAGGCTCGCGCCAAAAGAGCTGTCCTGCGTCTGAGCCAATCAGACGCTTCCTAGTATTTCCAATCTGCCTGGTAACAGCATTCACCTCAGGCAACTATTTACATGGTATATTAACATACTCAACAGATAGGAAGGTAGGAAGGTAGGTAGATAGATAGATAGACAGACAGACAGACAGACAAACAGATAGAAAGATAGATAGATGATATAGAAATGATGATGTAGATTAGATACAGATATTGATAGATGATAGAAGATAGATATATAAGGAAAGGAGGAAAGGAAAGGAGAGAGAGAGAGAAAGAGAAAGAAGGAAGGAAGGAATGATAGATGGTAGATTGATAGATGATAGATAGGAAGTGTTCTGTCTGGGTGCCCCCAGACTTCAACACCAACTGGAAAAAGCAGCCAGACACTCTGGTAAAAGCAAAAGCACTTTATAGTTTGAAAAATAAACACAGAGAAAAACCTGTTCTTCCCAACAGGCAGGCTATGAGACTTCACAGCAGAGTCCTGATGGCCACACCCACCACTGTAGAGCAGGGGTCCCCAAACTTTTTACACAGGGGGCCAGTTCACTGTCCCTCAGACTGTTGCAGGGCCGGACTATTAAAAAAACGTGTGAACAAATCCCTATGCACACTGCACATACATTATTTAAAGTAAAAAACAAAATGGGAACAAATACAATATTTAATATTTATTCTTCCTCTTTCTCTCTCTCTCCCTTTCTCTCTGTCCTTCTGTCTTTCTAGTTCTCTCTCTTTCTCTCTGTCCTCTCTCTCTCTTTCTTTCTCTCTCTTCTCTTTCTCTCACTCACTCTCTATATCTCTCCCTCTTTCTCTCTCCCTCTCTCTGTCTCCTCCTTTCTCTCTCTCTCCCTTTCTATCTCTCCTCTTCCTTTCTCTCTCCCTCTCTATCTTTCCCTCTTTCTCTCCCCCCTCTCTCTTTCCTTCTCTCTCTCTTCTCTTTCTCTCACTCACTCTCTTTCTCTCTCCCTCTTTCTCTCTACCTTTCTTTCTCTTTCTCTCTCCCTTTCTCTGCCCCTCTTTCTTTCTCTCTGTCCCCCTTTCTTTTTCTGTCCCTCTCTTTCTTTTTCTCTGTCCCTCTCTTTCTTTTTCTCTGTCCCTCTCTTTCTTTCTCTCTGTCCCTATTTCTTTCTCTCTGTCCCTCTCTATCTTTCTCTGTCCCTCTTTCTTTCTCTCTGTCCCTCTCTTTCTTACTCTCTGTCCCTCTTTCTTTCTCTCTGTCTCTTTCTTTCTCTCTGTCCCTCTCTTTCTTTCTCTCTGTCCCTCTCTTTCTTTCTCTCTGTCCCTCTTTCTTTCTCTCTGTCCCTCTCTTTCTTTCTCTCTGTCCCTCTTTCTTTCTCTCTGTCCCTCTCTTTCTTTCTCTCTCTTATCTCTGTGGGGGGGGGAGGCGGCTGCTTGAAAACCCCTGACCTCCATCACCTCCCCCCCACGGCACAAGACGAGCACACCTCGCCGCTGACACAGGCGGCGGGGACTGCCCTGTCCCCCTGTCCCCCCTGCGCAAAACTACGCAGCCCCAGATCGCTCGCTTCTCCAGCCAGCAAAGCCGACTGCCCGGCTTTGCTGGCTTATGCAGGAAAGGAAAGCGTCACATTTAAAAAGCACGCCACTTTCTGGGACTGCGGCGCCATGGTGGCCTTCAAATGCGGCCCTTCGCGGCGTCCCACCACCCGTTCCTGCAGGAAGAGATCGGGCACTTTACCGGGAGGTGGAGGCGGCGTGGGGCCGGACGCTGGGTGCCGGGGAGGGCGAAGGAGTGGACGCGCCTCTCAGCTGCAGAGCGGAATGGGGTGGAGATCAGCGGCGAAGTCCGGCGTTGGGGGCCTGGGGCCATGCGGGACCGCTCATCCAGGCTTGCCGGTCCACGCGCGCCTGGATGAGCGGTCCCGCATGGCCCCAGCGCCGGACTCCGCCGCTGATCTCCACCCCCGTTCCGCTCTGCAGCTGAGAGGCGCGTCCACTCCTTCGCCCTCCCCGGCACCCAGCCGCCTCCACCTCCCGGTAAAGTGCCTGATCTCTTCCTGCAGGAACGGGTGGTGGGGCGCCGCGAAGGGCCGCGCTTGAAGGCCACCACGGCGCCGCAGTCCCAGAAAGTGGCGTGCTTTTTAAATGTGACACTTTCCTTTCCTGCATCAGCCAGCAAAGCCAGGCAGTCGGCTTTGCTGGCTGGAGAAGCGAGTGATCTGGGGCTGTGTAGTTTTGCGCAGGGGGGACAGGGGGACAGGGCAGTCCCCGCCACCTGTGTCAGCGGCGAGGTGTGCTCGCCTTGTGCCGTGGGGGGGAGGCGATGGAGGTCAGGGGTTTTCAAGCAGCCGCCTCCCCCCCACACACAAACTTAGCCATGGTGCACTTAGCTGTGATTTTCAGTGGACAGTTTTTCAATTGCCAATCGCCTTTTCATGAATTTCGCATCCACTCACCGCGGAGGAGGAGGGGAGGAGGAGGTGGAGAGGCAAGGGGGAGGGGAGGAAAGCGGGCCTGCAATTGGCCAATTTCTTTCTCGCCTTTAGGGAGAGGAACTGTTGCTGCTCTGCCATAGGGCAGCAACAGTTTCTCTCCCTAAAGGCGACAAAGGAAGGGGCCAATTGCAGGCCCGCTTTCCTCCCCGCCCCCTTGCCTCTCCACCTTCTCCTCGTTGAGCAGCCGACCGCAGTGAGTTGACAGGAGATTCGGGAGCTTATTTTATCGACCAGTAAAATCTCGTGAGCTTGCCACGGGCCGGTTAAAAGACCTTGTTGGGCCGCATCCGGCCCGCGGGCCGTAGTTTGGGGACCGCTGCTGTAGAGAATAAGACCCACACCTTTTTCCCCCAAGGTTTCAGTATTCAAAGTCACAAACCAGAATTCCAAGACACCAAAGATCACAGCCAGGTCCCAGGACTCCCAAAGATAATTCTCCACAAGCCAGGAAGGGTGGGTCTGCCTTTTCAGCCTTTCCAGAGAGCACCACACCCAAACCCAGCTGTTGCCTCTTTAGTGCTGAAAGTACCTGGCTAATTGTCCCCTTCGTTGTGTTGCTCTTCTCTGCCGGAGATTGATTATTGCTTGTGCATTTTCATCTAAGGAATCCAGGCTGCTTGCTGGGGAGAGCTCCCTCTCGGGTGACTCTGGCTGTCCTCCCTCTCCCTCAGCCTGAGATTCCTCCTCCCCGTCTGCCTGAACCTCCTGTTCCTCATCCTCCCCCTCTGAGCAGGAAGCCGGCAGAGGATCAGCCGTTCCCTGAGGGGCCTCAGACGGAATCACAACAGGAAGGTAGGAAGGTAGATAGATAGATAGATAGATAGATAGATAGATAGATAGATGGATGGATGGATGGATGGATGGATGGATGGATGGATGGATGGATGGATGGATGGATAGATTAGATAGATAGATAGATAGATAGATAGATAGATAGATAGATAGATAGATAGATAGATAGATAGGAAGGTAGGTAGGTAGGTAGATAAATGGATAGATAGATAGATAGATAGATAGATAGATAGATAGATAGATAGATAGATAAGAGATAGAAAAACGATGATGTGGATTAGATACACATATTGATAGATGATAGAAGATAGATATATAAGGAAGGAGGAAAGGAAAGGAGAGAGAGACAGAAAGGGAGAGAGGGAAGGGAGGAAGGAAGGAAGAAGGAAGGAAGGAAGGGAGGAAGAAAGAAAGAAAGAAAGAAAGAAAGAAAGAAAGAAAACCTATGACCACAATTAAGCCCAAAATTTTGGTTGCTAAGCAAGAGCGTTGTTAAGTAAGTTTCACCACAAATTGGTCATGCCCACCCGGTCACCTGACCACCAGGCCATGCCCACCTTTAGCCATGCCCACCTGACCTCCAAGCCACACCCACAAAATAAGCCATGCCCACAAAATAAGCCACACCCACAGAACTGGCAGTAAAAAAAATTGGAACCCACCCCTGATCGTCAAATACTTTATGTTAATGGGGAAAGGCTTCTTTTGCCCTCCGGTGTAGTTAGAACAGATGAATCTAGGTCTTCTTGATTCCAAAACAGCAAACTGAAAGAAATTGGAGCTTAGAGATTTTCCCTACTAATATTACAAAATTAATTGGACTTAATTAAGCTTTATGGTGTGACATTATGAAAAATATTTTTAAATGCATGTGTGCATTTAAAATTTATTTTTTAAATCTCAGTTTAGGATTGATTCCTGTAATACTTTTTTGCACTAAGGTAATAAAAACAAATCCTGCACCACATTTATCACAGAATATTAACCCTGTGCATATACATATGAATTCTTATTTTCAATTCCTTATTTTTTTATGTTTACTTAACAGCTGGCATGTTACATAATGTTAATATGCATGTGAAATCACTAAAACTAAATGTGGGAAGATCCAGGACAAATAAAAAATAATTTACAGAAGGTGTAAACTTGAAGAATTTACTGCCATCTGAAGTGCTGATAGCTATCAGAAGAATTCATGGTAAATATTACTATCAAAGCTGACTACTTTTTGTGGCTGATTACTAACTTCTAACTTTGGGTCTGCAGATACCAGACCCAAATAATAACAATTCATTTCAATGATCATTGGAAATTGACATATTCAACTAAACATCTGATACCCTGTTGTGGTTAGCTCTGGCCTAGTTCCTGCCCCAAGGAATGTGGAGGTGGATGTGGGGGAGACATCCACATGCCGCAGGCCTGTTTTGCTCCGAGTAGAATCTGATGACAAAGTCTCCTCTGACCAAGGAAGTGTGAGTGACAGGGAAGAGGGGAGTTTGGCAGACAGCCCAGATCAGTCATCTGTATCATCCCTGGATTCTGAACAAGAATTAATGACACATCCACGCATGCGTAGAGTAATGCATAGGAGACAACAACTGAAGGATTATTACAAGAGAAAATGAGGCCACCTGTGGTTGGGTGGGGCTGCTGTAATTAGTGCTACAGATAAAAGTGCAGCCTGGTGTTTTAGCCTCATGGCAGTTTATCTGATTCGTTGTTTCGTCAAGATCGTGGTTTTTGCTGTTCAGGATTGTGTGTGTGGACTCTCTGGACTTTAGAATTGGACTCAATTTCCCAGTTATTGGGTGAGCAATTGGACTGCATTTAACCTGTGCCTTGTGTGTACCAGAAAATCCCTTTGACATTTAAAAAGGGAGCTGTTTCTGTTATTCTGTTTATAAAAACCTTTGGGTTTTCCTTTTATCATGTGGTGTGTGTCTTCCTGGATTAATTACCCTGTAATTACGGGCGGTTGAGCCACACTGGCAGAACATACCCCAAGTCTCTTCTTACATGTCTGTGTAATCTTATACAATAAAGTTTATTTTTTTCTAAAATTCTGAAATCTAGTAAACAGAGTTTACCAGCATATGCAAAGACTTTTATTATTATTATTATTTATTGGATTTGTATGCCGCCCCTCTCCGTAGACTCGGGGCGGCTAACAACAGTAATAAAAAACATCATATAAATCCAATACTAAAACAACTAAAAACCCTTATTGTAAAAACCAAACATCCCTACAAACAAACATAATATGCATAAATTGTAAAGGCCTAGGGGGAAAGAATATCTCAGTTCCCCCATGCCTGACGGCAGAGGTGGGTTTTAAGAAGCTTATGAAAGGCAAGGAGGGTGGGGGCAATTCTAATCTCCGGGGGGAGTTGGTTCCAGAGGACCTGGGCCGCCACAGAGAAGGCTTTTCCCCTGGGCCCCGCCAAACGACATTGCTTTGTTGACGGGACCTGGAGAAGGCCCACTCTGTGGGACCTAACCGGTCGCTGGGATTCATGCGGCAGAAGGCGGTCTCGTAGATACCCTGGTCCGGTGCCATGAAGGGCTTTATAGGTAATGACCAACACTTTGAATTGTGCCCGGAAACTGATCGGTAACTAATGCAGACTGCGGAGTGTTGGTGTTACATGGGCATTTTTGGGTAAGCCCATGATAGCTCTCGCAGCTGCATTCTGCACGATCTGAAGTTTCCGAACACTTTTCAAAGGTAGCCCCATGTAGAGAGCGTTACAGTAGTCGAGCCTCGAGGTGATAAGACTTAATGAAAATGATATCTTTAAACACAAATGTAATGGCTTGGGGAACAGGAGGGGGAACTACAACAAAGACAACAATTAGAGAAGAGAAATCTGAATCCAACGCAGAAAAGTAAATTGAGAAAACATTTCAGATTTGGCCCAAATCGGGCGAACTGGTAGCATTTCACCCTGGCTAGATCGTTGTGGGATTAAGATCCTGGCTGCCCAATCTTCTCTGGATTAAAGAAAGTTCATTGAAATAGCCCACATGACTCATAGCTACTCTTCACTTGTAAACCACAGGAATTTCTGTGGGTTCTGGGTTGAGTGGGTTGCTTTTGGATTGAGTGCTAGTAGTTGAGGGAGTAATCATTTTTGCTCACAGTTGTTAACAAAGCCTTTTTAAAGGAAATTAAGCTTGACTCAGCCTCTATTCTGAATCATTTAGGGTTTGAAACATTCCCCCATTGCTTTCGGGAGGATTAAGACTTTTCAAAATGAAAAGTTATACTATGTTTGATAGGTAGGTTGCCTTCTCCTGAGAGAAATAATTTTTAAATACAAATGTTTTTGGAAAATGTAACTTTCTGGATTAAACAGCAAAGTGTGCTTAGAATATGACTTTTGGAAAGTTTAATAACGCATTAGAGGCTCAGATGGGTTTGGAATTATAATTTTAATTTATTTGAAGAATTTCTCTCATAAGAAAGTGGCATTGTTTACCCTTTTACTAGCCATAAGAAGATAATGGGACTATACAAGTTAAACCCTAGAGGGACCTAAAGAAAGCATTGGAAGAAATATCCATCTGGTTCAATTCTAAACCAGGAAGAAAGACACTGGAAACATGGAGGGTGATTGGAAAGAAGGTTTCATGGTGAAGCAGAACCACCAAACTGAGTTGAGAGTGAGGGTATTTACATTTTCTCTTGGGCTTTGCACTTGAGCTTCCTGTTCCTGTGCAAGAACATGTACAGTGGTACCTCTACGTAAGAACGCCTCTACCTACGAACTTTTCTAGATAAGAACCGGGTTTCCAAGATTTTTTTGCCTCTTCTCAAGAATCATTTTCTACTTACAAACCCGAGCCTCCGAAAGTGTAACCGGAAAAGGAATCTCCTGGGGGGAAACAGGGCCGGAAAAGGTGGGGAGAAGCCTCCATGGGACCTCTCTAGGAATCTCCTGGGGGGAAACAGGGACGGAAAAAGGAGGGAGAAGCCTCCATGGGACCTCTCTAGGAATCTCCTGGGGGAAACAGGGCCGGAAAAGGCAGGGAGAAGTCTCCATGGGGCCTCTCTAGGAATCTCCTGGGAGGAAACAGGGCTGGAAAAGGCAAGGAGAAGCCTCTCTGGGGCCTCTCTAGGAATCTCCTGGGAAGAAACAGGGCCTCCACCCTTCCTGTGGTTTCTTCAAATGCACGCATTATTTGCTTTCACATTGATTCCTATGGGAAAAATTGTTTCTTCTTACAAACTTTTCTACTTAAGAACCTGGTCTTGGAATGAATTAAGTTCGTAAGTAGAGGTATCACTGTATTCTATTGGTTGTTGTAGGGGTCATAGCTGGCTCTTTAGGTTGTCCCAGTTTGGTTGAAATTTGGAGGATGTGGTGTAAGTGAGATGATGCAATGAAGGAGCTTGTGTTCTTAACGGATATTGCTACATGGAATTTGCTTATGAATAGGCCTAGCTATATCTTTATCTCTTAAGTGCTGATATCTGTTGAGGACTATTGATAAAGGTAGGGGCTATTAAGAGTGAGTCTGCTTCCTGCTTGTAAAAAGAAACATGTTTCCGGGGAAATATAATATTCTGCCTTTTTAATATTTCTCAAAATATTTTATTATTCTAGGAGAGGGGTGAGTACTAACTTTCTATGGACAGGATGGATGGAGGGAGGGAGGGAGGGAGTAAGGAAGGAAGGAAGGAAGGAAGGAAGGAAGGAAGGAAGGAAGGAAGGAAGGAAGGAAGGAAGGAAGGAAGGAAGGAAGCTAGAAGCTGTTTAATAAGAAACTATAAATGAAAAATTATGAGGATTTATGAGAAATGGTCTTTGAGACTCAGAAATGATGGATTTCTGAGTTAAGGACCTACCAAGGACCTACCAATACAATGGAAGAACAAGATAACCTGGATAAGGTTGAAGTTAATCAAAATGTAATATTGGTGTGGAAAAGAATGAGAAGGATGCAGAAAAGGATCTATTAGACTTTCAAAGGACCCAGTATGATGCTTCAATGTTGAAAGGAGTTATACAACTATTAGACCAGGGATATATAAAAGAGATCTGTTAAAGCTTTGAAGGGCTTTCTAAGAAGTGATAAAAAAAGGACAACTTTATCTTACTAGATTTACACAACTGACTTTCGAAAGTTCTGAAAGATTTTTTGGAACAGGATAAAAAGATGACAAAAAGTCAAGCTGTGAGATTCTGTTTGAATGGGCTAAGAATTAAGATTAGTTTTTTAAAAAGATAGGAAAAGAATAGATTGGCTTCTTCAATCAAGATTAAGATTGATCATTTAGTGGTCTGGCCAACCTTATTGTACTTGTTATTTGCTGGCATTGAATTAATGACAAGGCTTCTGGCTTTTGTTTTTAGTTAAAGAGGTGGATGCAGCTGTACCAAAGAAAGTCAGAAGTCAACATCCCCACACTTTTCTTTGTCACTTTTAAACTTTTTTCCATTTTTTTCCATCTCATTCATCCCTGCAATTTTTAAAAATTATTATTTATTTTTATAAATTTAATAAAGTGAGTTTTTAAAAAGAGAAGACATAGGGAGAGAGAAGAGTACAGTGGCACCTCTACTAAGAATGCCTCTACTTATGAATTTTTCTAGATAAGAACCAGGTGTTCAAGATTTTTTGGCCTCTTCTCAAGAATCATTTTCTACTTATAAACCCAAAAAAGGCAGGGTGAAGCCTGCGTGGGGTCTCTCTAGGAATCTCCAGGGAGGAAAAAGGGCCAGAAAAGGTGGGGTGAAGCCTTCGTGGGGCCTCTCTAGGAATCTCCTAGGAGGAAACAGGGCCGGAAAAGGCAGGGAGAAGGCTCCATGGGGTCTCTCTAGGAATCTCCTGGGAGGAAACAGGGCCGGAAAAAGCATGAAGAAGCCTCCGTGGGGCCTCTCTAGGAATCTCCTGGGAGGAAACAGGGCCTCCACCCTCCCTGTGGTTTCCCCAATCACATGCATTATTTGCTTTTACTTTGATTCCTATGGGAAAAATTGCTTCTTCTTACTAACTTTTCTACTTAAGAACCTGGTCACAGAACGAATTAAGTTCATAAGTAGAGGTACCACTGTAGTTTATCCAAAACGGAAAGCAACAAACCTTAAATATCAGATGTAGTGAAGGAAAATTGTCTTCTTTGACCCTTGTAGGCATTTCAAGTGCCCCTACTTGGCCATTGTGTGACACACAATGTTTGGCCTCATCCAGCAATTTATTTTGACAAGGTTTCTAACTCGGTATTATCTGCCAATTCAGCCATCTTTGACATTTCTTCTTATTGGCTATCACCTGAATTTTTTTACGGTTTTATGTATCCAAACCATCCTAAGATATTTGCAGTAGAGATAAATAGGAATGTCTTAAGTGTCTAGAGCAAGGAGGGGGATGGGGGAGGCAACGGCACATCAGCAGAATTATATAAATATGTCTGGCTGAGACCGAATTATCCCTACCATTAAATCAGGAACAGCGCTGCTATTTTTGAAAGGTAATGCAACCTTGAAATCTGAGCGCCTTTTGATTGCTATTGCACACAATAATCATAAAGAGATCGAAATGTCAAGCGGAGATGAAGCTTCAAAACTGAAAGCAGTTTCGGAGTTAAATTTAATTTACTCATTTGCAAGCATTCTGAATCATGGTTTAAAATTATACTCAACGTGTAGAGTACATCAAAGGTTGGGGGGGGGGTTTTCTCCAATGCTGTCAAAAGTTATGTATAGCTTTTAAAAACAAATACAGTGGAACCCCGACATAAGAGCTGCTCTACTTAAGAGCAACTCGAGATAAGAGCTGGGAGGGGAGAGATATTTTTGTTCTACTTACAAGCCCAAATTCGAGATACAAGCGCCAAGGAGCTGTCTCCTGAAGCCGAACGCTAACTTCCGCGTTCGGCTTCAGGAGACAGCTGCGAAGCGGCGCGCGTGTTTTAAAAGGTTGCAGCCGGCCTGGGGGGCTCGGGGGGTGCTTGCAGCCAGCCTGGGGGGCTTGCCAGCACCCCCCCGAGCCCCCCAGGCCGGCTGCAACCTTTTAAAACACGCGCGCGGCTTCGCAGCTGTCTCCTGAAGCTGAACGCGGAAGTTAGCTCTTTTTCTTTCTCTCTTTTACCTTCCCTTCCTCTATTTCTTCTTTTCTTTCTCCTTCCCACCTTCTTCCCTCCCTCCCTTCACTCATTCCTCTCTTACTCTCCCCTTTCATAAGTTTCCTTGCTTCCTTCCTCTGTTCCTGTCCCTTCCCTCTTTCCTTCCTTCCTTCCCACCCTCCGTCCATTCATTTATCCCATTCCTCTCTTGATCGCTTAAAGCCGGTCCCTGGTGCAAAAAGGGTTGGGGACCTCTGTCCTACAGGATTGGGTGGCAGAGAAGTTGAACATATGTAAATTTAAAAGTTTAAGAAAGTTTACAAGTTAAGTGAAAGAAACTTCATTATTCATTTATATGTACATGTACATTTCTTCATTAAAAACTTGTCTTTCTGCATAATTTAGACTAACTTTGTGAGTTTTTTGAGGGCTGGAACCAATTAAAATTATTTACATTAATTCCTATGGGGAAAAGTCGTTCGAGATAAGAGCTGCTCGACTTAAGAGCCCAGGTCCGGAACGAATTAAACTCGTATCTCGAAGTACCACTGTAAACAGAAGGAAACCATGGAAATGTTGTTGGGTGGCTTCTGATGGACCTCTGCTAGCCACGCCAACAAGATATGGGATTGAAATAAAATGTGTTCGGTGAATTTTTTATCAGCAAACCAAATGGAAAGACGCACATAATATGTCAGTGATGGCTTCAATCCAAAGAAATTCACTTCTGTGCGGTTCAATGCAGGCATCGTTCCTCAATTCAACCTGTTGCCAAATTTCACTGTTATCAACTTTGAGCATGTCAATATGTGTCCAGAAAATATATTATTTTTGTACATGACGGAGTTTTCCAGTACAACCTGGTTATTTTTGTAATGCACTGTGAAAAATCAAACCTACATTTTATGTAACCAGCAAGTCTGTTTTGAGAAATAATCAGTTTGAGCTTTCAGCATACAAATACTTTAAATTGAGGATTAGCAAACTTTTGGCGTTTAGGAATTATCTTTTATAGTTTTAGGAGGGGGCAAGGAAGGGAAATAATTCAAAATAGAAGAGGTATAGATACAGGCAAAACCAGGATTTTCTTTTTCCCCCACTTTGGGTTGGAGGAAATTTGAGGAGTCTTTGGGTTATTTTTAAAGCCAGTTAAACTTATTTTGAGTCTTTAACAGTTCATTTTTCATTTCATATTAGAGCAATTTCTGGGGCTCGTAAAAACTGAGGTTAGTGCTATGCACCTTTATGTTGTAAGCTCTAATTGGCAAAGATACATTCTAGAGAACATGAAACAGCCTTGCTGGATCTAGTGGTCTCTTTCAAAGCAATAATTGGTCACTTCTGTCTGCTGAGATGGTTAACGCAGCTTGTCTTGCATTTATTTTAGCAATAAATATTAAGTAATATTATATACCAATCTTCAGCACATTCTTTGAAAAACAAGATTACACGTATAAATAAAATATAGAAATGTAGGGGTCCCCTTTATTGTCTTAGATGATGGAGCATCTGGATGATGGCTTCCATAGATATGGGTCTTGGAACTGTACAAAGATATGGGTCTTGAGCTATGCAAGGCTTAAAAAAGAATAAACATTTCAACTTTTACCTGAGTGTGCCTGGTAAGCCAAATACCAATCCATCTGATGGTGATACTGCTATACGTGGCTGAAGGCCCTAAGAATTTCAATCCTGGTACCGTATTTCACCCCACAAAAAATTAATGCATATTTCAGGGTATTTTGACTTTCTAGAAGTACTCTGCTTTGTCATCCTGGATGCATGCTTTAGATGGATATAAATAAATTCATAAATTCACAATGGTAATAAAAGTACTGCTTGTTGTGGTTAGCTCTGGCCCTGCTCCTGCCCCAAGGACTGTGGATGTGGGGGAGACATCCACATGCTGCAGGCCTGTTTTGCCCCCGGTGGAATCTGCTGATGAAGGCTCCTCTGACCAAGAAGACATGAGTGACAGGGAGGAGAGTGTGGCAGACAGCTCAGAAGGAGATCAATTATCTAGCTCCTCCTTGGATTCAGAACAAGAGTTAATGATACAGCCACGCATGAGGAGAGCGATGCATAGGCAACAACAACTGAGAGATTATTATCAAAGAAAATGAGGACACCTGTGGTTGGGTGGGGCTGTGGTAATTAGTGAGGCTGCTATAAATAGCAGCCTGTGGGCTTGGCCATTGTGGAGGATTATCTGATCGTTGTGTTTCGTGACTGCTTTATTGACTTTGACTTTTTGTGTGCTGATTTTTCTCCCGCTTTGAAAATAAACCAGAGCAAAGTGTGTTTCACTTTGTGAAAGAAGAAGGACTGTGAATTGCCTCACAGTTGCAAGCTAAGCATCACAGAACTGATAAGGGACTTGTACAAATTACCAGTTTGTTTGGAGACAAGTGCTCTTTGCTGTACCAAAAGAGGGCTTGGTTTAAGTGAATTTTTATTATAAAGAACATTGTTTTGAATTTTCAAACGTGTGTGTGTGTGAAATTTGTACCTGCGCATTTTTGGGAGGATTCTACCAGAGAGCCCGACAGAACACTGCTGGGTTTGGGGGGTTTTTTGTATACATGTTATTAATTTTTTAAAAAAGAAGATAAAAGCTAATAAAAACTAAAGGAAAGGGAGAAATGCAAAGACAAAAGAAAGAAAAAAAGTACAAAAAGAGAAGAAAAAAGAAACACAAAGGAAAAATAAAGCAACTGCTGCATTTTCTTTGCAGCAAATAAAAGTGCAATTACAAAATTATCTCTCACACCATGATTACCCAAAAAAGCTGTCTTTTTAATTATCTAATTTTTTTTCGCTAAATCATCAAAAGCATAACTTATTTGTTTCATGCCCCCCTCCTACAAAAAAAAAAGTGTAAGAGATTTCCAGTCAACAGTAAATGCAACAAATTGTCTTTTATCTAATCAAGGAAGTATATATTAGATTTAATCATCTTCACTAACTCAATTACTTTCTTCTTCTTCTTCTTCTTCTTCTTCTTCTTCTTCTTCTTCTTCTTCTTCTTCTTCTTCTTCTTCTTCTAGTGTCACATTCATCATTAGACATTGGCAATCATGTTGGCAATCCTATTTTTGTCAACAGCCACATGAAAAAGTGCTTCTGGGTTTTGTCCAAATCAGTCCCTTGGGTATTTAAGCCATGCCAAGTGTGATTGGACACACAAGGAATTTGTCTAGGTGCTTATGCTCTCAGTGTACGTTAAAAAAAATAGATTTGCCAAGAATCATGTGGTACAACGCTTAACGATTGTCATAGGGGTCAAATAAGCAATGAAGAAACAATCAATATAAATAAAAATATTAGGATACAAGCAACAGGTTACAGGAAATGGGTGATAGGAATGATGAAAAAAACTAGTAGAAATAGAAGTGCAGACTTAGTAAAAAGTTTGACAGTGTTGAGGGAATTATTTGTTTAGTAGAGTGACGGCGTTTGATAAAAAAACTGTTCTTATGTCTAGTAGTCTTGGATAAAGATGTTGTATTTTTCTGGGTGTCGCACAGGGGTGGGTTTCTACCAATGCGGTGTGCCATTCCAGTAGTGGCCCGCCGATTGTGCAATTTTGACACAACAGCTTTGGTGCTGTCTTTGCCAGTCCATGCGCACCGCCACCTTTTTTTCTAATTTTGGGCGATTCTTCGACTCTCTAAGCATACGCAGCAGGAAAATCGTCCCTCTGTGCATGCGCGGAAGCAAAATTGCCTGTTGTGGTTAGCTCTGGCCCAGCTCCTGCCCCAAGGAATGTGCAGGTGGATGTGGGGGAGAGATCCACATGCCGCAGGCCTGTTTTGCTCCCGATGGAATCTGCCGACGAAGCCTCCTCTAACCAAGGAAGCGTGAGTGACAGGTCAGAGGGGAGTTTGGCAGACAGCCCAGGAGGAGATCAATCATCTGTATCATCCCTGGATTCTGAACAAGAATTAATGACACATCCACGCATGCGTAGAGTGATGCATAGGAGACAACAACTGAAGGATTATTACAAGAGAAAATGAGACCACCAGTGGTTGGGTGGGGCTGTGGTAATTATTGCTACAGATAAAAGTGCAACCTGGTGTTTTAACCTCATGGCAGTTTATCTGATTCATTGTTTCATCAAGATCGTGGTTTTTGTGCTGTTCAAGATTGTGTGTGGACTCTCTGGACTTTAGAATTGGACTCAATTTCCCAGTTATTGGGTGAGCAATTGGATTGCATTTAACCTGTGCCTTGCATTTAATCTATGCCTTGTTTGTACCAGAAAATCCCTTTGACATAAAAGGGAGCTGTTTCTGTTTTTCTGTTCATAAAAACTTTTGGGTTTCCCTTTTATCGTGTGGTGTGTGTCTTCCTGGACTAATTACCCTGTAATTATGGGCGGTTGAAACAGGCGGGCAGAACAATTGCCCTAGGGGCAATCCACAAGCAGTGCACCTGTAGGGAAAGGTAAGAAGAACCAGCCCCTGGTGTGACATCACAGGTCCAAAATATTCTAATTTTCACTCTTTAATGGCGTTGATGATTTCCCTTGGCTTTCCCAGGCATCTTATCATCTCATTTGTGATTTTGTTAACCCAGCTTATACAGAACAGCCACCCGTAAATCCACATTTCAAATGCTTCTAGTTTCTTCAAATGATTTTCGGTCAGAGACAGAAACCTCTCCGTTCCATAGAACATTATAGAAAAGATGTAAGATGAATTACCCTTTACAGTGGGTAATTTGAACCTTTCCATTTTTTGAGCATATAACAATCTCGCTGTTACCGCATATAAAAACAAAATAGGAATTTGGTTTGAATGCATATGTTTAGCACGGGATGAATCACATGATAGAAATCTCTTCAAGACATTTCACGAAGAACAGGAAAAAAATATTTTCTTTGCTGCCCCGCAAAGTATGATTGGTTCAGTGGCCTTGAATGACAGGCAGCTGCAGTTTAATTGAACGTTGGGGCTAATCTTACCAACAGCATTGGGACTAATTATTTAGAGGCATTATCTGCTTTCCTTGCTATTAATCTCCACTCAGATGAAAAGTCAGCTTTTGTTGATTCTCTAAGCTCTGCATTTTCTGTGTTAAACAGGGGGTTAGTCAAGACAGTCCACAAAACCTCCTCCAACTCTGCGTTTCTATGGTTTGTGATCTCATTTTAGACTGCCAAAATTCCCTGGAGTACAATTTGAGATGACTGACACTGGAAATAAACAACTTTGTTACAGTAAGGTAGATGTAAGATGTGGAAAAGCTGATTGCAATCCTGTTTCTTTTTTAAAAAATGGGGTTATCATGGGGGCTGTAAATCCTGATTTAATCGCCATTTCCTAGTGAAATTCACATGTTTCTTGATTTTTATGATCTCTCCCACAACTAAGGCAGAACGCCATGGATTTGCTTTTAGTGGTTCAATGCCAGTCTTTCCCAAGCCTTGTATGTATGTATGTATGTATGTATGTATGTATGTATGTATGTATGTATGTATGTTTGTATGTATGTTTGTAGGTAGGTAGGTGTTGTGTTTGGGCTTGGGCCAGCCGTTGCTCCCACAGATGGGAGAGATGTGGCACAAAGTGAGTGCGAAAGCCTGGCTGACAGCCAGGAGGATGAGGCCACTGGTTCACAGGACTCAGCAGACAGCCCAGGGGATTTGGCATGCAGTCACTCAGACAGTCTTTCGTCCTTGGATTCCTCTGCAGACCAATTCATAGACATGCGTAGCCGAAGAGCTATGCAAAGGAGGGATCAATTGAAGAATTATTACAGGTATTCAGAGTAGCACCTGGGCTGGGTGTGGTTCTTATACTGAGGGCTGGGTGTGGTTCCCTTAATGAGGGCTAAAGGTATAAAAGGGAACAGAGGCACAAGGCAAACTGGCTGTTTATCTGTGTTATTTTGTGGTTCCTGCTCTGAAGTTTCTGTTCCATGCCTTTGGATTTCAACCCAGCCTTTTCAGGCACGTGGCAAACCTCTGGGACTTGCTGTTTGCTCCAAATATTCAAAGGATTCCTGAAACGTTTCTGCTCCTTGCAGGTTGTCCTTGTTTGCTTTTTCCTGTGTTTTGTATGCAGCTGAAGTAAGCCTTGCACTATCATTGTTTCCTGACACTAAGGACTGTTTTGATTAACCCTTTTTTGTTTGTTTAATACAAGTTTGCTGATTAGAAGAGCACGTGTGTGTTTGATTTCTTTTCCTTGGACTGTTACGCATTGCCTGAGCCCAGCCAGGCAGAACAGTAGGTAGGTAGGTAGGTAGGTAGGTAGGTAGGAAGGAAGGAAGGAAGGAAGGAAGGAAGGAAGGAAGGAAGGAAGAAAGAAAGAAAGGAAATGTATACTGACCGAATATCTAGTAAAACAATCAATCCCTCTTGTGCAATGTTTAATGTATTTAAACATGAATGTACATAATGTTCATATAATGTACATAATGCATTTAAATAAACAAACAAAATAAATTGAATGCCAAGCAAAAGGACTGCAACTTCCCTAACCACATGGCATAGATATTTATTTAAAAAACATGTGTGGCTTTATTTTATGAGATTTCTTACTTTTTGGTAGACAGGTAGTCCTTACTTAACAATTAGAAAATAATCTGCTTTAAAAAGCAGGTGGAAAAATTATGAGGCAAAACAATTATTACCTGTACACAAGAAGTGTCACAATCTCCTTAAGATTCTCAGAACCCTCTGTGGAAACTTGGAGAGCAATTAATCAGAGAAGGCTTTTCCATTGAGTGAACATGGTGCCAGGAATGAGCAACTTCTAAAATAGATGTTTCATTTAGTGTCTGATTCAGTACAATGCCCCTTTGGCTTTGATCTCCCAAGGAAAAATCTGGAAAAGGGTTCAACTGAATTCGAACCAACCACAGCAGGTGCTAATATTGGAAATATAAATGGGGGCTGGTTGATAATCTTAACTTTTGACTATGGGAAGATCCCGCCAACTTTACATCCTATTGCAACAGAATGTCCCCTCAGAAGATTCCCTGGATCTCTCTGCATGAAATACATCATTTTGAGGGCACTGGAGTCCAATGGCTAAATGATCTAGAGCGGTGATGGCGAACCTTTTTTTCCTAGGGTGCCGAAAGAGCATGCGTGCGCACTATTGCACATGCATGAGTGCCAACACCCATAATTCAAGGCCTGGGGAGGGCAAAAACAGCTTCCCCCGCCCCCCGGAAGCCCTCTGGAGGCCAGAAACAGCCCGTTTCCCAACTTCTGGTGGGCCCAGTAGGCTCATGTTTTGCCCTCCCTAGGCTCCAAAGGCTTCCCTGGAGCCAGAAGTGGGTAAAAACACCCTCCCCATCCCTCAGAGGCTCTCTGGAAGCCAAAAACGCCCTCCGAGAACCTCTGGGAGCCAAAAATCAGCTGGCCGGCATACACATGCACGTTGAAGTTGAGTTACGGCAACGGCTGGTGTGCCAGCAGATATGTCTCCATGTGCCACCATAGGCTTAGTAACTCATAGAAACATAGAAGTCTGACGGCAGAAAAAGACCTCCTGGTCCATCTAGTCTGCCCTTATACTATTTTCTGTATTTTATCTTAGGATGGATAGATGTGTATCCCAGGCATGTTTAAATTCAGTTACTGTGGATTTATCTACCACGTCTGCTGGAAGTTTGTTCCAAGGATCTACTACTCTTTCAGTAAAATAATATTTTCTCATGTTGCTTTTGATCTTTCCCCCCAACTAACTTCAGATTGTGTCCCCTTGTTCTTGTGTTCACTTTCCTATTAAAAACACTTCCCTCCTGAACCTTATTTAACCCTTTAACATATTTAAATGTTTCAATCATGTCCCCCCTTTCCCTTCTGTCCTCCAGACTATACAGATTGAGTTCATTAAGTCTTTCCTGATACGTTTTATGCTTAAGACCTTCCACCATTCTTGTAGCCCATCTTTGGACCCGTTCAATTTTGTCAATATCTTTTTGTAGGTGAGGTCTCCTTTAATAATTGCTCATAAAAAGAAACCTGATGATGGTGTAGACTTGGCTCAACAACCGGGACTCCCAGAATTTCCATTGATAAATGGTGTTTTGCCTAATGATCATTTCACTTAGTGACATAAATATTGTTCCCAATTAGGGTCATAACTTTGCATTTAGAAAAGTCTGAAGCTGAAGCTGAGCTCTATTCTCCTGTGGAAAACATTTCAACTTGTGTATTTTTTTTCCTGCTAACAATGGTGAAAATGTATGCTTTGGGACTATTATTTAGTGATTGAAACCAAGTGCTTGAAAGATAAAAATCTGGAAATGCCCCATAAGAAGAAATAATATACAGAATTATTGGTATTTTGATTTATTGATAGTTGGTAGAAAGCAAAAGCAAGGAGAATTTATATCAACATTGAGAATATGAAATAAATGCTTTAAGGAAAA
The DNA here is from genome assembly GCF_031021105.1 of Erythrolamprus reginae. NCBI lineage: Eukaryota > Metazoa > Chordata > Lepidosauria > Squamata > Dipsadidae > Erythrolamprus > Erythrolamprus reginae. The sequence continues at coordinate 20,350,635 of NC_091953.1, read as the reverse complement.
TTGAAGTGAAACCTTTTCTTTTTGGGATTGGCCAAGTATTTATATAAATATTTAAAATATTTTATGGGTACCCATTCAATTTTGATCACTTTATCTTATAAAAGTTACCCCAAGACGGGAAGGATTTATCTTCCTAGGTTACTCAAAGCTTTCTGTACAACAATTTATATATATATTATATATAACTCCTGGCATCTTAGAAAAAAGTAACTGATAGATAAAAGAAATTTACAACTTTCATAACAGAATACACCTATGGACTAAAATAGTCATGAGGCACCCATCAGAAAATCTATACTTTCAGATGCTAACACATGAATATTTTTTTGGCATTCATCTATCCTTGCCTTTGTTTTAAAAAGACAAAAATATCTGGAATAATATTGCCAAGGAGAAAACAAAAGGTTTAATTGTTCAGCAACTGTAATACTAATGCTTCATCTTCTGCAAGGGAAAGACCTGTATCCAATGGTAGAATAGAGTCATCTTGGTTAACTTTCGTCTTCTTCCTCTTTCGTGGCATTTCTACTGTTGATGTGCTTCCATCCAACTGCCACTTATCCATTCCACGTTTGCTGTAGAAATAAACCATTATTTTACTGTTGGAATTTAGGCCAATCAAACTCATACAAGAAAGTAACTGGATTTAAATGAGAAAATGTTTAATTACAAATTGGAGACAAACATGATAATGATTTGCAAAGAGAAATTAAGCTTGGAAAATTCTAAAACCTAAATTAAGAAATGGTCTCAGGCTGCAGTAATAAGCTTTTAAAATAACAAATGTGTGCTTAGAAATCAACCATCCCTGGTGAATTCAATATCCTCAATTATTGACTGACGACAATCAACACAAACTTATTTATTTATTTATTTATTTGATTGATTGATTGATTGATTGATTGATTGATTGGATTTGTATGCCGCCCCTCTCCGTAGACTAACAACAATGATAAAAACAGCATGTAACAATCCAATTAATAAAACAACTAAAAACCCTTATTATAAAACCAAACATACACACAAACATACCATGCATAACTTGCAATGGCCTAGGGGGAAGGAGTATCTTAACTCCCCCATGCCTGGCGGCATAAGTGAGTCTTGAGTAGTTTGCGAAAGACAGGGAGGGTGGGGGCAGTTCTAATCTCCTGGGGGAGTTGGTTCCAGAGGGCCATGGCCACCACAGAGAAGGCTCTTCCCCGACATTGTTTAGTCGACGGGACCTGGAGAAGGCCAACTCTGTGGGACCTAACCGGCCGCTGGGATTCGTGCGGCAGAAAGCGGTCTCGCAGATATTCTGGCCCGGTGCCATGAAGGGCTTTATAGGTCATAACCATAGGTAGTTCTATCTGGAATTACATTCTCCCAGAAGGTGTCAGATAGACAGTCTGGAGCAGCTTCTGGACAACTCTAATTTCTAGACTGAAGAGGAGAAACAAAAAACAGGACTGCCTTAAAGTTTTATTTGAGACCTCAATTCAGTGATGGGTTAGTGCCAGTTTGGACCAGTGGACTCATACCGGAAATTTGCACCCACTCAAATTTGAACCAGCAGCAATTGCCGGACATCCACGTATCCAAATCGGTTTTCTGGTTGCTAAGGCTAGGAAAGAACTCTTTGCACATGCACAGAAGCTTCTTAAATAAGAATACTTAAATCAGGTTAATTAAAATACAATTTCTTATCCAATTTGCAATTCAGCCAATTATGTCTATCACATGAATGGATTTTAAAGCAAGGAAAATTTCAGTTGATTGAAATTGCAAAAGAGGGCATCTGTTCATAACAAGATTAGTGATTAAAACCCTAATAAGAAAGCATAACAGATTCACTATATAAAATAGGCCGCATTTAAAAGCCGGATGCTGGAGTCATTGCAAGTATCTTTAAAATGAGTAATCACATATATATATCAGTTTTCCTCTGAAATCTCCTGGGCAATCAATTCCATCAGAATGCATTCAGGCTTTCGAGAACTGTTTTTGTGAGGGAGTGTTTTTTTAAATAATTAAACATGTACTTAAGAGACAAGTCCGTGATTTAATTATTCCCACTTATGGGAGCTGAAAAAAGACTATATTTTGGCACAAGGAAAAAAAATGGAAGGAAGAACTAAACAACCATTGGCAGGAATGTGTATTTACACCCAAGGCCACGAGAGCATAGGTTATGACCTATAAAGCCCTTCATGGCACCGGACCAGGATATCTGCGAGACCGCCTTCTGCTGCACGAATCCCAGCGGCCGGTTAGGTCCCACAGAGTTGGTCTACTCCGGGTCCCGTCAACTAAACAATGTCATCTGGCAGGACCCAGGGGAAGAGCCTTCTCTGTGGCGGCTCCGACCCTCTGGAATCAACTCCCCCCAGAGATTAGAACTGCCCCCACCCTCCTTGCCTTTCGTAAACTCCTTAAAACCCACCTCTGTCGTCAGGCTTGGAGGAACTGAGACATCCCCCTCCCTTGCCTATGTAATTTTGTACATGATATGACTGTGTGTATGTATTTTATCTATTGGGTTTTTTTTCCTTTTTAGACTTTTTAATGTAAAACTGTTATTTTAGATTTTAATTATTAGATTTGTTACCATGTATTGTTTTTATCACTGTTGTGAGCCGCCCCGAGTCTACGGAGAGGGGCGGCATACAAATCTAATAAATAATAATAATTTAAAAAAAAGTGTAGCAGCGAGAGAAGCCTTGAGGAAGATCCAACTGCCCCTGAGGTTTCATGCACTGTAGTTGCATTTTTTTTACTCTCCTTTCAATTAATTTGGTTTCAGGTAGAATACACGATAGAAAGATCTTACCTACAACTAAAGCAGGGGTCTCCAACTCTGGCTGTTGGAGGACTTCAACTCCCAGAATTCCCCAGCCAGCAAAGTTGACTGGGGAATTCTGGGAGTTGAAGTCTTCCAGGGTTAAAGTGACCAAGGTTGGAGAGCCCTGTACGTATTACTTAAACTGTAGAGGTCAGGAATGAACTAAAAGCCAAATGGTTTTATGCTAAAAGAAAATAAGGATTTCCAGACAAACGTAAAAGCAACTCTCCCAGATACCTCACTGTTTATAATCCAAAGCTTACTTAGAAAAAGGCAGTTTGCTCTGTTCCACTGGACTGTTTATACTGAACATGAGTTTTACTTACAGGATTCACAAAGTTTAGTTTAGTTTAGTTTATTTAGATTTGTATGCCGCCCCTCTCCGAAGACTCGGGGCGGCTAACAACAATAAAAAGCAATGTAACAAATCTAATATTAAAAAGTAATCTAAAAACCCCCAATTTAAGAAACCAATCATACCAACAAACATACCATGTATAAATTATATAAGCCTAGGGGGAAGGGAGAAAAAAAAAATTTCAATTCCCCCATGCCTGACAACAGAGGTGGGTTTTAAGGAGCTTGCGAAAGGCAAGGAGGGTGGGGGCAACTCTGATATCTGGGGGGAGCTGGTTCCAGAGGGTCGGGGCCGCCACAGAGAAGGCTCTTCTCCTGGGTCCCACCAAATGACATTGTTTAGTCGACGGGACCCGGAGAAGGCCAACTCTGTGGGACCTAACCGGTCGCTGGGATTCGTGCGGCAGGAGGCGGTCCCGGAGATATTCTGGTCCGGTGCCATGAAGGGCTTTATAGGTCATAACCAACACTTTGAATCGTGACCGGAAACTGATCGGCAACCAATGCAGACTGCGGAGTGTTGGAGTAACATGGGCATGCCTTGGGAAGCCCATGATTGCTCTCGCAGCTGCATTCTGCACGATCTGAAGTTTCCGAACACTTTTCAAAGGTAGCCCCATGTAGGGAGCATTACAGTAGTCGAGCCTCAAGGTGATGAGGGCATGAGTGACTGTGAGCAGTGAGTCCCGGTCCAAAGGGTTTCATCGTGGCAGCTAGTTGTTATGTTGTCAGCAGAAATATACTGAGAACAGTTCTTTGTTGCATGGTAATAAGCGGTGCATTTAGATTTATATTCTACCTTCTTAAATTAGTTATGCTTCCTTTAATAAGTTCTCTATCTCCACAACAGGTGCCTTGTAAGATAGATGATTGGTTAAAGAGAATGACTAGCAAGAGTGAGGAATGAATAGCATGCTTCTAAGTACGCTACTTTATGAATAAATAGCATATTTAAGTAATGGAAAATAATATCACTTAAAACAAGGTCAAGAGCTGTTGTCTCTCAATCCAGAATATAGGATACAGAAATGCAGCTAAGTTGTAGGAAAGTAGACTCCATCAGAAAGGAAACATCTTAACAGTAAAAACAATTTTATAATAGAACCAATTGGCTAGAAAAAGGAGGGGATGCCTTTCATTGAATATGTTGAAATAGACAGCCATCTACTTAGATTGATTTGATTTGATTCCTATATTGAGCATTGGACTTGGTAGCCTTAAATGGCCACTTTTAGCTCTAACTTCCTACACAGAAATAAAAGAGAAGGACCTATGACAAATAATGCGTGCGATTGGGGAAACCACAGAGAGGGAGGAGGCCCTGTTTCCTCCTAGGAGATTCCAAGAGAGACCCCATGGAGACTTCTCTCCACCTTTTCCGCCCTTGTTTCCTCCCAGGAGATTCCAAGAGAGACCCCATGGAGACTTCTCTCCACCTTTTCTGCCCTTGTTTCCTCCCAGAAGATTCCTAGAGAGGCCCCATGGAGGCTTCTCCCCACTTTTTCTGGCCCTGTTTCCTCCCAGAAGATTCCTAGAGAGGCCCCATGGAGGCTTCTCCCCACTTTTTCTGGCCCTGTTTCCCCCAGGAGATTCCTAGAGAGGCCCCACGGAGGCTTCTCCCCACCTTTTCTGGCCCTGTTTCCTCCCAGGAGATTCCTAGAGAGGCCCCACGGAGGCTTCTCCCCACCTTTTCTGGCCCTGTTTCCTCCCAGGAGATTCCTAGAGAGGCCCCACGGAAGCTTCTCCCCACCTTTTCTGGCCCTGTTTCCTCCCAGGATATTCCTAAAGAGGCCCCATGGAGGCTTCTCCCCGCCTTTTCTGGCCCTGTTTCCTCCCAGGATATTCCTAGAGAGGCCCCATGGAGGCTTCTCCCTGCCTTTTTTGGTTACAGTTTCGGAGGCTGTAAATGGAAAATGGTTCTTGAGAAGAGGCAAAAAAAAAAATCTTGAACACCCAGTTCTTATCTAGAAAAGTTAGTAAGTAGAGGCGTTCTTAGGTAGAGGTACTACTGCACAGGAATTTCTGCATTTTGTAGGGAGTTAATCCTGTTGCTCTCAATTTAAAACCAACTAATGCACTTTTCTCGGCAGTTATCTAACTTCGTGCAGTTTTAAATACAGACTTCTTAAAGTCTGCCAGCAGAATGCAAAATTTACAAACAGCCTCTTGAGAATTGCTATTTTGCTAATCCAAGACTCTGAGTGGCAAGCCACATCGGTACATTTTAATCTCCAAGGCCAAAGAGAGATTTTTAATGAAGATTAATTAATACGGACCCTTCTGTGGGGCGTCAGAACGACTTCCTCCTCACTCAGTGTCAGAACATTGACTGCACGCCATGGGAATAATGAAAATACATTACATGGTGTGCTAGTCTCTCTTTCAGCGATTTGTGCTCTGAAAATGTTCTCCATGAAGCCAAATGCCCTAAGAACTGAAAGCAAACGAAATGTGGACAAAGCTACCTTAAACTAACCAAAGAAAAAATTCCTTCTCCCCCATCTCTCTCTCTCGGGCACACAAACACTCATTCACAACATTCAATGGCCACCAAATAAATTAATAAATTAATTCTGTTCCAATTCAATTGTATTATTGTCCCTATAGAACGGACATTTCTGAACACTGTAAAGCTTTGGTAGGTTTTATTCATATCCCAATTACATGTTATTTTCTTTATCCTCCCACCCCCAGCATTTTTTGGAAGTTTGATACTAAGGAATAGGGGTATTGTTATATTCAAGGATTTATGCCTTTTGGTCATCTATCTAATCAATCTATCATATCTATCTATCTATCTATCTATCTATCTATCTATCTATCTATCTATCTATCTATCTATCATATCTGTCTATCTATCATATCTATCTATCTATCTATCTATCTATCTATCTATCTATCTATCATATCTATCTATCTATCTATCCATCCATCCATCCATCCATCCATCATATCTATCTATCTATCTATCTATCTATCTATCTATCTATCTATCTATCTATCTATCTATCATATCTATCTATCTATCTATCTATCATATCTATCTATCTATCTATCTATCCATCCATCCATCTATCATATCTATCTATCTATCTATCTATCTATCTATCTATCTATCTATCTATCTATCCATCTATCATATCTATCTATCTATCTATCTATCTATCTATCTATCTATCATATCTATCTATCTATCTATCATATCTATCATATCTATCTATCTATCTATCCATCATATCTATCTATCTATCTATCTATCTATCCATCTATCATATCTATCTATCTATCTATCTATCTATCTATCTATCTATCCATCCATCCATCCATCCATCCATCCATCCATCCATCATATCTATCATATCTATCATATCTATCTATCTATCTATCTATCTATCTATCTATCTATCTATCTATCTATCTATCTATCTATCCATCCATCTATCATATCTACCTACCTACCTACCTACCTACCGGACTTATATGCCGCCCTTCTCCAAGGACTCAGGGTGACTCACAACATATAAAAAATACAAAAACCAATTCAAAGTCCAATATTTAAAATCTAAAACCCCAGATTTAAAATCACACAGCCCTACTTATTCACACCACAGTTATACTAAAGGCCTTTTTTAAAAAACCTTTTAAATCAACCAGGTCATATACGGCACAGAATGGTGTTTGAAAAGGAGGCAGCCAAACACTTTTTTGTTTGCGGTTAAAAGTGAAGATGCTCAACTTAAATCAAATGTAACCTATATTCATAATGCAGCAACTCTCTAATCCTAGGCTCGGTCAGCAAAGCATTATCTTCTCATTGCTTCGGGCATTCAACTTCATCTTCCTTTTCTTTTTCTTTCTTTTTGGTCTATTGGAACTGCTGCTGTCAAAGTTGTCCTCATTGTCATCCTTCACCTCTACACAATACACACCCTCCCTCCTTTATGGCAAATAAAATTAAAATGTCCTTCAACAGCTGATACTGTTCAGCCTTTAAGCCACTGCTAGCTCTTTGAATTTTCCCCCTCTTTCCACCTTTGCTATTACACTCTGTTCTGGGGTTTTGTTTTGTTTTTCTGCTATAGAGCCTCAAAGCAATGACTGATTTATACATATGTTGTATATCAAGGGATCCAGCCGGCTTAAAAGAGCAACTAACCCTGTTAAAACAAAATACTAAGGTCAGTTATGTGCAACAGCAGAAATATGACATCTTGTGAAGATCAAGCCTTACAGACAAGAGAAAGTCTTTCAGATAAACCCAATGTCATCTTTATGCCTTTCTAGTGTTTTGCAATATTAAATTTAGATTGCAAAACTGGATAGTTTAAGTAGGTTGTTTTGTTTGTTTTACGATATGTATATTTCTGAGTTAAACATCCTTCCAAAGAACTAAAGAACCAACTAGAGCTCTAACTGAATATGAAATACTATGCCTAAACAAATAATTTGTTTTGCATTCAGTATGTTTTTCCCAAGTTAATTAAAGATAGCAACAGCTATCTTATACGTTGCTTCATAGTGCTTTACAGCCCTCTCTAAATAGTTTTACAGAGTCAGTCTATCGCCTCCAACAATCTGGGTCCTCATTTTACTGACCTTGGAAGGATGTAAGGCTGAATCAACCTTGAGCCGATGGACTGCTGGCAGTAGGCAGAATTAGCCTGCAATACTGCATTCTAACCACTAACCACTCTTTTAATTAGGTATACAGTATTAAGGTTTATGGTTTACCAATACAGTAATCCCTCACTACTTCGCAGTTCATCTTTTGCGGATTCGCTACTTCATGGGTTTTCAAAGGGGGCTTAAATCCATTAAATCCATTGAAAATTTTAAATCTATTAAAAATTCATAAAATTCTTCTACTGTACTCTATTAAAGAAACTGGTAGGATATCACATGTAGTTCCAGCTGAGAAACATTATAGAATGACTGTTTAATGCAAAGGGTGGATTTTAAAAGTCCAAATACTCGTTAAATACATAAAAAAATATATTTCCTCTACATCACGGAAATTCATTTATCACAGGTGGTCTTGGAATGCATCCCCCGCGAAAAATGAGGGATTACTGTACCTATTTGTCCTCATATACTAGTCTCAGTGCAAATGCAGGACATTTCTTTTTAAAAAAATACCAAACAATAATTCAAGCATTTAAAAACAAATTAACCTACGAATCCACCATCAAAAATCATTAGGTCAACATTAGTCCCAGCGACCGATTAGATCCCACAGAGTCGATCTTCTCCAGGTCCCCTCAGCCAGGCAATGTCACTTGGCAGGGCCTAGGGGAAGAGCCTTCTCTGTGGGGGGGCCGGCCCTCTGGAATCAGCTCCCCCTGGAGATTCGCACTGCCCCACCTTCCTTGCCTTCCGTAAGTGTCTTAAGACTCACCTATGTCGCCAGGCTTGGGGCAATTAGGTCTCAGACTCCTGGGTCAATGAAATGAGATATATGTTGTATGATTGAACTGGTATTATTGTTTTTAAATATTGGATTTCTAGATTGTAATTTTAAATTTAATTAGATTTGCCGTTGTATTGTATTGTTATATTATATGTTGTGTGCCGCCCCGAGTCCTTGGAGAAGGGAGGCATACAAATCAAATCAATAAATAAATAGCTAGTCATGGTTGTTATGGGAGAAAAGAATGCCTTTGTGTTCTCCAACCGGATGCCATACAAATGGATTAGATTACAATTATTTTATAACAGCCCGTGAGATGCAACATATATTGTTTAGGGATTGTGAAGCTGGACTCTTATGCATCTGAAAGTGACCAAGTCTGGACTGAAGGTTGGAGTAACTACTTGAACATTAAAATATTTTTGTATCTAGTTCAGGTGTATGTGTGTGGAGCAGAGACGGGTTGCTCCTGATTTGAACCAGTTCTATAGAACCCGTAGCGGGAATTCCATCCCGCTCGCTGAACTGGGAGCGATAGCCAGCTGGCCACATCCCTGAACCATTTCTCTTGGCTGCACCTATGGTGGCATCATTTTGTTTTTTGGCACTGTGAATTCCCGTGTGTATGGCACACCCAAGCGGTATGGGAGGGAGGGATCAAACCGGCGGTGAGGTAAGGTAGAACCTACCCCTGGTGTGGGGATGTTAAATCTGTTGTCCATTGGGCTACTAATCTGGATCTAAGAAAACCAGAGCAACTAATAACACTGGCTTGATAAAAATCCTTTTAATTGTGGTATCCTTCTAAACCAGGGGTCTCCAATCTTGGCAATTTTAAGCCTGGAAGACTTCAACTCCCAGAATTCCCCAGCTAGGGAATTGCTTCGGGCACCAGGCTTAAACGTTGTCAAGGCTGGAGACTCCTGTTCTAGACCACTCAGAGGGGAAGAGAGGTCTAATCATAGGTCTCATTTTTATGTGGGGGTTATGGGCTCAAGATGTACCTCACTCTTGTTTAACATCTAAGCAAAATCACTGGTCAAAGTTTATTTGTTGGCTTGGGGTTAGATATCATCAATAGACTAATATCCAGTAATACACTTCTATTCTTGCATGATCAACTGATGCCATTAAGTCTTTTCTTAGTGTCCGGAAGATGGGGAGGACTAGATTAGAGGGTCTCCCATAATTAGTTCTGAATAGGACTGCCTTGAAAAGTTCTCAAAAGTTGTAACTGATCCAGAATGCAATGGCACGGGCAATTGGTTCTGAGTGTACTTTGACCTCCATGCATTAGTCTGGATTTATTTTATTTTGTTTTGTTTTATTTTATTTATTAGTGATGAGATTTGAATCACTGACCTACAGATATACAGTCAGCTTCAGTGGCTTGCAGTACAGCACTCTACCTGCTGCGCCATCCTGGCTCTTTGATTGAGATCATCTCTCTCCAAGACTCAATAGGGTGGGCATGTTCTAAGTCACTTCTATTAAACAATGTCATCTTAGCCCTCAGGAAACATGCCTTCTATGTTGATGCACCTTCCCTATAAAACTAAATATCCACAAGATATAGATGGCTTTCTGCCAATGACCTGTTTTCTCTCTCAGACATTAGATAAAGACAATTTTTAAAAAGTCTTAATTGTGTAGATATGTTTATAATTTGGGATATGGTGCAGCTTTATATTTCTCCTATGTCACCTTGAATCCCACTGCAGATTGTCCAGCAAATTGTGTATCCATTTGGCTAGTGATATTTCGTCTTACAAACCCCTCGTCATACAAACTTTTCGAGATACAAACCTGGGGTTTAAGATTTTTTTGCCTCTTCTTCCAAACTATTTTCACCTTACAAATTCAAGCCGCCGCCACTGGGATGCCCCACCTCCAGACTTCTATTGCCAGCAAAGCGCCCATTTTTGCACTGCTGAGATTCCCCTGAGGCTCCCCTCCATGGGAAACCCCACCTCCGGACTTCTGTTGCCAGCGAAGCACCCGTCTTTGCACTGCTGGGATTCCCCTGCAGCTTCACAAAAACACAGAAGTCCGGAGGTGGGGTTTCCCATGGAGGGGAGCCTCAGGGGAATCCCAGCAGCGCAAAAACGGGCGCTTCGGCTGGCAAAAGGGGTGAGTTTTGGGCTTGCACACATTAATCGCTTTTCCATTGATTCCTATGGGAAACATTGTTTCGTCTTACAAACTTTTCACCTTACAAACCTCGTCCTGGAACCAATTAAGTTTGTAAGATGAGGTATCACTGAAATCCGTTCCTAATTCTTCTCTCTTTAACTATAGATACACTATATTGTACACAATGAAGATAAAATGCTTACAAGCATAGTTCCCTCTAAGCTGAGCAGTGAGCAATCGCTCACTTAAAAATCATCATCAACTCAGAGTTTTCCAAACCTGCCCAGAAGCCGAGAGGGAAAGAGTGAGAGGGAAGGAGAGAGAGAGGAAGAGAGGAAGAGAGAGAAACAGATAGAAAAAAGAGAGGAAGGAAAAGAGAAAGAAAAAGAATGGGAGTAAGGAAGAGAGAAAGAAAATCAAAATCTAGTTTGAAACTAGCTCAACTATTTAAGTGGCATTTTGATATTGATAGAGTTGCCCTATTATGAGCTCACTCTTATAGACACACAGTACAGTATTTTATTTTGAAATTCTCTGAGTCAAAACAGGGTGGGTTTTTTATTTGTTTGTTTGTTTGTTTATTTATTTATTTAATTAATATTTCTGTGCCGCCCAGTCCCGAAGGGACTGCCGCTCAGACACTATACTTTTCCGCCCACCCCCCCAAAAAATTAGAGGGAACACTGCTTACAAGGCAGTATGAGCCTTTGAATATCAAATATGGCTCATCTTAAATCTTAAACCTTTTCATCAGTGAAAATGGTTAGCACCAAGCTTCAAATCACAATGTTTCCCACAAATACAGTGATCCCCCGATCATTGCGAGGCTTCCGTTCCAGGACCCCTCGCAATGACCGGTTTTTCGCGAAGTAGCGCTGCGGAAGTAAAAACACCATCTACGCATGCGCAGATGGTGTTTTTACTATAGCCGCAGCAGCGAGCCGAAGATTGGGGTTTCCCCGCCGCTCGCCGTTCGCTCGCGCCGCTTCCCAGCTGGGAAGCGGCGCTGGGGGTCTTACCGGCCACCCACTCCTCGCTGCTGCCGCGCCCGCCGCTTGTCCGCCGCCTGCCTGCCCGCCCTTCGCCCGCCCACGCCGTTCGCTCGCGCCGCTTCCCAGCTGGGAAGCGGCGCGAGCGAACGGCGTGGGCGGGCGAAGGGCGGGCGGCGGCGGGCGGTAAGACCCCCAGCGCCGCTTCCCAGCTGGGAAGCGGCCTGAGCGAACGGCGTGGGCGGGCGAAGGGCGCGCGGGCCGGCAGGCGGCGGACAAGCCGTTCGCTCGGGCCGCTTCCCAGCTGAGTACTCAGCTGGGAAGCGGCCCGAGCGAACGGCGTGGGCGGGCGAAGGGCGGGCGAGCCGCGGGCGCGCGGGCAGGCAGGCGGCGGACAAGCCGTTCGCTCGGGCCGCTTCCCAGCTGAGTACTCAGCTGGGAAGCGGCCCGAGCGAACAGCGTGGGCGGGCGAAGGGACCCAGGGAAGCCGCCCAGCAGCTAATCTGCCCGGCGCCATCTACGCATGCGTGTCCATAAAAAAAGGGCACGCATGCGCAGATGGTGTTTTGACTTCCGGGTTGAAAAATCGCGATTTAGCCCGTTCGCAATGATCGGGAGCGAGATACCCGGGGGATCACTGTATCCATTAAACGATAAATTGAATTACTGACTATAATTAAAAAATATCTACTTAAGCAAAAGTTATGGTTAGGAATTCAGCCTGAAAAAAATGACATCTTGAAACCGCTGAACTGCATATTCCATTTAGAAGTGGGAACTAAAAAGAAAGAACAGCCAAGAATGTAAGAGATTAATTGAAATAACGAAAAGTCTGATCAGAGCTTTGTTCCAAATCGACATTCCTTTTCAACACAGTTGAGGTACTAGAGATATTAAAAATTCAATTTAACTTGCCTGATGAATATTTAGCCCAGCTACTCTGTCCCCTGTGGCTCTCCCCACCTTCTTATTTAACATTATGATTGCCTTAAACAAGCAATACAATAAATGACACCCGAAACATGAAAAATTCATTTCACTAAGCTTGTGGAAGGATGTGGCTTAAAGGTGATTCGTTAAACAGCAGATATAAAATAGTGGATTATACATATCTTTTATCCCTTAAGGGATGAGATAAGGAAAAAAAATTGCCATCTGTGGTTGAAAAGACTTTTTCTAAAGCTTCCTCTAACCTAGACAAAGCCTCAACCTTTTTCCAACATCATTCGTACAAAGTTGAATTTTCTTCCTTTCATTACATATAGTATATCCTAAAGGGGGGGGAAAGATTGTTTCTGTTTTTTCTTGGTTTGTATTTGCATTTTTTATTTTCTTTTTCACTAACATTAAATATTATCTTAATCGTGTGTAAACTAAACTTACTTACCTGCTCCATAAGTAATTAAATATTTTTTAAAAATACATTTAACTTACTTTACTATATGTAAATATGTACATAAATACAGTATATGTGTATGTAATATATATATGTACATATATGTACACTATATATACACACTATACAACAAGTGTGAACAAATTGGGTGAGTAGGTAAATTAAAATGTCAATGCAACGAAATACCTGTGGCTTTTTGGAAGAATTTCTTGTTTGTCCTCTTTGTATCCATCTGGATCTGGAAGTGTACTTGGATCAAATTCCTCATCGCTGTCACTGTGATCCAGAAAAGCTATAGTGTCCTCTTCAATCTACAGAAAAATTGCAGAATTAGATACCTTTATACATTAGAATAGAATAGAATAGAATAGAATCAAATCGAATAGAATTCTTTATTGGCCAAGTATGACTGGACACACAAGGAACTTGTCTTGTTGCACATGCTCTCAGTGTACATTTTTAAAAAAATATAAGTTTGTCAAGAATCATAAGTTACAATACTTAGTGATAGTCCGGGTACAAATAATCAATCAAATCATATTAGGAACCAGTCAATATAAATTGTAAGGATACAAGCAACGAAGTTACAGTCATTCAGTCATTTGTGGGAGGAGATGGGTCATGGGAACCGTAAGAAGATCAAAGTAGATCAAATTCTTGTGTATGGATTAAGCTCATAATGCTTTTGAACTCTATCCTGGCTTCTGTGCCTGACAGGTCAATACAAATACCTGCACACGAAGGCCGACATCAGCTTAATAATTGCAAGCAGTTGTCTATATTGCTATCATTAACCTGGGGCCACAACCAGCCTTCCCTAGGATTGCCAAGGACAACTTGGTGATGCTGTGAGGTTACCAAGACAAAGGAAAATTATTTTTACGTCTTTGAAAATAGTTTGAGTTTGTATAATAAGGAACAGGACGTTCAAGGAAGAGATCATAATTAGATTTATGTCCCACCTTTCTTCGTAGACCTCAAGGTGTATACATAGTCACAACTTATAATAATAACCTAATGATGAAGGCTAGGTCAAGAGACAGTGGCTGGCTCAATTGCCCATTGAGTTACCAAGGCTGAATATCATGTCACTTCTTACCACATCGCTAGTACATTAACAATTATATCACACTGAATCCAGAACAGTATATGCTGCTATGGGGAAAATATATAACCCGAATATTGTCATGACAAGATAGTTCTAGTTTAGCAACCACAATTGGGACCAAAAATTCAGTTGTTAAGTGGTCATTAATTGAAGCCACAACTGAATAGTTCTATAGTGGTATGAACTTAATTCATTCCGTAAGCAGGTTCTTTAAGTAGAAAATTTTGTAAGAAGAAGCAATTTTTCCCATAGGAATCAATGTAAAAGCAAATAATGTGTGTGATTGGGAAAACCACAGGGAGAGTGGAGGCCCTGTTTCCTCCCAGGAGATTCCTAGAGAGGCCCCATGGAGGTTTCTCCCCGCCTTTTCTGGCCCTGTTTCCTCCCAGGAGATTCCTAGAGAGGTCCCATGGAGGCTTCTCCCCACCTTTTCCGGCCCTGTTTCTTCCCAGGAGATTCCTAGAGAGGCCCCACAGAGGCTTCTGCCTGCCTTTTCCAGCCCTGTTTCCTCCCAGGAGATTCCTAGAGAGGTCCCACGGAGGCTTCTGCCTGCCTTTTCCGGTTACAGTTTCGGAGGCTCTGGTTTGTAACTGGAAAATAGTTCTTGAGAAGTGGCAAAAAAAATCTTGAACACCCGGTTCTTATCTAGAAAGTTCGTAAATAGAGGCGTTTGTAGGTAGAGGTACCACTGTACTTTCATTTGCTTTATGAACCTGCAAAGGTTATAGATGTGAATTGGTTATCAAGTTGTTGTTTTTTTACCATTTTTGAAACTGCAAATGATCAGTAAATGAAGCCGTCACTAAATGAGATCTGTCTTATTTTTGGAAGGATCAGCTCGAATATGCTACAATTCTTAGGGAAACTGGAACAGCATCATGAAAGCCTTCTTATCAGATGACCCATACTCACATTAAAGGAGGTGAAACTCCTTTCTTTTCAATGTAGATATTAATGTTCTTTGGCTAGTGTGTGCTATGGTTTACGGAATGCCAATTTTTCATCTGCAAATAGATTATGGCACCAAAAGCTGCTGATTCATTTGTCTTTTTATTTCAGGAACACCTGACAAATCCTTATACGGTGTAAAGAGTGTAACTTAATTTATAGTAAGCAAGATGAAATACATTTGGTGATTGATGACTTGTGTCTATTTCATAAAATAGAAAATAAGGTTTCTTATCTCGAGAAGGATTACATTTGGAAATAATGAAGAGGGGGAGAAAGAGTGACCAAAGGACCAGCTGAGACTGTACCTGATGGTTCTCTGGATTCAGTGTTTACAGCTGAAACATCGTAAATTAATTTAGTGGGAATAATAATGTCTGAAATAAGATTTAGCTGTTTTATTGCTCAGATTGTCTTCCCACTAATATCCATCAACAACATCAACTAGTCTCATAGAAAGGAAAGAAAAAACTATTTGGGGTGGGGGGAGAGATAGAAAAGAATGCAAATTAATAGTCTATAGAGATTCCCAGCCATTCGGTCATGGTTGTCCTAAAGGTGCTTTTTTCAAGAGGCACCTGGACTTCCTTGTCTTTTTCTTTTGAAGACGTTTCCCTTCTCATCTAAGAAACTTTTTCAGCTTTGACAGGATAGTGGCAAATGGAACCATTTATGATTAATTAAAATTGCTTTATCATCAGTATAATCCACGCCATAAATTTACTATTCTACTTAAGAATGTGCCCTTATTGCAGCCTAAGAAGCAGTATCTTGCTCTTCTCTTCTCTTCTAAAAAAGAGATTTAAGAAAAGCAAAAAAAAACTATTACTCATATAGAAGATGCATTTTGCAAACCCGTCCTCAGTGTTTGTAAAGAGGTTTCCCTTCTTTTTGCTAATCAGTTTTAATATTAATTTAAACATTTTCCCATGGAAAAAATCATCGCAGTCACTAAAGTTAACAATGATTTGGTGGAACATAACAATGTCTTAGATTTTTACAATATCTGTTTAGTCATACAAATCAAATAAATAATACAACTAAAGCTCAGCGGTAGCAGAGCAAAATTAAAATAAAGGCCTGTCTTAGACATCTAGGGGGTTTTTAATTATTAACTGGCTGGGGAATTTTGGGAGTTGAGGTCCCACATATATTAAAATTGCCAAGGTTGAAAAACACTGGTGTAGAGTTTCAGTAACAGATGAAAATAGAGGAATTTAATGCAAGTGTCAGAGGTTTATTTTCACAAGACAAAGTCAGTTGGGAATTATTCACAGTTTAACTGCAGTGTGTTCATTTCATCTCAGGCACATGCATGAAAAAGGTATATGTGGGTAGGTGCAGGGTTGTCATAAAATAAGATGCCAAAAATGGAACTAAATGACAGCTGGCTTTCTCGAGTGTGGGATGAAATGATCGCGAAAAAGTGATCAAACTATATAAAGTCAGCAAATGTTAAACAAGTACAAAACTTGTTCTTCCAGTAATGGCAAACATTCCAAATATTTACAACAGGAGAAGCCTAGCTTACTTCCCAAAGTTCTAGTGGGTGGAATAGTAAATATCCATTCAGTTCTGGAGACCTCACCTACAAAAAGATATTGACAAAATTGAACGGGTCCAAAGATGGGCTACAAGAATGGTGGAAGGTCTTAAGCATAAAACGTATCAGGAAAGACTTAATGAACTCAATCTGTATAGTCTGGAGGACAGAAGGAAAAGGGGGGACATGATCGAAACATTTAAATATGTTAAAGGGTTAAATAAGGTCCAGGAGGGAAGTGTTTTTAATAGGAAAGTGAACACAAGAACAAGGGGACACAATCTGAAGTTAGTTGGGGGAAAGATCAAAAGCAACATGAGAAAATATTATTTTACTGAAAGAGTAGTAGATCCTTGGAACAAACTTCCAGCAGATGTAGTAGATAAATCCACAGTAACTGAATTTAAACATGCCTGGGATAAACATATATCCATCCTAAGATAAAATACAGGAAATAGTATAAGGGCAGACTAGATGGACCATGAGGTCTTTTTCTGCCGTCAGACTTCTATGTTTCTATGAGACCTCTTTATTGTAAAATACAGTACAATGCAGCGGTTGGCTACGAGCCAGAAGGCTAAATTGCGGTCACCGCCGCGGCTCATAAGTTCTTGCAGGACCAGCGTGATTTTGCTGCTGCACCTGTAGAGGAAGCAAAATAGTGGACGGAGCTGCAGGTAAAATCTCACCGAAGCACTGGCACAATTTCGCTACCTCCACAGGTGCAACAGCAAAATTGCACTGGTCCCGCAAGAACTTATGAGTCGCCGCGGCGAGCGCAATTTAGCGTTCCGGCTCATAGCCCATCACTGGTACAATGTCTGAATACCTTAGAAGCAAGGGATGGGTCGCTCAAATCCCATAAAATCAGGTATCTGGCAGCACATTTTTTTAACAAGCAAATTTTATTAAAAGGCATCAGCATGAGGTGCAGCTCATTTCATCAGATTCATGGAATGGTTCGATGTACAATTTAAATTGAGATATGGAAACCTAGTAAGGTGAGTAGGTAGGAGAAAATGAGTTCCGTAATAGCAATAGTACTTAGACTTATATACCACTTCACAAAAGGTATTTATTATGCATGCTTGTTAAAAGATCAATCCACAAAATTTGGATATCTTCCACATTCTTCTCTCAAGCATATGAATTTTAATATAAATTCAGCCTCTGTGCTGAAGGGATCAGGTCTGGTGGCTCAGCAGTTAATTCTCTGCCTTACAAGGCAGAAGCTGCCAGATCGAATCCCAGTAAGGGTGTGGGCTAGCTGATGAGGCCAGAACAAGGCTGAAATGGTGCCATCCTAATCTCCCTTAATTTTAAAATTTCAGCTAAAAACATTTGATACATACGGAATATAGTTGTCGGCTATGAATAAATTAACTGCCTTGAAATGACCCTGGGTTGGGCCTAGAGGCAAAAAGGAGCTGTGACGTTCCTTCAATATAGCAGGGTGATCCGACATAAAAAACATATAGCCCCTCCCTGGTACAGAGCTGAAGGGATCAGGTCTGGTGGCTCAGCGGTTAATTCTCTGCCTTACAAGGCAGAAGCTGCCAGATCGAATCCCAGTAAGGGTGTGGCTAGCTGATGAGGCCAGAACAAGGCCGAAATGGTGCCATCCTAGTTGCCCTTAATTTTAAAATTTCAGCTAAAAACATTTGATACATCAGTATATATTGTAAACTTGGAAACTCAGGAGAAAATTCAGAACTATAAGCCTTACAGATAACCGAATTGTAATCTAAGCATCAGTTAGGTCCTGTCTGGAAGCCGTCTTGTCAGGAATGGTTGAAAGAGCTCAATACATTTAGATAGCAAAAGAGAAGTCTGAGGAGAGAGATATTGTAATGTTGTACATTTCTAAAAGGCTGAAAGATACAAAGAAGGGTAGGTTTGTTCTCAGTGGACAGTGAGAGCAGATAAGACCATTTCATAGAAATTAAAAGATGGGACAATCAAAGCAAACACTTCTAAATCTTTGAGCTGTTAAGAGATTAAAAAACAATATTGTTAGATCCCTCTCACTAGAGACTTTCAAATAGTTTCTTAATCAAATCTGGAACCGAACAGAGCTTAATCAAATCTGGAACCGAACAGAGAAAATGGTGCCAGGTTTTTAACATTTATGAATTTTAATAGATGTAATATGTTAAATCAAAAGAAAGACTAGTTGTTATGTCCTGCCCAGAGATTAATGGAAGTACGCTTGGAGACTAGTTGTTATTGGATGAACCCGGTTACTGTGATTGGTTAGTTATTCGTCGGAGCAAGGGCGGCAAAGGCTCTGTCACCCGATTGGTTGTTACCTCAGCCAGTGAGAGTATATAAACCCTGTTATTTGTTATGGCCTCTGTTCTTCATCTCCGTACGTCTTTCTGATATACTGAATAAAGTCTGTTATTACCGATACTGTACTTGCCTCCGACTATTTCACTAGTGGTGACATGATAGCAGTGTTCCAGTATCTTAGGGGTTGCCACAAAGAAGAGGAAGTCAAGCTACTCTCCAAAGACAGGACAAGAAGAAATGGAGGAAAACTAATCAAGGAGAGAAAGATCCCAGAACTAAGGAGAAATTTTCTGACAGAACAGTTAATCAGAGGAACCATTTACCTTCAGAAGTTGTGAATGCTCTAACACTGGAAGTTTTAAGAAGAGTTTGGACAAACATTTTTTTATTTTACTGAAAGAGTAGTAGATCCTTGGAACAAACTTCCAGCAGACGTGGTTGGTAAATCCACAGTAACCGAATTTAAACATGCCTGGGATAAACATATATCCATTGTAAGATAAAATACAGGAAATAGTAAAAGGGCAGACTAGATGGACCATGGGGTCTTTTTCTGCCGTCAGTCTTCTATGTTTCTATGTTTCTAACATTTGTCTAAAATAGTATAGGGCAATGTTGGCGAACCTTTTTTCCTTGGATGCTGAAAGAGCGTGCACACAAGCTATCGTGCATGCGTGAGTGCCCACTTGCATGCCTGGGGAGGGCAAAAACAACTTCCCTCGCCCTTCAGAAGCCCTCTAGAGCAGAGGTCTCCAACCTTGGCAACTTTATGAGGCGTGGACTTCAACTCCCAGAATTCCCCAGCCAGCAAAGCCAAGCTTGGAGACCAGCAAAGCTGGCTAGGGAATTCTGGGAGTTGAAGTCCACGCCTCATAAAGTTGCCAAGCTTGGAGACTGCTGCTCTAGAGGCCAGAAATGGCCTGTTTCCCAACTTCTGCTGGGCCCAGTAGACTCGTGTTTCACCCTCCCCAGACCCCAAAGGCATCTCTGGAGCCGAGGGAGGGTAAAAACACCCTCCCCATCCCCCCCGAGGCTCTCTGGAAGCATAAAATGCCCTCCCAGAGCCTCTGTGCAAACCAAAAATCAGCTGGCCCGCACACACATGCATATTATTATTATTATTATTATTATTATATTATTATTATTATTATTATTATTATTATTATTATTTATTGGATTTGCATGCCGCCCCTCTCTGTAGGCTCGGGGCGGCTAACAACAGCAATAAAAACAGCATATAACAATCCAATATTAAAACAGTTAAAAAACCCTTATTATAAAACCAAACATACATACAGACATACCATGCATAAAATTATAAAGGCCTAGGGAGAAAGAGTATCTCAGTTCCCCCATGCCTGGCGGCAGAGGTTGGTTTTAAGAAGCTTACAAAAGGCAAGGAGGGTGGGGGCAATTCTAATCTCTGGGGGGAGTTGGTTCCAGAGGGCCGGGGCCGCCACAGAGAAGGCTCTTCCCCTGGGTCCTGCCAAGCGACATTGTTTAGTTGACGGGACCTGGAGAAGACCCACTCTGTGGGACCTAACTGGTTGCTGGGATTCGTGCAGCAGAAGGCGGTCCCTGAGATATTATTATTATTAAATAGATTTGTATGCTGCCCCTCTCCGTAGACGGAGCTGAGCTAGGGCAATGGCTCGCGTGACAGCAGATATGGCTCCGCGAGCCACCTGTGCCACCTGTGCCATAAGTTTGCCATCACTGGTACAGGGCTACGATGGCGAACCTATGGCACACATGCCAGAGGTGGCACACAGAGCCCTATCTGTGGGCATATGTGCTATTGCCTGCTCCTCTTCTGGTTCCTGGTGCTCATATGCCTGCCAGCCAGCAGGTCTTCGCAGGTGCCGAAACACCAGCCTGAAAATGGCCTGAAAAATAGGCACGCACAAATACCAGCTGGACAGTGGGTGTGCACGTGCCGGACACCCAAAGGCCAGCTCGCTGATGTGCGCATGTGCACCAGGCAGCTGGTCTTCGGGTTACTGGCACTCCAGCGCATTGGCACCTGCACACATGTTTCGGTTTGGGCACTCAAAAAGGTTGACCGTCACTGGTTTCCTACCTGAGCTGCGGCTTGGACTAAAAGATCTCCAGGGTCCCTTGCAATTCCGTTAGTCTATTAAGGCACTATGTTATTCTATTATTCATATTGTTTTAGTTGTTGATTGGGAGTTATCAAGAATTTGATATAATGGACCAATATGGTCCAGTGTTAATAGGCTAGAAAACAAAAAACACCCTCTGTGTTCATGTCCTGTCTTAGGCATGGCAGCCATCTGGGTGACATTGGGCTAGTCGAGGGGGTAGGCAAAGTTGGCTCTTCTATGGCATGTGGACTTCAACTCCCAGAATTCCTGAGCTAGCACGAGTCAAAAAGAGGGCGGGGAAAATATTTACTGACCCCGCACATCCTGGACACAAATTGTTTCAACTCCTACCCTCAAAACATCGCTACAGAGCACTGCACACCAAGACAACTAGACACAAGAACAGTTTTTTTCCCAAACGCCATCACTCTACTAAACAAATAATTCCCTCAACACTGTCAGACTTTCTACTAAATCTGCACTTCTATTCTACTAGTTTTTCTCATCATTCCTATCACCCATTTCCTCCCATGTTGACTGTATGACTGTAACTTGTTGCTTATATCCTAAGATTTTTATTAATATTGCTTCTTCATTGCTTATTTGACCCCTATGACAATCATTAAGTGTTGTACCACATGATTCTTGACAAATGTATATTTTATTTTATGTATGATGAGAGCATATGCACCAAGACAAATTCCTTGTGTGTCCAATCATACTTGGCTAATAAAATTCTATTATTCTATTCTAGATAACTTCCCATACTTTCTATTTTTGAGCCGCCCCGAGTCTACGGAGAGGGCAGCATACAAATCTAATAAATTATATTATTATTATTATTATTATTATTATTATTATTATTATTATTATTATTATTGGTAGGGGTTTGTTTGGGTTTTGTTAATGTAGGTTTTAAACAGAAGAGGTTCTTAAGTGCCATCTCGTGGCATCACGGGCCCTAAAGTATCAGCAGGATTGAGTTGCCGACCTCCATACTTTAGCAAACTTCATAAAGAAACAGATCTGTACAACGATTTGAATTATTTTTCAGCTTTGACTTTTTCTAACGTATTAAAAATGTGCTACATTTATATTTCAAAAATCTGCATTGCTCCTATTTCCCAGATAATCATTCTGCCCAATTATTCTGATTCCTTTCTATTCCACAGCCTTTTTCAACCTTGCATTTGTTTGCATATGAAAGAGTAAAACCAATTTCCTTTTGTCAAAGAATATTTTATTGGGTGCCAATGTTTCTGAATTGCAGACTGTACCTTTTTGAAATAAATGAGAATTGAAATGGAATAGCTTCTCTGTATTTTAAGGGCCATAAATAAGTAACCAGTAACCATAAATAAGGCTTGATTTCAGGGTTAAAAAAAAAAGCCCTGGAACAATTTCACTGATATTTTAGTAATTTAGCAATGCCTGCGTAAAGTTGAGAAAATAATTTAAAGAAGGTATTTCCAAGATGTGATATTATAATCTGAATTTTTCAAAATGGAACACTTAAGAATAAACATAATTACTTTTTTTTAAAAAGTTACTCTATTTTAAATAATGTTTTTAAGCACTCACGAAACCAAAAATAGTAACAGTAAATTAAATTACCATTATGTAGGCTGTACCAACTTACTATGTAACTCACTATGGAAAAATAGTGATAATATTATCAAATACGCAATTAAAATATAATTTAATATATGGAAAATGATTTCTCAAATCAATATATGTCTCATATACAATTTTTTAAATTCTATTTGTATTGAATCAACAGATGCACAGAAATATATAGCATGATAATATATTCATGTATTTATGTATTCTGTGATTCTATGACTAAACCCCAAAACTAACTAGCACTACCATAAAATTCCAAGTTATCATTTTGAAAAAAAGAAGTATAAAGCCCTTGAAATGATAAATCTGAAAAGATGTGGATAAAATTAAACATTAAAAATAATATTTTTATCACCACTATTACAACAACAACAACAATAATAATAATATAACATTAGCAAACACTCAAAGGCATTTGTTGTCCATTTTAAACAACAGTATTTTGCTATTTTTTATAGGTCATCTGGACATTTGATACAATTATTACTAAAGGTTATAATTAGTTTATAATAAAGCACTTTGCCACAAAAGACACAGAATTATTTATTTAATCATTATTTTTAATTAATAAGTAAAGTCTCATTTCTAGAGACTCTGAGAAGCACAAAAAATACATAGACTAAAAACAAATATACAAAAACAAATGATTAATGTGCCAGTATTCAGAGCTAACATAATTCAATCAGCCTTTTTTTTAAAAAAAGAAAAATTAAGTTAACTTTTAATTGAAAATTAATTAAAAAGTTAATTTTTCTGATATATAATAATTAGGGAATAGTGCGATTATCCACAAGTGGGCAGTTCCAAAGCAGGGTAGCCATTTTAACTATTTATTTTCTTTCATTCATTCATTCATTCATTCATTCATTCGATTTGTATGCCTCTCTTCTCCGAAAACTTAGGGCGGCAATGTGATGCCTGCAGATGGTATTTCCTGAATAGGACAGTTGGAAGGAGTCGTAGAGACCAGAGCTACTCTGTGAATGGGAATTTTAAAAGGAGACATCTCAAACCCATTGATTTTGATAAATGTGCTTAAAAGTTCTATATACATCTATAGCAAGTACAATTTATAGACTGCAGTAGAGCTGGATAATTTTTATATTAGCACTAACTAGATTTGATTCAAGCTCATACAAACAAGTAATCAAACTATTTTTGTTAGAACTTTTGGTTTATTATTTATTTATTCATTCATTCATTCATTCATTCATTCATTCATTCATTCATTCATTAGATTTGTATGCCGCCCCTCTCCGTAGACTCAGGGCAGCTCACAACAACAATAAAACAATATACAACAAATCTAATAATTTAAAAGTCACTAAAAAACCCTTATTAAAAAACAAAAACATACACACAAACATACAATGCATAAACTGTATAGGCCCAGGGGAGATGTCTCAATTCCCCCATGCCTGACGGCAGAGGTGGGTTTTAAGAAATTTACGAAAGGCAAGGAGGGTGGGGGCAATTCTAATCTCCGGGGGGAGCTGGTTCCAGAGGATCGGGGCTGCCACAGAGAAGGCTCTTCCCCTGGGTCCTGCCAGATGACATTGTTTAGTCGACGGGACCCGGAGAAGGCCAACTCTGTGGGACCTAATCAGTCGCTGGGATTCGTGCGGCAGAAGGCAGTCCCAGAGATATTCTGGTCCGATGCCATGAAGGGCTTTATAGGTCATAACCAACACTGACCGGAAACTGATCGGCAACCAATGCAGACTGCGGAGTGTTGGTGTAACGTGGGCATACCTAGGGAAGCCCATGATTGCTCTCGCAGCTGCATTCATAATTTGGGACTAAGGTATTGGGGGGGGTGGAGGGAAACCTTCTCTCAAATACATAATTTGCCCATAATTTGCAATACCATCAGGAACAATCTACGTCCTGCAAACACAGAGATAATTAGCATTTTGGGGCCACTCAGGAACAGCACCTCAATAGTACAGGGGTGAAAATGCTCCCGGTTCGATCAGTTGTTGGAGACTCGGTAGCGAAGGGAGTGCGAGGCTCTGCTCCCCTGCCTGGACACCACCATTTGGGTTTTTAAACCCTCTGTGCATTCACAAAATGCGTTGCGCATGCACAGAGGGTTTAAAAACCCAAATGGCGGCGATCAGGCGAGTGGGTGGAGTCTCACATTCCCTTTGTGACCGGCTCTCTGATGACAGAACAGGCACGAGCAAACCAGAAGCATTTGACCCTGGTGAAGTATCTCTCAAGTAAAGAAGGATATTGGTCCTTCCATGCTTATCTTAAGGCAGGCAAGTCTTAAGTCTGTTTGTTTACCTACATACTTTCTGGTTTTAATACCTCTCCCAAATTTTATTAAATAGTTTATGATCCTGTATCTCTTTGTTTTCTCTTGGGACATCCATAACTTATTGTGGGGGAGGGGGAAATTTTTTAAAAAAGACAAGATGAAAGGCATCACTACATGATCATACTCCCATCCTCTTAATTACATGCATGGCATGGAAAGAAGTATTATACTTCTTTAAATATTAACTTACTTTACTGTCTGACCATTATCTTACTTTACTATCTGACCAATACTCCATGTCCAGCTCTAGTGGACATACTGAAAAGCAATAGGAAGCAGATAAAATTTCTTCTCGGTGTAATTACTCTTAAAGTAAAGTATCTAATGCAGTATTTTCAAACTTGGCATCCTCAGGCAAAGTTTGAAAAACACTGATTTAAAGTCACTGCTATTGTCCATGAACTAAGGCTCCTGGCAATATATACAAACTTCTATAGTACAAAAAAATAGCATTAAATTGTGTGATCCAAGGTTCTTCTATGAAGATCACTGAACAAATAGCCTATATAGAAATATCTCTTATATAAAAATGGGGGGGAGGCAGATTTGCAGAGATAATTGTGGTTTGAAATTTTAACATTTTTGTTTTGCACAGTTAGACTTTATAATATACCAACGGAGGGAAAGGGTCCCTGTAGAGTTATGTCAAATATAACTTCTGGGAAAGCAGCCAAGCATATCCCTGAGCAAGGCGATCTTGCTGCAACTTACAATTTTATTTAATTGCATTGTAATGCTAGATGCAACACTCAGATGGTGGTTTTTAAGCACTGAAGCAACCATTTATTGCCAATTTCATATGGAACAATTGTTCCAATTTCAAATAATTAATCAGCATGGAAATAATTATTCAGCATGAAAGCAGAGCCCTTGGGAAGAGATAGTACAGCCTCACCTGCAAAATATTAATGTACTGCAAATTATGCATATTCGAGAATCAGTTTTCAGTTTCTGCAAGGATGCAACAAACCCAGCTACAATTTAAGGATTGAATTTGTTTTATCAACACAAATGTAACAGAAAAAGCAACTTTGAAAAACGTGCCATATTTAAGAGTATAAGATGCACTAAAAGAGGTTGAAAATTTATGTGCGTCTTATACTCCAAATGTAGGTTTTCAAACCTTCTTTTTCCAGCCCTAATGA
The DNA here is from genome assembly GCF_031021105.1 of Erythrolamprus reginae. Lineage (NCBI taxonomy): Eukaryota > Metazoa > Chordata > Lepidosauria > Squamata > Dipsadidae > Erythrolamprus > Erythrolamprus reginae. The sequence continues at coordinate 20,324,442 of NC_091953.1, read as the reverse complement.
GGTACTAACAATCTTCCAGGCTTTCTACTCCTTCAGAAGGTGGTTTTTTCCAGCCCTAAGTCTTTGCAGGCTTGTTTTCATCCCTGCTCCCTCTGAAAAAGGCTCTTTCAGTCCTAACCAGTGTTGTGGTTAGCTCTGGCCCAGCTCCTGCCCCAAGGTCTGTGGATGTGGGGGAGACATCCACATGCTGCAGGCCTGTTTTGCTCCCGGTGGAATCTGCTGATGAAGGCTCCTCTGACCAAGAAGACATGAGTGACAGGGAGGAGGAGGAGAGTGTGGCAGACAGCTCAGAAGGAGATCAATTATCTAGCTCTTCCTTGGATTCAGAACAAGAGTTAATGATACAGCCACGCATGAGGAGAGTGATGCATAGGCAACAACAACTGAGAGATTATTATCAAAGAAAATGAGGCCACCTGTGGTTGGGCGGGGCTGTGGTAATTAGTGAGGCTGCTATAAATAGCAGCCTGTGGGTTTGGCCATTGTGGAGGATTATCTGATCGTTGTGTTTCATGACTGCTTTACTGACTTTGACCTTTTGTGTGCTGATTTTTCCCCATTTTGAAACTAAACCAGAGCAAAGTGTGTTTCACTTTGTGAAAGAAGAAGGACTGTGAATTGCCTCACAGCTGCAAGCTAAGTATCACAGAACTGATAAGGGACTTGTACAAATTACCAGTTTGTTTGGAGACGAGTGCTCTTTGCTATAACAAAAGAGGGCTTAGTTTAAGTGAATTTTCATTATAAAGAACATTGTTTTGAATTTTCAAACGTGTGTGTGTCTGAAATTTGTACCTGTGAATTTTTGGGAGGATTCTACCAGAGAGCCCGACAGAACAACCAGGGGATAAAATAATGTGCTGAAACGAACAAACTCAGAAAGCTAGACAGATGAATACCTGGTAGGTGGTATTTTTCCCTATTTTCCTCTCCCAAAAGTAATGTGTGTATTATACCCCAGTGTATCATATACTCTGAAAGGTACGGTAATGTTTTTAGCCCAAGGATCAAATCTAGAGAGCACTAGGCAACTGTTTTATTATAGGACACTGGGATACAGTTTCCATAATCAAACGTCATAAAATACATGTTGTAAATGAATGAATAAGTGGAATGGAGCCTTTCCTATTGGTATGTCTGCCTCAAATTACTTTTTTTGTATTAAATTGATTAAGCACTATAAGAAAGCTGTACATATACTATGTACAGTTAATCCTAGCTGACAATCTGCAAGTAAATTAAGATTTATTCACAGCAAGCTCATGCTGTTTCCTGGGCAGAAAACTCCCCAAGATATCCAGGACCAAGTATTTTTCCTAGGAGAAAAGGGGATAAAGCAATAAAGTCACACTCTTTTCTCTGTAAACCCCTGGTGTAAATGTACAGATCCTGCATTTTGTATTTCGTAACAGCTCTATTGAGCGCTGTGTTTTCTCAGTCTAACAATGGTGAACAAAACCTGGGCCTTGGGGCTAAATGAGGCAACTCAAGTATATTCAGGCCTTGACAAGAGCCGTTTGTCATTTTTTGGGCAGTCTGTTGGGCTGAGAGGAGACCAGGGGCAAAGAAAGGCAATGGAGCAGGAGATGGACTGAAACGGAAGGTAAGATAAGCATTAGTAGTGATTTCATACTCCACCTATTTCTGTTTTTTTACTATAGGGAACTATATATCTCACATACAGTAGAAACACCTTTGCCAGTAATAGCTAGAATCTTGGTGCTTTGTTGTTTTTTTTAAATGGAGCCAAGTGCTTATAATCATTTTCTTGGATGCTTGGCTGCATAGCTAGAGGTATAACAAGCAGGAAGAGGGAGATTATGATCCCGCTATATAGAGTGCTGGTGAGACCACATTTGGAATACTGTGTTCAGTTCTGGAGACCTCACCTACAAAAAGATATTGACAAAATTGAACGGGTCCAAAGACGGGCTACAAGAATGGTGGAACGTCTTAAGCATAAAACGTATCAGGAAAGACTTAATTAACTCAATCTGTATAGTCTGGAGGACAGAAGGAAAAGGGGGGACATGATCGAAACATTTAAATATGTTAAAGGGTTAAATAAGGTACAGGAGGGAAGTGTTTGAACACAAGAACAAGGGGACACAATCAGTTGGGGGAAAGATCAAAAGCAAAATGAGAAAATATTATTTTACTGAAAGAGTAGTAGATCCTTGGAACAAACTTCCAGCAGACGTGGTAGATAAATCCACAGTAACTGAATTTAAACATGTCTGGGATAAACATATATCCATCCTAAGATAAAATTCAGAAAATAGTATAAGGGCAGACTAGATGGACCATGAGGTCTTTTTCTGCCGTCAGACTTCTATGTTTCTATGTTTCTTTCCCCTTATTTATTTATTCTACTTTTTTTGCCAGTCACATAAAATGCTTTGTTCTGACATCTAGAGAATCTAGAATCAGTTGGCATTAACTTTCATTGGTCCATTGTGCCAAGTCCCTAACAAACGTTCAACACCAATAAAGCTAGGTTACCAGAGAATTTTGTTGGTTGGTTGGCTGTTCTTTCATTCATTCATTCATTCATTCATTCATTCATTCATTCATTCATTCATTCATTCATTCTTGTGTGCTGCCCACTCCCGAAGGATTCAGGATGGCTGAGGTTTATTTAGGTTTATTGAAAGGAAAAGGAGTTAGAAACATAGAAGACTGACGGCAGAAAAAGACCTCATGGTCCATCCAGTCTGCCCTTATACTATTTCCTGTATTTTATCTTACAATGGATATATGTTTATCCCAGGCATGTTTAAATTCAGTTACTGTGGATTTATCTACCACGTCTGCTGGAAGTTTGTTCCAAGGATCTACTACTCTTTCAGTGAAATAATATTTTCTCACATTGCTTTCAATCTTTCCCCCAACTAACTTCAGATTGTGTCCCCTTGTTCTTGTGTTCACTTTCCTATTAAAAACACTTCCCTCCTAAACCTTATTTAACCCTTTAACATATTTAAATGTTTCGATCATGTCCCCCCTTTTCCTTTTGTCCTTCTGAGTGAGTTAGAGAATCTTAGAGTGAGTGTTTGTCCAATTACATTAAATAAGTAATTAAATAGGATAAAGAGAAGACGTTTCTGATTCTTTGGCTAACTGTATCTAGATACAGAGAATATGTTTTTAATTTGCCTGCCTAATAAAGAAGGAATTTAACAGAATAACAGAGTTTAAAGGGACCTTGGAGGTCTTCTAGTCCAATCCTCTGATCAAGCAGGGTAACTTATACCATTCCAGACAAGTGGCAGTTCAGTCGCTTCTTATAAGCCTCCAACAATGAAGCATGCACAAGTTCGGAAGTCAAGCCATTCAATTGGTTAATTGTTCAAACTGTTAGGAAATTTGTCCTTAATTGTAGGCTGATCAAAGGAGAAATATCTGTATAACTAAAGACTATGCATTTGATTACACAGTGGTACTTCCACTTAAGAACTTAATTTGTTCCATGACCAGGTTCTTAAGTTAAAAAGTTTGTAAGTAGAAGCAATTTTTCCCACAGGAATCAATATAAAAGCACATAATGCGTGCAAACCCTTTAGGAAAGACATAAAAGCTTGGAATTTGGGTGGGAGGAGGAGGAGGAAGAAGAGGAGGAGGACAGTCGCTGCCGAAGGAAGAAGGTGAGGTGAGGGGCATCCAAGAAATCTAAACTTTATGGCTTAAAAAAAAAAGAGGGACTCTGAGGTGGCGAGGAGGAGCACAGGCCTCCCATACACCCGGCGCGAGGCTGCCTCCCATACACTGTACCAGAGAGAGAAACCCGATAGGCGAGAGGGCAGAACCTCCCGTTCCTTTGACCGAAAGGTGGCTGCTGCTGCTGCTACCTGCTTCCTCTTCCTTCCCATGCTGAAGGGCTCCCCTCTTCTCTCAGTCACTTGGTTTGTAGCCAGCGTCTTTCCTTCATTGTGGCGACTCCTTGGTTTGGCTGAAGCCGAGTTGATTCAGCCAGGGCGAAGCACCCCCTTTTGCCTTTCTCCACCCAGATGCTCTGGGACCTTGCGACGGGTGTGTGGGAGGCAATGCAAGGGAGTCACGAAGTGGTTTATTCCCTCTCCAAGCGCCCAGAGAAAGGAAAATGCTTTGTTCGCTCTGGGCTGCCAAAGCCTCCTTAAGCGCCACCGAAAGGCTACTTTGGCAGCCCAGAAAAGCCCGAGATGGCCGGAATAAAAGGTGGAATGGCAGTAAACTGGCTGGGCCTTCGTGCCACTCAAATTTCCTGGGAAATTTTCCGGGCTCGGGTTCTTAAGTAGAAAATGATTCTTAAGAAGAGGCAAAAAAATCTTGAACATCCAGTTCTTATCTATAAAAGTTCTTAAGTAGAGGCGTTCTTAAGTAGAGGCCCCATGGTATACAGTATTTATTTTATCCAGGTTATTTAACCACTTATTCACAAGCATACAATTCCTTCCTTGAAATCTATTTAGCATACGGCACAATACACATGGTCTTACAGCATATATTAATATTTCCCTTAAATTAAAAATACAGTGAAACATGAATGTTAAAAATATCTATATTCAGATACCAATTTCTAGGGCACTGAATCTTTGAAATAAAGCATCATTCATCTGAAAAAAGTCAGATACTGGACCGGTATATGCCCCCCCCCCCCTCCAATTTTCAGCTAGTCATGCTATGATCTAAAATTCGTTCCCCAAAATATGATCTCTGCAAGTTTGCAAAAAAAATTCTTACTTAAGGTCAACACAACTACTATCACCTTTTATGAAAATAAACAAATTGGTACCTGATTAATTTATTTTGGAATACTCTTTTATAAATGGCACATTACTGATGAAAAAGCACTTACTACTTCAGATAGGTATCAGAAGATACCTAAGAATTTAACTTAAATTTGCAACATGATTAAAAGTAAAGATACTTCACCAGAAGAGCCCTTCACTCCTCCACTCGAAACAGAATACCCTACGAAAGCAGACTATCAATCCTAGGTCTAGAAAGCTTAGAACTACGTCGCCTAAAACACGATCTAAGTATTGCCCACAAGATCATATGCTGCAATGTTCTACCTGTCAATGACTATTTCAGCTTCAATCGCAACAACACAAGAGCACGCAACAGATTCAAACTTAATATTAACTGCTCCAAACTTGACTGTAAAAAATATGACTTCAGCAACCGAGTTGTCGAAGCGTGGAACTCATTACCAGACTCAGTAGTGTCAACCCCTAACCCCAAACATTTTTCCCTTAGACTATCCACGATTGACCTCTCCAGGTTCCTTAGAGATCAGTAAGGGGCGTCCATAAGTGCACCAGTGTGCCTTCTGTCCCCTGTCCAATTGTCTCTCCTTATCTCATTTATTTTTTCTTCCTTTCAAATATGTTCACCTATACTTTTATATCTTTTCTTCTATTCTTTTCTTTACTTATATTATTACATATCTTTCTCTTCAATGTGTATTATGTATTGGACAAAATAAATAAATAAATAAATAAAATAAAAAACTTGTCACATTATCTATATTTTCCCCCCCCACAAAGAACAAATTTGAAAGCTACATACTCTTACGTTTTCAAAATCCTTTTAATTAGGCTGACTCAAGTTTCTGCTGCATAGTTCTTAAAAGCACACACACGCGATGTAGTGATCAGCTAAGTAGCAACAATGCCTGGCAAGGAACCAACATTTGGATTTCAATATGAATGGAGCTTTATGACTCAATCACACTTTATTTTATTTTTAGATCTTAATGATCAGGCAAGATTACGCCCAATACCTTTTATTGTACAGAGTTACAATAGCAAACACGGTGATGCTTTTTGCCTATAAATTTCCCTGGGGTAAGATAAAAAAATATGAAAGCCTGACGTGGGACAAGGTTCTTTGTCCTACCTCCCAGCCTGTTGCCAGACATAAGAAAATTAAACAGAAGTGGGAAGGGAAAAAAGAGAATGAATCGAAGAAGTTCCTTGGATGAAAAACAAAACGTTATCAAAGGGGGGGAAATCAAGACAGTCCAGTGGAAGTGATGTGCGGGTGGCTGGAGGCTGTTGGGGTCTGGATGGGTGTCAACAAGCTCAAACTCAACCCAGACAAGACGGAGTGGCTGTGGGTCTTGCCTCCCAAGGACAATTCCATCTGTCCATCCATTACCCTGGGGAGAGGGGAGAACTACTGACCCCCTCAGAGAGGGTTCCCAACTTGGGCGTCCTCCTCGATCCACAGCTGACATTGGAACATCATCTTTCGGCTGTGGCGAGGAGGGCGTTTGGCCAGGTTCGCCTGGTGCACCAGTTGCGGCCCTATTTGGACAGGGAGTCATTGCTCACGGTCACTCATGCCCTCATCACCTCGAGGTTCGATTACTGCAATGCTCTCTACAAGGGGCTATCTTTGAAAAGTGTTCGGAAACTTCAGATCGTGCAGAATGCAGCCGTGAGAGCCATCGTGGGGCTTCCAAGATTCGCCCACGTTTCCACAACACTCCGTGGCTTGCATTGGCTGCCGATCAGTTTCCGGTTACAATTCAAAGTGTTGGTTATGACCTTTAAAGCCCTACATGGCATTGGACCAGAGTTCCTCCGGAACCGCCTGCTACCACACGAATCCCAGCGACCGCACAAATCCCAGTTGACCTTCTCCGGGTCCTGCCGACTAAACAATGTCGTTTGTTTATTTATTTATTTATTTATTTATTCATTCATTCATTCATTCATTCATTCATTCATTCATTCATTCATTTAATTTGTATGCCGCCCCTCTCCCTAGAGGCGGGGCGGCTCACAGCAGTGATAGAAACAATGTACAATGTTTGGCGGGCACCAGGGGAAGAGTCTTCTCTGTGGCGGCCCCGGCCCTCTGGAATCAACTCTCCCCGGAGATTAGAATTGCCCCCACCCTCCCTGTCTTTCGTAAACTACTCAAGACTCACTTATACCGCCAGGCATGGGGGAGTTGAGACACCTTTCCCCCAGGCTCTTTTATACTTTGTTTTATGTTTGGTATGAATGTGTTGTTTGGTTTTTTAAAATAATCATAGGGTTTTATATGTTTTTTAATATTAGATTTGTTCTACTATATTGTTTTTATTATTGTTGTGAGCCGCCGCGAGGGGCGGCATACAAATCTAATAAATTATTAATTATTATTATTATTAAGCACTTAAAATACATTGCTCAAAAAAAATAAAGGGAACACTTAAACAATACAATATAACTCCCAAGTGAATCACACTTCTGTGAAATCAAACTGTCCACTTAGGAAGCAACACTGATTGACAATCAATTTCACATGCTGTTGTGCACATTCAACTTTGTACAGAACAAAGTATTCAATGGGAATATTTCATTCATTGAGATCTAGGATGTGCTATTTCAGTGTTCCCTTTATTTTTTTGAGCAGTATATTTTCATGCTTTATAGAATATTGTCTTATATTCCTAATAGAGTTGATTATAACATTTCTACAGATCTTTTTAATTTTATTTGTATTCCTGCCATAATAACTGAATTCACCAGAAAGATTTTCAATGGAATGCAATTATTAATCTGTTAAAATGGAAAAGAATAATTGAATTGTATTTGGAAAAGCAAATATTTTCCAAATACCTTTTTTTCAAATTTCAAATTGTATTTGGAAAAGCATACACACACACACACACAGGTTCAAGTCCTGGTAAGGGTATGGCTAGCTTATGAGAGCTGAATAGCTTGAAATAGATCTATATTAGTTTCCCTCCATTTTCATTATCAGCAAGAATATGTTACACACACACACACACACAAACACACACACCACATTTTGATGTAATGAACTTCCAAATTCCGCTGCATCTCTTTAATGTGATACTTTTCAAATTATGTTCTAATAATCCTTTTTCTGATCTGGTTCCCAAGATTCAGTGTTGGTTATGACCTATAAAGCCCTTCATGGCATCGGACCAGAATATCTCCGGGACCGTCTTCTGCCGCACGAATCCCAGCGACCGATTAGGTCCCACAGAGTGGGCCTTCTCCGGGTCCCGTCAACTAAACAATGTTGGTTGGCGGGCCCCAGGGGAACAGCCTTCTCTGTGGCGGCCCCGACTCTCTGGAACCAGTTCCCCCCAGAGATTAGAACTGCCCCCACCCTCCTTGCCTTTCGTCAACTCCTCAAAACCCACCTTTGTCGTCAGGCATGGGGGAACTGAGATATCCCCCACGGGCCTATACAATTTATGTATGGTATATTTGTATGTATGTCTGCTTAATAATGGGGTTTTAAAAATATTTTAAATTGTAAATTATTAGATTTGTCATGAACTGTTTTATTGTGTTGTGAGCCGTCCCGAGTCTACAGAGAGGGGCGGCATACAAATCTAATTAATTAATTAATTAATTAATTAATTAATTAATTAATTAATTAATTAATTAATTAAGAAAGAAAGAAAGAAAGAAAGAAAGAAAGAAAGAAAGAAAGAAAGAAAGAAAGAAAGAAAGATGTAGGGGACTTTTTAAATAGATTTGGGATAAATTCAATTTCTCTATATAAACAATGCCCCACTGAATAATGATATATTGCCAGATTGAAACCTCAAAGAAAAAAAAATCATTAAAAGACTTCCACATGAAATCTGAAGATCCTATTATCTTTTCCTTTTATCGCACCATTCCCGCACTCAAGGCAATTAAGTTCAAATATCAAAACAGGCTGTTATGCCACCTCTAAAGAATGCAATTTCTCTATGATTTTGTCTAAAACCTTTTTTTTAAAAAAAGACTCAGGTAGCAGAGAAAATAATTTGTGGTGATAACAAATTCATACTTTCTTTGTCCTAGGTTTATTATCCATTAATTTCATTTTACGGTCCACAGTTCTAGATAAATGAGAGAGGGAACAAATCTTTAATTTGGGTTTTTTTTACTTTTGCCTTTTTCCATAAAGAAGCTGCCTCAATATCTTCATAATTTTGCTAACCAAGCAAACTACACAAAAAGATTGGAAACTGCCATTCTTTGTTTCTTTCCTTTATTTTGTCTTTCTTTTTAATTTGTATTTGTATTTTTGTATTTTGTATTTATTAGATTTGTATGCCGCCCCTCTCCGAAGACTCGGGGCGACTAACAACAATATAAGAAGACAATGTAAACAAATCTAATATTAAAACAATCTAAAAAACCCCAATTTAAAGAACCATTCATACATACAAGCATACCATGTATAAATTCTATAAGCCTAGGGGGAAGGGAAATTTCAATTCCCCCATGCCTGACGACAGAGGTGGGTTTTAAGGAGCTTGCGAAAGGCAAGGAGGGTGGGGGCAACTCTGATATCTGGGGGGAGCTGGTTCCAGAGGGTTGGGGCTGCCACAGAGAAGGCTCTTCTCCTGGGTCCCGCCAAACGACATTGCTTAGTCGACGGGACCCAGAGAAGGCCAACTCTGTGGGACCTAACCGGTCGCTGGGATTCGTGCGGCAGAAGGCGGTCCCGGAGATATTCTGGTCGGATGCCATGAAGGGCTTTATAGGTCATAACCAACACTTTGAATTGTGACCGGAAATTGATCGACAACCAATGCAGACTGCGGAGTGTTAGTGTAACATGCGCATACCTTGGGAAGCCCATGATTGTTCTCGCAACTGCATTCTGCACGATCTGAAGTTTCCGAACACTCTTCAAAGGTATCCCCATGTAGAGAGCATTACAGTATTCGAACCTCGAGGTGATGAGTGACTGTGAGCAGTGAGTACCGGTCCAGATAGGGCCGCAACTGGTGCACCAGGTGAACCTGGGCAAATGCCCCCCTCGCCACAGCTGTAAGATGTTTCTCTAATGTGAGCTGTGGATCGAGGAGGATGCCCAAGTTGCGGACCCTCTCTGAGGGGTTCAATAATACCCCCCCCCCCAGGGTTATGGATGGACAGATGGAATTGTCCTTGGGAGGCAGAACCCACAGCCACTCCGTCTTATCCGGGTTGAGTTTGAGTCTGTTGACACCCATCCAGACCTCAACAGCCTCCAGGCACTGGCACATCACTTCCACTGCTTCGTTGACTGATTGTTTTGTTTCTTTGCAGAAATCAGTTTGGTTTACCTTAGAGTGTTTCTCTGTAGTTCATTCAAGTTAAACATTTCTTATTTTAACTTTTTGGCCCTAATCCTAATGATATAGCTATATATCCATCTGAATTTGCTTCAGATAAATCAATCACAGCCAGTAATCTATTTTCACCAAAAGGAATGTTGATGAAATTAATATCTATTTACATAACCTTTAGAATGAGAGTGAATGTCTTTTTTTCAAAAATAAAATAAAATAGTGAAACATGGTTTTAATTAATTTGAAATTAGTCAATGATCTTAAAATTAGATTAATACAAAAGAACATTTTGTTTTATGTTTGTATAGCATGTTCTTCATTTAAATCACTTTGGAGATGTAATCAAGTAATTGGAGCATTAATTCATACAACCCTGTTCACTTTTGGACTGAATGCAACAGACTATTAATATGATTTTAAATTAATCAAGGTTCAAGGGTTTACATGTTGCATATATCAACAGTGGGTTGCTCCTGATTCGGTCTGGTTGCTCCCGGTTCTGCCCATCTATCTGGGACGCTCCACCCACCTCGAGATGCTCCACCCACCCGCCTAAAAAGTAGTGATACCTTGTCTTACGAACTTAATTGGTTCCAGGAGGAGGTTCGTAAGGTGAAAAGTTCATAAGACGAAACAATGTTTCCCATAGGAATCAATGTAAAAGCAAATAATGCGTGCAAATCCTTCAGGAAAATCCCAAACTTTAGAAGGGAGGCGAACAGAGGGCACGGAAGAGCAGCGAAAGGGGGCGGGTGGAAGAAGCAAGGCTAGGCTAAAGGGTGAGTGGGAAGGAAGAAAGGCAAGGGGGGCGCCCCTCCCTTTTCTTTCTTCAAAAGACACCGTTTCAGTGCCTTTGCAAGCACTACAGTTCTCCTTGCTTTCTTAATGCAAACTCTTTCGCTCTCTCCAAGCCACCCCTCCCTTTTCTTTCTTCAAAAGACACCCTTTCAATGCCTCTGCAAGCACGCTGTTCTCCTACTTTTGTTAATGCAAACTCTTTCCCCATCCAAGCCGCCCCTCCCTTTTCTTTCTTCAAAAAAGGAAAAGAAAAGAAATCCCTTCATCCCAGCAGCGGCTTGGGTTCATAAGGTGAAAATAGTTCGGAAGAAGAGGCAAAAAAATCTTAAACACCGGGTTAGAAGTTCGTTAGAAGAGGCGTTCGTAAAATGAGGTACCACTGTATTATATGAATTAGACTTTTTAAAGAAACTATCACTGATCACGAAAAGCAATTTGGCCACCCAGACCGGAGTTATTTTGTTTGTGGTAGTGGCAGACCGGAGTCTCCGGAGAGGGGCGACATACAAATCTAATCTAATTCAATCTAATCAATTATTATTATTATTATTATTATTATTATTATTATTATTATTATTATCTGATTATTTTCCTCTGGTTTCCCCCAACACTAAAAAAAAAACCTGTTACAAGGCAGTAGATTTTCTTTTTCTATTGGTTTGTTGCAATGAAATAATTTCAAATGTTTTCCTCCATTCTAGAGATAAGTGCAAATCTGCCAGGTGAACTCCAAATTGGTCAAGAGAGATAGGTAATTATCTCTGAGGTGATCTATCACAGAAAGAATTAAATCAAAGGCCATTTCTTCCCATCTTGAGCTGCTGTTGGTTTCAGTTATGTTTTATAAGCCAGAAAGGGGGGGGGGGCACAGCTGCATAAAGTCAGCCGCCTAAGAAAGAGAGCAATCAAAACCAGATCTTCATCCAGAAGAAATACAAAGCATGCAAGAGACACAGTATCTTTACAAATTTTAATCATAAGTCAAGGAAACATGATGGCACAGCAGAAGTGTTCCATCTGTTCATTCTGAAAAGGCTGATGGGGATACGAAGTAATTGAGTTTTGTAAGGTAGCAAGTCAACTACAAATTTAATATAACAACTGAGACTGTTTAATTCTAAAGCATATGGCTGTTTAATCAAAAACAAAAGAAGTTGTGACTCAAAGCATTTTAACTGTACAGAAATATATTTGAAGGAAACCAGACAACTAAGGGTGGTACATTATCAAAGAATGCAGAATGCAGCTGCGAGAGCTATCATGGGCCTTCCTAAATATGCCCATGTCACACCAACACTCCGCAGTCTGCATTGGTTGCCGATCAGTTTCCGGTCACAATTCAAAGTGTTGGTTATGACCTATAAAGCCCTTCATGGCATTGGACCAGAATATCTCCAGGACCGCCTTCTGCCGCACGAATCCCAGCGACCAATTAGGTCCCACAGAGTTGGACTTCTCCGGGTCCTGTCGACTAAACAATGTTGTTTGGCGGGACCCAGGGGAAGAGCCTTCTCTGTGGCGGCCCCGACCCTCTGGAACCAACTCCCCCCAGATATCAGAGTTGCCCCCACCCTCGTAGCCTTTCGTAAGCTCCTTAAAACCCACCTCGGTCGTCAGGCATGGGGGAATTGAGATATTCCCTTCTCCCTAGGCTTATAAAATTTATGCATGGTATGTCTGTATGTATGATTGGTTTCTTAAATTGGGGTTTTTTACATTACTTTTAATATTAGATTTGTTCATATGGTCTTTTTACTGTTGTTAGCCGCCCCGAGTCTACGGAGAGGGGCGGCATACAAATCTAATAAGTAAGTAAGTAAGTAAGTAAGTAAGTAAGTAAGTAAGTAAGTAAGTAAGTAAGTAAATAAAAAATAAATAAATAAATAAATAAAGAAGCAGATGATGTATTTCTGTTTTTTTAAAAAAACACCCCAAGAACAGCAGTGAACTCTGCCCCATATTTGCACATTAAAATACAGAAAGGGTGAAGTATGTGGTGCTAGAACCTTTTGCAAAAGCCAAGAGTCCCTTGACAAAGAGTTATAAATTTAATAAATAAATAACTACCGAAATTAAGACATGTCACCATAATAAGACCAATTAACCTTTTCAGTGGATGAGCTGAAATAAGCCTCCTCAAAAAATAACCCACCCACCCCCCATTTTATAGCAACCACTGTAAATGGTCCTGCCATTTACACTGGTTGCTGTACATGAGATAAGTAGGCAAGGCCCGAAGGGAGGGCCTACCACACGTACCCCACATGCCTTTACCGTAGTTATCGGTAGGGCTGATAGCCACACAAAATGAGTGGCAGGCCAGTGGCAGGCTTCACAATCCACGGCAAGGAGTGGGTCGCGAAGCATGCCACTAACCTAATGCTCATTTTGCCGCGGCAACACGACCAAAAGGCAACAGCAGCCTGCCGTCTGTTTATCGAGAGGGGTGACAGGTGAGACAATCTCGCTTCTCTCCCACTTCATCTGCTACCCCAAAATTGTATACCTAAAGGGGACAGGTAGCTATGGGTATTGTAAGCAATAGGCAGGAAGCCCTGCCATGCCCGACGAGGGGAAGGGCAGAAGGGATGGGAAGGGAAGCCATGTATCGCTTCAAACCTTCCCCCTTTTACCCCGCTCTATACTGGTAAAAGATGCCACAAATGAGTCTTTGTGAGATTCAAGACAAGTGAGAGAATGGGGAGAAGGAAAGGGAAAGAAAGGGAGAGGAAGAACAAGAGAGAGAAACACAAAATGGAGGGAGACTGGAGAAAGGACAGAAAGAAAGGGAGAGGAAGAGAGAAACAGAAAACAGAGGGAGACTGGGGAAAGGACAGAAAGGGGGAGGAAGAGGGAGAGAAACAGAAAACAGAGGAAGAGTGGGGAAAGGAAAGCTACAAGTGTCAAGTAGGACGCGGGTCTTGAGCCCCACCCCTCCCTACCTCTACCCTCAAATTGAGCCCAACCACGAGACATGTGTCCTACCTGACACATGTAGCTCCGTCGCATTGTGACCAGGACAGCCCGTTGTAAAAGAAAATGTCTTGTGAGTTCAAGAAATTTGATGGAACTCACGAGACGTTTTCTTTTTAGAATGGGCTGCCCTGGACATAACGCCAATGAGACAATGGCAGAAAAAACTTTCTTCCTAGACCTCATCGGTCAAAATTCTTTAACTGATGGGGTCCCTGTATATCTTCCTTGTTGCTTGACATACCGTGCCTTCTTCCCTCTTTAGAAATTGGTCTAAAGCTTTGCTAATTATTTTCACCTCAAAGAAGAACTAAATGACAAATACTGGGTCACTATTTTACTTACTTACTTACTTACTTACTTACTTACCGGTACTTACTTACTTACTTACTTACTTACTTACTTACTTACTTACTTACTTACTTACTTACTTACTTTATATGCTGCCCCTCTTAGAGGACTCGGGGTGGCTTATAGCATATAAAAATAAAACAGTACAATACAATGTCCTAATCCAATTTACTGACACAACATCAAAGAATCTTATGCAAATAGCCATTTTTAAATCCTAGTTGGGACAAGAAACGTTAAAACTTCAAGTTTAGAGATAATGCAAAACAGTGAAAGTTCTTTCTGTGTAACATTGTGCTTAAACTCAAAAATATACTTTGAATTTGGTACTACAGTACAGTGAAAAATAGACAAATGCTCCATTTTCAGTATTTTATTTTTTTTAAACAACCCAGATTTCAAAACAAGAAGTTTAACTATGCACATAGGCTTCTTGAGCAACTGGAATATTAATGATAGCATGCCAATTAGTTTGAATAATCACTCTTAAAATAATTAACCAGCACAGAGACAATATTTTTCTGATTGCTGATTATAACTTGAGGGGAGGGGGTTATGGAGGGCTACTAATTATAGTGTAAGGAGCACGTCAGTAGAAATGCAAGCCATTTAAAAACTGGGAGAAGAACAGCAGGTGGAGAACTCTAATTTAAAATTTGGAGACTTTTTTTTTATGAGGGTGAGAGATAATTGCATTAGGCCCCACACATAATCTACATACTGTAATGAACTGATTAAACATGTACTACGTGCAAAGAGAGGCAGAGATCAATTCAAGCAGTTTACTAAATATGTGTCGTTGGGAACAACACCTACTGCCGTGATGCTGCCATATCTCTCTCCCCACTCTTCAACCTGTGCTTTAGGTTTAGAGTCAAATGGCTTAACTCAATTAGGACTTGTTTCCAGTCACTCCAAGAGTATTTGCGAATGGTTTAGAGGAGAGGAGGGTTTTCATCTTCCATATGTCAGCAGTGGGTTGCTCCCGGTTCAGCCTGGAAGTGATGTGCCAGTGCCTGGAGGATGTTGGGGTCTGGATGGGTGTCAACAGACTCAAGCTCAACCCTGATAAGACGGAGTGGCTGTGGGTTCTGCCTCCCAAAGACAATTCCATCTGTCCGTCCATCACCCTGGGGGAGGAATCATTGACCCCCTCAGAGAGGGTCCGCAACTTGGGCGTCCTCCTCGATCCACAGCTCACATTAGAGAAACATCTTTCAGCTGTGGCGAGGGGGGCGTTTGCCCAGGTTCGCCTGGTGTACCAGTTGCGGCCCTATTTGGACCGGGAGTCACTGCTCACAGTCACTCATGCCCTCATCACCTCGAGGCTCGACTACTGTAACGCTCTCTACATGGGGCTACCTTTGAAAAGTGTTCGGAAACTTCAGATTGTGCAGAATGCAGCTGCGAGAGCTATCATGGGTTTCTCTAAATACGCCCATGTCACACCAACACTTCACAGTCTGCATTGGTTGCCGATCAGTTTCCGGTCACAATTCAAAGTGTTGGTTATGACCTATAAAGCCCTTCATGGCAGCGGACCAGAATATCTCCGGGACCGCCTTCTGCCGCACGAATCCCAGCGACCAGTTAGGCCCCACAGAGTTGGCCTTCTCCGGGTCCCGTCAACTAAACAATGTCATTTGGCGTGACCCAGGGGAAGAGCCTTCTCTGTGGCGGCCCCGACCCTTTGGAACCAACTCCCCCCGGATATCAAAGTTGCCCCCACCCTCCTAGCATTTCGCAAGCTCCTTAAAACCGACCTCTGTCATCAGGCATGGGGAAATTGATACTTTCTCTCCCCCTAGGCTTATAAAATTTATGCATGGTATGCTAGTATGTATGATTGGTTGTTAAATTGGGGTTTTAAATTAACTTAAATATTAGATTTGTTTACATTGTATTATTATTGCTGTGAGCCGCCCCGAGTCTGCGGAGAGGGGCGGCATACAAATCTGATTAATAAATAAAATAAAATAAAACTGGTAGTGCTGGCGGTGGGAGACTCAGCCCACCCGCCCGGGATGCTCTGCCCACCCACCCAGGTTACTTCTGCACATGCACAGAAGCACTGTGCATGCATGCAAACCAATAGTAAAGGGTTTTAGAATCCACTACTGGCATATCTGTGCCTTCAAATCAGAATTTATTTTTATTTGTTTATTTTGGACTCTTGGCAACTGCCTGGAGAAGTCCCTGCAGTTTTCTTGACAAGATTTCAAAAAGTTTTTGCCATTCCTAGGGCTGAGAGTGAGAGATTGGCCCAACATCACCCAGCTGGCTTCATGCTGTCAAGGCAGGATTAGAACTCATAGTTCCTCGATTTCTAGCCTGATGCCTTAACCACTACACAAAACTGTTGTGGTTGGCTTCAGGCCAGCTCCTATGGCTGCTGATTTTGACTCAGAGGAGCTGGAGCCGTCCGATCACAGGAGACCCGTTTGGCTGGAGGAGGAATCAGACAGTGAAACCGAAGGAGAAAGGGATGAGGAAGGGGCTGGAGAGGCAGAGAGGGAAATAGAGCTGGTCAGATCTCCAGCCAGAGTTTCATCTGAGTCAGACAGGAGGGACATAATAAACGATCCTATTCTCAATGTCCGGGATGCCAAGATCAGCTGCGCAAAGACAGAAACAGATTCTAGGTCACAGCTATTAGGAATGAAAGAAGCTGCCGCAGCCTTCAAAAAGGGGTAATTTTGCAGACGTCGTGGGAATTTATTGTTCAGTTTTTGGAGAAAGACTTTGATGAATTGTAGTTTCGAGTTTGCTTTGAATATCTTTGGACATTCTGACACTTAAGCAGTGAGTTATTTGGCTGACGTAAGCCAGAAAGGCTTCTGTGCTGACTTGAGTGATTAACTCTGACCTTCTGGACTAATAAACTAGCATTGCTCTGCCATATGCTGAGGCTTGCAGCCTTCTGTACATAACGAAAACCTCTTTGCTTTTTTTTACAAAGCCTGAGAGTGTGAGTTTGTTTAATTGCTTCATTTCTTGGGTGGCCCCGTGGCCAGGCAGAACAAAAACTAGCTCTCGATATATGTTGGATAAATCCAGAATGCTGAGTGGGAAGACAGACATATTGATGACCTTCTTTGCTTACATTCTTCTTCTAATTTTTACTTTTTGATTGTGTAGGAGCTTCCTTTCTTCTTGATTCGGCCATTGGCATTATTCCTGGCTGTTTGGAGGTAAGTTACTAGTAAAACAGGACTGCTACCGTGTTTCCCTGAAAGTAAGACAGTATCTTACTTTCTTTTTATCCCCAAAAGCCCCACTGTGTCTTACTTTCGGGGTATGTCTTATATTGGAGCTTCCCTAGCGCTGACGGCATGAGCTTTTGGGGCCCCGGTGGGAGGGCACCAGCCACTGTTGCTTCTAAGCGGCGCCGTTGTTGTCTTCACGGCGCAAAGCCACGCAGTCCTGAATCGCTCCCTTCTCCGGCCAGCAAGCCGGCTGCCTAGGAAAGCAGTGCATTTGAAAAACGCGCGTTTTAAAAGCGCGCCGCTTTCCCAGGCAGCCGGCTTGCTGGCCGGGAAAGCAAGCGATCCGGGACTGTGTGGCTTTGCGTCGTGAGGACAACAACGGCGCCGTGGTGGCTTTCAAGCGCCGCCCTTCGTGGCGCCCCACCACCCGTTCCTGCAGACGCGGCGACGTATGGAGAGGGGGACGTGGGCAGGAGGTGGCGCGCAGCTACCGAGAGGGAGGCGGCAATACGCCCGTGTTTCCCCGAAAGTAAGACATATGTCTTACTTTCAGGGTACGGCTTATATTAGCCGCCCCCCCTGAAACCCCCGATACGTCTTACAATCGGGGATGTCTTACTATCGGGGAAACACGGTATCTATATCAGGAATTGCAATCGCCACTCCAGAATTACAGTCATTTTGAATTACTTAGTTTTTGGGGAGGAAAATAAGAAAGAAGCTGATTGGCAGGTGGATAGTGCTCCCAGAATACCCCCAATCAGCTGTTCTCAGAGGTGAATTTTAGCAACAGGTTTGTTAGTTGCGAGCTCTGTACCTTGCTTTTTTTTTCTGAAGCTCCGTTTCAGTGCCTTTTTTTTAGCCTCTGAAACCTGTTTGAAACACTGGGCAGGGCTACATTCGGAGTATAAGATGCCCCCAGATTTTCACCCTCTTTTTTGGTATGTGTTATACTACAAAAATTTGTAATTCCTGCTTTTGGATTAATTGCAGGCAATTTGAAAATATAATAGTCTGTTTGGCTTGGGAAATTTTCTTGAAGGATATATCTTACAAGTCTCATTCATCTACTGTGCCTGATTGACTTAAGGAGGGCATTCCGAAGAAAAAATAAAATTCCAGAGAGAAATTGGGGGACAGCCAATTTGATCCATTACAAATAGTTAATTAGTTTTCTTCTATTGCTTTTTTTTTTAAATGAATGAGGTGTGGGGGGAATTGATCAATCAGGAACCATACATTATTTTTCTCATGCAAAAGATGAACTAAAAGAGAAGGAACTGAAAAGAAAGACAACTAGCCCTGGGAACTCAGAGGTGTAGGAGTAGGCTATGAAACTGAGATATAAAAATTCAGGGTATGAAAAATTACATCTGTCAAAAATGTTCTAAGCAGCCCAAAGCAAGCCAGTATTTCTCAAATTCAATTCCTGCCTACTCCTTCACCTTCAATTTGCAATGTAATATTATAGGATAATAACACGATACTAGCTGATTGCAAGAAGATATAAGTACAAAGAGTTTTAATTTTTTTTAATATTATACAAATCCTAAACATTTCAACAACTGCAATAGGCTGGGAATTAATCAGTGTTTGCTAGACGTTCTTGATGCAAATAGATGCAAAGATGTGTTTGTGTGTGTGTGTGTGTGTGTGTGTGTGCGTGTGTGTAGTTTTTGTCAAAAAATTTCACCATCACTGGTCTAATCCCTTCTTGGACACATGTAGAAATGGGAATTCTTGGTAGGTAACAGAGTTCCTTGTCAGTCTTAATCATTGATGATGATGATGATGATGATGATGATGATGATGATGATGATAATAATAATAATAATAATAATAATAATAATAATAATAATAATAATGGAACTTGTGCCGGAACTACCATTTACCAGTGGCAAAGAACTGGTGGGATCATAAGCCCGAAAAAGTGGTCGGAAATGAGCAAGCAAAACTACTGTGGGACTTCCAACTTCAGACTGACCGAATTCTGAAGCATAACACACCAGACATTGTGATTGTGGAGAAAAAGAAAGTATGGATCATCAACATCGCAATCCCAGGGGACAGCAGAATTGAGGAGAAGCAGCTAGAGAAATTAGTGAAATACGAAGATCTAAAAATCGAGCTGCAACGACTCTGGCATAAGCCAGTGAAAGTGGTCCTAGTGGTACTTGGCACGCTGGGCACAGTACCGAAGGATCTCGGCGGACATTTGAAAACCATCAGAATTGACAAAATCTCCATCTGTCAATTGCAAAAGGCCACTTTACTGGGATCGGCAAACATACTTCGCCGCTACATCACACAGTCCTAGGTGCTTGGGAAGTGCCCGACTGGTGATGAAATACAAAATCCAGCATAGTGATCTCGTTTGCTGTGTTGTACTGACATCATCATCATCATCATTAATTAATTAATTAGATTTGTATACCGCCCCTCTCCGAGGACTCGCTCAACTTCCTGACAAGTAAATCCCTTCCCGCAATGTTTCCATTATTTCTTTCCCTTTCTTTCTTTATAGGTATTCCTAGGCCTACCAAACACTTGTTCAGCAACTACCTGAAATTACGACAGTGCTGAAAAAGGAGACTTACGATTAGTGCTTAAAACTGTGGCCTTCACTGTTTTGCATGGCGATCTGATTGTCATTTGCAATCTTCACAATCAGCTTCCAAAAAAGCAAACATCAATGGGGAAATCAGGAGGACGTCACAAACCGTGATCATGTGGCATCGTGGTTAATGATCCACAGTGATTCACTGAACAACTGCAGCAGGAATGACGCTGTTAGTCAGCATGGTGTTTCATTTAAAATTAGCAAACACTTAGCAACAGGGTTGCCAGTCACAATTGTAATTAGTAAGTGAAGACTACCTATTCTTTTATTAATTTAAAGGAATGTATAAAAAGCAGTATCGGTAAGCTTGGAGGGAAGGGCATAGCAAAGTGAAAAGATATGCCAGAGAATTTAAAATTCTGGAATTTAAAATTGCATTTCATCCTGTCTGCAAATTTCCTAAACAGAATAATAGGTTATTTTCCTAAATTATAAAACTAGATTATAATACTGGAAAAAGTAAGAACACTATGTACCCACAAAACATTTTAGAATCATTGCAATACAAACAAAATTTAAAGGCCACACTCAAAATGCTTTACTTTGGATACTCCAATTAAAGATGCTGTGATTTTTTATGAAGTTAGTGCAGGTTAAGCACCCATTTTAATACTCAATATGATAACAATAGACTTTGAGATCCCTATTGTGTCTCTATCCAATTCTAAATACTATAATCATTCATTTCACATAGAGACAAGATCTTCTCTTTTTATTATCCCAACAACGCTAATAAAGATTACCAAAATGTATTTTTCTGTGGGCAAAGTTATGATATGCAAAGCTTTAGAAAGAAGTTTACCAGATACGGATGGATTCTTGTAAAACTGCAGATGCTTTTCATAAATCACCAGGTGGTGCGGTATTGCCCTACAGCCCCAGCTATTTATTCAAAATTGTCATATGAACCATCCTGTAATGGCAGGGCGGGTTAGGCACAAATATGTTTCTAACTAGATAAGAATTCATGGATGCAAAGATGCCTATATTCTAACAGGGTAACAAAGAAAAGGAATGGAAGATGCGACCTATTTTAATAGAATAGGCTTGACCCTCAGTTTAAGCCATGAAATTGAAATTGCAAAAGAAGAAGATTAAATTATGTAATTTATGAAAATATGTATAAAGAAGTTACTACAAAAATGGTAGTCCTCTGGTAATTTAATACTGCCAAAATAGCTTGATGTTTTTTAATGAGCAATCAGGCAGAACCAGTTATTTTGTTTCGGGTTTTCCCAATGAACAAGAACATTTTCCCCATATTTAATTTATTTAATTAATTGATTGATCTGCCACCCATCTCACCATAGAAAGCGACTCTAGATGGCTTGCCAATATAATAGAATCCCATATATAAAAACATTTTTAAAAAATTACTGTTAATGTATCTGCATCTTAAATCTCTGTTTACACTTAAACAAGGATTTCATAAATGTAAAGTATTACATTTTATATTAGGTAGTGGCTATTTTATTAAAGTGCTAGTTGCCAGAAAATATTTCAGTCTGGAAAAGGAGGCATTTCATAATGGGCAGGGACAGGGAGTCATAAAAGTCACGATGGAGTTGCGATCATATAATCAACATCCTCTTTTTAACTTGTGCGACGCATGTAAAAAGTAAGAGGGGGCTTTGATTTCTCAGTTGTGGCCCAGTTGAACTGGACTACCCCTATGGATGTCTTTGTCTCCCAAGCTCATCAAAATTGCAATTTAAAAAAATCAGGAGACTGGTAGCACTTTTTCTGGTTATTCTATTTTATTATTCTGTTTGGTTTTTAAATATATGATAGGGTTTTATATGCTTCTTTTAATATTAGATTTGTTTTGCTATAATGTTGTTTTTATTGTTGTGAGCCCCCCCGAATCTTCTGAGAGGGGCGGCATACAAATCTAATAAATAATAATAATAATAATAATAATAATAATAATAATAATGTATAAATGTACATGAACTGAAGCTCACTTCATTAAATGCCTAAAGGAACTGGACAGAGGCAGTATTTAAATTGGGATGAGACGGTGGCGGGAGATAAAGAGATATGGTGGTTTATGAATATGCAGGTTACATGGGATAAAAAATTGCCAGGACCTTGTTAACCAGAGTTGGCAACTGTGCACCAGTAGGGGCGCCAGACTGTGCAATTTGTGTACGACCGCTCTGGTGCTTTGGCTGCCGCCATCTTTTCTCTTTAATTTTTGGTACGTTCTGTTTTCTGCATATGTGCAGAAGCAAAATCTCATGACGGGACACTCGCGCAGATGCGATTTCGGTGATTTTTTTACTTCCGTGCATCGACAGAAGCAAAAAATTGCCAAAATCTCATGTGCATGTGCATCCCCTCACAAGATTTTGGTGTGTTTTTGCTTCCTGCGCATGGACAGAAACTAAATCACACTGGGGACATGTACCCTGTTTCTCCGAAAATAAGTCACCCCCAAAAGTAAGACATAGGAGAGGTTTCATAGAATTGCCTAATATAAGGCATCCCCGAAAGTAAGACGTAGGAGACGTTTCATTTCGCAGCATTCTCGAACAGAACATATATGACACTGCTGTCTATAAATTGCATCCCCAAAACGCTGCATCAATCAGATTTAAAACACATCCAACACGGTACTAGTACATAATGTTACAGTAAGTAGTAAGTAGTAGTAGTAGTAGTAGTAGTAGTAGTAGTAGTAGTAGTAAGAAATTCTTGCTAGGATTCACAGTTTGTCTGGTTATGCTGGTTTGTGATGACAACTACTGTGCAGTATGTAATAAATGTTCGGGGGGGGGGGTTGTTCAGCAATAAATGTGAATTCTTCATTTAAAAAAATAAGACATCCCCTGAAAATAAGACGCAGCACATATTTGGGATCAAAAATTAATATAAGACGCTGTCTTGTTTTCGGGGAAACAGGGTATGTGCATACAGACAGCACGAGACACTCTCCAGGCTGCATGCACAGCGCACCAGTAGCAGCAGGTAAGAGGAATCCGCTGCTATTGTTAATCATTGCTAACACATTAAAAATTGTGGTTTATTGAAAGAGTTTGAAATTTTTGGAGATACAGTGGTACCTCGAGATACGAGTTTAATTCGTTCCGGACCTGGGCTCTTAAGTCGAGCAGCTCTTATCTCGAACGACTTTTCCCCATAGGAATTAATGTAAATAATTTTAATTGGTTCCAGCCCTCAAAAAACTCACAAAGTTAGTCTAAATTATGCAGAAAGACATGTTTTTAATGAAGAAATGTACATGTACATATAAATGAATAATGAAGTTTCTTTCACTTAACTTGTAAACTTTCTTAAACTTTTAAATTTACATATGTTCAACTTCTCTGCCACCCAATCCTGTAGGACAGAGGTCCCCAACCCTTTTTGCACCAGGGACCGGCTTTAAGCGATCAAGAGAGGAATGGGTGAATGAATGGACGGAGGGTGGGAAGGAAGGAAGGAAAGAGGGAAGGGACAGGAACAGAGGAAGGAAGCAAGGAAACTTATGAAAGGGGAGAGTAAGAGAGGAATGAGTGAAGGGAGGGAGGGAGGGAAGAAGGTGGGAAGGAGAAAGAAAAGAAGAAATAGAGGAAGGGAAGGTAAAAGAGAGAAAGAAAAAGAGCAAGAAAGAAAGAAAGCAAGAAAGAAAGAAAGAAAGAAAGAAAGAAAGAAAGAAAGAAAGAAAGAAAGAAAGAAAGAAAGGGGGAAGGGACAGGAACAGAGGAAGGAAGCAAGGAAACTTATGAAAGGGGAGAGTAAGAGAGGAATGAGTGAAGGGAGGGAGGGAGGGAAGAAGGTGGGAAGGAGAAAGAAAAGAAGAAATAGAGGAAGGGAAGGTAAAAGAGAGAAAGAAAAAGAGCAAGAAAGAAAGCTGCAAGCACCCCCCCGAGCCCCCCAGGCCGGCTGCAACCTTTTAAAACACGCGCGCCGCTTCGCAGCTGTCTCCTGAAGCCGAACGCGGAAGTTAGCGTTTGGCTTCAGGAGACAGCTCCTTGGCGCTTGTATCTCGAATTTGGGCTTGTAAGTAGAACAAAAATATCTCTCCCCTCCCAGCTCTTATCTCGAGTTGCTCTTAAGTAGAGCAGCTCTTATGTCGGGGTTCCACTGTATGTCAGTTCAACAGTCTCTTGGTCAGTGATGTTGTTAAAGTCTGTTTTCCAAGATGCTCACTTTGAGATTTGCAGACATTGAAATGCCGCATTATTACTTTGTCCTTGGAGGGGTTCTGATCAGTGGTGGGTAGCTGCCATTTTGCCCCAGTTTGGGTGAACTGGTAGCGGCGGCGGCAGCTCCGCCCACCCACACATCATCATGGACGATTTGCACATGTGCAGAAGCAGTGTGTGCACGAGCAAAGCAAGCAAAACACAAGCACATCTCAGAACTGGTAGCAAAGTTAAGTGAAACCCATTACTGTTCCTGATGTTGAAACTGTACCCATTAATTTTTTGTACAGTTATTTAGCTCAAAATCACATACAGTAGTACCTCTACTTACAAACTTAATTTGTGCAGTGACCAGGTTCTTAAGTAGAAAAGTTTGTAAGAAGAAGCATAGGAAACAATGTAAAAGTAAATAATGTGTGCGATTGGGGAAACCACAGAGAGGGTGAAGGCCCTTTTTCCTCCCAGGAGATTCCTAGAGAGGCCAAACGGAGGCTTCTCCCTGCCTTTTCCAGCCCTGTTTCCTCCCAGGAGATTCCTAGAGAGGTTCCACAGAGGCTTCTCTCTGCCTTTTCCGGCCCTGTTTCCTCCCAGGAGATTCCTAGAGAGGCAACACAGAGGCTTCTCCCTGCCTTTTCCGGTTACAATTTCGGAGGCTTGGGTTTGTACATGAAAAATGGTTCTTAAGAAGAGGCAAAAAAATCTTGAACACCCAGTTCTTATCTAGAAAAGTTCAAAAGTAGAGGTGTTCTTAGGTAGAGGTACCACTGTATATCGAAAGGATTCAGTCTTTCTTGAAAGGTCTCAAAAAACCCGATGATCTTCAGGTCTCCAAACTCCAAGGAATCAAGAAAGCTGAACCTTATATAACTAAGAAATAAGAAATGGAACAGAAATGGCCATATAGGACACATTTGCAAAGATATGTCAAGACCTTGTCATTGTGATAATTAAGAACATAGCCAACATCTTGAAATGGAGCAGAATTGCTTATGGGCAGCTGCTATACAATACTAGTAAAAACAACATATTATCTGTGAAGACTGGCCTGTAATAATTAGCATCAGCTCTCTAGGTGTCATGGACAAAGCCTATTATATATTATTCTGACATTTTCTCTGATACTTCTAGTGCAGGTTTGGTATGTTCCTCTGTACTGACTCCTTAATGATTTCATTGTGCACAACCAAAGAAGAAAATGTCACATTTTTTTTGATCGGCAGGAAATAATCTCTTGCCTATCATATTTCAAGTTGCATTTCTTGATTCAAATCTTGGGCTCAGTACCATACAATTTTAAGACTGTTATTACCGCTGCTGTCCAGTATTTCAGTCTTACCAATATTTGAATGTTATTTTGAAACATGGGGGTTTTTTTCTGAAATTCATCTTTTATTATCATTATTGCTAGGTACAGTCTCTTTCTTGATCATTTAGACCAATTATATGTACTTGCCTGCTTTTGGTCTACAATGAATGTCATTTTCCAAGACCAGCTCTCTGAGTTTCACTGATGGCAGAGAGAACACAGGGAGAAGGATAGCATCAAAAGAGACCAATCTTTGCTAAGAGCCAGATAAAAACCATGGTCATTTCGATGCTATGTAATGAGACCGGTAAGGCAAATGATGCACACAATCAGAAATTCATCCTGGAAATTCATTTTCAATCGGTATCTCTTAAATGAGCTGGACTTTTTTTTTGCTGCAATACACATCATACCAGATCAAAATTACAGCTTAACATGAGATTTGCATTCATTTCAGAATGCTTGTTTCTGGATTTATCCATGGTATATAAGCATTGGTGGTTCAGGAGGGAAGTGTTTTTAATAGGAAAGTGAACACAAGAACAAGGGGACACAATCTGAAGTTAGTTGGGGGAAAGATCAAAAGCAACGTGAGAAAATATTATTTTACTGAAAGAGTAGTAGATCCTTGGAACAAACTTCCAGCAGACGTGGTAGATAAATCCACAGTAACTGAATTTAAACATGCCTGGGATAACCATATATCCATTCTAAGATAAAATACAGAAAATAGTATAAGGGCAGACTAGATGGACCATGAGGTCTTTTTCTGCCGTCAGACTTCTATGTTTCTATGAGTTACTAAGCCTATGGTGGCACATGGAGACATATCTGCTGGCACACAAGCCGTTGCCGTAGCTCAACTTCAACGTGCATGTGTGTGCCGGCCAGCTGATTTTTGAGTCCCAGAATGGTCCATCTAGTCTGCCCTTATACTATTTCCTGTATTTTATCTTACAATGGATATATGTTTATCCCAGGCATGTTTAAATTCAGTTGCAGTGGATTTACCAACCACGTCTGCTGGAAGTTTGTTCCAAGGATCTACTACTCTTTCAGTAAAATAATATTTTCTCACGTTGCTTTTGATCTTTCCCCCAACTAACTTCAGATTGTGTCCCCTTGTTCTTGTGTTCACTTTCCTATTAAAAACATTTCTCTCCTGAACCTTATTTAACCCTTAATAATAATAATAATAATAATAATAATAATAATAATAATATATTAGATTTGTATGCCGCCCCTCTCCGAAAACTTTAATATATTTAAATGTTTCGATCATGTCCCCCCTTTTCTTTCTGTCCTCCAGACTATACAGATTGATCCATATGAAAGATTCATAATCTATGGATAATAGCAACAATGGCAGCCTTTTAGTAAAACACTCTCTATGCAGCCATGTTGCAAAAGCACTGACAGTATGCTCTACAAATTCCCAGTGTATTTCTCCAGATTTAAAGTCATTTGCCCCAATGGCTTAGACTCCAGAACATGTCCTTCAAAAATAAAAAAAGTTGTCTGGCTAGAAAGGGGTGACATAACCCAGACCTGACCCCTTTTACTAACCATAGTTAAGACCCTGGACTTCTATGTTTCTATGAGTTGCTAAGCCTATGGTGGCACATGGAGACATATCTGCTGGCACACAAGCCGTTGCCGTAGCTCAACTTCAACGTGCATGTGTGTGCCGGCCAGCTGATTTTTGAGTCCCAGAATGGTCCATCTAGTCTGCCCTTATACTATTTCCTGTATTTTATCTTACAATGGATAGTATTGCATCTTTAAATAGCAAATGGATAGTATTGCATCTTTAAATAGCAAATTGCAGCTACGTATTTTATTTTAAACCCCTTTCTAATCATTCTCTTCATTCTCCCTTTTTGTCTGATAAAGACTGCAGTACAGTAATGGAATTTTTCCCCCCTGAATATTCTATACTTTATTTTATCTTATTTTTATCTGTTTTATTTGTATCCTTTATTATTTCCGTCCTCCTCCTTACCTTTGCATTCATCTTCCTGGCTTCCCTTCTGGCTGCCTTTTCTTTAAGCCTTTTTTCCTGTAAAGAACAAAATTAAACATAAGAACATAAAGCAATGTAGAACAAAGAAGCAACTTGAACCAAAAATGGGGCTTTATGAAGAACCTTTTTGGACATGCCTACATAACACCACCCATTAGTTTTGTAGGCATAATAATGAATACATGATCGGAAAGAGTTCCCATTTAGCCTTATTTTTAACAAGCAATTGCCTGTGCATTTATGCATTCTGTAATTTTGGCTTAACATAAATGTAGACTGCAGTGTTTCTAAATACTCTATTTTCTATTTAGAGATAACCAGAGAGATAAATATACAGACCAACATTTGTCTCTCAAGATGTGGCAGATTTTCTTTCTGATGTATTCTGATGTACCGCAACAACACAAGAGCACTCAACAGATTCAAACTTAATATTAACCGCTCCAAACTTGACTGTAAAAAATATGACTTTAACAATCGAGTTGTCGAAGCGTGGAACTCATTACCGGACTCAATAGTGTCAACCCCCAACACTTCTCCCTTAGACTCTCCACGATTGACCTCTCCAGGTTCCTAAGAGGCCAGTAAGGGGCGTATATAAGTGCACTGATGTGCCTATCGTCCCCTGTCCAATTGTCTTCCCCTATCTTATATATCATACATATTCTCTCCTTATCTATTTATCTATCTATCTATCTATCTATCTATCTATCTATCTATCTATATCATATATATTCTCTCCTTATCTCTTATATCATATATATTCTCTCCCTCCCATCTACTTCTTTTCTTTTTTACTTTCTATCTTTATATATATTACTTAATGTCTATTCTCTTCCATATGTATTGTATATTGGAGAAATAAATAAATAAATAAATAAATAAAATAAAATAAAATAAAATAAAATAAATAAATAAATAAATAAATATTTATTTATTTATTTATTTATTTATTTATTTATTTATTTATTTATTTATTTATTTATTTATTTATTTATTATTAGATTTGTATGCCGCCCCTCTCCGAAGACTCGGGGCGGCTCACAACAGTAATAAAAACAATATAGCAGTGGAACTAATCTAATATTAAAAAACATATAAAACCCTATCATATTTAAAAAACCAACCGGCACATTCATACCAAATAATAAAACAAAGTATAAAAAAGCCTGGGTGAAAGGTGTCTCAACTCCCCCATGCCTGGCAGTATAAGTGAGTCTTGAGTAGTTTACGAAAGACAGGGAGGGTGGGGGCAGTTCTAATCTCCGGGGGGAGTTGGTTCCAGAGGGCCGGGGCCGCCACAGAGAAGGCTCTTCCCCTGGGGCCCGCCAAACAACATTGTTTAGTCGATGGGACCCGGAGAAGGCCAACTCTGTGGGACCTTATCGGCCACTGGGATTCGTACGGTAGCAGACGGTTCTGGATATGACCATGAACCAACCATAAGATGACGGGATCGCAGAATAGGACATCAATGTGTAAGTCTTTTGTTAGAAATCTTCAGCTTTTCCAATTATGTAAGCAGTGGTGGGCTACTGCCCAGATTGGGGGGGCGGCCGCAATGGGGTAGCAAAAATGGAGCTCCACCCCAGAGCACTCAATTTGCACTGAAAGATGTTGAAAGAAAATGCAGGGCGTCCTGCATAAGCCATGCCCACAGTGTGGTAGTAAACATTTTGGTAGCCCTTCACTGCATGTAAGTGACTGCAGTGAACTCTCAACCCCATTAACAAACCCTTAAGGTTTCTTATTATTCATTTTAGAGCTTAGGTCTCTTTTTCTATGGTCCACACAGAAAAATCATGAACTCTGTGATACTCTGAACTTGTTATTTAGTCACTAAGTCTCTTCATAACCCCATGGACCATAGCATACCAGTCCGCGTGTCTTCCATTGTCACTCTGACCCTACCCAAACTCATGTTCACTGCGTTGATGATGCTACCTAACCATCTCACTCTTTTGAAATTCCCTTCTCCTTTTGCCTTCAGTCTTTTCCAATGAGTCCTCTCTTCTCATTTGATGGCCAAGGTATTTGAGCTTCAGCTCTGTCCTTCCAAAGTATCTGTCCTTTCGAAGGACAATCAAGGTTGGTTTTCACCTTTGTATCGACTGATTTGAACTCCTTGCAACCCAAGGGACTTTCAAGAATCTTCTCCAATACCACAATTCAAAAGCATCAAAAGCATCCATTGATGCCTTCTTTATGGTCTAATTTTCAAAGCTATACGTTACTATTGAAAAGACCACAGCTCTGATTGTATGGACCTTTGTCGACTAGTACTAAGTACTAGATTTGGGAAAGGGTAGTCAAAACAGGATTCCCTCTATACAGTACAGTATTTGGTGTAACATAGTTTCTCCATCCTAGCATTATGGAGCACAAAGAATAATAATAATAATAATAATAATAATTAATAATAATAATTTTTTAGATTTGTATGCTGCCCCTCTCCGAAGACTCGGGGCGGCTCACAACAATAATAAAAACAGTATAGCAATGGAACAAATCTAATAATAAAATTACATTAAAAAACCCCAACAATTTAAAAACTATACAACACATACATACCAAACATAAAATATAAGAAAGCCTGGTGGAGATGTCTTAATTCCCCCATGCCTGGCGATATAGGTGGGTCTTCAGTAACTTGCAAAAGACAAGGAGAGTGGGGGCCGTTCTAATCTCCGGGGGGAGTTGATTCCAGAGGGCCGGGGCTGCCACAGAGAAGGCTCTTCCTCTGGGGCCGGCCAAACGACATTGTTTGGTCGATGGGACCAGGAGAAGGCCAACTCTGTGGGACCTTATCGGCTACTGGGATTTGTGCAGTAGAAGGCAGTCCCGGAGGTATTCTGGTCCAATGCCATGAAGGGCTTTAAAGGTCATAACTATAAATAATTATTCCTGTCTCTCTGCCACATTAGCAGTTTGTGTTCCCAATATTTATTTATCTGTATGAGAGCATCCACATATGGATGCACTCCTACAGATCAATGAATATTACTATAATTTATTTTACAGAGACTCCATTTATTTCAATTATTGTCACAGTAATTCAAGTTGGAATGAGAGATAAGGGTCACAAACTACCCCAGATTAAACATCAATGATATTGTTCTTCTCCTTTACTTGTCATCTTTAAAGATGTCAGTAACCCAACTGTGACTTGTTCAATTCTTGCACATTCAGTATAAATACCTTGACTCTGTAAGTCAGTACTCAATTTTCTACCGCCTCCAGCCCAATTTCCAAGCTACTTTGTTGTGACCTTCTATGCTGTACCCTGTCAACCTATGTCACTTGCCCATTTTTCTCAAAATCTAGTTGCTCTGCTTAAAACACTACTACTGAAAGGAAGCTGCAACAACACGATTTATAATGACCTGGGAGAAAGAAAGAGGTGAGGAGATGAACAGAGAAAGGGCAAGTTCAGACAATTGCCAATCAGAAGATGAAAATAGACCCTTGGAGGGAAAATATTAAAAATTAATCGGAAAGACTATTCCAAGCATAGGGAGACATTGCTAGACTGTGCTGTTTTGGTGACATTCATCTATCACCCTTGTACAAATTAAGCACAACACAGGAAAACAAGAAAGGCAAGAGGGCAAAACCATCAACGCTACCAATCATTTGGGAACAAGAGGCAAATCTCTACAAACTGGAGATTACAGAGCAGAGATACCGGGTCAGTTTTGCCCATGGAGAGGGAAAGTATATGGAGAGAATGGGATCCCATTTCATGGGAAAAACAGTGGGAATATACAGTACCTCCAGTGCATTTTTATAACTCATTTTCTATGCACAAAGAACATACACATTGATTTTATAATTATAATTAATACATACGTGTACTATTTGCATGAGGATATTTATCAACACATATCTACCAGCTAAATTCAATTCAATTCAATTTATTAGATTTGTATGCCGCCCCTCTCCGAAGACTCGGGGCGGCTCACAACAACAATAAAAACAGTATAACAATGGAACAAATCTAATAATAAAATTACATTTAAAAACCCCAACTATTTAAAAACCATACAACACATACATACCAAACATAAAATATAAGAAAGCCTGGTGGAGATGTCTTAATTCCCTCATGCCTGACGATATAGGTGGGTCTTGAGTAACTTGCGAAAGACAAGGGGGGGGGCGTTCTAATCTCTGGGGGGAATTGATTCCAGAGGGCCGGGGCCACCACAGAGAAGGCTCTTCTCCTGGGGCCCGCCAAACGACATTGTTTGGTCAACGGGACCTGGAGAAGGCCAACTCTGTGGGAACTTATCGGCCGCTGGGATTCGTACGGTAGAAGGCGGTTCCAGAGCAGGTTACATTGAGAATATATCTGAACAAAACTCTGCATTGGTGGTGAACATTAAATACTATGCTAGCGCCATTGAGTTGCCCAGACTCTACCCTGCAAGGGATTACAGAGTGGTTAAAAGATAATGCTGATGATATACTAGCTAAAGAGCATTAAAGAGGGCAGAGAAACCCTACAAAAAACTATTTGTAGCATGGTAAGGGACAACGTAAAATTATTTTATGTGCAAAAAAAAAAAAAGCAGGAAAAAATGGAAATAACTGAAGTCTCCTTCTAAACAAAAGTTATTAGATTTATTCGCAGCAAGAGTACAACATGTTGGGACATTTATCATAATGTCAAAACTCTGCAAGCGAGATTCCAATAAACATCCAGATTGCTGGCAATCGATAGCTTGAAGACATACTGTATACTTCCTAAGTATTTTAATATGCCTGCCAACATGTCACAACTGGGGAATTAAAAAAAATAAAGAACAAAAAACCTCATTTAACGTGACCAAATTAAATAAATAAATACCCAAATGGATCGAGATATATATTAAAGGAAAAAATTACAAGTGTATGAGGAGTGGGAGACTGTGCTCTTTATATTCAGAAAAAGGAACATCTTGACAATTTTATGGGAAGTTATTCTACTTATAGTAACACTATTGTTAACGTAACTATTAGAGGCCAATAGTTATTCTGAGCCCACAGTTATTCTAATCATCACCATCATCATCATCTAGTAACAGAGTTGGAAGGGATCTTGGAGCAGTACAGTGATACATCTACTTACGAACTTAATTCTTTCTGTGACCAGGTTCTCGAGTAGAAAAGTTTGTAAGAAAAAGCAATTTTTCCCATAGGAATCAATGTAAAAGCAAATAATGTGTGCGATTGGGGACACCACAGGGAGGGTGGAGGCCCTGTTTCCTCCCAGGAGATTCCTAGAGAAGCCCCATGGAGGCTTCTCCCCAACTTTTCTGGCCCTGTTTCCTCCCAAGAGATTCCTAGAGAGGCCCCAAAGAGGCTTCTCTCCCCCTTTCCTGGCCCTGTTTCCTCCCAGGAGATTCCAAGAGAGGTCCCATGGAGGCTTCTCCCCGCCTTTTCCTCCCAGGAGATTCCTAGAGAGGCCCCATAGAGGCTTCTCTCTGCCTTTCCTGGCCCTGTTTCCTCCCAGGAGATTCCAAGAGAGGCCCCACGGAGGCTTCTCCCTGCCTTTTCCAGTTACCATTTCGGAGGCTCGGGTTTGTAAGTGGAAAATTGTTCTTGAGAAGTGGTAAAAAAATCTTGAACACCCGGTTCTTATCTAGAAAAGTTTGTAAGTAGAGGTGTTCTTAAGTAGAGATACCACTGTAGTGGGTTCTAAAACCCATTGCTACCAATTCTACATAGAAGCATCCCAGGCAGCTGGAGGGAGCCTCCCGCCGTCACCACTACTGGTTTGCAGAACTGAGAGCACCCACTGCTCCTTTGTCCCTTGTCTTCTAGTCCAACACTTATCATCGTCTACTAAATTTACATATTCAGTGACTCTGAGCAGTTTATAAATCATTAAAATGATTTTAAAACAAAGGGGGCAGGGATGAAAGAGGAAAAGGCAGGAAGGTGGCAGAAATGATAAAAAGATATTAAAAACAAAGAGAAAGAGGGGACAGAATTATGTTCACCAGAGTCTTGGCCAAAGAGCCAGGTCTTTGTTGGGTGGGGGCACTTCCAATTCATTCCAGAGGGCAGGCACTGATACAAAGAATGCACAGTTCTAGGTTCCCATAAATGGCATTGTCTAATTGAAGGATTAATTGTTTTTTTACAGTTTAGGTCAGGGATGGCGAACCTATGGCACGGATGTCACAGGTGGCACGTGGAGCCATATCTGCTGGCACGCGAGCTGTTGCGGTTCAAATCTCATCACCGGCTCAAGGTTGACTCAGCCTTCCATCCTTCCGAGGTGGGTAAAATGAGGACCCGGATTGTGGGGGCAATATGCTGGCTCTGTTAAAAAGTGCTATTGCTAACATGTTGTAAGCTGCCCTGAGTCTAAGGAGAAGGGCGGCATAAAAATTGAATGAATGAATGAATGAATGAATGAATGAATGAATGAATGAACGAACGAACAAACTACCCCATTCTATTATTTCCATCTGACGAGCTCAGCATCTTTAACCACTGAGCCATTGTTCCAGCTACTATTATGTGGTATAAACCATGAAACCTGGAAATACCAGGGGCATGTAGCTTCACATTTTTAGAATGCCCTTTGACAGGAAATGTGCATAAATCTATGCACATTTGCTATAGATTAACTATAGCAAATGTGCACAGATGTGCACATAATCCTCTGTTATGACCACTCGTGGCCAATCTGTTCCTAAAAATGCTTTCATGTTCAACAATAAATCTTAAGTTCAAATTTCGCAAATTGTGCAAAACTCTCATTCTAAACCAGGTTCAAAGTACACTATTTCATCTCCTCCAAAACAAAACATATAACTGCCTGTCCTTTTAGTCCATATCCACAGGAAGTTTAATAATCTGTTTTATGAAATACAGTGGTACCTCGTGATACGACCCCCTCGTGATATGAACATCTCGAGATACAAACCCAGGGTTCAGAAATTTTTTGCCTCTTGTTACGAACTTTTTCCGGCTTACAAACCCACCGCAGATCGCAAAATGGCGCTCTGCTGGGCGGCGATGCCCGCTGTCACCTTCTGAAAGAGCCGGGGGGCTTCTTGGTGTTCTCCCGAACCCGAACCTGAACTTTTCGGGTTTGGGAGGCCGCCGAGAAGCGTCGCCGTCCAGCTGTAACCTTCTGAAACAGCCGGGCGCTTCTCGGCGGCCTCCAGAACCTGAACCCGAACTTTTGCTGAACTTCCGGGTTTAGCATTCGGGAGAACGCCGAGAAGCCCCCGGGCTGTTTTAGAAGGTGACAGCCGGGCGGTGGCGCTTCTCGGCAGCCTCCCGAACCGGAAAATTCTGGTTCGGGTTCAGGAGAACGCCGAGAAGCCCCATGGCTGTTTTAAAAGGTGACAGCCAGGCGGCGGCACCCAGAGGAGCACCATTTTGCGATTTTCCCCCCTTGCACGCATTAATCGCTTTTACATTGTTTCCTATGGGAAACATTGTTTCGTCTTATGAACTTTTCGCCTTACGAACCACCTTCCGGCACCAATTAAGTTCGTAAGATGAGGTATTACTGTACAGATTATTTCTTCTTCCACAAATGGAAAGGGGTTGGTCTTGTTACAGGGTTTTTTATGTGCTGCATCCACAGATATACTATAAATAAGAATAATGAGAAGAAGGAGAAGGGCATTAAAGGGAAAGAGTAACATTTATAACTATTCTCTGCTGTCAAGTTCTCAAACTTTTAGCTCTGTTTTATGACAAATAAATGGCCCAGCAACAATCTTTGTATTTTTATGTCCTGTAATTTAATTTCTTTTAAATGCCAAAAAGGCGCTTAAACTATTACTATTAAAGCTTTACATTATAAGTGAAATCAATCACCTTGCTACAATGACATTTCTTGAATAATTCATGGGTAACTCTCAATCACCTCTACACAAAGCATAGCTATTTAAATAAAACATCATACTCCTAAAATCTCATTAGTACAGAGCTTTCTAGTCCTCATCATTCTTGATGAAGCACGGTCTTGTTATTATGCTACTTAAAAATTTACCCTCTTATCTACTAACAGTCTATCATATAAATAAATTTAATATTGGTCCACAGCATCAAAAGACTATGACCCTCCATCCATCCATATGGTACGGTTATTGTATATACATATTTATTTAAAATCAGAACATCATACCAGAGTGTCATAAATTGCTTACTAACAAGAATGGCAATGTTCATGGGGAATAGCAATACTAGCAAAATA
Organism: Erythrolamprus reginae; assembly: GCF_031021105.1. Taxonomy (NCBI): domain Eukaryota; kingdom Metazoa; phylum Chordata; class Lepidosauria; order Squamata; family Dipsadidae; genus Erythrolamprus; species Erythrolamprus reginae. The sequence goes on along the minus strand of NC_091953.1, from coordinate 20,288,742 downwards.
AAATTAAGGCTCCACGTCTCTTCTTGTGTTGCCTAAATTCACGCATCAGACCAGAACAAGATGTAATATAGAATACATAATTCTTTTTCCAGTAAAATCCTTCACCCCCAATGAACGTGCCAACATTTCACAGTACAGTGTTCCCTCGATTTTCGCGGGGGATGCGTTCCGACACCGCCCGCAAAAGTCGAATTTCCGAAAAGTAGAGATGCGGAAGTAAATACATCATTTTTGGCTATGGACAGTATCACAAGCCATCCCTTAACACTTTAACCCCCTAAATTACCATTTCCCATTCCCTTAACAACCATTTATTCACCATTATTACTGGTACTCACCATTGAATAAAACACTTAGTGATCCTGATATTTATAAACATAATTATTTATTAACAATAATTATTTTTTTTGTTATTTATTTGCAAAAATTATTAGTTTGGCGATGACGTATGACGTCATCAGGCAGGAAAAACCATGATATAGAAAAAAAACCCCGCAAAGTATTTTTTAGTTAATATTTTTTGAAAAACCGTGGTATAGGCTATTTGCAAAGTTCGAACCCGCGAAAATCAAGGGAACACTGTATTTCCAATTGATATTTTGACAAATGGGATGAGATTCTACTTACCCTGTGTTTTTCTTTAATTTTCTTCCTATATTCCTCTTTGTCAAATTTATCCTCTTCCTGAAGTCTTTCTTTTGCTTTGTCTAGATTGATCCCATTACAATCATCGCCATCTTCCTCTTTGTCCACGATAGATTTTTGTGCTGGTGGCCACTGCTGAATTAACTGAATCACAGAAGAAGAATAAAAACATGTCAGTACTGCTGTTTCTATTCTACAGTTTAAAAGGAGCTCCGGATTGCTATGAAGACCAAAAGACATCAGACCTGCGCAACAGGGAATAGTTACAGAAATATAATTTTTCAGGCAGGGAAGTGAATAGAGGAAATAGAAATTGAAGCAAGGCCCTGAAAGATGACATTGTTTAATTATAAAAGGGCTGGTTCAAATGTCAGTTTGTGTGGGGTATGCAGACTCCACGGGAAGTGGGAAGTCCCAAATAATTGGGCCTTGCACCAAAGAAGATTTATAGGTCCTAATCATCATCTGGAATCGTACCCAGAAGCAAACTGGCAACCAGTGCAGCTCACGTACCAGGAATATCTGTAGTATTCCTTGTGTGGGTCTAGGGTCACATTGTTGGGCAAGCCCTAATGTGTTACTAACTAGTGTTGGGTGAACCGAACTTGCAAAGTTCGGGTTTGTGCCGAACGAACCGTTGTACATACCTGAACGGTCTTCTCGATGCTCTGGAAGGAGAGTCCAGGATGGGTTAACCCTCAATCTTATTGGTTGAGACTGAGTTATAAATTAACATGTTAATTAGGCACCGCCCCTTGCCTGCCCCCAAGGGCTCAGTTTTAAAAAACGAAGTCATTATTCTTATCCAACACAATTTTATTGAACCCTTATGAAACATAACGATTAGACCACAAAACACAACCCAAATCCCTTGAATCAAACGATTACTTGGGTGGGTCTGGACTCTCCTTCCAGAGCATCGAGAAGACCGTTCAGGTATGTACAACGGTTCTTCTCCACTGCTTCTGGAAGGAGAGTCCAGGATGGGATATGCCCCAGTTCTAGTCCAAGGGTGGGAGAGTGCAGATTCAGGGATTAACAGTAGAACAAACCGTCTGCAAAACTCTTCTCCCAAAGGAAGCCTCAGCTGAAGCATACGTGTCCAGTTTATAATGCCGGATGAATGTAGAAGGTGCAGACCACGTTGCTGCCCGGCATATGTCCTCCGCCGAAGCTTGGGTCCTCCAGGCTGCTGAAGTGGCTGCACTGCGAGTGGAATGAGCAGTGATCCCCTGAGGGAGAGTCTGAGTGGTGGTCTTGTAAGCTTCCGCAATACACTCACGAATCCAACGACTGATTGACTTGGGAGAAACCCCAAGCCCTGATTTAGTCTGTGAAAAAGAGATAAACAGCCTCTCGGACCCTCTAAATGGCTCTGTCCGTCTAATATAAATTTTGACGGCTCTCCTGACATCCAGTTTGTGCCACCTGAGTTCTAACGGATGATTCCCACCAGCGCAAAAATCAGGCAACACTATTTCCTGCTTCCTGTGGAATAAAGAGTTAATCTTAGGCAGGAATGCTGGATCTAACCGTAGGACTAGCCTGTCAGGATAAAATGTACAAAGATCGGAACGTACAGAGAGCGCAGATATGTCGGAAACCCTCCTAGCTGAGGTGACAGCGACCAGGAAGGCTGTCTTAAGTGTTAGGAACCTAAGTGGTATGGACCTTAATGGTTCGAACGGTGGACCAGTCAATGCCTTTAACACTAACGACAGGTCCCACGATGGAAAACGATGAATTGTGGGAGGATGAGTGTTTGCAGCGCCCTTAAGGAAGTCCTTTACCCAAGGATGGAAAGATAAGGATCTTTGATCCCCTGTCCTAATAATTGTGGACAAGGCTGCAACCTGCCTCCTGAGGGTATTGGGGGCTAATCCCCGATCTAGACCCGCCTGGAGGAACCCCAATACCTGCAACACCGAAGCCGCCTTCGTGTCCATACTGTTCTCCTGACAGAACTTACAGAAGGCTGACCAGGTGGCCTGGTATATTCTCGAGGTGGATGGTCGTCGAGCCGCCTGTATCGTTGAGATGATGTCATCAGGTAAATGGTGTCCCTTCAACCTGCTCCGCTCAATCTCCAGACGGTTAGTTGAAACCACTGGGGTTCCGGGTGATTGACCGATCCCTGGCTGAGGGATATTTCTCTGTCCGGGATCCTCCACGGTGGGGACGTTGAAAGAGACACTAGATCCGAAAACCACGGTCTGCGTGGCCAGTACGGAGCGACCAGAATCACCTCTGCCCTCTCCCGCAAAATCTTGTCCACCACCTTCGGTAGAATCTTCGTCGGCGGGTAGGCGTAGAGGAGACCCTGCGGCCAACGGGAGGTGAGAGCATCTACTCCCTCCGCCCTGGGCGAAGGGAAACGGGTGTAAAATCTGGGGAGCTGCGCATTGGTGTGTGTCGCGAACATGTCCACCAGAGGCGTACCGAAAATCTCCGTGATTCTTTGGAACAATCGCGAATCCAGTTTCCATTCTGTCGGGTCGAGAGTGGTCCTGCTCAGCCAATCGGCCTGAGTATTGTCGACCCCCGCGATGTGCTCCGCTGATAATGATGCCAGATTCCTCTCGGCCCAGGTGAAAAGAGCCGAGGCTTCCTGCATGAGACGTCGCGACCTCGTACCCCCCTGATGGTTGAGGTAGGCCTTGGTCGCGACGTTGTCCGTCAGGACCAGTACATGTTTGTTTTGAAGAAAAGGAACAAAGTGCTGGAGAGCCAGGAAAACTGCCCTGAGCTCCAGAAAGTTTATGTTTACCGGGTTGAGGTCCTCCCTGGACCAGAGGCCTTGTGCGCACTGTTGGCCAATATGCGCTCCCCAACCCGAGAGACTGGCGTCTGTAGTCAGAGTGACTAGATCGTGCGTGCTGAACGACAGCCCACGGCACAAAGCTGGGGAGACCCACCACGCGAGAGAGTCCTTTACCTCCCTTGGAAGGCGAATCCGCACGGTGGAGAGGCTTGTCCGAACCTTCTGGGCTGGCAGTAGAAACCATTGAAGGCTTCGAATGTGGTGTCTTGCCCACGGAATTATCCCTATACAAGAGACCAAGGTCCCTAGCACCTTGGACAAGAAGGCCAGGGATGTCCGTTTGTCTCTCCGGACGGATGAGATGAGAGACCTTATGTTCTTCCTTCTCTCCGGGGAAAGGTACACCATGCACGACGTCGTGTCGATGATGGAACCCAGATGGAGGAGCGTGGTAGATGGAATCAGCTGGCTCTTGGGCACATTGATGGTGAAGCCGTGGTCCGTCAATGTCCTCATCGTCAGGGCGAGATCCTGTTGAGCCTGTGCACGTGATGTGGACAAGATCACGATGTCGTCCAAATATGCCATTAGACGCACCGATTGTGCACGCAGGCTCGCTGTGAGGACGTCCAGTAGCTTGGTGAATGTGCGGGGCGCTGAAGAAAGGCCGAATGGCATGGCCTTGTATTGGTAGTGTACGCCCTCGACACAAAATCGTAGGAACCGTCGATGGGGAGGATAAATTGGTACATGAAGGTACGCCTCCTTCAGGTCCAGTGATGTTAAAAAGTCCTGGAGGCGTATTGCCGTCAGGATGGTCTGCAACGAGTGCATCCTGAATTTCCTGTACAGGATGTACAGGTTTAGTTGCTTCAAATTCAGGATCAAACGGCAACCTCCCGATGATTTTGGTACAGTAAAGATCATAGAGTAGAAACCGGTTCCCCAATCGTGCTGCGGTACCGCCTCTATGGCCTGTATTTGCAATAGGTGCGTTATCTCCTGAAACAGTTCCTGACGCTTGGCAGGGTTCCGAGGTGTCGGGCACTGAATGAAACGGTTGGGTGGGGGCTGAAGGAACTCTAATCTGAGGCCTTGCGACACCGTGGCTATAGCCCATTTGTCTGAGGAGGTGGCTCGCCAAAATGAGCTGTAAAGGCGGAGCTTCCCTCCTAATGGTTGGCCGCTTACCGAGTCATTTGGGGCGTTTGAAGCCCCTCTGGCTAGTGCCTCTAAATGGGCGTCTAGCCTGCTGATATCCTCTGGTTCTGTCCTGGAACCCAGAACGGTCATTTCGGAAGGAGGAGGACTGATTGAATCTGCCTTGCGAGTATGGTCGTTGGTTGTGACCAGTTCCGGAAGGGGTGTCCCAACGAAAGGACTGCCGTCTGTTGTATGGTGTAGTCCGCCTGTCCTGCCGTCTGTTGGACCTGGGGAGAACCTTCCGCTTATCCTTATCTTCAATAAGGACTTTGTCCAGCACCTCCCCAAAGAGGTCAGCGCCGCGGAAAGGGGAGGAGGCTAAGCGCCACTTTGATTTAGTGTCAGCCTGCCAATTCCTTAGCCACAACAGGCGTCTGGATGAAAGCGTTGTGGCCATCCCTCTCGCGGAGAACTTGGCAGCGTGGAGTGTAGCGTCCGCCGAGAACTCCGCTGCGGCTAGCAGTTTACTCAAGTCCTGCCGCAGCCTACCATCCTCTGGTCCCAGCTTCGCCATCATTTCCTCAATCCATGCGATGGAAGCCCTATTGAAGAAAGAAGCAGCGGCCGCAGCACGAAAACCCCATCCAGACATGGCATGAGATTTTCTGAGTAGGATCTCCGCCTTCCTGTCCTCGGGTTTTAAGTTATCCCCGGACTCGGCAGGAACCATGGCATTAGAGACCAGATTTACCACTGGATGGTCAATTGGCGGAAATTGGAGTAGATTCTCCAGTTCTTCATCACAGGTATAAAATTTGCGCTCCAACGCTGAAGGGCCCTGAGCTGCGGCCGGTTGCTGCCATGGTCGTTTGGCGTTCTGGATAAAAATGTCTGGTGCCGGTATATGGTCTGTTTCAGGTTTGGGTTCAGTCAGTAGTATAGTTGACCTTGACGTCTCAGCGGCCTTTGCAGGGCCAGGAAGGTCCACCGCTAGCTTAGCCTTGTGTAATAAAGTTCTGAACAAGGCAGGCTTGAAGAGCCCAGCCACTGAAGGTGGCTCAGGAGTCGTCTCATCATCAGACAAATCGTAATCTTTGTCACTGTCCTCCTGCAATGTCCCCTCTGAGAACTCCAAACCTGAAAGGGGCGGTGCAGACCACAAATTCCGGCCTTGAGGTTGATGGGGCTGTTGGTTGCACTGTTGCACCCCTGATGCTATTCCTTGTGAGTATACATTAGTAATCATCTCCTGCAGGGCAGGAGATAAATTCTGCCAGGTGTCACTTTGATTTCTAAGTCCAGCAGCTGTGGGGGTGAATGAGGCAGATGGGCCTACAGTTGCTTGGGGTGAAAAACCCCATAAAGGCCTTGTGGAGGTGGCAGACCCCGGTCTGCTTACAGGCAGTTGGGCCTGCTGATTGGACTGGCGATCTGGAGACCAATCCCTTCCTGCTAATAATTCCCCTTGGGCCATGGAACGTGGAGACAAGACCCCTGGTAGTAGTTGGCCCGAGGATGGCCCTGCAGGTAGGGAGGGGGCCTGGAAAACAGTCTCCAACCTCTGCTCCAGTGCTTGGATCCTTCTTTCAGCCTCTCTGAGAGCTGAGGAGGAAGTTCCCTGTGACTTGGGCTTGGATTTCCCCTTATCCTTGGCCTTGGGAACTGTAGCCGAGCAGGCCACCTTCTCTGCCCCTGTATCAGATTGCTCCATGATACTCACAGATCTTTAATTGCTTCAAGGCAAAAGATTTTGCTGACTCGTGAGACAGAGCTTTGTATGCAAGTCACTACCGAGGCTTTGAAAAACCACAAAATGGCTCCCTCGATCTCTGTGCCAGGAGCTCCGCCCACTCGGGTGACTCCTTCGCGCCTATACAGGCGATTAGTAGGAGGAAGTGGGGGTTTTTCCCGCCGAAACGCCATCCAAAATGGCGGGCGCGACCGACCTGGCGCTTAAAATGGCGATCCAAGATGGCGGCCGCAAGTGCCGAGGGCGGTAATCTGCCATCGCCCCTCGGCTTAGTGTGGCTGTCAGGACACCTGAGGCTCCCGAGCCCGCATCCCTGTCAGCCGCTGCGGCATTAGAAATTCCCCTAATGCACGGGGAGCCGCTTCTCAACTTGGGCTTATTGACAGGATGCCCTGCGCGCTTGCGCCTGCGCGCGAGCGGCCTCTGAAAAACCGCCGGCCATATGGCTCCCTTAGCGCTCTCGCGCGTCTCTTTGAAGGGCAGCCTCGGCACTCAAACGGCGGTCGCCGCGGCAGCATTCCGAGCCGCCAAACAGATGATCGGCGCGTTCCGCCTCCTGCGCGGCGCGCTGCAGCGGCAAGCTTTCTACGGGTCCATCTGGCTCCTTATCAGGCAGCCTTGCTTCCGTCAGCCTCCCAGTGGGGGGGGCGGACCCCCCCACCTTCGGCTGCAGCCAGGTCTGACCGCTGAGGTCAGTGACCTAGGGCTGAATCCCCCTTCCGAAACAGTACCCTCTGAGGGAAGAGGTTCCATAGGGGCCAATGATGGGGGTGGTGCCCGCGGAGGGCAGCGACCCCGTCCCTTGTAAACAGCATCTGAAAAACAGTAAAGAAAAACAGAAAAAAACATGTTATATTAAACATTTATTAAATATTAAACATTTATACTATAAAAAACCTTAGCAAGTTAAACTCATATGTCTCTTCCCAATGACTGAGTTTTAAAAACTGAGCCCTTGGGGGCAGGCAAGGGGCGGTGCCTAATTAACATGTTAATTTATAACTCAGTCTCAACCAATAAGATTGAGGGTTAACCCATCCTGGACTCTCCTTCCAGAAGCAGTGGAGAATTTGCAGTGTTCGGCATGCCAAACCCGAACCTTTAAAAAAATTTGGATTCGGCGTTCGAGCCACAAAGCGCCGCCGCCCAGGAGGAGAGTGGGGGATCCCATCGTGGGATTCCCCACCTCCTTTTGCTTGCAGCGCTGTAAACAAAAGGAGGTGGGGAATCCCATGATGGGATTCCGGGGCGGGGCTTTGACATCAAGGAGACTCCTTCCTGTCCAGCCGAAACGGGGAAGAAGGAGTCTCTGTGATGTCAAAGCCCCGCCCCCCGGAATTCCATCATGGGATTCCCCACCTCTTTTTGCTTTCAGCACAGCTTTGGCATCCTTTTCCATAAAAATAAAAGGAAGCAAAAGGAGGTGGGGAATTCCCCACCTCCTTGTTTATTTTTATGGAAAAGGACGCCGCAGCGGCGCTGCTGCTGTTCGGGTTTGGGTTGGGCGAACTCACCCGAACTTCACGGCAAAGTTCAGCCAAATTCGCTGAACCTGAACTTCGTTTGGTTCGCCCAACACTATTCCTAACCACATACAGTTACTTTGTCCCCTTATGCTGTTAGCATAAGTTAGCATAAGTTAGCATGAGTTTTGAACCCTAGGCTTTACAACCACGGAGCTCGGGGTAGGCCTCAAGGCCTGGGAAAAACTCTGGCCTGGGGAAATTCTAGCTTGTAGCAAAATGTAACAGGAGTGCATTTGCTGACCCCTCAAAGCTTACTGCCAAAACTTTCCTAGATTTGCACTTGCATTTCATAACATCATGAATGCTCATTGTTCTGTTTATATGAATGATCGCATCATGTAAACTGCGCATGCGCATAGCAAAAGTTGCATAGAGGTAACGATCCTATAAGAAAGCAAGCTGGGAAGAAGAAGTTGGATTTTGCCTGAAAGAATTGCTTGATGGGATTTTGCCTGATGGAATGAGATTGTATGGTATTGGATTGTATCGAAGGATTGCTTGGAAACCTTCGATGCATTCGCTCATGGAATAAAGTTGGCTTCTTCTCCTGCAATGGTCTCTGCTTATCTTTGAAACCCTTCCCCGATGCAACAATATCAAATGCAGCTTACATACCAGGAATATCAAACGACTAAGGGGTCTTTAAGCACAACCAAATACAGTAGTACCTCTAGATACGAGTTTAATTCGTTCCAGAAGGGAGCTTGTATGTCGAACAACTTGTATCTGGAACAAATGGTTTTTAGACTTTGTTTTTCCCCTCCGAGATAACCAGAAGCAAGGATTCTTGCGCCACCTAGTGGACGCTCGGCTCGTATCCCGAATTTGAGCTCGGGTCTGGAACAGAAATTTCTCTCCCCTCGTGGCTCGTAACTTGGAATACTCGTATGTATCTAGTGGTACTACTGTACAATGCATTCTCTCAATGCGTAAAAAGCTACAACCGGCGCAACAGATGAATGTCCTCTTGGCCATAACTACCACCTGCTGTCAAAAGAAGATGTAAGTCTAAGACAACACCCGGATTGCACACAACCCTTAAATAACACAATAACAGAGTTGGAAGAGACCTTGGAGGTCTTCTAGTCCAACCCCCTGCTCAAGCAGGAAATCCTATACCATCTCAGAGAAATGGTTGTCCAATCTCTTCTTTAAAACCTCCAGTGTTGGAACGCCTACAACTTCTGGAGGGAAAGTGTTCTAACTAGTTGATTGTTCTACCCGTCAGGAAATTTCTCCTTAGTTCTAGGTTGCTTCTCTCCTTGATTCGTTTCCATCCATTGCTTCTTGTCCTGCCTTCAAGTGCTTTGTTTTTTCATTATTTTTTTTTAAAAAAACATTGATTTTTATCCACCCTGGATTTAAGCCTCTGTTTATATATATATATATAGCCATAAGCACAAATGGCAGAAAAGATCAGACTTTCTGACCACAACCCCTTCTATGAGACTATGGGTGTCAACAAACTCAAACTCAACCCAGACAAGACGGAGTGGCTGTGAGTCTTGCCTCCCAAGGACAATTCCATCTGTCCGTCCATTACCCTGGGGGGAGAATCATTGACCCCCTCAGAGAGGGTTCGCAACTTGGGCGTCCTCCTCGATCCACAGCTCACATTAGAGAAACATCTTTCAGCTGTGGCGAGGGGGGCATTCGCCCAGGTTCGCCTGGTGCATCAGTTGCAACCCTATTTAGACCGGGAGTCACTGCTCACAGTCACCCATGCCCTCATCACCTCGAGGCTCGACTACTGTAACGCTCTCTACATGGGGCTACCCTTGAAAAGTGTTCGGAAACTTCAGATCGTGCAGAATGCAGCTGCGAGAGCAATCATGGGCTTCTCTAAATATGCCCACGTCACACCAACACTCCACAGACTGCATTGGTTGCCGACCAGTTTCCAGTCACAATTCAAAGTGTTGGTTATGACCTATAAAGCCATTCATGGCACCGGACCAGATTACCTCAGGGACCGCCTTCTGCCGCACGAATCCCAGCGACCAGATAGGTCCCACAGAGTGGGTCTTCTCCGGGTCCCGTCAACTAAACAATGTCGCTTGGCGGGACCCAGGGGAAGAGCCTTCTCTGTGGCGGCCCCGGCCCTCTGGAACCAACTCCCCCCAGAGATTAGAATTGCCCCCACCCTCCTTGCCTTTCGTGAGCTACTTAAAACCCACCTCTGCCGTCAGGCATGGGGGAATTAAGATTTCTTCTCCCCCTAGGCCATTACAATGGTATGCATGGTATGTTTGTATGTGTGTTTGGTTTTGTATATTAAGGGGTTTTAATTTGCTTTTAGTATTGGATTATTATTGTATACTGTCTATGATTGCTGTTAGCCGCCCTGAGTTTTCGGATAGGGGCGGCATATAAATCCAATAAAACTAAAACTAAACTAAACACAACATAGCTAGACTCCATATCAGATATTCCTAAGAACAAGCTTTAATTCATTGACCTCATTAAAGAAGTTGGCAATGGTTGTAAGGGAAACACATTATAGTGCTTCCTGGAAAAAAGAAAAAAGAAAAACAGGCAGAAAATAAGCCCTTGCGACTTTCCATCAAGCTTTGCCTACTTACTCTCCATTGCTTCCTGTTTTAAATTAGCTTCTGCAATTGCAATGAGCTAAGAGGCAAAGCAGTAAGACTTTTGACTTGAGCAGGGGCATTCATCTTAGCCGCCTGCAAACTAACATAAATGCTTCATTGCAAATTCTAATTTCCCTGTACCCAGCGGTAATGTACTGCTTGCAGAGGTATTGAAACGATACTGGGCTCATTACAGTTTGACAACACTGAAGCGGATTAAAAGAGAGGGAGGGAGTCAAGGAAGAATCAGGCTAAGTTCCGTTGAAAACAGAGATATTGACAAGTGAATAAAAACCACCCACAAAGCATTGTTGCGGTTCAGGTCCCCTCTGCCACGCAATTTGGTCCTCTGCCACCTGGAAATATTAACTTAGCATATGTAGTCCATTGAATCCGGTAAATGAGCATAAGGAAATGGACTTTTTAAACTGTCCCCAATTCCCACAGAAAAAGAACAGTAGTACACTTGCTATTAGATTGGAATGGGATTGCAGACTACACTTACGACAGTTATTCATTCAGAAGTACTGATTAAATATGTGGAAACTAGGAAAGGTACTTTTGGATTTCGGATGCAGTGTAGTTCGGACTTATTCCAAACTAAGGACGTGCAAAATATTTCAAATTTTTCTTCAAGACACCAAGCAGCTTGACTGGAAACCTTCAGCTTGATAATAATAATAATAATAATAATAATAATAATAATAATAATAATAATAATAATAATAATAATAATAATAATAATAAACAATAACAACAATTATTATTATTATTATTATTATTATTATTATTATTATTATTATTATTATTCAGATTTGTATGCCACCCCTCTCTGAAACTGTTCTGAACTGAAAAGCAGAAGCAGAAATGTTTTGCACATCACCACTCCTATCTTTCTTTCTTTCTTTCTTTCTTTCTTCTTTCCTTCCTTCTTTCTTTCTTTCTGTCTGTCTTTTTTCCCTTTCTTTTTCTTTCTTTCTGTCTGTCTTTCTCTTTTTCTCTCTTTCTCACTCTCTCTCTCTTTGTCTCGTTGTCTCGTATTTAACTGATCTATCAATTCTCTTTGGAAACTTTTAAATAGTATTTTAATTAGAAATAATCCATAATAATGAATAATCAGGGAGCACTCCCAAAGTTTATAATTTGGGGACAAAGGCATTTAAATGAGCCAAACAAGGTGGCGCAGTGGGTAGAATGCGGTATTACATTGCGGGACCCAGGGGAAGAGCCTTCTCTGTGGCGGCCCCGGCCCTCTGGAACCAACTCCCACCAGAGATTAGAATAGCCCCCACCCTCCTTGCCTTTCGTAAGCTCCTTAAAACCCACCTCTGTCGTCAGGCATGGGGGAACTGAGATATTCTTTCCCCCTAGGCTTCTACAATTTATGCATGGTATGTTTGTATGTATGATTGGTTTTTATAACAAGGGTTTTTAGCTGTTTTAGTATTGGATTGTCACATGCTGTTTTTACCACTGTTGTTAGCCGCCCCGAGTCCACGGAGAGGTGCGGCATACAAATCCAATAAATAATTATTATTATTATTATTATTATTATTATTATTATTATTATTATTATTATTATTATTATTATTATTGCAGGCCACTAAAGCTGACTGCTAGATCTGCAGGTCAGCGGTTCAAATCTCATCACCGGCTCAAGGTTGACTCAGCCTTCCACCCTTCCGAGGTGGGTAAAATGAGGAACCAGATTGTGGGGGCAATATGCTGGCTCTGTTAAAAAGTGCTCTGGCTAACATGTTGTAAGCCGCCCTGAGTCTAAGGAGAAGGGCAGCATAAATAATTGAATAAATAAATAAATAAATAATTTACCCAGGCTTCACCTCAGTTCCCAAGTCCAACTTTCCCCTTACCAACAGTGCTGTGTGCAAATTTGGATTGTTTGTGGGAATGTAAGGATTCAAGGCTGATTCTTCTATTGACTCCGACCCCAGGGTCTGCCTTGTCTTTTCCTATAAATGGCCTCCAATAGTAATTTTGTAATAGATTTTGTCACTATAGACAAAATAGAATACCATGGGACACCACAGGTCAATCAATGACTTAGGTGTAGAACAACAGTTTCAAAATAACACTTTTTGAATATGCTTCAACAGAAAAGAGCAGAACTACTGCAAAACTGTACCCCCTAAGCCCAACCCAATGAAGATAATTATAGTCAGTCATTACAAGTATTTCAAAGTGTTCCTGGAGAACTTATAGAGTCATATTCCCTTGGTTTACATTCCAAAAAGCTTTTAATGTAGGAAATCCTAGCAATATAATGAAATTATTTGTGTTTGATCTTACCTCTCCATCGTCGGTAAATACAATTTTTGTATTTACTTTAAAATTTCTCTTCAAAACCTTTTTAGCTTCTTTTGTTTTGGTTATTTTCTTCTTCAGTTTTACATCCTGTGTTACCTAAAAAAAGATGGAAAATGGAAGACAACCTTTACCATAAAAGATTCTGAAATGAGCACTATTCAATCAGCAGCACCAAAAAAAATAAATCCTACCTTTCAGCATTTTTTAAATAAATACATTTCTAATCCTGCAAATCTTTTAAAAATACACATTAAAGTGAGGTGTGATATCTCCAAAAGAAAAGAGAAGAAATAGAATAGAATAGAATAGAATTTTATTGGCCAAGTGTGATTGGACACACAAGGAATTTGTCTTGGTGCATATGCTCTCAGCGTACATAAACGAAAAAGATACATTTGTGGTACAACATTTAATGATTGTCATAGGGATCAAATAAGCAATGAAGAAACAATCAATATTAATAAAAATCTTAGGATAAAAGCAACAAGTTACAGTCATACAGTCCTAAGTGGGAGGAAAAGGATGATAGAAATGATGAGAAAAACTAGTAGAAATAGAAGTGCAGATTTAGTAAAAAGTCTGACAGTATTGAGGGAATTATTTGTTTAGTAGAGTGATGGCGTTCGGGAGAAAACTATTCTTGTGTCTAGTTGTCTTGGTGTGCAGTGTTCCGTAGCGACGTTTTGAGGATTGGAGTTGAAACAGTTTGTGTCCAGGATGTGAGGGGTCAGTAAATATTTTCCCTGCCCTCTTTTTGACTCGTGCAGTATATACAGGTCCTCAATGGAAGGCAAGTTGGCAGCAATTGTTTTTTCTGCAGTTCTGATTAGGGAAATTTTATGATGTGATATCTCAAGAAGAGAAGATAATGGGAAAACGTCTCAAGTCATTAATACACCAGACTGTGATGAGGCAATGATACTATCTCCATACAGTTGCAGTCTTATAGTTTTAACTGAGCCAGAGAAAATCTAATAGTCTAGATCAGGACTGTCAAACTCCTGTCCCACAGGCTGGATGCATTGTGTGCTGGCCATGCCCACGCCCGATTTAGCGAAGGGGGGGGAAGTTTTGATACATCATGTGATGCCACCATGACAACATGAGTTTGACATCCCTGGTCTAGATCTCTTTTGCTTGGTAAGATTTTATTCTCAGCAAAGTATTTAAATATGTCACATATAACGCCCTATATAAATATACACATTATAAGGCTTGTAGGGAAACATTATTTTTCTAATCTACAATTTTCCAATATGTTTTCGCCGTTTCCAACCACATTAGCTTTTCCCAATACGATTTATCATCCCTAGTTTGTTCCATAAATAATTAATACTATTCAAACTACAATGATTAATACAGGTTACTTAATAGCTAAGAAGATATACAACAGAAATATCTTAGGGGCAACGTAATAAATATCTAAATTAATAACTGGCAAAACATCTAAATTAATAAATGGTAATGAATGACATTTTATTAAACTCACAATGCCTTTCCATTTGTAAAACAAGCTCATCAATATTGGTTTTAAATTTATAACCAGTATTCAGGTCAGTTAAATATGGAAATAAAAGTTTTGATGGTTGAAATGGAAATTAAAAATGGAAAGTCAAACTTAAAATGTCCTGTGTTTTCTCCATTAATATCTACTTTTTTTATGTATGCCTATGTTTATGTGTGAGTTGAAGGATTCTCTATTATTTTCAGAAAATGCTCTGAGTCAGTCTCTCATGAAATTCCAAGGGAGAGAATATTTCACTGGCATGTAATGCCATCTTAAACTGAACGTGTGGATTTTCCACAATTAAACACAGCTTCCCATATTTTTGAGGGGGTTCATGGCTCAGTGGTTAAAGTCACTGAGCTTGTCACCTAACAGCCCAATATTGAGACCCAAGTGGTGCTAACGGAAAATTTTCCGTTCCTTGTCCCAGCTTCTGCCATCCTAGCAATTTGAAAGCATGCAAATGAAAGTAGATTAATAGGTACCCTGTTTTCCCCAAATTAAGACTTCCCTTGATAATAAGCCCAATCGGGCTTTTGAGAGCATGGCAATAAAGCTAAGAGCTTATTTGCCCCAGCTCTATGGAACCAACTATCCCCCGATGTCCGTACTGCTCCCACCCTACTGGCCTTCTGTAAGGCCACAAAGACCTGGTGTCAGACCTCCTGACAGAATAACAGCGATAGGGAAATGGAAGGAGTGTGAGAGAGAGATAGGGAGACGTTGGAACTACAGCACTACAACTTAATTGGTTCTGGACTGAGGTTTGTAAAATGAAAAGTTTGTAAGACAAAACAATGTTTCCCATAGGAATCAATGGAAAAGCGATTAATGCGTGCAAGCCCAAAACTCACCCCTTTTGCCAGCTGAAACGCCCGTTTTTGCGCTGCTGGGATTCTGAGGCTCCCCTCCATGGGAAACCCCACCTCTGGACTTCCGTGTTTTTGTGATGCTGCAGGGGAATCCCAGCAGGGGAATCCCAGCAGTGCAAAAATGGGTGCTTCGCTGGCAACGGAGGTCCGGAGCTGGGGTTTCCCAGCGAGGGGAGCCTCAGCGAAATTGCAGCATCGCAAAAACACGGAAGTCCTCGAAACCCCGTTGCCAGCAAAGCACCTGTTTTTGTGCTGCTGGGATTCCCCTGCAGCATCGCAAAAACACGGAAGTCCAGAGGTGGTGTTTCCCATGGAGGGGAGCCTCAGGGGAATCCCAGCAGCGCAAAAATGGGTGCTTCGCTGGCAACAGAAGTCCGGAGGCGGAGCATCCCAGTGGCGGCAGCTTCGGTTTGTAAGGGGAAAATAGTTTAGAAGAGGCAAAAAAAATCTTAAATCCTGGGTTTGTTTCTTGAAAAGTCTGTATGACGAGGTATCACTGTATATAAATTTTTTAAAAAAAAAAAATATTAAATGCTTTTGTTGAAATCTCTGGAAATAACAGTATCTTTCATTCCCACAAGCCAAGGACAATTCAATCAAACAAGTGGGGAACAATATTTCTTATTTCCCACGTCGCTGCATCCATCGCGAAAGTGAGAAATGGATATTGGTTGCATGCTCTGCAAAATGATTTGCATTTTTTTTAAAAAGGAAAAGAAAATAAGAGGGGAGAAATGAAGGCATAAAAATGCATTTCTTTGTGGACTTTAATGAAAATGACATAATCAATTTATCTTGCCCTCTGGAATCCAATTTTTAACCTGCCAGTTTCAATAACTGTTTTTAACACTGGGAATAAAAGCAGCTGCAGGCAAGTGGGGGGGGGGGGATATTACAATTTTAAAATGGAAGGAAAACTAGAGATAAAAAGATCTGAGTTCAATATCATAGGGTGTGTGTGTGTGTTTGATCAAAGAACTGAAATCCTTGGCATCACAACATACATAATGAAGGGGGCTTCGATTGAACAACCACTGTTGTCATCTTCACTTTTTCAACCCACCCAGGTAGGTTCCTCTGCTCTACATCATTGTCTTTATCCCCAAATTTGCAGGGGGTGATGAAAAGGGAAAGCCATCAACAGGTGGATACAACTCAGAAATGTAAATTATTGAGATTCTTAGGCTGGTGGGAAGCAAACTATAAAAAAACTAATTGATTAAAATTAACTTACTTGAAAGAGGCCGTGTGCTATTTAAAGAATCTTAAAATACATGCTGTAAACGATGTACAGTGATCCCCCGCTAGTTGCGAGGGTTCCGTTCCAGGACCCCCCGCAATGAGCGGGTTTTCGCGAAGTAGCGCTGCGGAAGTAAAAACACCATCTGCGCATGTGCAGATGGTGTTTTTACTTCCGCAGCGCTAGCGAGGAGCCGAAGATTGGGGGCGGCGCGGGTGTTTTAAAACGTCACCGCCGACATGGGGGGCTCGCTAGCACCCCCCCTAACCCGGGTTGGGGGTTCGGGGGGGTGCTAGCGAGCCCCCCATGTCGGCGGCGACGTTTTAAAACACCCGCACCGCTTTCCAATGAGTCCCGAAGACAAACGTCAAACTTCCGCGTTTGTCTTCGGGACTCATTGGAAAGCGGCGCGGGTGTTTTAAAACGTCCCCGCCGACATGGTTGGGGGTTCGGGGGGGTGCTAGCGAGCCCCCCATGTCGGCGGGGACGTTTTAAAACACCCACGCGCCTTCCCAACTGAGCCCTCAAGCCAAGCGCCAAAGGCGAACTTCTGCGCTTGGCTTGAGGGCTCAGTTGGGAAGGCGCGCGGGTGTTTTAAAACGTCCCCGCCGACATGGGGGGCTCGCTAGCACTCCCCCGAACCCCCAACCCGGGTTTGGGGGGGTGCTAGCGAGCCCCCCATGTCGGCGGGGACGTTTTAAAACACCCGCGCCGCTTTCCAATGAGTCCCGAAGACAAACGCGGAAGTTTGACGTTTGTCTTCGGGACTCACTGGAAAGCCGCGCGGGTGTTTTAAAACGTCGCCGCCGACATGGGGGGCTCGCTAGCACCCCCCCGAACCCCCAACCCGGGTTTGGGGGGGTGCTAGCGAGCCCCCCATGTCGGCGGCGACGTTTTAAAACACCCGCACCGCTTCGCAGCTGTCTCCTGAAGCCGAACGCGGAAGTTAGCATTCGGCTTCAGGAGACAGCTGCGAAGCGGCGCGCGTGTTTTAAAACATCGCAGCCGGCCTGGGGGGGCTTTCCAGCAACCCCCAAGCCCGGGTTGGGGGCTCGGGGGTTGCTGGAAAGCCCCCCCAGGCCGGCTCCGATCGTTTTAAAACAGGCGTGCCGTTCTCCGCTGACTCCTGGCGAACTTCCCGGGCGAAGGGCGAAGGGCGGGCGAGCGGGTGCTGGAGGGGGGCTTCGCCCTCCCGCCAGCAAGAGGGGGAAGACCCAGGGAAGCCGCCCAGCAGCTGATCTGCCCGGCGCCATCTACGCATGCGTGCCCATAGAAAAAAAGGGCACGCATGCGCAGATGGTGTTTTGACTTCCGGGTTCAAAAATCGCAAATTGCCCTGTTTGCAATGGTTGGGGACGCAATAACCGGGGTATTACTGTAATATTAAAAAGAGAGAGATACAATGGTTTGTTTCTATTTGACAAAAAAGAAATTACCAGCTCTATTCATTGGCACAAAAGTCCACATACAAATCTTAGAATTATTTGAACATCTGAGGAAATCAGATACACATATGATAGGATATAAAAACAGGATATAAAGTTAGTCTAGCACAGCGGTGTCAAATTCAATTTCATTGAAGGCTGCACTAGGGTTGTGTTTGACCTCAGATGGAGGGGGGGACTCAACCAACTCGATGTCACCCTGCCATTTTTATTTATTTATTTATTTATTTATTTACTTATTTATTTGATTAATTAATTTATTTATTTATTAGATTTGTATGCCGCCCCTTTCCGTAGACTCGGGGCGGCTCACAACACAATAAAAACAGTTTATAACAAATCTAATAATTTACAATATAAAATATTTAAAAACCCCATTATTAAACAGACATACACACAAGCATACCATACATAAATTGTATAGGCCCGGGGGAGATATCTCAGTTCCCCAATGCCTGACGACAAAAGTGGGTTTTAAGGAGTTTGCGAAAGGCGAGGAGGGTAGGGGCAGTTCTAATCTCCGGGGGGAGCTGGTTCCAGAGAGTCGGGGCCACCACAGAGAAGGCTCTTCCCCTGGGGCCCGCCAACCGACATTGTTTAGTTGACGGGACCTGGAGAAGGCCCACTCTGTAGGACCTAATCGGTCACTGGGATTCGTGCGGCAGAAGGCGGTCTCGGAGATATTCTGGTCCGATGCCATGAAGGGCTTTAAAGGTCATAACCAACACTTTGAATTGTGACCGGAAATTGGTCGGCAACCAATGCAGACTGTGGAGTGTTGGTGTGACATGGGCATACCTAGGGAAGCCCATGACTGCTCTCGCAGCTACATTCTGCACGATCTGAAGTTTCCGAATATTTTTCAAAGGTAGCCCCATGTAGCCCCATTTTTGCTGGCAGAGGCACCACGGGCGGGGCCTTTGCTATTTCCAGGGTGGCCCTATGGGCCAGATCTAAGTATTCTAAGGGGTGGGTCGGGCCCCAGGTCTTGATTTTGATATCTCTGGTCTAGCCATTTCAGAAATAGTCCAAGAAAGCCAAACCAGAATGCTAAATCCTTCAATTAATTCTAAATACAATTCAGTTACAGGTAATATTAAAGGGAGTAGTCTCAGCTTCTCGAACTCAATTTCTAATATGTGAAAAAATACATTAAAAAAAAAGGTATTTACTACCTTCTAAAGCATATTTGGATCCGGATGCCGGCGGTAAATAAGGCAAAAGGGGTGAGTTTTGGGATGGATTTGCACGCATTATTCACTCTTACATTGATACTTCAGATCGTGCAGAATGCAGCTGCGAGAGCAATCATGGGCTTTCCCAAATATGCTCATGTTACACCAACACTCCGCAGTCTGCACTGGCTGCCGATCAGTTTCCGGTCACAATTCAAAGTGTTGGTTATGACCTATAAAGCCCTTCATGGCACCAGACCAGGATATCTGCGAGACCGCCTTCTGCCGCACGAATCCCAGCAGCCGGTTAGGTCCCACGGAGTTGGTCTTCTCCGGGTCCCGTCGACTAAACAATGTCGTCTGGTGGGACCCAGGGGAAGAGCCTTCTCTGTGGCGGCTCCGACCCTCTGGAATCAACTCCCCCCAGAGATTAGGACTGCCCCCACCCTCCTTAAACTCCTTAAAACCCACCTCTGTCGTCAGGCTTGGGGGAACAGAGACATCCCCCCCTTGCCTGTGTAACTTTGTGCATGATATGACTGTGTGTATGTATTTTATCTATTGGGGGGGGGGGGGTTTAGACTTTGTAATGTAAAACTGTTATTTTAGATTTTAATTATTAGATTTGTTACCATGTATTGTTTTTATTACTGTTGTGAGCCGCCCCGAGTCTACGAAGAGGGGCGGCATACAAATCTAAATAATAATAATAATAATAATAATAATAATAATAATAATAATAATAATAATAATAATATTTTATTCATAGAAACATAGAAGACTGACGGCAGAAAAAGACCTCATGGTCCATCTAGTCTGCCCTTATACTATTTCCTGTATTTTATCTTAGGATGGATCTATGTTTATCCCAGGCATGTTTAAATTCAGTTACTGTGGATTTACCAACCACGTCTCCTGGAAGTTTGTTCCAAGGATCTACTACTCTTTCAGTAAAATAATATTTTCTCATGTTGCCCTTGATCTTTCCCCCAACTAACCTCAGATTGTGTCCCCTTGTTCTTGTGTTCACTTTCCTATTAAAAACACTTCCCTCCTGAACCTTATTTAACCCTTTCACATATTTAAATGTTTCGATCATGTCCCCCCTTTTCCTTCTGTCCTCCAGACTATACAGATTGAGTTCATTAAGTCTTTCCTGATACGTTTTATGCTTAAGACCTTCCACCATTCTTGTAGCCCGTCTTTGGACCCGTTCAATTTTGTCAATATCTTTTTGTAGGTGAGGTCTCCAGAACTGAACACAGTATTCCAAATGTGGTCTCACCAGCGCTCTATATAAGGGGATCACAATCTCCCTCTTGTTATACCTATATATTCTAGGACAAAATTTAAAAAGTAGAATGTACGGATGAGACCTTGTCAAGGGTGTTGCAGCATACTGCCTACCTTAAGCAGGCCCCTCACGCCTACATGAGATCACCTAGTTCACATGGCCAGAATGATCTAAGACACTTTCTCTGGCTGGTACATGATCTCATCCAGGTTGCAGCAACAGGAGGCTCATTGAGGTTGGAGGGGGAGAAAATCACCAATGAAAATGCTGTTGCTCTTTTCTAACTTTGGCTGCTTGGAAAACTGTATACAGTGATCCCCCGCTCGTTGCGAGGGTTACGTTCCAGGAGCCCCCGCAACGAGCGGGTTTTCGCGAAGTAGCGATGCGGAAGTAAAAACACCGTCTGCGCATGTGCAGACGGTGTTTTTACTCCCACAGCGCTAGCGAGGAGCCGAAGATTGGGGGCGGGGCGGCTGTTTGCCGCCGGCATGGAGGGCTTCCTAGCAGCCCCCCAAACCCGGGTTGGGGGTCCGGGGGGGCGCTTGGTATCGCCGGTTTTGAGCTGAGTCCGGAAGCGAATTCGCTTCCGGACTCAGCTCAAAACCGCCGATAGCAAGCGGCAAGGAACGCCTTGTCTCGGCGCTTTCGAGCTGTCAGCTCGAAAGCGCCGAGACAAGCCGTTCCTTGCCGCTTGCTATCGGCGGTTTTGAGCTGAAAACCGGCGGTTTTGAGCTCAAAACCGGCGATACCAAGCGGCAAGGAACGGCTTGTCTCGGCGCTTTCGAGCTGACAGCTCGAAAGCGCCGAGACAAGGCGTTCCTTGCCGCTTGCTATCGGCGGTTTTGAGCTGAAAACCGGCGGTTTTGAGCTCAAAACCGGCGATACCAAGCGGCAAGGAACGGCTTGTCTCGGCGCTTTCGAGCTGTCAGCTCGAAAGCGCCGAGACAAGCCGTTCCTTGCCGCTTGCTATCGGCGGTTTTGAGCTCAAAACCGCCGGTTTTCAGCTCAAAACCGCCGATACCAAGCGGCAAGGAACGGCTTGTCTCGGCGCTTTCGAGCTGACAGCTCGAAAGCGCCGAGACAAGCTGTTCCTTGCCGCTTGCTATCGGCGGTTTTGAGCTAAATCCGGGAGCGAATTCGCTCCCGGATTTAGCTCAAAAGCGGCGAGAATGAACGGCGTGGGCGGGCGAAGGGCGGGCGGCAGCGAGGAGTTTGCGTGGGCGGTGGGGAAACTCCTCGCTGACGCCAGCAAGAGGGGGAAGACCCAGGGAAGCCGCTGCCATCTACGCATGCGTGCCCGGCACGCATGCGTAGATGGTATTTTTGACTTCCGGGTTGAAAAATAGCGAAGTACCCTGTTCGCAATGGTTGGGGACGCAATAAACGGGGGATCACTGTACAGTGATCCCCCGTTTATTGCGTCCCCAACCATTGCGAACAGGGTACTTCGCTATTTTTCAACCCGGAAGTCAAAATACCATCTACGCATGCGTGCCCGTTTTTTCTATGGGCACGCATGCGTAGATGGCAACCGGCTTCCCTGGGTCTTCCCCCTCTTGCTGGCGTCAGCGAGGAGTTTCCCCACTGCCCACGCAAACTCCTCGCTGCCGCCCGCCCTTCGCCCGCCCACGCGGTTCATTCTCGCCGCTTTCGAGCTGAGTCCTGAAGCGAATTCGCTCCCGGACTCAGCTCGAAAGCGCCGATAGCCAGCGCGGAGGAGCCGTTCGCTAGCGCTGGCTCTCGGCGCTTTTGAGCTGAGTCCGGAAGAGAATTCGCTCCCGGACTCAGCTCGAAAGCGCCGATAGCCAGCGCGGAGGAGCCGTTCGCTAGCGCTGGCTCTCGGCGCTTTTGAGCTGAGTCCGGAAGAGAATTCGCTCCCGGACTCAGCTCGAAAGCGCCGAGAGCCAGCGCGGAGGAGCCGTTCGCTAGCGCTGGCTATCGGCGCTTTTGAGCTGAGTCCGGAAGAGAATTCGCTCCCGGACTCAGCTCGAAAGCGCCGAGAGCCAGCGCGGAGGAGCCGAAGATTGGGGGCGGCGCGGCTATTTTAAAATGTCGCCGCCGGCATGGGGGGCTTGCCAGCACCCCCCGGACCCCCAACCCGGGTTTGGGGGGCTGCTAGGAAGCCCCCCATGCCGGCGGCAAACAGCCGCGCCGCCCCCAATCTTCGGTTCCTCGCTAGCGCTGTGGGAGTAAAAACACCATCTGCACATGCGCAGATGGTGTTTTTACTTCCGCAGCGCTACTTCGCGAAAACCCGCTCGTTGCGGGGGGTCCTGGAACGGAACCCTCGCAACGAGCGGGGGGATCACTGTATAAGCAATAAACACTGCCATGATTTGTCTCTAATTCCACCAGTAGAATGAAATTAAATTAACTCTTAAATGCAAGAGAAAAGAGAAAGATACAAAAATAGAATTGTAAAAAGTTTAATTTAATTATTATCTTTTTTTAAAAATGTACCTTGAATTAAGCAGACATGAACTTTGGTAGTTTACTACAAGCATTGTTGATAATTATTTTTATTGCTCTTACTTGAATAACAGTCAAAAAATTAATTGTTAAAATTATTATTTGTTTAAATCCTAAGAGTAGGACACTAATAGGAGCAAAAAGCAGACAAAATTGAATTATTATTATTATTACTACTATTCATATACAGTGATACCTCGTCATACGAACCCCTCGTCATATGAACTTTTCGAGATACGAACCCGGGGTTTAAGATTTTTTTGCCTCTTCTTCCAAACTATCTTCACCTTATGAACCCGCCGCCGTCGCTGGGATGCCCCGCCTCCAGACTTCCGTTGCCAGGCAAAGGCTCCCCTCATTGGGAAACCCCACTTCTGGACCTTCCGTTGCCAGCGAAGCACCTGTTTTTGCACTGCTGGGATTCCCTTGAGGCTCCCCTCCATGGGAAACCCCACCTCTGGACTTCTGCGTTTTTGCGATGCTGCAGGGGAATCCCAGCAGGGAAATCCCAGGTGCTTCGCTGGCAATGGAAGTCCGGAGGTGGGGTTTCCCAGCGAGGGAAGCCTCAGCAAAGCCTCAGTGATTAATCACGCTTTTCCATTGATTCCTATGGAAAACATTGTTTCGTCTTACGAACTTTTCACCTTACGAACCTCATCCTGGAACCAATTAAGTTCGTAAGACAAGGTATCACTGTATATCAGGGGCAGATTGTTCCTAATGTTGCGCACAGCTTCAGGTGTCTTGCGTGTACGCACATGCATCCCAGCATGGTTTTGCTTCTGCACATGCGCAGAAGCAAAATCTCATGAGGGACGTGCGTAAGAAATTTTGGTGATTTTTTTTTTGTTTCTGCGCATGCGCAGAAGCAAAAAAAAATCACGGAAATCTCATACACACTTGCGTCCCCCCACAAGATTTTGCTTCGTGCGCATGTGGGGGCATGGCCAACCCTAACTTTTTCTACCAGTGTAGTGTCCTTATCCGTTCCGGTAGGAACCCACTACATACATACATATATACATACGGCTGTTATATCATTCAATTCTGAGAACTTTATATACATATTGTACAATTAAACTCTATGATAAAACACAAGCCATCAGCAGATGTAATGTTACTTCACTAACTTGGTAATCTCCAGATATATTGGACATTGTCAGGCATGAAATATCAGGCCCACAGTGAAGGTCCAATTAAACTGATTTATTTAAACTAATCGTGCCTTTGCACAACTAACTTTTCTCAAATAACAGTTAGCACCTGGTAGGAATTCGTTAAGAGTCAACAGAATTCAAGGGAGAGCAGACTTAGTTTGCTTCTAGCTATGTAGGGATTCTAGGCTGATTCCTCTTTTAACTCTATACCCAGGTTCTGCACTTCCTTCTCCTACATAAAGGTAAAGGTTCCCCTGCACATCTGTGCTAGTCATTTCTGGCTCTCCTACATACATATACAAGGGCTGGGGGCTGAAACTAACTACAACTAATAAAATTCATAGTCCGTCTGATTAGGTCAAGATGGAGAGAGAAGCTCAATCAAAATTCCTATCTGTAGATCACTAACTAGTGATGCCTTATGGGTTTCCCTTGAGACGCTTGGCTTTGCCAAATGCATTTTTAGTTTCCTTACTTTTCAGGCAATGGAGAGCCATTGTCACAATGGGAGAACCATCATCCAGATTGATATGGACCCTACCATTTTTGGAGAATATTTCTTATGTTTCCATCCTACTAAAGGAGAACTCCATATTAGTTCTTTCAAACAATACAGCCCTGTTATGACAGACTGAGATTCAAGCAAGGTTTTCTTCATCTGATATGCCTGAAGCTGAAATAGTTAAGCAAATCTGGAATTATAAAATTTCTGGCTGCCTGAGCAAATTAATCAAACAAATCAAAGTCAATCAAAGTTCAATTATGTTTAAACTAGATATTCAGTCAAGAGAGCTCTTGTCAAACTATAAATTCGCTTATCAATTTTGTTCTGGCATACAGATTTGGTTTTATATTTTGCCGCAGAGAAAGGGAGAAATCAGAGACTGATTTATACTTTTCTTAAGATGCTGCCTTCATGATGCTTTAAGAATATTTTATTATATCTTAAACTATAGAGGGGGAAATGTGTTCCTTTTAAAATTGTATTAACTGCATTATGTTTCAGACTGTATTTTTGCATTTTTGATTACAACTACTGAACATTAATTGCTAGTTTTATTATTATTATTATTATTATTATTAATTAGATTTGTAACTACTATACATTTATGATATTGTAGCATAGTATGCATTGAAGATCTATGACATTTTCCTTTAGAAAAGTAACAAAATTGTGAGCTAAACTTCAAAGCTAGCTCACTGCTTTTGATAATAATTAAAATCCAGGAGTTGTGGAGGTGGGGTATTAATTAGAACTACCAGGTGAGATGATTAAATTCTTTAAAAACTGGAACACCCACAAATCAAACAATGGTGAGCCCAAGCAATGGGTAAATTAGACAGATTATAACAAACACAAGATTTTGGTTACGAAGAGAATTTATCACCTTAGAAAGTCAGAACTACAATTATTAAAACGTATGTTTGAGGATCACCATCAAATGAAAGATCATTCCAAGACATTTTGGAAGACATTTGTTCTACAGATGCCTGATGAGTTTTGTGATTCCCGCATTGCGACTCCCATAAAAAAAAGGGAATAGAATAGAATAGAACAGAATTCTTTATTGGCCAAGTGTGATTGGACACACAAGGAATTTGTCTTTGGTGCATATGCTCCAAGCAAATTAGACTGCAGAAACTACAATGTTATTTCATATATATTCATATATATTTCATATATATATTTGCCGAGAGGCAAAAAAGGAGCTGTAATGTTCATTCAATATACCAGGGTGATTTGACACAAATAACATGTAACCCTTCCCTGGTACAAAGCTGAAGGGATTGGATACTGTAGCCTAGAGGTTAATCTCCGAGACCGCCTTCTGCCGCACGAATCCCAGCGACCGGTTAGGTCCCACAAAGTTGGCCTTCTCCAGGTCCCGTCGACTAAACAATGTCAACTGGTGGGACCCAGGGGAAGAGCCTTCTCTGTGGCGGCCCCGACCCTCTGGAACCAGCTCCCCCCCGGAGATTAGAACTGCCCCCACCCCCCTTGCCTTTCGTAAACTTCTTAAAACCCACCTCTGCCGCCAGGCATGGGAGAACTTAGGCATCTCCCCCGGGCCCATACAGTTTATGCATGGTATGTTTGTGTGTATGTTTCTTTTTAATAAGGGATTTTTAGTGACTTTTAATTATTAGATTTGTTATATATTGTACTATTACTGTTGTGAGCCGCCCCGAGTCTATGGAGAGGGGCGGCATACAAATCTAATTAATAATAATAATAATAATAATAATAATAATAATAATAATAATAATACAGTGATCCCCCACTCGTTGCGAGGGTTCCGTTCCAGGACCCCCCGCAACGAGCGGGTTTTCGCGAAGTAGCGCTGCGGAAGTAAAAACACCATCTGCGCATGTGCAGATGGTGTTTTTACTCCCGCAGCGCTAGCGAGGAGCCGAAGATTGGGGGCGGCGCGGCTGTTTTAAAACGTCGCCGCCGGCATGGGGGGCTTCCTAGCAGCCCCCCAAACCCGGGTTGGAGGTCCGGGGGGTGCTGGCAAGCCCCCCATGCCAGCGGCGACATTTTAAAACAGCCGCGCCGCCCCCAATCTTCGGCTCCTCGCTAGCGGGCAGGCAGGCGGCGGACAAGCCGTTCGCTGGCGCTGGCTCTCGGCGCTTTCGAGCTGAGTCCTGGAGCGAATTCGCTTCAGGACTCAGCTCAAAAGCGCCGAGAGCCAGCGCCAGCGAACGGCTTGTCCCCGCTGGCTCTCAGCGCTTTCGAGCTGAGTCCTGGAGCGAATTCGCTTCAGGACTCAGCTCAAAAGCGCCGAGAGCCAGCGCCAGCGAACGGCTTGTCCCCGCTGGCTCTCGGCGCTTTCGAGCTGAGTCCTGGAGCGAATTCGCTTCAGGACTCAGCTCAAAAGCGCCGAGAGCCAGCGCCAGCGAACGGCTTGTCCCCGCTGGCTCTCGGCGCTTTCGAGCTGAGTCCTGGAGCGAATTCGCTTCAGGACTCAGCTCAAAAGCGGCGAGAATGAACGGCGTGGGCAGGCGAAGGGCGGGCGGCAGCGAGGAGTTTGCGTGGGCGGTGGGGAAACTCCTTGCTGATGCCCGCTGCTCGCCCTCCCCGCCAGCAAGAGGGGGAAGACCCAGGGAAGCCGCCCAGCAGCTGATCTGCCGGGCCCCATCTACGCATGCGTGCCCATAGAAAAAAAGGGCACGCATGCGTAGATGGTGTTTTGACTTCCGGGTTCAAAAATCGCAAATTACCCTGTTCGCAATGGTTGGGGACGCAATAACCGGGGGATCACTGTAATAATAATAATAATAATAATAATAATAATAATAATAATAATATCATCAGCGGACATTTTAAAACCATCGAAATTCACAAAATCTCCATCTATCAATTGCAAAAGGCCGCTTTACTGGGATCGGCAAGCATAATTCGCTGCTACATCACGCAGTCCTAGGTGCTTGGGAAGCGCCCGACTGGTGATGGAATACGAAATCCAGCATAGTGATCTCGTTTGCTGTGTTGTATAATAATAATAATAATAATAATAATAATAATAATAATAATAATAATAATTCTAATTCTCTGCCTTACAAGGCCAAGGTTGCAAGTTCAAGTCCCAGTGAGGGTATGGCTAGCTGATGAGGCCAAAATAAGGCCGAAATAAATCTATCCTAGTCTCCCTTAATTTTCAAATTCAGCAAAAACATGTGACATGTGTGTGTGTGTGTGTGTGTGTGTGTATTCTCAAAACAAAAATTACATCATTAATCAATCAGTGTGTCACCTTGGGTATATGTGTCAAAATGTTTTACGTTTACCACTATTTTCTTAATATTTATAATCTCCACTTTAACATTTCAATTTAAATTACCTTCTATTCAAAACATGTTCCTCATTTCCTTCCTCTTTTTGCCTATGTTCATTTTCTATCCAATGATAAAAACGAGATATCTGCCTGCAATTCTGCTGAACAAGACCTGCAGCTGTCTTCAAAAGGAACCTCCCAGAGGCACAGTGCGGCTTTCAGTACATCAGACATGGTATTTGCCAGGAGGCAAAACTAGGGGAAGTGCATCAAGCAGAACAATCCTCTCTACTCTGTCTTCATTGACCCGACACAGGCATTTGACACTGTAAAGAAAGAGGCTCTCTGGATCATTCTGAGACATCGTGGATCCCTGAGGACATTTGTGAAGTTGATTCTACTGCTCAATAGGGGGAAAAATATGACAGGAGAGATTCTTTACAATGGTGATACTTCAGCTGCATATGCCATTTCCAATGGGGCAAAACCAGGGTTTTGTTCCTATTTGCTCTGTTATTCACTTGCATTATCATATGTTGTCCATGGTCAAGGAAGAGTGTACATCATGACTGTTCTGCGTGTGCCAACCGCACGTAATTACAGAGTAATTAGTCCAAGCAGACACACACACACGATTGAATGCAAAAGAAATGTTCTTTAGCAACAGAAGAGAAGAAAAAACTCCCTTTTAAACTTCAAAGGGATTCCTTGTACAAACAATGCACAGTTTAAATGCAAACCAGTTTCTAACCCAGTAACTGGGAAACTGAGTCCACTAATGTTCTCCAAACAGTGATAAACACTCACAATGAAGTATAATCCAGAGTGCATGAATTCCACACGCAGTCTTGAATACAAACAAGAAACAACAATCTTGACGAAACTATGATCAGATAATCCTCCACAATGGCCAAACTAGCACGTTGCTCTTTTATCAGGAGCTCTAATTACTGGAGCCCCACCCAAACACAGGTGGCCTCTCTTATCTCCTGTAATATTTCTTAAGTTGTTCTCTCCTATGCATAACTCTACGCATGTGTGGGTCAGTCATACATTCCTCCTCTGAATCCAAAGAAGATAAGGAAGATTGATCTCCTCCTGGGCTGTCAGCCAAGGCCCCCTCTTCCATCATACCCCCACTTCCTTCGTCAGAGGATACTTCGTTGGCAGACTCGGTCGGGAGCAAAACAGGCCTGTGGCATGTGGCTGTTTCCCCCACCTCCACCTCCACTTTCCATGGGGCAGGAGCTGGGCCAGAGCTAACCACAACAATGACTAGGTAGTTTCTCCCTTTGACTTTGATTGATTGATTGGATTTATATGCTGCCCCTCTCCAAGGACTTTTCTGCTTGAATAAAAGGACAGCAATAGCAATAGCATTTAGACTTATATACATAGAAACATAGAAGACTGACGGCAGAAAAAAACCTCAAGGTCCATCTAGTCTGCCCTTATACTATTTCCTGTATTTTATCTTAGGATAGGTATATGTTTATCCCAGGCATGTTTAAATTCAGTTACTGTGGATTTACCAACCACGTCTGCTGGAAGTTTGTTCCAAGGATCTACTACTCTTTCAGTGAAATAATATTTTCTCACGTTGCTTTTGATCTTTCCTCCAACTAACGTCAGATTGTGTCCCCTTGTTCTTGTACAGTAGAACCCCGACTTACGAGACTAATTGGTTCCGGAAGGAGGCTCGTAAGTCAGAACGCTCGTATGACTTTACATTGTTTCCCATAGGAAACAATGTAAAGTCAATTAATCCGTGCAACAACAAAAAAAAACCGCTGCCGCCGAACGCGGAAGTTAGCGTTCAGAGACAGCTGCGAAGCGGCGCGCGTGTTTTAAAACGTGGCAGCCGGCCTGGGGGGCTCGGGGGCTTCCCCCCGAGCCCCCCAGGCCGGCTCTGACGTTTTAAAACACGCGCGCCGCTTTGCAGCTGTCTTCTGAAACCGAACGCGGAAGTTAGCGTTCCGGCTTCAGGAGACAGCTGCGAAGTGACGCGCGTGTTTTAAAAGGTTGCAGCCAGCCTGGGGGGCTTGCCAGCACCCCCCCCCCAGCACCCCAGGCCGGCTGCAACCTTTTAAAACATGCGCGCCACTTCGCAGCTGTCTCCTGAAGCCGAGACAGCTCCTTGGTGCTCGTATCCCGAATGTGAGCTCAGGAGGCGAACAAAAATGTCGCTCCCCTCCCAGCTCTTATCTCGAGTAGCTCGTAAGTAGAGCTGCTCGTATGTCGAGGTTCCACTGTATTCACTTTCCTATTAAAAACACTTCCCTCCTGGACCTTATTTAACCCTTTAACATATTTAAATGTTTCGATCATGTCCCCCCTTTTCCTTCTGTCCTCCAGACTATACAGGTTGAGTTCATTAAGTCTTTCCTGATACGTTTTATGCTTAAGACCTTCCACCATTCTTGTAGCTTCATCGTGCTTTTACAGCCCTCTCTAAGCAGTTTACAGAATCGCCATATTGCCCCCAACAATCTGGGACCTCATTTTACCCACCTCAAATTTTCACCCCAATTTTGTAAAGATGTACAAAATTCTGAAGTGATTTACCTTGGTCTGATTGTTTTTACATTTCATAAACCTAGCATTTTAACAGGGATGTGTAGACTTTTGATATCCACTGCATAAATGCAAAAACCTTCTAAACTTATTTTCTCTAATTGCCAACCTCTTGTATGTATTTGGATTCTGTGAACGTGTTTGTGTCCTCATTGTCTTCTGCAGCTGCGATTCTGCTTTAAGCTATTTTTGAGCTGCTTCACGTGAAAAAGCAGAATCGTAGCAAGTCTGAACAAAGACATTCACCGCTTTCACCATTTTCGTCCTTCGATACAATTAAGAAGAAAATATTGGCAGTGTTTCCTTTTCCATAAATTCTGGCTCAGATTTTACAGTTTAGTGAGCCCTGGATGCAATAAATAAAATATGTGAACTATAAAAAGTAGTGGATATTAAAATGTATGTATTTATGTAGACTAAAACACAGTGGTGTATCTGAGAAACAAAGCTATTTTGAGCATGAAGATCTAATAATGTTTTTGACTTGGTACATGTGACATTTGAATTAAAGTTCTCCTTGAAAAAAAGTCAATTAATTCAGAGAAGTAACATCACTCTTCTTTTTTTTTAAGAATGTACAAAGATTTGGAGAAAACACAACTTCTCTATGTTTAAATCTCTTATCAATACAATTTGTCCATTATGAATGATCTTTACCAATTTCTTTACTCAGTCAACTTTATGAAACTATGTGGATATGGGTGAATTCGGTAGACTGGTTAGTCTTCTCTGCCATTGCTCCCACACTATGGAATATCTTGTCCCTTGATTTGAGATTGTCCATCACTCCGCTGTCTTTCCAACTACTGTGGGGAGCCAATGTTGTGAGTTGTTATTATTATTATTATTATTATTATTATTATTATTATTATTTATTGGATTTGTATGCCGCCCCTCTCCGCAGACTCGGGGCGGCCAACAACGATAAAAAACAACATGTAACAATCCAATTTAATAAATAACTAAAAACCCTTATTATAAAGACCAAACATACACACAAACATACCATACATAACTTGTAATGGCCTAGGGGAAGGAATATCCTAACTCCCCCATGCCTGGCGACAAAGGTGGGTCTTGAGTAATTTGCGAAACTCAAGGAGGGTGGGGGCCGTTGTAATCTCTGGGGGAAGTTGATTCCAGAGGGCCGGGGCCGCCACAGAGAAGGCTCTTCCCCTGGGGCCCGCCAAACAACATTGTTTGGTCGATGGGACCCGGAGAAGGCCAACTCTGTGGGACCTTATCGGCCGCTGGGATTCATGCGGTAGTTGGTTGGTGAGTTGTGGATACTCTGTCTTTTTAACTTTTAACTTTATTTTTTTATACTGATTCTAAGGTTTTTCCCCATCCAGTCACATAGAAGTAAGATGGCATGTGTAAATAACATTAGGACTGGAGTTTCCCATATTCAAGTCTCTGATTACCATGAAACATTACCAGGTGACCTTTAGTCTCCCTTTTCCATTTAATAAATCCATTTAAATAAATTCCATGTTTTGTGAATAAAACTAGAAGAGGCAAAATGCTGCCCTAAATTCCTGAAGGAAAAGTGGGAGACACATTTAATAAAAAAGTGAACGAAGAAGTCTTTTTCTCCCGGTCTTTTTTTACAACCCGAAATAAAATTAGCACTTTATAAGGATTTTAAATACTGTTATACGGGGATCAATCACAGACTGCAGGTTTATGGGATATATTCTGCTTATTTTATTTGAGTCCCAGTAGCAAAGCAACAACAACGGGATAGTGAATGTATATTGTACCAAGAAAATATTCAGTACAGGAATTTGTTCTCATATTCAAAATTGAACTCACAGATTTTCCACATGAAATCCATTGCCGGATGTTTGTTTGTTTGTTTAATTTGTATGCCACCCCTCTCCGCAGACTCGGGGCGGCTCACAACAGTAACAGAAAACAATATATAATACCACTCATTTGGTTCCATGCAAATTTAAACCCCGACTTATAATAACATAGAATAAAAGGATGGAGGAGGTTTTATAATTACTAAGGTTGAGCAACTAAAAATTAGAAACCCCTATAGTATAAATAAAACAAAATAAAATGTGAATGCTATTATCCCCAAGTTACTTACAAAAATTCTGATCAACTTAAAATGGATGAATTAATTTTAGAGTGTATAAGAGTAGCCAAAATGTCTCTCTCACAAAGCAAAAAATTAATGATAGAATACTTCTGCAACACTATAAAAAAGGTGACTGAAATCTCTGCACTTGTGGGGAAGGAAAACGACATGTTTCATGACCTCATGATGCAAAATTCTGAGGTCACAATGTCATTGCCTGCATTTCTTTGACAAAATCTTAAGTCTGCAGCAGATACATGCAGTTAGAAACACTATGGATAAGTCACGATTAATGCAAGATTCAGTAATGCAAGTTAATGTTAATTGTAAATTGATATCAGGTTGTGTTTAATGCAATTCGAAATTCAGTTAATGCCAGGCTAATTTAGTATACGCAGTTCAGGCTAGTTGGGGTTTTAGATGTTAGTGTTCATGGAGAGAAGAAAGATTCCATGAGAAGAAAACAGAAAAAAACAGAGGTTCATTAATGCATTAGAGTAAACATTTGATGAAAACATTAATATAATCAAGGAAACACTAAATAGGAGTTGTTGGAACACCTGAACCTGCATAGAAATTTTTTGTTTTCATTTTTGCTTTCCATACCTTCTCTAAGATTTTGTTAACTTTACATTTAATTATACTGTAAATATATTCTTTTTATCCTGCACTGTAAAATGTTAATAAACGTTTAAAAATCTATATTTAATTTTTTTTCATTGCCTATTTCCACTGCGCTGGAACCAATTGCCCTATTTTCCATAGCAATATCCCTTTAACGAGTGTGAATTCAAATAATGCCACCATTTCATGGGACTCATTACGGTAACTGCACTAATGGAGACCTCTGAATACACTGAAGCAATACTGAGAATACTTAAGAAATGTAGGGAAAAATGAGAGGGGAGGAAGAGGGATAATACTGTATAATATTTTGAAACCTACACATATGTAAAATAGTAATAGCACATTTATGCCCAAACAGTTTATCATCTACCTTACATTAAATCCATCAATGTATCCAAATATTCATCTACTTAAGGCAAAATATAGGAAAAACTGTGTAATTAAATTTTCAGCAACTAAATGGATGTGATACGTGTTGTACTTAACACAAATTTGCATCCTATACTGATTGATTTCTGCTTCAGCAGCTTATAACTGCAGTCCAAAACCAATTACAGCAGAACTTTTTAATGTATGCTCCCCAAATATAACACAACCCAGATTTTTTTTTTCAAATTATCAAGCAAATTCAAATCCAGAGGATTATCCGTCTCTAGCTGGGCTACAATGAATACTAGGCTATTTGAGGCATGGTGGATGAAGATTACAAGCGGCTAAGGGGTTAAGCAGGGGTGGGTTCTATTTACCTTTGCCACCAGTTCGCATTGCAATGTTTCATGTGCTCACTCCACTCACGTGCGCATCCCCCATGCAATTTCACTTTCATATGTTGTGGTTAGGTCTGGCCCAGCTCCTGCCCCAAGGACTGTGGATGTGGGGGAGACATCCACATGCTGCAGGCCTGTTTTGCCCTCAGTGGAATCTGCTGATGAAGGCTCCTCTGACCAAGAAGACATGAGTGACAGGGAGGAGGAGAGGGTGGCAGACAGCTCAGAAGGAGATCAATTATCTAGCTCCTCCTTGGATTCAGAACAAGAGTTAATGATACAGCCTCGCATGCGGAGAGCGATGCATAGGCAACAACAACTGAGAGATTATTATCAAAGAAAATGAGGCCACCTGTGGTTGGGCGGGGCTGTGGTAATTAGTGAGGCTGCTATAAATAGCAGCCTGTGGGTTTGGCCATTGTGGAGGATTATCTGATGGTTGTATTTCGTGACTGCTTTACTAACTTTGACCTTTTGTGTGCTGATTTTTCCCCGCTTTGAAACTAAACCAGAGCAAAGTGTGTTTCACTTTGTGAAAGAAGAAGGACTGTGAATTGCCTCACAGCTGCAAGCTAAGTATCACAGAACTGATAAGGGACTTGTACAAATTACCAGTTTGGTTGGA
This sequence comes from Erythrolamprus reginae, assembly GCF_031021105.1. NCBI lineage: Eukaryota > Metazoa > Chordata > Lepidosauria > Squamata > Dipsadidae > Erythrolamprus > Erythrolamprus reginae. The sequence goes on along the minus strand of NC_091953.1, from coordinate 20,254,384 downwards.
GACGAGTGCTCTTTGCTATACCAAAAGAGGGCTTAGTTTAAGTGAATTTTCATTATAAAGAACATTGTTTTGAATTTTCAAACGTGTGTCTGAAATTTGTACCTGTGAATTTTTGGGAGGAGTCTACCAGAGACCTCGACAGAACACCATGTATGCTCAGAAGGTGGATTCAGCCCGAAACACAGCTGAGCAGCTTCGGCTGAAGAAATAAAGGTCAGTATTAACCCGGGGGCAGGCGAGAGGGCTTTTTCCCAAGCAGAGGACAAGGAGAAGCCATCAGAATAGAGAAAAAATTGCCAAAAATTCTGAAAAAAAGATGGCGGCACGCCTAGGCCAGCATCAACCAAACCAGATCCGTGATGCCACTGTCACATCACCAGTGGGTCGCTAACGGTTCAGGTGATCTGGTCCGAACAGGAAAGAACCCACGTTTGGGGCTAACGTAGCATTTTGGAATCAGTTCCCCCCAGAGATTTGCACTGCATCCACCGTCCTCACCTTCCGCAAGAGTCTTAAGACTCACTATGTCACCAGGTTTGGGGCAATGAGATCTAGACACACACACACCCATAGTTTTTAATTAATTAGATTTGTCTCTGTATTCACTGTTTTATATTGTATGCTGTGAGCCGCCCCAAGTCTTCGGAGAGGGGCAGCATACAAGTCTGAATAAATAATAATAATAATAATAATAATAATAATAATAATAATAATAATTATTATTATTATTATTATTATTATTAAGTATGGATCATTGACACCGCAATCCCAGGGGACAGCAGAATTGAGGAGAAGCAGCTAGAGAAATTAGTGAAATACGAAGATCTAATTTTATTATTATTATTATTATTATTATTATTATTATTATTATTATTATTATGTCAGTACAACACAGCAAACAAGATCACTATGCTGGATTTCGTATTTCATCACCAGTCGGGCGCTTCCCAAGCACCTAGGACTGTGTGATATAGCGGCGAATTATGTTTGCCGATCCCAGTAAAGCGGCCTTTTGCAATTGACAGATGGAGATTTTGTCAATTCCGATGGTTTTCAAATGTCTGCTGAGATCCTTTGGTACTGCGCCCAGCGTGCCAAGTACCACTGGGACCACTTTCACTGGCTTATGCCAGAGTCGTTGCAGCTTGATTTTTAGATCTTCGTATTTCACTAATTTCTCTAGCTGCTTCTCCTCAATTCTGCTGTCTCCTGGAATTGCGATGTCGATGATCCATACTTTCTTTTTCTCCACGATCACAATGTCTGGTGTGTTATGCTTCAGAATTCGATCAGTCGGAAGTCCCACAGTAGTTTTGCTTGCTCATTTTTGACCACTTTTTCGGGCTTATGATCCCACCAGTTCTTTGCCACTGGTAAATGGTAGTTCCGGCACAAGTTCCAGTGGATCATCTGTGCCTCAGCATCATGTCTATGCTTGTAGTCAGTCTGTGCGATCTTTTTGCAGCAGCTGAGTATGTGATCGATTGTTTAATCTGTTTCTTTACAGAGTCTGCACTTCGGATCGTCTGTTGATTTTTCAATTCTGGCTTTGACAGCATTTGTTCTAATGGTCTGTTCTTGTGCTGCCAGTATTAGTCCTTCTGTCTCCTTTTTGAGTGTTCCACTTGTAAGCCATGACCAGGTCTTTTCCTTATCCACTTTGCCTTCAATCTTCTCCAAGAACTGTCCATGCAATGCTTTGTTCCGCAAACTGTCCATACTATATTGAGTTACATTTTTTCTGTACTGGTCCTTAATTTGCTTCACCCTGAAGCTAATAATAATAATAATAATAATAATAATAATAATAATAATAATAATAATAATTATTATTATTATTATTATTATTATTATTTACTTTGAACATATAGTCAGGGAAGGTGCACAAGGGGGTCTGTGAGTGGTGCCTTGTAGAACACATGGAGATTGTGTGAAGGTGTGCAAGAAGTACCCTGAAGGTTGGGGAGGGTGCGAAAGAGAGTAAGGGGTGCACCAGTGGTGCCACCTGGGTCAGAAACGATACATGGGGGTGCTGGAACCTTTGAATGGTCACTGAACAGTCATAGGTCAAGGACCACTTGTATACACTAACTATGAATAAATTCACAATTTTATGATGCTGTCTTCTTAATGTATAAAGCAGTACAAAGTGTATTATGTTCATATTTTTTCTGAGTCCAGATTCATAACGCAGTTTGTAACCACCCTCAAAACGTAAATTATTGGGTGTAAATAATTGCTCTTCCTGTTTGCTCTTTATGAAATCAATATCTTTTAGCTTTTAGCGTAACCAGTCCAGATAACCTATAGAAATATTCATGAAGGAGGAACAGTCCATTAACACAAAGTGATAAATAATCTATCTATAAGGCAGTATTGGCATGCATAAGATCTAATCAATCAGAAGGAGGAAGCCTGAAATTAGCATTCTAATTTTGCAAAGAGCTCCGGGATGGGGATAGGGATGGTTTTATGCTGTGAAGAAGGAATAAAAGGTGGGGGGGGGAAGGCTGTTTTTGGCTTTGCTTCCTTTCTTTGCAATGCAAAGCAAGTCCCACGTAGCCATCCAGAAGCACGGCTCCAAGGGCATTTTGGTACATTGTGGGGCCCCTTTAAACTGAAATTAGAAATTTTCACTGTTAAAAAGAATACTTCTCACCCATCCACCCACCCCCTTCTGTTCAAATGCCCCTGCAGTTTTCTTGGCGAGGGTTGTCCAAAGTGCTTTGCCATTGCCTCCTTCTTAACTCTGAGAAAAAAATAAATGTCCAGGGTTGCCCAGCTGCCTTTATGCCTAAATTGGGACTAGAACCCAGTCTCCAGATTTCTATGCTGATGTCTGAATCTTTCCTTAAAATGATGTCCTCTATATTTTTCACAATACTCTAAAGGTGTGATCTTGCCAGTGCAGAGTAAAGGGAAATAAGGATGCAATGTATCTGTCAACTCTGAAGCGAACATGGCCCAGGTTCGCCTGGTGCACCAGTTGCAGCCCTATTTGGACAGGGAGTCATTGCTCACAGTCACTCATGCCCTCATTACCTCGAGGTTCGATTACTGCAACGCTCTCTACATGGGGCTACCTTTGAAAAGTGTTCGGAAACTTCAGATCGTGCAGAATGCGGCCGCGAGAGCCATCGTGGGGCTTCCCAGATTCGTCCACGTTTCTACAACACTCTGTGGCCTGCACTGGTTGCCGATCAGTTTCCGGTCACAATTCAAAATGATGGTTATGACCTTTAAAGCCCCACATGACACTGGACCAGAGTACCTCCGGAACCGCCTGCTACCGCACAAATCCCAGCGACCAGTTAGGTCCCACAGAGTGGGCCTTCTCCAGGTCCAGTCAACTAAACAATGTTGTTTGGCGGGACCCAGGGGAAGAGCCTTCTCTGTGGCACCCCCGACCCTCTGGAACCAACTCCCCCCAGAGATTAGAATAGCCCCCACCCTCCTTGCCTTTCGCAAGCTCCTCAAAACCCACCTCTGCCGTCAGGCATGGGGGAACTGAGATATTCTTTCCCCCTAGGCTTCTACAATTTATGCATGGTATGTTTGTATGTATGTTTGGTTTTATAACAAGGTTTTTTAGCTGTTTTAGTATTGGATTTCTACATGCTGTTTTTATCACTGTTAGCCGACTCGAGTCCACGGAGAGGGGCGGCATACAAATCCAATAAATAAATAAATATCATTTCTACTATGCTTTTTCTAATGTAACTCACAACTATGTTAGCCTTTCCAATACTTGATTCCGACTGGTGGTTAATTTCAGCTTGTTCTTAATGTCCACAGCTTAGTCTTGGAGAAAGCAGTAAGATACTGTGCCTCTAAGGCAGTGCTTCTCAAATAGTGGGGCGGGCCCCCCGGGGGGGCACAGAGCAATGCTACAAGGGGTCACGTGATGGCAGGGAACGCCGCAGGGAATAGGGGCTTTTTACATCTAACAATACAAGATAGCACAGAGCAGGAGATATGAAGGGCAGATAACAAACCCTTAAAGACACTATGAAAATATATTTAACAGGGATGAAAAGAGAGGAGGAGAAAGACAGAGATAATGAGACGAACAAAAGTCTCCGGAAAGCTAAGACGAGGAAATTTGACAAAGCATATGTAACGCTTGGCTTCACTGTAACTACGGTGGGAGACAAGGAAAGACCGTTATGTTTACTGTGTCTAAAAATGTTGGCAGTGGACAGTATGAAGGCAAATAAATTAAAGTGTCACTTAAACACATTACACCCCAATCATGCTGATAAGCCGCTTGCATTTTTTCAGCAAAAACGTGCCAAACATTGCAAATAACCAGTCCAGTGGAGAGTTGGGGGAGTTCAAAATGTATACTTCTTCCTGGGACGGGGTATGTGTGTGTGTGTAACAGAAAATAATTGAGAAACACAGCTCTAAGCCATGGATCTTCTATCTTAATTTATCTTTGTAAACTATTTTGAACTAAGAAAGGAGGAACAAGGTTTTCCAAACGTCCTCAGCAGTATTCACTTCTTATAATGCTACATCAGGAATTTTGGATCAATAACTCACTTTGTGTTAGAGCAGTCTTTTGTAAAAATGGATACAGATTTTTTTTAAAAAGCTTGGTGCAATTAATAAAGATGAAATAGACAGAATTTATTACAAATTTAGGGTTACATAGTCCTATATTTGTGGAAATGCTAAAAAAAATTAAAAGATCATGATGGATATTAATAGATACATTTGGCAGGGCAACATTAATGTTGTTAAAATAAATACAGCTTTTAAATTGATTTATGTTTTAAGAGGTACTACAGTGTTAATTCCCAGTAGGTGGGTTTCTCATATAAACAAATTATTGAGAAAATTGTAAAGGTTTGGGAGAATGATCTTGATGGATGAAGGGAAGAGATGCTGCCAAGGGACTGATTATATAAGAGCCCTTAGTGGCCTAAAAGTCAAAGGAAGAAACTTGAAAAGGAACTGGTTGGTTAAAAGTGGCTGCAGTAGATTTTGCATCAGACTGTTATGTAGTCTGCAATAAAATAGAATTAATCAAATTTCCTATCTAATTTACTTGCAAGGGCTGGCAAGAGTTACTTGAGAAGAGAGGCCACCATGGATTTCACTGCCTAAACAGCAATTATCTCTTTATGATGATCATTTTAATTTAACAGATTGTTAATATCATTGAATTGTTTTAATGTTAAATTTTAGGGTACTTTTTCCAGCTTTTTACTATGAACTTCTAAAGGAATAAATTGTTATGCTACGCCTAAATAGATCATTTATCTGAAATCCTTCCATTTGCTTTAATTGATCTCAACTCAATTAAAGGAGGGTCGAGTCTTCCTTCCCCAGCCAAGATGTCTAATAGAATGGATTATCTAATATTAAGTAGTCTGAAATCCAGATGAAAATGTTAGATTGCTTCCTGGAATTTCTTTCTTTAGTGAGTGTAAATATAATAAATTGCTAACAAACACAAACATCTCAAGACCTTTGGTAATTTATATGCCCAGAACTACTTCTGAAAATTTATATAGGCAGGGAAGGTGGCTACAAATAAATGCAATATGTAAATATCATAATGAAAGGGAGAATAAAGAAGTACTCTTGAGGGAAGAGACAGGGATAGAGAAAATAATAAGAGAAAAAAGTGAGGGTATAAAGGCACAAGCAACCAATATTTATAAATTGCTAGTGCAGTCAGACGGGGACACAATTGAAGGATTGACTAAATGGTGGCAAAATGAGATACAGGTAGAGGTACAAGAGATGGAAAATATAGTAGAAAATATAAGGAAAATTAAAAATACAAGAATCAGGGAAATGAGAAGGAAAATATTACATAAGTGGTATTTTACTCCCGTTCAACTCGCACACTTTCAGCAGAATGTCAGGGGGAATTGTTGGCATGGGTGTCAAGATAAAGGAGTGTTTATGCATATGTTCTGGGAATGCCCGATAGTGCAGGAATTTTGGCAAAAAGTGAAAGAGGATATCAATGGAATGCTAAATATACAATGGACAATCACTAAGGAAATGGCAGTATTAGTTAAAAGCAATGTGATGGGAGAATTTAGAGAAATAAAAAAAGCAGCAATAGAAAGCGCTCAGGCAGTAATAGTCTTTGGTTGGAAGGATGCGACAAAATGGACAATGCAAAATTGGTATAGGTACATGGTGGACCATATTCAATTTGAAATTATGGATAAAAGGATAAATTTGGAAAATGAAACTGAGTTGGGACAACTGATGGGACGGTGGGACAAGGTAAGACGATATATGATGAGCAGAATCCAAGACCAAGCTACAAGAAATAAATTGGAATCACTCTATAATATGTAAATAGATATACAGTGATCCCCCGGTTATTGCGTCCCCGACCATTGCGAACGGGCTACATCGCGATTTTTCAACCCGGAAGTAAAAACACCATCTGCGCATGTGCGCCCTTTTTTCCTATGGCCACGCATGCGTAGATGGTGTTCCCCGCCGGGCAGATCAGCTGCTGGGCGGCTTCCCTGGGTCTTTCCCCTCTTGCTGGCGGGAGGGCGAGAAGCCCCCCCCCCAGCACCCGCTCGCCCTCCGTTCGCCCGCCCTTCGCCCGGCCACCCATTTGCTCGCTGCTCGCCCGGCCACCCGGGTTCGTTTGGCTTCGGGACTCAGTTGGGAAGCGGCATGGGTGTTTTAAAAGGTCTCCGCCGGCATGGGGGGCTTCTTAGCACCCCCCCAAACCCGGGTTGGGGGTTGGGGGGTGGTAGGAAGCCCCCCATGCCGGCGGAGACCTTTTAAAACACCCGTGCCGCTTCCCAGCTGAGTCCTCAAGCCAAGCGCAGAAGTTAGCCTTGAATCCCTTTGAATCCCGCCGCTTCTGCTGGATACGAGCGATGGGCGGGGCGAGCTGCCACAGCCCCTGGCTTCCGCGCCACTCGTCCCACCAACCGCCCGTATCCAGCAGAAGCTGCTGGATTCAAAGTGCTGGGGTGGGGGGCTGTCGGGACACCCCCCACCCCAGCACTTTGAATCCCGCCGCTTCTGCTGGATACGGGCGATGGGGGGGCAAGCTGCCACAGCCCCTGGCTTCCGCGCCGCTCGTCCCACCCACCGCCCGTATCCAGCAGAAGCTGCTGGATTCAAAGTGCTGGGGTGGGGGGCTGTCGAGACAAGCCGTGCACAAAGGCCGAGGCGAGGCTGAGCAGGAGGAGAAGCCAACCAGCGAGGCGGTGGGCTGGGAGCCGCAGGCGAAAGGAGCTCGGGCATCGGAGCGCGGCGCCAGGCATTGTTCTCCGGACCCCGCCTGCTCAGCCCCGCGGCGGCCCTTTCCCTCTCCAGGCTGCGGGCGGGGTCCGGAGAACAATGCCCGAGCTCCTTTCGCCTGCGGCTCCCAGCCCACCGCCTGTCTCCTGCTGCCCGGTTTAGCCAGGACACGAGCGGCGAAATGACTTGGAGGAATGTGAAGCTGAAACCGGCCGGTTTCAGCTTCACATTCCTCCAAGTCATTTCGCCGCTCGTGTCCTGGCTAAACCGGGCAACAGGAGACAGGCTTTGAGTTTTTGGCTGCGGGGGGAGAAGTAGGACTTTCCTAACTCCCTCGCCCCGCAGCCAAAACTCAAAGCCTGTCTCCTGCTGCCCGGTTTAGCCAGGACACGAGCGGCGAAGTGACTTGGAGGAATGGGAAGTCCAAACCGGCCGGTTTCAGCTTCACATTCCTCCAAGTCATTTCGCCGCTCGTGTCCTGGCTAAACCGGGCAGCAGGAGACAGGCTTTGAGTTTTTGGCTGCGGGGGGAGAAGTAGGACTTTCCTAACTCCCTCGCCCCGCAGCCAAAACTCAAAGCCTGTCTCCTGCTGCCCGGTTTAGCCAGGACACGAGCGGCGAAATGACTTGGAGGAATGTGAAGCTGAAACCGGCCGGTTTCAGCTTCACATTACTCCAAGTCATTTCGCCGCTTGTGTCCTGGCTAAACCGGGCAACAGGAGACAGGCTTTGAGTTTTTGGCTGCGGGGGGAGAAGTAGGACTTTCCTAACTCCCTCGCCCCGCAGCCAAAACTCAAAGCCTGTCTCCTGCTGCCCGGTTTAGCCAGGACACGAGCGGCGAAGTGACTTGGAGGAATGGGAAGTCCAAATCGGCCGGTTTCAGCTTCACATTCCTCCAAGTCATTTCGCACCCCCAACCCAACCCGGGTTTGGGGGGGTGCTAGTGAGCCCCCATGTCGGCGGGGACGTTTTAAAACACCCGCCCGGCTTTCCAATGAGTCCCGAAGACAAACGTCAAACTTCTGCGTTTGTCTTCGGGACTCATTGGAAAGCCGCGCGTGTTTTAAAACGTCCCCGCCGACATGGGGGGCTCACTAGCACCCCCCCAAACCTGGGTTGGGGGTTCGGGGGGGTGCTAGCGAGCCCCCCATGTCGGCGGCGATGTTTTAAAACAGTCCCGCCGCCCCCAATCTTCGGCTCCTCGCTAGCGCTGCGGAAGTAGCAGCGCTACTTCGCGAAAACCCGCTCGTTGTGGGGGGTCCTGGAACGGAACCCTCGCAACGAGCGGGGGATCACTGTATTGCTCTTGGGTCAAGTGGACTATACAAGAACACCCCCGATTTGGTGGGGGAGAATGTGTGTGTATCTGGGTGGGGGGCACATTTCACTATGTACTGTTTTATGTTGTGTGTAATATAAATTTGTTAAAAATTAATGAAAAAAAATTATAAAAAAATAAAAATGAAAATTTATATAGGCTAAACTGAAGCTGGAGTTCAGAGACATAAATCAGCCAAAAATTTGAGAGATTGAGATCTTCAGCTACTTTACAACTGCCTTGATAAAATAATTACTTTAATTTTTAAATTATTACCACCTCCAGTTCATCTGTTCAATCATCCATGTCGTTATACTACATTAAAAAAAACTACTCCATAAACAAAAAAACAAGGAAAATTCACCATTAAAGGGAAAGAACATTTCAGAGACTACTGGAACATTTTATCTTTCAGCTTTTGTTCCTTTTTTGCACCACTCCAGTGTTAAAAATCTCATGACCAGTAATGTAATCAATTAATGTGATACATAAATGTCAACTGTTGATCAATAAGTAATCCAGGGTAAAACTGTTCACTGACCCAAGGGCCCAATCAGAGGTGGTATTCAGCTGGTTCGCATTGGTTTGACCAAATCTGTAGCAGCAATTTGGCCTGGGTCACCGAACTGATAGCAACTTCTGGCTGGTCACGTCCTCGCCTGGTCGCCACTTGCTCACCCCACCAGAAGATAGGTAAACGGACATATTTTTACTGTCAGCTTGCCTATCTTCTGCAGAGAAGAGATGAAGCCTCCTCTCCTTGCTTAAATAAAGACAAAACATTTAAGTACGGAGGAAAGTGTTTAAGAATTAATACAATTCTTCAGGACTGTCTATTTTGGCAACAACTGAGTTCCAAGAATCATTTGAATACTCCACTCCGTCTCTAATTTTCTCAGCAATCTAATCTGTAAATTGATAAAACTGTCAAAACAAAGCAATCAGCCCTTTGAATTACGTGAATATCCTTCTTTAAAGATAACTACTTAAAGGACTTAAGTGAGTTAAGCAACTTTTATTTACCGCTCTAAACAAAGGAAAGGAATGGAAAGAAAACAAGCATTTCCTCAGCATAGCTCTGAAGAATATTGAGACAATTTATATTCACTCAGAAATAACTGAAGTGTCTCTTGAGGCACACAAATAAATTAATTATGCTCATGAATCTCTTAAACCAACAGAATTATAAATTCAATTATTTGATAAAGATTTATTATGTGCAAAGCTTCTCAAAATCTGAGGGCATGGAATGCAGGCACTTAATACAACTTAAGCACCATAAAAATGTCCATATGAGTTAACTTATTCTAGTTTTTAATCTATTGTTCCTACATGCATACATGTATAAGAGCACTGGATATTTCAATATTCCACACTGAATGATCTCCCCTTAAATACCGTGTTTCCCCGATAGTAAGACCCCCCCGATTGTAAGACATATGGGGGGTTTCAGGGGGGTCGGCTTATATAAGCCATACCCCGAAAGTAAGACATATGTCTTACTTTCGGGGAAACACGGTAGTATAAAAGGAATTAAAGGGGGAAAAAACTAGACAAATACTATTGCTGCGCCCTCCTTCACCAGCCTCCTTTCCGGGAGCTCCCTGCGCGCCCCTCGCCTTCGCTCGCCGCGGCGCCACCGCCTCTTCCCCTGCCGAGGCTCAGCTGCAAGCGGCCAGTGAGGCCGATCGGCTCCGAGGCGAGCGGAAAGGTGAGTGGCGCGGTCAGGCGCCCTCCTTCGCCCGCCTCCTTTCCGGCAGCTCCCCGCGCCCGAAGACGAGCCGGCCCCGGTGCCCGGGACAATGTAAGACATACCCCCAAAGTAAGACACAGTGGGGCTTTTGGGGGTAAAAAGATAGTAAGACACTGCCTTACTATCGGGGAAACACGGTAAGTTCACATATTACCTTTATCTACTAGATCATGGATGTCAAATTTGCAGCATCAGGTCCTATGACATACCGTGACTTTTTTTTCCCTTTGTGGAGCTAGGGTGGGTGTGGCCTGCACATGACGCATTTGGCCTGCAGACCGTCAGTATGACTAGATAAATCATGGAAGACATGAAACTTCAGTTCATCACTGACTGGCAAAAATGATGGGGTTTTTTGGTGGTATCTATCTATTTTATTTATTTGTAAATTTTACTGTCCACCCATTTTACCTCAGGGAAACTCTGGGCGGCTTATAATCAAAAGGGATTTTTAAAAACCTATACAAGTTAAAAGATATAAATAAGTTAATGGAAAAATCCAAACACTGTGGGCAGGACGGGGTTGCTTCTCCTGCTGCTATCGGTGCGCTGCGCATGCAGCTCCACATCTCTGGCATGCACGCCCATGCATACAAGCAAAATTTTGCTTCTGCATGTGGACAGGAAGCAAAAGCTTGTGGGGAGATGCGCATGTGTGTGTGAGATTTTGACAATTTTTTGCTTCTGTTCATGCGCAGAAGCCAAAAATCACCGTAATCACACGCATGGATGTGTCCCCTCGCAAGGTTTTGCTTCCTGTGCATGCGCAGAGGCAAAATTTTACTCGGACATGCGCACGCCAGAGACGCAGAGCTGTGCACGTAGCTCAATTTTCACCACCAGTGCGATGGCCTCAACCGTACCAGTAGGAACCCCCTACTGACTGCGGGTCAATTAAAGATTGGGGGAAGCAGGAGGAAAGGAATGGTGGAACCTGCTGTTAATCTATCAACCACTATCCCTATGTTAGATTAGATTAGATTTATTGGATTTATATGCCGCCCCTCTCCATAGACTCGGGGGCGGCTCACAACAATGGTAAAAACAATACATAGTAACAAATCTAATATTTAGCAATCTAAATTACAGTTTCAGATTAAAAAATCCAAAAGAAGCCCCAATATATAAAAAACAAGCACACAATCGAATCATACACAGAAACTACATGGGCAAGGGGGAGATGTTTCAATTCCCCCATGCCTGACGGCAGAGGTGGGTTTTAAGGAGTTTCTGAAAGGCAAGGAAGGTGGGGGCAATCCTAATCTCTGGGGGGAGCTGGTTCCAGAGGGTCGGTGCCCCCACAGAGAAGGCTCTTCCCCTGGGTTCCGCCAGACGACATTGTTTAGTCGACGGGACCTGGAGAAGGCCCACTCTGTTGGTCTCCCTTTGAAGCCCTAATTTAACTGGCAGAGCCTAGTTTTTAACCACAGTGGTACCTGTACTTAAGAACTTAATTCGTTCCGTGACCTGGTTCTTAAGCAGAAAAGTTCTTAAGTGGAAGCAATTTTTCCCATAGGAATCAATGTAAAAGCAAATAATAATGTGTGCAAACCCATTAGGAAAAAAATAAAAGCTCGGAATTTGGGTGGGAGGAGGAGGAGGAGGAAGAGGAGGAGGACAGTTGCTGCTGAAGGAAGAAGGTGAGGTGAAGGGAATAAAAAAATATCCAAAACTTTAAGAGGGACTTTGAGGTGGCGAGGAGGAGCACACGCCTCCCATACACTGCGCCAGAGAGAGAAACCCAGGGGGAATGTCAGGAAACTGGCCGGGCCGTCTTAAATTTCCTGAGAAATTTTTCCAGGCTCGGGTTCTTAAGTAGAAAATGGTTCTTAAGAAGAGGCAAAAAAATCTTGAACACCCATTTCTTATCTAGAAAAGTTCTTAAGTAGAGCCGTTCTTAAGTAGAGGTACCACTGTACTTAGTGCCTGGATGGAAAACTGACAGGAAATTAAATTAAAACTAAACAGGAAATTGGGGAGGGGAGAGAACCTGGAAGAAGACAAGGGCAATATAGCAAAGGACATAAAACAAGCAACTGATTATTTCTGCTCGAGTGAATCTTTACATGAATGTAAATTAGGGAAATTAAATATAGAAGCTAAATAAAGAGGGATGAAGCTATTCTGCGTCTCTATCATGTGCCCTATTGCCCGAAAAATCATGAATAAAAAAAAAGCCCTTTAAAGCCATTTAATCCAATGAATGTATCACATTCATATTGTGCCTTTCTTTCTGCTCAGGGCATCTAACATAAAGGAAATATAAAAATCAATGTGGAACAGAAAATGAAAGCCTGCCCTTTCTTTCTGCTGGTGGCAATTGAGGAGATGAACTACTGCAGCAGAGATAATGAATCAAAGCAAAGCTCCGGCCCATTTATCTGCGACTGACAAGCTGAAGTTCTCCAAGCCACTACCAATGATAGCAAATGCAAGATATGCTAAATAATTCTCTATCTGCAGTCATTTGGAATTTATTGGCATATAAGTCTAAATTTCTCCATACCAAAAATGTATCTTTTTAATTCATCATCCTTCTTTTATTTCTGTCCTTCCCTTTACATTTCAAAGGTGCTGGGCTGCAAAGTTTAGGGTTCTTGAAATAATTTGGCCTAAAATGGTTCCTTTTTATCATAATCATAATCCAACATTACTCTATGACTGGCATTTCCTATAGAATAGAATAGAATAGAACAGAACAGAATTTTATTGGCCAAGTGTGATTGGACAAACAAGGAATTTGTCTTGGTGCATATGCTCTCAGCGTACATAAAAGAAAAAGATACATTTGTCAAGAATCATGTGGTACAACACTTAATGATTGTCATAGGGGTCAACTAAGCAATGGAGAAACAATCAATATTAATAAAAATCTTAGGATAAAAGCAACAAGTTACAGTCATACGGTCCTAAGTGGGAGGAAAAGGATGATAGGAATGATGAGAAAAACTAGTAGAAATAGAAGTGCAGATTTAGTAAAAAGTCTGACCGTGTTGAGGGAATTATTTGTTTAGTAGAGTGATGGAGTTTGGGAAAAACTGTACTTGTGTCTAGTTGTCTTGGTGTTGTTCTGTCTGGGTTCCCCCAGACCTCAACACCAACTGGAAAAAACAGCCAGACACTCTGGTAAAAGCCAAAAGTATTTTATAACTGGAAAAAATAAGCACAGAGGAAAACCTGTTCTTCCCAACAGACAGGCTATACTACGGTACAGCAGGGTCCTGATGTCCAGACAATACAGCAAGCTTCTTGCTGGCACCCCCCCCCCCCCCAAGGTTTCAATAGTCAAAGGCACAAACCAGGATTCCAAGACGCCAAAGTTCACAGTCAGGTCCCACGACTCTCAAAGATAAAACTCCACAAGCCAGGAAGGGTGGGTCTGCCTTTTAGCCTTTCCCAAGAGCACCACACCCAAACCCAGCTGTTGCCACTTTAATGCTGAAAGTATTTAGCCAATTGATTCCGTCTCTGAGTAGCTCTTCGTTGTCGCAGATCAATTATGGCTTGTGCACTTTCCTCTAAGGAATCCAGGCTGCTTGCTGGGGAGAGCTCCCCCTGGTGGGACTCTGGCTGTCCTCCCTCTTCTTCAGCCTGGGATTCCTCCTCCTCGTCTGTCTGCACCTCCTGTTCCTCAGCCTCTCCCTCTGAGCTGGAAACCGACAGAAGGTCAGCCGTTCCCGGAGGGGCCTCAGACGGAACCACAACAGGTGTGCAGCGCTCTGTAGCGACGTTTTGAGGGTAGGAGTTGAAACAGTTTGTGTCCAGGATGTGAGGGGTCAGTAAATATTTTCCCCGTCCTCTTTTTGACTCGTGCAGTATACAGGTCCTCAATGGAAGGCAGGTTGGCAGCAATTGTTTTTTCTGCCGTTCTGATTGTCCTCTGAAGTCTGTGCCAGTCCTGTTGGGTTGCAGCACCAAACCAGACGGTTATAGAGGTGCAGATGACAGACTCAATGATTCCTCTGTAGAACTGTATCAGCAGCTCCTTGGGCAGTTTGAGCTTCCTGAGCTGGCACAGAAAGAACATTCTTTGTTGTGCTCTTTTGATGATGTTTTTGATGTTAGGTGACCATTTTAGGTCTTGAGATATGATAGAACCTAGAAATTTGAAGGTCTCTACTGTTGGTATTGTGTTGTCTAGTATTGTGAGAGATGGAGGAGTGAAAGGATTTCTCCTAAAGTCTACCACCATTTCTACGGTTTTGAGTGTGTTCAGTTCTACCTGTGTGTGTTTGTGTGTGTATGATTAATACTAGCTCTGCCTTAGTTTTTCTGTCTCCAGTGGAAGTTCCCCCCCATTGTTAGATTTTGATTATACATTTTTAAGAAAATTAAAATTGTTTTAAATAACTGAATATATTGTTTTAAAGAATACCCAATCAATATTAAAATATGTAATATATTTTAAGTAATATAGGAACATCAGCAATATTCAATAGGATATAAATAATAAAATGGTATTACATTCATTTCTATCACAGCAATTGAAGAATTTGTGTTAAGATGTATGCAGCGTTATCACAGAAAATGGTTTCCAATTTAGATTATTTTCTGTGTCAGATTTTTCTTTTACAGCACAGAATTATTCTAGACATTGAAAGAGATTTTAATTAGTAATTCTTCTGCAGAAAGTGTGTAATTTTCCAACAGGAAGCATACAATATCCTTGCAGCAATTATCATGGACAAAATTATTTGATGTATTTTGTGGAAATTTTAATTAGTGGCAAATGGAGGCCACATAAACCAAGCCTATTTTATTTTTTTATGTAAAATGTTTATTTCACACTATGTTTGCATGTAAATATGCATGAAAGAAATAAAACTTGAAACACTTCTGAAATGAATTCTTGTTCATTCCAATTTGTTACTTAATACAAATTCATCTTTTCAGCTTAACTAAAACCTAATCTAACAACAGGAAGTTTACGGCTACATAAATTTTCATCTGAAATGTCAGTACTGGAAGATCTAAATTAAGTTAACCTAATGTACACACCTGAGTTAAAAGTAACAATGTGAACTTCCCTATAAAATCACTTTCAATACTATTTTATTAGCTGTTCAACCCTTTTTGCATCATCAGTGTCATCATTATTTCAAGATTATTAGCAAAATAAACTGGTAATGCATGCATTCTTATATTTAAGAGTTTCTAAATTACTGGATTAATTACTGGATTTTCTCATGTTGCTTTTGATCTTCCCTTCCAGTAGCAACAGCGTCGGGAACGTCACGTGATGAAGGAAAGCCGCCGGAGCCATCTCAGCAGTTGCTGCCGCTCCAGCAGCTTCCCTTCATTACGTGACTTCCCGGCGCTCTTGCTCCTTGAAGGGCCGCCGCCGCTGTTGCAGCCACAGGGAAGGAGAAAGTTTTTGAAGCTGCTTACAGGTAATAAAAGGAAGCAATGAGGAAAGGAGCCCCCCAAAGCTGCCGGGATTGCAGCAGCCCCCACCTTTCCTGCAGCTTGGAGTAGCGAATTTATTTATCCCATTGGAAATAAAGAAAATAGATTTAATTGGTGTCCAGCGAGTTAACAGGGGCTGGGAACCAATTAAATCCATTTCCATTATTTCCTATGGGATAAATAAATTCGGTACTCGACCAAATCGGTTCTCGACCACACTTCTGGAGCGAATTGTGGTCGAGTACCGAGGTACCACTGTATAAGGGTAGACTAGATGGACTATGAGCTATTTTTCTGCCATCAATCTTCTATGTTTCTATATCCATTAAAGTGGGAATAGTCGTTAATTCCCAAAATCTCCACTTCTTAAAATTTTATCCTTATATTTTCTGAGACATCTTTCCTTCTTCAACTATCCAGCTTCATCTAATAAACAATCATCTATTCCAATCATCAATATTAATCTAATATGTAGTAGAGGGTGTTAACTAGATAAGGGGATAAGAAAGTTTTGGAGTAAAGGCAAATGTTAATATTATCTAAATGTTAGAAAAGAAGAAGGAGGTAAATATAATTTTAAAAAAGAAAGAGAAAGAATATTATGGCAGAAATGGGAAATATAAAAAATAGGGTATGGGGATGTTACAAGCTGTATAAAAATTTTGACTCAAGCGATAATCTGTTCAGAGAAAATACAATGCTCAAAAAAATAAAGGGAACACTTAAACAACACAATATAACTCCAAGTAAATCAAACTTCTGTGAAACCAAACTGTCCACTTAGGAAGCAACACGGATTGACAATTTCACATGTTGTCAGCACATTCAACTTTGTACAGAACAATGAGAATATTTCATTCATTCAGATCTAGGATGTGTTCTTTGAGTGTTCCCTTTATTTTTTTGAGCAGTGTATATTGTTCGTATGTTTTGTGTGGGTCTTTAAAAAAAACTTTTTTAAAAAAAAGTAAGGGACTAGTAAGGGTTTACTCTGGCAAGATTCTGTCAATTGTATATAAGCAAATAAATAACTAAAATTCTACCTGAATTGCTCTTTGTTGTCCTTGGGCTTAACCTGACAATACATGCCTGCACGGGTTTTTTTTTAACCAAAGCTTTATTAATTTCATTCTATTAATTATCCTTTCCATGAAATATTCTTCCCTTCCTCATTGATAGCGTAGTTCGCTAAGGAATCATTTTCATTTAGCAGACCATCTGGATACCAAAATCTGTTTCAAGGACAATATGCAACCATTTCAGGTGCCATCGATATAACCTTTTTCATCACAGTGAAATATTTTACGTTTGTTTACAATGAATGTCATTTGAAATTTTGATCTGTTTATCTATTCAGAAAGAACATCTTGATCTTCCTCTGGGAAAAATTCCCTCTTGAAATATTTTAGTGCCATTTACTATGACTGACAGATATTTTACTCTTCAAAATCAATTGGAAGAAGAAATTTAAAAGTAAATCATCTAGGATAGGTATACAATGAATTAATTTTAACTTGTTGTTGTTGTTATTATTATTATTAATAATAATAATTATTATTATTATTATTATTATTTATTTATTTATTTTGATTTTAATGCCGCCCTTCTCCTTAGATTCAGGGCGGCTTACAACATGTTAGCAATAGCACTTTTTAACAGAGCCAGCATATTGCCCCCACAATCTGGGTCCTCATTTTACCCACCTCGGAAAGATGGAAGGCTGAGTCAACCTTGAGCCGGTGATGAGATTTGACCCGCTGTCCTTCAGATCTACAAGTCAGCTTCAGTGGCCTGCAGTACAGCACTCTACCTGCTGTGCCACCTACTCCGAAGACTCGGGGCGGCCTCCCGAGTCTCGGGGCGACTTATAAACCCCTTCACAGTGCTTTACAGCCCTCTCTAAGCAGTTTACAGAATCAACATATATTGCCCCCAACAATCTGGGTCCTCATTTTACCCACCTTAAAAGGATGAGTCAACCTTGAGCCTGGTGAGATTCGATCTGCCAAACTGCTGGCAGCTGGTGATCAGCAGAAGTAGCCTGCAGTACTGCACTCTAACCACTGTGGCTCTTGGTTAAACAAAGATAACCTGCCATTTCTTTGCTTTGCCTGCTCCAAGCAACTAGGACAGTGATGGCAAACCTATGGCAATGGTGCCACAGGTGGCACACAGAGCTATATATGTTGGCATGCGAGCAGTTGGCCAAGCTCAGCTTCAATGTGCATGTGTGTGCTGGCCAGCTGATTTCTGGCTTCCAGAGAGCCTCTGGGGGGGGTGGGGAGGGCATTTTTACCCAACCCTGGCTCCAGGAAGCCTTTGGAGTCTGGGGAGGGGAAAACACAAGTCCACTGGGCCCACCAGAAGTTGGGAAAAAAGCCATTTCTGGCCTCCAGAGGGCTTCTGGAGGGGCGGGGGAAACTGTTTTTGCCCTACCCAGGCATTAAATTACGGGTGCATATTAGCATGCGCCCATGCTCTTTCGACACCCGAGGGAAAAAGGTTTGCCATCACTGAACTAGGATAATTATTTACAAAAAAAACCCCTTTGAAACTCAGCATCTAAGCAGATTTAACCTAGTAAGTGTTCTGTCGGGCTCTCTGGTAGAATCCTCCCAAAAATTCACAGGTACAAATTTCAGATTTGTACAAGTCCCTTATCAGTCCTGTGATACTTAGCTTGCAGCTGTGAGGCAATTCAAAGTCCTTCTTTCACAAAGTGAAACACACTTTGCTCTGGTTTAGGTTCAAAGCAGGGAAAAATCAGCACACAAAAGGTCAAAGTCAGGAAAGCAGTCATGAAACATAACGATCAGATAATCCTCCACAATGGCCAAACCCACAGGCTGCTATTTATAGCAGCCTCACTAATTACCACAGCCCCAACCAACCACGGGTGGCCTCATTTTCTTTGATAATAATCTCTCAGTTGTTGTTGCCTATGCATCGCTCTCCGCATGCGTGGCTGTATCATTAACTCTTGTTCTGAATCCAAGGAGGAGCTAGATAATTGATCTCCTTCTGAGCTGTCTGCCACACTCTCCTCCTCCCTGTCACTCATGTCTTCTTGGTCAGAGGAGCCTTCATCAGCAGATTCCACCAGGGGCAAAACAGGCCTGCAGCATGTGGATGTCTCCCCCACATCCACAGTCCTTGGGGCAGGAGCTGGGCCAGAGCTAACCACAACAGTAAGTAGACTACCAGGGATAACAAACTGACATAAGCATCCCGGAACACTACAAAACACTATAAGAACGGCAAACCTTTTTCTACTTTTGCCAGGAGACCTGCATGGACTTATCTGTGGAAGACACCAGGAGTAAATTCAAAAGAATTATCCTTACTTTTGCAGAAGAACAGGATCTATATCCCATCTGGCACATTTTCACTTATTCCTCATTTCTTTTCTTCCATTATGTCCTGCCTTCTGTCATGTCAACTCCTGAATCCTCAATTACCACTTCTCTTATGAGTCATTTCTCTGTTCCTCCTTCAAATCTGTCTTCTTTGCCAGTTTCAAAGCTTCCTTGTATCTCTCTCCATTGCTTTAACTTTGCAGGCTCCCTATCAACTATGGAACATCTCATATGAAATCTTCCTTTTCATGTTTCGCTGGCTGGTCAGAAAGCAAGAGCAGTATTGAGATGGGGCTGACAAGGAACACTGGTCAGAAGATACGGGTCTTTTTTCACCATGTATTTCAACAATACTGACACTATTACTCAAGAGAGTCATGAATATTAAGCTAACATCTGGCAGTGACCTGTGCTTCGTATGCACTAATCATGTCACATTACATATTATAACTACAATGGTACCTCTACTTAAGGACGCCTCTACTTAAGAACTTTTTAGTAATGCCAGAATGGATCTCTCCTATCGAAGCCATATGTTCCCCTAATTTATTACAAGAAGGTAAAATATGGAAATATAAGGATATATTAGATAATCAATGGAATTTGAAAACGAGACAAGAATTACTGGAAACAGGTGTAAGAATGGACTGGTGGCAATAGGCACAGATTAAGTCCAGATTTCAAAAAGATATAAGAACATATATATTTAGCAAAGATAGTAATATTTTAGGGTTAGGGTTAGGAAAATTGATTGGGAAAGTTTATAATAATAATAATAATAATAATAATAATAATAATAATAATAATAATAACAACAACAACAACAACAACAACAATAATAATAAATTAATTAGATTTGTATGCCACCCCTCTCCAAAGATTTAATTAGTTGTAAGACTGTTGGTTGGATTTTAAAGGATAATATGATTATTTGGTGTAGAAACCTAGGTAAAGAAATAGATTTAAACACTTGGGAAAAGGTCTGGACACATAATTGGAAAATAACTAAATCAGTTTCTTTTAAAGAAAATCAAATTAAGATGTTTTACAGATGGCGTTTGCCACCTAATAGAATTTCAAAAATGTTTCCAAGTAAATCACCTAATTGTTGGAAGTGCAAAAAAGAAATGGGCACATATTATCATTTATGGTGGACTTGTCCAAAAGCAAAGAACTATTGGAATATGGTGGAAAGATGGTTAAGAGAAATTACGCAACAAGAAATTAGGAAGACTCCAGAATTTTTTCTATTAGGTATTGCAAATAATAAATACAAAAAAGAAATATATTATTTAATCATTCATATTTTAGTAGCTGCTAGGATTGTCTTTGCACAAAGATGGAAAGAAACAGAAACACCGAAAGAAGAAGAGGTATTTAGGAAAATTATTGAATGTGCAGAATTAGATATGATGACAAGGCGGTTAAATAACCAAGAAGAATCTGAATTTTATAGCATTTGGCAAATTGTTTATATCTGGTGGAATTAAAAAAATGTTTAAGGATGTTAAATATAAAGTTAAACAGTTAAACTTACTAGAAAAAATAAGTTATGTAGTGATGTTTTATATTGGAATTTACTTCTCTGATTTGATCTAAACTACAATTAGTTTTTCCTTTTTGTATTAAGAAGACTTCTACTTTTGAGCGGAGCAATTGTAGCTCCTTTTCATGTTATTTGTTTGTTTGGTTTCTCAATGTTTGTTTGTAATGTCTTGTCTTTTCAAAACAATAAAAAAAAAATTTTTTTTTAAAAGAACTTTTCTAGATAAGAACCGAGTGTTCAAGATCTTTTTGCCACTTTTTAAGAACCATTTTTTACTTAAGAACCTGAGCCTGGAAAAATTTCCCAGGAAATTTGAGAGCGGCACGAAAGCCCGGCCAGTTTCCTGCCATTCCCCCTTTAATCCCGGCCATCTCGGGCTTTTGTGGGCTGCCAGAGGAGCCTTTCAGTGGTGCTTAAGGAGGCTTTGGAAGTCCAGAGCGAACAAAGCATTTTCCTTTCTCTGGGCGCTTGGAGAGGAAATAAACCTCTGCCAGCGTCCAGAGAAAAGAAATACTCACTTAATTCTGGGCAGCGACTGTCCTCCTCCTCTTCTTCCTCCTCCTCCTCTCACCCAAATTCCGAGCTTTTATTTCTTTCCTAATGGGTTTGCACGCATTATTTGCTTTTACATTGATTCCTATGGGAAAAATTGCTTCTACTTACAAACTTTTCTACTTAAGAACCTGGTCAAGGAACAAATTAAGTTCTTAAGTAGATGTACTACTCTAACTAGATATTATAAGACTTGAACATTGGGCGCTATCTAACAAAATGAAATTCAATGGTGAAAAAAGTGAGGTTCCACATATAGGCAAGAAAAACAAAATGCACAGGTACAGTATATAGTAACTCTTAGAGAGATCTTGGAGTCCTAGTGGACAACCATTTAAATATGAGCCAGCAATCTGCAGCAGCTGCCAAAAAAGCCAACACAGTTCTAGGCTGCATTAACAGAGAGGTAGACTCAAGATCACCTGAAGTATTAATACCGCTTTATAAGGCCTTGGTAAGGCCACACTTGGAATACTGAATTCAGTTTTGGTCTCCATGATGTAAAAAGGATGTTAAGACTCTAGAAAGAGTGCAGACATAAGAAAAACGGTTGCAAGAACTGGATATGTCTAGTGTAATGAAAGAAAGGACTAGGGGAGACATGATAGCATTGTTCCAATATCTCAGGGGTTTCCACAAAGAAAAGAGAGTCAAACTACAGTATTCTCCAAAGCTCCTGAGGGTTGGACAAGAAGCAATGGCTGGAAACTAAACAAGGAAAAAAGCAACTTAGAACTTAGAAATTTACTGACAATTACTCAATGGAACAGCTTTCTCTGGAAGTTGTGAATGCTCCAACACTGGAAGATTTTAAGAAGATGTTGGATAACCATTTGTCTGAAGTTGTGTAGGGTTTCCTGCCTAAGCAGGAGTTTGGACTAGAAGACCTCCAAGGTCCCGTCCAACTCTGTTATTCAATTCTATTCTGTTATGTTATGTTCCATAATTTTACTTAGTTTTCTATACCAGTCCAGTATCATGTCTAAAATATTTTACTATATGTTCTGTCGGGCTCTCTGGTACACTTCTCCCGAAAATTCACAGGTACAAATTTCAGACACACACACGTTTGAGAATTCAAAACAATATTCTTCATAATGAAAAGTCACTTAAACCAAGCCCTCTTTTGGTATAGCAAAGAGCACTCGTCTCCAAACAAACTGGTAATTTGTACAAGTCCCTTATCAGTTCTGTGATACTTAGCTTGCAGCTGTGAGGCAATTCACAGTCCTTCTTCTTTCACAAAGTGAAACACCCTTTGCTCTGGTTTAGTTTCAAAGCGGGGAAAAATCAGCACACAAAAGTTCAAAGGCAGCAAAGCAGTCACGAAACACAACGATCAGATAATCCTCCACAATGGCCAAACCCACAGGCTGCTCTTTATAGCAGCCTCACCAATTACCACAGCCCCACCCAACCACAGGTGGCCTCATTTTCTTTTATAATAATCTCTCAGTTGTTGTTGCCTCTGCATCGCTCTCCGCATGCATGGCTGTATCATTAACTCTTGTTCTGAATCCAAGGAGGAGCTAGATAATTGATCTCCTTCTGAGCTGTCTGCCACACTCTCCTCCTCCCTGTCACTCATGTCTTCTTGGTCAGAGGAGCCCTCATAATCAGATTCCACTGGGGGCAAAACAGGCCTGCAGCATGTGGATGTCTCCCCCACATCCACAGTCCTTGGGGCAGGAGCTGGGCCAGAGCCAACCACAACACTATATATCATAAATCATATTTTTTCACTTCAGTACAATTTGCATTAGGTCTGTCTCAATAAGCATTGAGCAAACTTCAGCTGCAACACATGACCAAAAGTTAAAAACAAATCCAGCATAAAAGATTCTTGGGGAAAAACAGACATTATAAAAATAATGGGTTAAAGTTTAAGGGAGTTAAATGTTAAATTCATATCCCCAAGACTGTATTTTCATTTATATTGCCTTTTTTAATAATCACAGCAGTAAAAGCAAATAAAAAATAAACCTAGGGAAAAAGGAAAAATAAACAGTTCAAGGATATTTAAAGTAACTTCTGATATTATTTTCACTCATATTTCTAAGATACTTTAAAATACGTGACACGCACTATTAATAACAACTGTAATAAAGTTATATTATTCTATTTGATCAAGAACATCTGATGTAAAAGAGTAATCCCTTTCTGTTTTTTCTGGCAAATTTGTTTGAAATTACCTTGGAAAAAAATGCACTCAGCTATGTTATCACCAGGCCTGTAGCAAAGCAACTGTCAAACTCAATTTTAGGACAGCTGTTAAAGTTATACTTTAATACACAGCTGGGCCTTCTAGCATATTTCAGTCAGAAACCAAAAATGAACCCTGCTTTGATTTGTTGGAATAAGCATTCGAAGAGCTTTTATCCGGTCATAACACGTGCCTTTCCCAATTCAGAAAATATAAGTAGTTGCCCAAGTAGAATATTAAGTGACATTCAAAAGGGTGAAGAAAGCCTATGGATGTTTTAGGTAGAAACATAGAAGACTGACGGCAGAAAAAGACCTCGTGATCCATCTAGTCTGCCCTTATACTATTTTCTGTATTTTATCTTAGGATGGATATATGTTTATCCCAGGCATGTTTAAATTCAGTTACTGTGGATTTACCAATCACGTCTGTTGGAAGTTTGTTCCAAGGATCTACTACTCTTTCAGTAAAATAATATTTTCTCATGTTGCTTTTGATCTTTCCCCCAACTAATTTCAGATTGTGTCCCCTTGTTCTTGTGCTCACTTTCCTATTAAAAACACTTCCCTCCTGAACCTTATTTAACCCTTTAACATATTTAAATGTTTCGATCATGTCCCCCCTTTTCCTTCTGTCCTCCAGACTATACAGATTGAGTTCATTAAGTCTTTCCTGATAAGTTTTATGCTTTAGACCTTCCACCATTCTTGTAGCCCGTCTTTGGACCCGTTCAATTTTGTCAATATCTTTTTGTAGGTGAGGTCTCCAGAACTGAACACAGTATTCCAAATGTGGTCTCACCCGCACTCTATAACCTCGGTGAATCACAATCACATGATGGTAATGGCACAAGGCACCATAGCCATATTCTCATCAAGAAGATCTACAATTGATCACCAGCTAGAGCTGTACTCTAGGAATCTCCTGGGAGGAAACAGGGGCGAAAAGGCAGAGAGGAGCCTCTGTGGGGCCTCTTTAGGAATCTTCTGGGAGGAAACAGGGCCTCCACCCTTCCTGTGGTTTCCCCAATCGCACACATTATTTGCTTTTACATTGATTCCTATGGGAAAAATTGCTTCTTCTTACAAACTTTTCTACTTAAGAACCTGGTCACGGAACAAATTAAGTTTGTAAGTAGAGGTACCATTAACTTTTATTAGTCAGAAGTCCCACTAACTTTTATTAGTCAGTTGCTTAAAGGAGCAGCATCTTTATTCAAGCTCAAACAGAAGACACATGTGATTTAATGAATAGCAAAATGATTTTGAACTGAAGAAGTTTCTTAGATGAGAAGTGAAACATTTTCAAGGGGAAAAAAACAGATAGTAAGGTTGCCTTTTCAGTAGCACTTTTTGGGATACCTATCAAGATCATTTTGTGCTCATACAAGGACTGAAGCACATTTTTCAAAATACAGCAGGCCATAAAGCTGGGGTGGTGCAGCAGGTACAGTGCTGTACTGCAGGCCACTGAAGCTGACTGTAGATCTGTAGGTCAGCAGTTCAAAGCTCATCACCAGCTCAAGGTTGACTTAGCCTTCCATCCTTCCAAGGTGGGTATTTTATTTTATTTATTTTATTTATTTTATTTATTTTATTTATTTTATTTATTTTATTTATTTTATTTATTTTATTTATTTTATTTATTTTATTTATTTTATTTTATTTTTATTTTAATATTTTAATATTTTAATTAATTTAATTTAATTTAATTTAATTTTTTTATTTTTTATTTTTTATTATTTATTATTTATTATTTCATTTCATTTCATTATTTCATTTCATTTCATTTCATTATTTTATTTCATTTTATTTTATTTTATTATTTTATTTATTTTATGTGTAAACTCTGCAAAACCTGCAATGCCCAGAATTGTATTTTATGAGATGGGTGCCTCTACAAATTTGATTAATAAGTAAAATGATAAAAGCACAGACAAACAGTATGAGAACATAGCTTTGTATGAAGCTATAAACCCAATAGCACTTCTCTCAATATTTATTAGTTTTTCATATATACTACCAGTATAACATGAACAATCTAAAAACATTCACATTAATATGTGGAGAGGACTTTGGTGTGAAACCACACATAAAACAGTATTGTCCATCTAAGCTAATCTGGCTCAGACACAAGAGACCCAAAATAATAACTTTAACAGAACTACCTTCGAACAAAATGGAGCATTGCCACTTGACTTAACTTTTTTAAAAAAATTAGCATCATCTATTAAAATTTGGATATTTTATATTTTTTATTTAACAGGATCTATTAAAATATAGGTAAGGCACTTGTTTTATATTGTGTGAGTCTTATATTAGAAACATAGAAGTCTGACAGCAGAAAAAGACCTCATGGTCCATCTAGTCTGCCCTTATACTATTTCCTGTATTTTATCTTACAATGGATATATGTTTATCCCAGGCATGTTTAAATTCAGTTACTGTGGATTTACCAACCACGTCTGCTGGAAGTTTGTTCCAAGGATCTACTACTCTTTCAGTAAAATAATATTTTCTCATGTTGCTTTTGATCTTTTCCCCAACTAACTTCAGATTGTGTCCCCTTGTTCTTGTGTTCCCTTTCCTATTAAAAACACTTCCCTCCTGAACCTTATTTAACCCTTTAACATATTTAAATGTTTCGATATTGTAATTAAAACTAATTAAAAAATTAATTTAAAAAAAAGTAAGGCAGGGAATTAGTGGGTTTTCAGAGAGATGTTGTGGTAAACCATGTAGACAATGATGTGTTAATGTTTGCATGTCATCTTTATGTATTAATTAACCATAATTGCTATAACTCAGAAAATCTGTTTGTGTGGTTACTAAGAGTCAACACCAATTCAAAGGCACAAAATCAAAAGACCAATTACTGTAACAATACTTTTGCAATTGAATAATTATAATTATCATAATTACAATAAAATATGGTAATTGATCATGCAGTTTGTAACACAAATAATATCTTCCTTGGTTGAATGGGAAATGATTGGAAAACTTCTACAGGTGGCAAAAAAAAAAAAAAACCAAACCAGAGGCACTAAAGTTCCGAAATGAAAAATTGGAGATCAGCTGGCGAACTTTTAACAGGATCGCTCAAAGCTACCAAAATAACTTAACAAAAACGCACAGAAACTCCAACCAATTAAAAAGCAGAGATGAAGTGAAGCTTATTGTTGCAAACCTGAAATCTTAGGCATGTACTGATTTCCAGAATAAGCCTGAAGAGAAAGGATGGAACAGAACAGAAATAAAGGGATTCTTTTTTTCATGATTACTGCTTGCAAAACTTTAGGCAACCTGTTCAAATGGTCTTTTCATGAATCTCTAAATGAACAGATGCCAACACTTCTGTTCATTCATGGTACAAAGTTAAATACAGTAGTACCTCTAGATACGAGCTGCTCCAAATGCGAAGATTCCAAGTTATGAGCCACGACGTGAGCAAAATTTCTGTTCGACACCCGAGCTCAAATTCGGGATACGAGCCAAGCTTCCACTAGGTGGCGCAAGAATCCTTGCTTCTGGTTATCTCGGCGCGAAAAACAAAGTCTAAAGGCATTCGTTCGAGATGCGAGTTGATCGACTTACGAGCTCGGGTCTGGAATGAATTAAACTCGTATGTCGAGGTACCACTGTACACATTTTGCAAATCTGAATGCATATTTTACATGCAATTGTTTATGCAATTTTCTGAATTGGGAAAAAAAATGAATATAGCAGATGCTTTATTCAGGCAATCTTAAGAGCCAGTCCTTCCTTCCTTCCTTCCTTCCTTCCTTCCTTCCTTCCTTCCTTCCTTCCTTTTTTCCCTCCCTCCCTTCCCCATCTCATTATATAATGCAATTCTGGACTGCTTACAGTTTTTTAAAAGTACCTCTTTGGCAGAAATATCAGCTTCCAAAGATTTCCTATAGCCAGATAAGAATCTTTCCATTCTTGTATTCTTCCCTATTTTTCCTTTTAGGTTTATTCTAGAAATATTATTAGATTTCCTTCTATGCTCTACATGTTTGAGATCTCTGCAACACATACTCAGCAGATCCCATAAGTCAAGACATATTGTAGAACTAATGATATTATTTTAGCAGATTGGTTCCAGCGATGTCTGCTTCTGTTTGGCAAATGCAATCACTTCTTAAAGAATTCTATTAGATTTTTATTCATTTATTTTTGGCATGGTGGTTAGGGTCTCCAGACTAGTGACCCACAATACTAATACTAATATCGAATGACCTAAGTGCTAAAGCCCACTGCAACAATATCGCCAAAAAGGCTTCTAGAGTTGTTAACCTGATCCTACGCAGCTTCTGCTCAGGCAATCTCACACTAGTTTAAGTTTAAGTTTAAGTTTAATCAGATTTGTATGCCGCCCCTCTCCGCAGACTCGGGGCGGCTCACAGCAACAGCAACACAATGTACAACAAATCCAATATTTAATTAACTTTAAAAACCCCACAAGTTAAAACCAATCATACACACTAGCGTACCATACATAAATTTTATAAGCCTAGGGAGAAGGAACATGTCAATTCCCCTATGCCTGACAACAGAGGTGGGTTTTAAGGAGCTTACGAAAGGCTAGGAGGGTGGGGGCAACTCTGATATCTGGGGGGAGTTGGTTCCAAAGGGTCGGGGCCACCACAGAGAAGGCTCTTCCCCTAGGCCCCGCCAACCGACATTGTTTAGTTGACGGGACCCGAAGAAGGCCAACTCTGTGGGACCTAACTGGTCGCTGGGATTCGTGCAGCAGAAGGCGGTCCCGGAGATATTCTGGTCCAGTGCCATGAAGGGCTTTATAGGTCATAACCAACACTTTGAATTGTGACCGGAAACTGATCGGCAACCAGTGCAGACTGCGGAGTGTTGGTGTGACATGGGCGAATTTAGGAACGCCCATGATAGCTCTCGCAGCTGCATTCTGCACGATCTGAAGTTTCCGAACACTTTTCAAAGGTAGCCCCATGTAGAGAGCATTACAGTAGTCGAGCCTCGAGGTGATGAGGGCATGAGTGACTGTGAGCAGTGACTCCCGGTCCAAATAGGGCCGCAACTGGTGCACCAGGCGAACCTGGGCAAACGCCCCCCTCGCCACAGCTGAAAGATGTTTCTCTAATGTGAGCTGTGGATCGAGGAGGACACCCAAGTTGCGAACCCTCTCTGAGGGGGTTAGTGACTCCCCCCCCAGGGTGATGGACGGACAGATGGAATTGTCCTTGGGCGGCAAAACCCACAGCCACTCCGTCTTATCCGGGTTGAGCTTGAGTCTGTTGACACCCATCCAGACCCCAACAGCCTCCAGGCACCGGCACATCACTTCCACTGCTTCGCCGACTGGACAAGGGGTGGAGATGTAAAGCTGGGTATCATCTGCATACTGATGATACCTCACCCCATGCCCTTGGATGATCTCACCCAGCGGTTTCATGTAGATATTGAATAGTAGGGGGGAGAGGACCGACCCCTGAGGCACCCCACAAGGGACTAACCTAGAGGTCGACCTCTGACCCCCCACTAACACCGACTGCGACCGACCAGAGAGGTAGGAAGAGAACCACTGAAGGACAGTGCCTCCCACTCCCAACCCCTCCAGCCGGCGCAGAAGGATACCATGGTCGATGGTATCGAAAGCCGCTGAGAGGTCAAGAAGCACCAGGACAGAGGATAAACCCCTGTCCCGGGCCCGCCAGAGATCATCCATCAGCGCGACCAAAGCAGTTTCCGTGCTGTAGCCGGGCCTGAATCCTGACTGCTGAGGATCTAGATAATCGGCTTCTTCCAAGGACCGCTGGAGCTGGAGGGCCACCACCTTCTCAACAACCTTCCCCATAAAACACGATTTGAGTATTGCCCGCAAGATCATATGCTGCAACGTCCTACTGGTCAATGACTACTTCAGCTTCAACCGCAACAACACAAGAACACGCAACAGATTCAAACTTAATATGAATCGCTCCAAACTTGACTGTAAAAAGTATGATTTCAACAATCGAGTTATCGAAGCGTGGAACTCATTGCCGGACTCAATTGTGTCAACCCCTAACCCACAACACTTCTCCCTTAGACTCTCCACGATTGACCTCTCCAGGTTCCTAAGAGGCCAGTAAGGGGCGTACATAAGTGCACTGGCGTGCCTTTTGTCCCCTGTCCAATTGTCTTTCCTTTCTCTCACTTATCATATATATTTTCTTTCTTTCATATATCCTCTCCTCTAAGTTCACTTTTACCCTTATATATATTGCTACATGTCTATTTTTCTTCCTATGTATTTGTGTATTGGACAAATGAATAAATAAATAAATAAAATAAAATAAATAAACACACTGAATTTTAAAAGAACACTATTTCATCAAGATAGTAATCCAAAACATTAAAAGCTGGCATTGGTGAAATGGTAATAAGGTTTCATGCCTGAGCAGTAGGTTGAACTATCCAAGGTCCCTTTCAACCATTATCCTACTAAATTTTATCCTGCTAAATTGGACTTAATTCAATTCAATTCAATTCATTAGATTTGTATGCCACCCCTCTCCGAAGACTCGGGGCGGCTCACAACAGCAATAAAAACAATATAACAATGGAACAAATCTAATAATAAAAATTATATAAAAACCCCAACAATTAAAAACCATACAACACATACATACCAAACATAAAACATAAGAAAGCCTGGGTCTTGAATAACTTATTATTATTATTATTATTATTATTATTATTATTATTATTATTATTTATTAGATTTGTATGCCGCCCCTCTCCGAAGACTTGGGGCAGCTAACAAAAATAAAGAAAACAATGTAACAAATCTAATATTAAAAAGTAATCTAAAAAACCCCAATTTAAGAGACCAATCATACAAACAAGCATACCATGTATAAATTCTATAAGCCTAGGGGGAAGGGGGGGGAAATTCAATTCCCCCATGCCTGACGACAGAGGTGGGTTTTAAGGAGCTTGCGAAAGGCAAGGAGGGTTGGGGCAACTCTGATATCTGGGGGGAGCTGGTTCCAGAGGGTCGGGGCCGCCACAGAGAAGGCTCTTCTCCTGGATCCCACCAAATGACATTGTTTAGTCGACGGGACCCGGAGAAGGCCAACTCTGTGGGACCTAATTGGTCGCTGGGATTTGTGCGGCAGAAGGCGGTCCCGGAGATATTCTGGTCCGATGCCATGAATGGCTTTATAGGTCATAACCAAAACTTTGAATTGTGACCGGAAACTGATCGGCAACCAATGTAGACTACGGAGTGTTGGTGTAACATGGGCATGCCTTAGTAAGCCCATGATTGCTCTCACAGCTGTATTCTGCACGATATGAAGTTTCCGAACACTTTTCAAAGGTAGCCCCATGTAGAGAGCGTTACAGTAGTCGAGCCTCGAGGTGATGAGGGCATGAGTGACTGTGAGCAGTGAGTCCCGGTCCAGTTAGGGCCGCAACTGGTGCACCAGGCGAACCTGGGCAAACGCCCCCCTCGCCACAGCTGAAAGACAAGGAGGGTGGGGGCCATTCTAATCTCTAGGGGGAGTTGATTCCAGATGGCCGGGGCCGCCACAGAGAAGGCTCTTCCCCTGGGGCCCGCCAAACGACATTGTTTGGTCAACAGGACCCAGACAAGGTCAACTCTGTGGGACCTTATCGACCACTGAGATTCGTGCGGTAGAAGACTATAGGATTCTGTTCTGCTTTCTTTTTTAAAAAATTTCTCATTGTAAAATGAAGTTCAAAGATTGGACTGGCTTTGAAGAATTAGTTCTTAGGTTTGTGAAAATGCTTTCAAAAAGGTGTTCTCCAATGCAAAGAAATATGTATAAAGCACTTATTTTTCAAGCAACTGAAGGAACCTTGTGTTTTCTACAGTTGTGGGGTTTACAAGAGAAGACCTTCCCATCTGTCACTGAAAAACTTTCTCAAGACATAACAACTATTTCCATAATGAGAAAGACATAATTGTAATATGTGCTAATTTTTGTTTAAGGTGATACACAAGTAGGAATCGGGGAGAAATTTCAGGTTGTTTTAAGCAGGAAACCACCATATGAAAAACATAATTAGTTGCTTGCTTACTGAATACAACTACAGTGATACCTTGTCTTACAAACTTAATTGGTTCCAGGACGAGGTTCTTAAGGTGAAAAGTTTGTAAGATGAAACATTGTTTCCCATAGGAATCAATGAAAAAGCGATTAATGCATGCAAGCCCAAAATTCACCCCTTTTGCCAGCCGAAGCACCCGTTTTTGCGCTGCTGGGATACCCCTGAGGCTCCCCTCGATGGGAAACACCACCTCCGGACTTCTGTGTTTTTGCGATGCTGCAGGGGAATCCCAGCAGGAGAATCACAGGATTGCAAAAACGAGCGCTTTGCTGGCAATGGAAGTCCGGAGGTGGGGTTACCCAGCGAAGGAAGCCTCAGTGAAATCGCAGCATCGCAAAAACACCAAAGTCCTCGAAACCCCACCTCCGGACCTCTGTATTTTTGCGATGCTGCGATTTCACTGAGGCTCCCCTTGCGGGGAAACCCCACCTCCGGACTTCCGTTGCCAGCGAAGCACCCATTTTTGTGCTGCTGGTATTCCCCGGCTGGTATTCCTCTGCAGCATCACAAAAACACGGAAGTCCGGGGGTGGGGTTTCCCATGGAGGGGAGCCTCAGTGGAATTCCAGCAGCGCAAAAATGGGTGCTTTGCTGGCAACGGAAGTCCGGAGGCAGGGCATCCCAGCGGCAGCGGTGGGTTTGTAAGGTGAAAATATTGTAAGAAGAGTCAAAAAAATCTTAAACCCTGGGTTTGTATCTCGAAAAGTTTGTATCACGAGGCGTTTGTAAGACGAGGTATCACTGTACAGAGTAGCATGATGTATATATCGGGGTTCGTGATTTGCTTAACAGTTTCCTTGTTTAGTCCATTCCTGCGTTGGTGCTCTGCCCAATGTTTTAATAAATTCACAGAAGTGAAAAGTAAGGGCAGTTGAAGGAGAGGGAAAGGAAGCCAGAACTGAACAAACAAGCCAAGAATACTTTGCTCATTTACAAGACAGTCTTGTTTCTAATCTGTTTAACAAATGGCTTAAACAAACCACTGCTTGTGATTTTAAAAAAAAAAAATCTGAATGCAGAAGGAGCTTTTCCCTTCCAAGCTCCAAAAGATGCAGAAAACCTCTTTTCTCTGATGGCCCTTTACCAATTAAATTTTCTAAAGCAGCATCACAAGCTATTCAATCAAAGGTTATTTAGTACAATCACTGGGCACTAATTGAATTAAGCATCTCAAAAGTATTTTAAAATCCTTACAAAACCACAGCCCTCACAGTTATTTTATTTAATCCAGGACTGTCAAACTCGCAGCCCACGGTCCGCAATGCGTCACACATTGGCCATGCCCACAGCCGTTTTAGTGAAAGGGGAAAAGTCGTGATACGTCGATACTGCCATGACGCCGCAAATTTGACACCTCTAATTTAATCTATGTATTGCTGCAACTTGTATCAATTAATATTTCCAGCTTTCTAAAAATATAATGAGGGTTGGTGGTCCAGGTTAAGTCTTGGTAGCTGGACTCACAACGAACCTTCTTTCCCAGATCTTACTGGATGGGCACATTCAAATTGGAGTAAAGGTAAATAATAGAGATAGCCATTCCTAAGTCATGTAGGGCTTTAAAGGTAAAAATTAACTTTCATTTAACAGAGGAGCTCACTTAAGACTCAAGCAGGAGACTTTATACCATTTGAGACAAAAAAGAAAAAAAAAGTCCAATCTCTTCTTAAAAATATCCAGAGATGAGACTGAAGAGTTGCTTATATCAGCAGTCAGCATCTCAATCTAACAAAAAAACAAGTCCAGTTGCCGTGACTCAACTTTCAGACAGAAGTTGATTCATAAGGAGGAAAAAAAATGGTTTAAGAAAAAGCTCCTCACCCAACTTGATCTATCAACTAGCGATATACAGTGATACCTTGTCTTATGAGCTTAATTGGTTCCACCGGGACGAGGTTCGTTAGGTGAAAAGTTCGTAAGACGAAACAATGTTTCCCATAGGAATCAATGGAAAAGTGATTAATGCGTGCAAGCCCAAAACTCACCCCTTTTGCCAGCCAAAGTGCCTGTTTTTCCACTGCTGGGATTCCCCTGAGGCTCCCCTCCATGGGAAACCCCACCTCTGGACTTCCGTGTTTTTGCAATGCTGCAGGGGGATCCCAGCAGGGGAATTCCAGCAGCGCAAAAACGGGTGCTTCACTGGCAATGGAAGTCTGGAGGCGGGGCATCCCAGCAGCGGCGGTTTGGGTTTGTAAAGTGAAAATAGTTCAGGAGAGGAGGTAAAAAAATCTTAAACCCCAGGTTCGTATCTTGAAAAGTTCGTATGATGAGGGGTTCGTAAGGCGAGGTATCACTGTACACAGTATATAAGACTCAAAATGAAAGGAAAAAATATGCCAATCTTATCTGTTATTATGTAAGTTTCTGGAAGGTTGGCACGCATTTCAGATTCTTCTGATCAGATGAATCAGGTTGGGATACAATGCTTTTTCTAAAAAGTAAGTTTAGTGATTAATGATTGCTAAGTTCTTTTCAACAGATAATAGTTGTCTCAAAAAAGAGGCATTGATTGTGTTCCCAATGCAAATTCAGAAGCATCAATTTGAACAACAAAGGAGAAGTGAGTTGTGCATAATAAATAAAGTTTAGGCAATTAATATCTCATGCTGTTGATTTTCCCATCCTTGCTGAATAATTCTCGCCTTCAGAATTTCAAGCTCCTGAAGTAGTTATACAGTAGTACCTCTAGATACGAGCTGCTCCACATGCGAGTATTCCAAGATACGAGCCACGAGGGGAGAGAAATTTCTGTTCCAGACCCGAGCTCAAATTTGGGATACGAGCCGAGCGCCCACTAGGTGGCTCAAGAATCCTTGCTTCTGGTTACCTCGGAGGGGAAAAACAAAGTCTAAAGCCATTTGTTCCAGATACGAGTTGTTCGACATACAAGCTCCCTTCTGGAACAAATTAAACTCGTATCTAGAGGTACTACTGTACTTTCTTTCCTCTGAATTCATCAAAATTCAGGGCATGGGCAAAATGTTCTGTGTATGTGCAGAGGGTAAAAGAGCATTGGCAGTATCCAGGTGGGTGGGTGGAGCCTCACGCTCTTTTCACGACCGGCTGTCCAAAAACCGATAGGCACCAGCAAACTGGGAGCGTTTTACCCGTGGTGTAGTACCATATGCAGTTCTATCTCTTTGGGGATCCACTTCCTTGGCCTATCATACTAAACCCAAGGATAATATGATCACCTTCAGTTCTTCCATCTTCAACCAATTCCTCCCCAACCTTCTTTCTTTTACTTCCTGACAAATGAAGTTGTTAGCAAGAAAGGACAAGAATCTGCTGGACTTCTGACTCTTAGTAGAATTAGATTCCCAGCAATTGTCAGGATAATTGAAATCTTCCATTATCACTATTGCATGGCTTTTTGAAAAACTGGTCATTTGATGCAGAAAACCCCCCCTCTAATCTGCCTACCCGAGGACATCTATAATAAACTCCAACAATGGCACTTTACTCTTTTAATCTTACCAAATGCTGTCAACAGGATATCCGTGCCCTGAATCCCAAACTGAATTTTCTAAATGCTTTTCTAACGAAGACATTTCTACAAAGTTCTTAAGTTTTATACTAGATGACGTTTTAGAGATAACTCCCCTTTATGATGCTTTTTAAGGAAAAACACAAAAGAAAAGTAGAAGTCATTTGGATTTAGAAATATTTAAAGGGGTTATAAAAGCAGTCGCTATTTGTTAAGTGGAGCACGCCACTTAAGGAAAACAAAGCCAACAGCAAGAATAGCAATAACATTTAGCACTAGCATTTAGATTTATATACCAGTGATTCTCAACCTTTTTTGAGGCGCGGCACATTTTTTACATTTACGAAACCCTGGGGCACATTGGGGGGGGGGCTAAAAAAAGTTTGGGCAAAAAAATTATATCTCTCTCTTCCTCCCCTTCGCTCTATTTCTTTCTCCCTTCGTCTTTCTCTCCCTCCCTTCCTTCCTCTTTCTTTCTTTCTCTCTCTCTCCCTCTTTCTTTCTCTTCCTTCCTTCCTCTTTTTTTGCTCTCTTTCTCTCTCCCTCCTTACATCCCTCTATGTCTTTCTCTCTCTCTCCTTCCCTCCCCCCTCTCTCTCTTGCTTTCTTTCTCTCTCTCTTGCTTTCTTTCTCTTTTGTTCTCTTTCTCTCTCGCTCGCTCTTTCTCTCTCTCTTGCTTTCTCTCTCTCTCTCTTGCTTTCTTTCTGTCATTCTTTCTCTCTCTCTTGGTTTCTTTCTCTCTGAGCTTCGCGGCACACCTGACCATGTCTCGCGGCACACTGGTTGAAAAACACTGTTATATACCACTTCATACTGCTTTACAGCCCTCTAAATAGTTTACAGAGTCAACATATTGCCCCCAACACTCTGGGTCCCCGGAATGAGCTAATAATAAAAACATCTGATGAAGGAAAATAAATATAACTACAGATGTGAAGATCTGGAATTCAGTATATTTTATATCAATAAAAACAAAATTAGTTACAAAATTATATCTCTCTGTGTTTAATACCTTATATTAGATTAAGCTGGAAGTTTATAACCAGAAGGTGGCAGGTCATGAATTTTCTGATCCTCATTTAATAAAATCTAGTATTCTGTTTCCTATCTTGTAATTTATCTTGTCTGAATATTATGCCTTTAACACTATAATTTGGAATTATTTGGGCAGCTACTTATAGTAACAGAACATTTCAAATCTCTTCCTTAATATTTTTACCTTTACTACATTGCCATTCTTCCACTAAACTGTTGGAACCATTAATGGGTAAACATTGCTTCTATTTAAGTTTTTGAAAGAAAACATACACCCAAAAGTGGTGAGATCTTCATGTTGAGATCAAAATTACTGGAAAATTAGAAAGTGGAAAGTGGAAAATTAATGTTGAACTAAACATGAGCCAGCAATGTGCAGCAGCGGCCAAAAAAGCCAACCATTAATGGGTAAACATTGCTTCTATTTAAGTTTTTGAAAGAAAACATACACCCAAGGGTGTTGAGATCTTCATGTTGAGATCAAAATTACTAGAAAATTAGAAAGTGGAAAATTAATGTTGAACTAAACATGAGCCAGCAATGTGCAGCAGCGGCCAAAAAAGCCAACACCATCCTAAGCTGCATCAAGAGAGGGATACACTCCAAGACCAGGGAAGTATTAATACCACTCTACTATGTCCTGGTCAGACCACATCTGGAGTACTGCATCCAGTTCTGGTCACACTTCAAAAGAGACATTGAAACTCTGGAGAAGGTGCAGAAAAGAGCAACCAAAATGATTAGGGGACTTGAAACCAAGACTAAACAAAGAGAGATTGCGGGAATTGGGCATGGATAGCCTTGAGAAAAGGAGGGCCAGAGAGGACATGATAGCTGTATACAGGTATATGAGGGGTTGCCACAGAGAGGAGGGGGGTCACTCTATTCTCCAGAGCACCAGAGGGCCGAACGAGGAACAACAGCTGGAAGCTGACCAAGGAGAGATTCAACCTAGAAGGAAAAACTTACTGACGGTCAGAGTGATTAACCACACTTTCAAGAGGAAATTGGACTGCCACTTGGCTGGGGTGCTTTAGGATTCCTGCTCAGGCAGGGGGTTGGACTTGATGACCTGCATGGTCCCTTTCAACTCTAACAATAAATAAATAAATACATAAATACATAATAAATAAATAAATAGATAGATAGATAGATAGATAGATAGATAGATAGATAGATAGATAGATAGATAAATAAATAAATAAATTTGGATAGGCTTGCTTTTCAATTAAATAATATTTATATAAGAATATTTTACAACCAATAAATGACTTATTATATTTAAGCAAAATTAGCATTTCACAGCATTTTCCAACTTCCCTTGTCAAAAAAGCTGTAATATTTTTAACCCAAGTTCAATCTTATTTCTCTGCCTATTTTTGCACATATTCTGCTTTCATCAGTTTACAAATAACATTATCAAAAGAACTGCTGTTCCACTGTAGAAACTAAGTGTTCTTAAACAGCTTGAGAAAATATTTTGAAAAAAATATTTTTTTAAACTTTACCAGAGGTAAAAAAAAAAAAAAAAAAAAGTACCAAGCTGTATGATGGAAATTTAACTTTAAAGAAGATAGTTTTTGTACCGAATTTTTCACTCCATAAGATGCTCCTGATCATAAGATGCATCTAGGTTTAAAAATCTCCCTCTGCCTCCAAGCACCCATCTGGCTAGTGTCCTTACAGAAAACAGCCTGCCTCCTCTGTTTCTGATGCCTCCATCGGGAGATGCTTGAGCCTTCACCTCCGAGCAGTTGATTGGCAGTTGGATCAGCCTCCCAGAATACCACCAATCAGCTGTTCCAGGTGGCGAGGATTGCTGCCGCCATTTGCTGCTGATGCCTGTCACCCATATTCGCTCCATAAGACGCGCAGACATTTCCACCCACTTTTGGGAGGAAAAAGGTGTGTCTTATGCAGTGAAAAATATGGTAATTTTTGTGCAGATTTGTGGTAAAGCAAAGAAATACTGGGCCCAGATTCATCTCATAATTCAGAAGATTCGTGAAACCTATGTGAAACTGAAAGCTGAATTTTTTTTCTCTTAGGATTATTGGACAAGGAATTGGAAAAAGAGATTTTCATTGGAAAAAAGAACTTTGTTATTGTTTATTTTGACTTCTGCAAGAATTCTATATGGACAGAAATGGAAAGCTACCTCAATCCCCACAAAATAATAGGTGGAAAAGTTAGAAGAGATGACAAAATTGATTGTTTTAATTAGTGAAAAGAATATACAGTGTTCCCTCGATTTTCGCGGGTTCGAACTTCGCGAATAGCCTATACCACGGTTTTCCAAAAAATATTAATTAAAAAATACTTCATGTTTTTTTTCCTATAGAATGGTTTTTCCCACCCAATGACGTCATATGTCATCGTCAAACTAATAATTTTTGCAAATAAATAACAAAAAAATAATTATTGCTAATAAATAATTATGTTTATAAATATCAGGATCACTAAGTGTCTTATTCAATGGTGAGTACCAGTAATAATGGTGAGTAAATGGTTAAGGGAATGGGAAATGGTAATTTAGGGGTTTAAAGTGTTAAGGGGAAGGCTTGTGATACTGTCCATAGCCAAAAATGGTGTATTTACTTCCGCATCTCTACTTCGCGGAAATTCGACTTTCGCGGGCGGTCTCGGAACGCATCCCCCACGGAAATCGAGGGAACACTGTATTTAGTTTTGTCTCCATTTGGAAACGGCTTCAGGACTTGTGCTCGAGACAGAGAGAAATGAACACTTGATTGTGAGTTTGTTCCAATTAATCTATTGCATTGATGGCTAGTACTTGTTTGGCTAAAGTAAAAGTTGAGGCTGTACTTTACTGTATTGGAAAAAAGTTGGAAGTCAATGCTTTTTTCCCCCCCTCCCTTGCAATTTGCTTTACCCTTTCTTTCTCTTTCCCATTTTCCTGTTATCTTTATTTTCATTGTACTTTGTATCATGATCCTCAATACAATTCTTGGGAAAAAATTGATATGGTTTATTCAGATCTTATCAAAACATAAAACGATATTTCCATTATTCCTGAATTTTTTCGACCTGGAAATAGCCCTAATATAAATATAAGTCATTTTGAATGTAGAACAATTCTGGAATAGTCAGAACAGCACTGGAATGCTTCCAATAATTCCAGAACTGCTATTTTGGAATCAGAACAGCATATGGGGCTTAAAGCAAGATTTTCTGAAATATCTTTAAAAAAATGAAATAGAAAAACCATTGGTCAAAATGATGTACATTCTGCAAAACTTCTCAGCAATTAGATGATTTACTATCTGAAGTTTAAAAGCTGGCGACTGCTGCTGCATTGAATTAAGTTTCTTTCTGGTTTGTAACATTTAAAAATTATTTTTATCATACTGCATGACCAACACATAAGCCAATAATTCATTTCTTCCATAAAATATAACATGAACTCTACTTTTCTTTTCCTTTCCCTGTTGGTGTCAAAGAAACTGTTTTTCATCAGGTATTTATGTTTTATGATAATCTTTTTTTTTCTTTTTTATATCTTCATTTTATATCTTATTTTGTATCTTCATTTATTTTATATTATTTTATATCTTATTTTATATCTTCATTTAGAAACATAGACGGCAGAAAAAGAACTAATGGTCCATCTAGTCTGCCCCTATACTATTTCCTGTATTTTATCTTGGATAAATGTTTATGGATATATGTTTATCTCAAGCATGTTTAAATTCTACTTGGTTTCCCTACCGCCTGGCTGCACTGTTCACCCATTTTGAGACTGTCAGAAATCACTACCCCTAAATCCTTCTCTTCTGAAGTTTTTGCTAACACAGAACTGCCAATACAATACTCAGATTGAGGATTCCTTTTCCCCAATAACATTTCTACATGTTATTCATAGTTACATTTCATCCTTGTCTCAATAAACAATTTTATCCTACTTATGCAATAATAAATTAATCAAACATCATCTATCATCAAACTTATATTCAAAAATATTACTTTCGGTTTTTCCCCCCATACAAAACATATTTAAAAGTTATTTTTGATCTTCATCTTTTCAATTATCAGGCTTATATTCAGAAATATTATGGAGGTGGGGCCAGTTGTTGAGCTATATGGTCTGTGCAAAATGGTGATCCGTGTAGCACAGCCGCTTTTTGCTGTTCAATAAGCTCCGCTGGAGCCGTAGATCCACTAGAGCAGTGTTTTTCAACCAGTGTGCCGTGGCACACTAGTGTGCCGTGAGACATGGTCAGGTGTGCCGTGGGGAAATTAAACATGGGTCCCCAAACTACAGCCCGTGTGCCAGATACGGCCCGTGTAGGCCATTTATCTGGCCTGCTGCCAGCCGCCTCCATCCGAACATAAACATTCCCCTCACAATCCCGCCAACTAGCAGCGACAGGAAGAGTGGAGGCACAGGGAACGCTCACTGACCAATCACCTTCTAGGATTCATCCCAACCACTAGCGATGAACCAATAGCAGGCTGCCTCTCATTCACACCCAGGAAGATACCCGCTCGGGCTGCACTTGTCATTGTGTGGCTGTGGCGAGTAGTTGAAACTGCTACTCTTCCCTATGGTCCCGATTTCTAATCCTGGTCAGGACGGGAGGTGAATGTTGCCAGCACTAGATGAAGCCTCAGCCTCAGCTGGTTATGTCGATCCTGATGGTGTATATAGATATTTGCCCTTTTTCTTTTTATAAGAGGCCCCCGCAGAGGGTGATATACAACGCATCACAATGCGTCACAATGTTATCTATATTGTATTTGGCCTCCTGAAGGGTCGTCTTAAAGAGCTCAAATCTCTATATGCACCATCAAAACAGACAGAACCAAGTGAGTATAAATACATTTAGAAACTATATTATTAACTATATGTATAATATGCACTGTGTTAGAGTGTCATTTTGTGTCGTTTTGGTTGGTGGTGTGCCCCAGGATTTTGTAAATGTAAAAAATGTGCCGC
Organism: Erythrolamprus reginae; assembly: GCF_031021105.1. NCBI lineage: Eukaryota > Metazoa > Chordata > Lepidosauria > Squamata > Dipsadidae > Erythrolamprus > Erythrolamprus reginae. Next base: position 20,213,438 of record NC_091953.1, on the reverse strand, counting down.
GGCTCAAAAAAGGTTGAAAATCACTGCACTAGAGGGGGATCGGAAGAAAGGGACATCCTGGAGATCGATTTTTGGGGACGGCGCTCCAGATCAGTGAGACAGGGAAACCATGGTGAGATCGTACAGGAAAGAAGATGGCCAGCATTGGCGGTTGTATAAAGCTGACAGCTGTATGAGGTCAGTATTAAGCTAGCGGGACAACTGAGTGACTAATCCTGCAGAATTTGGATCGCGGTAATTCTGTCTAAGCTTTATGTGATGAGAATACTATTTTGGAGCTGAGCCCAGGTGGTAGAAAAAGGAAAAGGGGCCGTCGAGAAGAAGAGGGAGTCACTATTATTCGCATTTAAATTTCTCAAGATACAATTTGTACTAATAGTATGTTCCAATTCTGTAGCTATAAGCTACTCCATTTTAATTGGGGGGAAAACATTATCACTAACAATATGTATTTCAGTTCAGTGGGAAAAACAGCAGAATCATACTTTCAATTATTCAAATAAGAAATCAGCCAGCCATAAAATTTCCATATTCTTGTAGAATTTTTATAAGAGGAAGAATAGAAGTGCCTTAGCAATCCTTGAATAATAATTAATAAGTTATAAGCATCACATGTATCCACCAGGACCATTGTATTTTTATCATCTCATTTTCAATGACAGCATGCATAATTATATATCAACAATCTCACATATGTATTATAAAACCACCATCAGAAGAACCAATGAACCCAAATCTGTTCCTCCTACATGATAAGCTTTATTTTATTCCTCTCAAAATCAGAATCTTTTAGCGTTCCATTATTTTTTTTTTAAAAAGGAAATTATAAAAAGAAGAAAAGATAAATAAGATTTTAGAGAAATACAAAAGACTGCTGAGGTTTTGCCATGCAACTTTCACAAACTCAGTATTGTGATAGGTTTGGAAGAATTATTTAAATCATCACATTTCCCTTATTATATAAAAATGAAGTCAGTTAATCATTGCAATCTATCCGCAAAATATCTAAGACATCCTCTCCTTTTTAGATGTGAGGATGATACTAGCATAAACAATTTGGAGAAATGTTTTACCTGGATTTCCAAAACCAAAAATAACTGCCAATTGCTAATGAGTAAATATTACCAGAAAAATCTTGGGGAGGGGAGCAGACCGGGCTTGGGTGAGGGACAGTTTGGACAACATGAAATTATCTGTTCAATTATAGCAATTTCAAACATATTTCTGCCACATTTGTATCTGGTAGATATATCTCAGAAACAAGATATACTAACCATTTCCCAACTGAAAAGAATAGTAAGAAAAATGACAGCTAGAGAGGTCCACTAAGATTTTTTATCTGTTTCAGAAAAATCTTGCAAATAGCCAAACCATGTCCTTGAAATCAGGATCCAAGAACCGTATTTTTCAGAGTACAAGATGCACCGGAATATAAGATGCACCTTAGTTTTTGGGGAGGAAAACAGGGAAAAGAATCTGCTTACCAGGTGGTATTCATATGGCTAGCGTCCTTAGACTGGTCAGTTTCAGCACATTATTTTATCCCATGGTTAAGGGCTTAAAAAAAAATTATTCTGAGAAAGTAACAAATAACAAGCTTGCAAGCCAGTAAGAGCTGAGAACATCATTAGCAACTGGAAAGAAACAGTCTGAGCTTTAAAGATAGTAACCAGCACCTTGAATTGCATCCAGAAAGCAACTGGAAACCAGTGCAGCTCTCACAGAGCAATGTAACATGGGCAAAATGCTTTAAATGGTATGCATCACTGCATGCTGATGTAACTTTTGGGTAGTTTTCAACCACAGGCACCACATAAAGCACATTACAATAATTTAGTCAAGACCAGGGGTGAAATGCTCCCGGTTTGCTCGTGCCTATCGGTGGTCGGAGAACCAGTCGCAAAGGGAGCATGAGGCTCCGCCCACCCACCCAGACACCGCCATTTGGGTCCTTTTATCCTCTGTGCATGCACAGAATGCGTTGCGCATGCGAAGAGGGTAAAAGAACCAAAATTGCAGCATCCAGGCGGGTGGGCAGAGGCTCGTGCTCCCTTCATGACCGGCTCTTCTACGACCGATAGGCACGAGCGGACCGGGAGGATTTCACCTCAGGTCAAGACATAACTTGGGTCTGCGGAGAGGGGAGGCATACAAATCCAATAAATAAATGAATGGATGGATGAATGAATGAATGAATGAATGAATGAATGAATGAATGAATGAATGAATGAATGAATAAGGCATAAGTGATGGTGAATAAGGTCTCCCAGTGAAGAAATTAGTGCACAAAATGAACCTGTGCAAAGGCTCCCCTAGCCACAGTTGCCCTCTGCTCGTCCAGCAAAGTGAGTTTAACCATGAAGCGAAAAAGCACGAACAATATACTGTACACAGATAGATCTTGTCGTTCGATATATGTTCCTTGAAATAATTATGACTGGATTTTCATTTCAAATTGTTAATTTCCTCCAGTTCCTCAGTGACACACATGGTCACAATCAAAGCATTGATATACACTTTCCTACAACTCTAGAAACATAGAAGACTGACGGCAGAAAAAAACCTCATGGTCCATCTAGTCTGCCCTTATACTATTTCCTGTATTTTATCTTACAATGGATATATGTTTATCCCAGGCATGTTTAAATTCAGTTACTGTGGATTTACCAACCACGTCTGCTGGAAGTTTGTTCCAAGGATCTACTACTCTTTCAGTAAAATAATATTTTCTCATGTTGCTTTTGATCTTTCCCCCAACTAACTTCAGATTGTGTCCCCTTGTTCTTGTGTTCGCTTTCCTATTAAAAACACCCCTCCTGGATCTTATTTAACCCTTTAACATATTTAAATGTTTCGATCATGTCCCCCCTTTTCCTTCTGTCCTCCAGACTATACAGATTGAGTTCATTAAGTCTTTCCTGATACGTTTTATGCTTAAGACCTTCCACCATTCTTGTAGCCCGTCTTTGGACCCGTTCAATTTTGTCAATATCTTTTTGTAGGTGAGGTCTCCAGAACTGAACACAGTATTCCAAATGTGGTCTCACCAGCGCTCTATATAAGGGGATCACAATCTCCCTCTTCCTGCTTGTTATACCTCTAGCTATGCAGCCAAGCATCCTACTTGCTTTTCCTACTGCCCGACCACACTGCTCACCCATTTTGAGACTCTAAGCACTGATCATCCTTTAGGTGACAAATGTAAAAGTCATTTGAAGATAGACTGCATGTTTAAAAGCAAATTAAGTTACTATCTTGCCAGTCTGGATTTAAAATAAACTCAAAACTCTTTTCAGCAAATTATGAGTAGCTAGTATTTGAACAGTGTTCTTTTCAAGGTCAACTCACACAGATTATTTAAAATACGCCACACTTTTAAAACCCACAAAATTAATTAAGCAACTTGTTCTCACCATGGCAACTTATTAAATGAGTTGTCAACATTGGAAAATATATTTGCTGATGAAGGTGTAAGTATGCCAATGTGTGTATTAAGTCTAAAATTAGAAGTTTTTGATGGAACTAGTGTTGACATATAATAAAACAATGTACTTCTCCAAGAAATGTCAGGGCTTTTTCCAGGGCCCTTGTCATAATATTCTGCAAGGGAGTAATTCTACATTTCCTTTTGCTTTGTAAGGCAATAAAAGGAAAAGCCAATTATTCCATTTTAACTAATCCACAATCCAATGTTAATTAGCACTACAAAGGAATAATAAGTGTTTAACATCCAAATTATCAAATTATACCTGTTCAAGTTACTTATATTTCTTAAAGACTTACAAATATAAAATCAATGATGTAACCCTAAACACTAACTACCATATTTTTCGGAGTATAAGATGCACCTTTTTTTCTCCCTAAAAGAGGATGATAATTTGGGTGTATCTTATACTCTGAATGTAGCTACCACCCAGCCCCAGCCCTAACTAGCTGCTAAGGATCTTCCCAGCTTTTACTTGCAGGCTCTTTCATTGTTTCTCTCTGGGAATAATGTTTTCCAAGCCCTAAGTCTTTGCAGGGTTTTTTCATTGCTCTAACTTGCTCCGAATAAGTTTCTTTCCAGCCCTAACCAGGTGCTAACAATGTTCCCAGCTCTTACAGGCTTGCAAGCTTTTTCATTGTTACTCTCTGCAAATAATGTTTTCTAATCTCTGTCTTTGTAGGGTTTTTTTTTTCATTCTCTACTTGCTCCAAATGTTTCTTTCCAGCTCTAATCAAGTGCTAACAATGTTCCCAACTCTTACCGGCTTGCAAGCTTTTTCATTGTTACTCTCTGCAAAGAATGTTTTCTAATCTCTGTCTTTGTAGGGGTTTTTTTTCATTCTCTACTTGCTCCAAATGTTTCTTTCCAGCTCTAATCAGGTGCTAACAATGTTCCCAACTCTTACCGGCTTGCAAGCTCTGTCATTGTTACTCTCTGCAAAGAATGTTTTCCAAGCCCGAAGTCTTTGCAGGGTTTTTCCCATTGCTCTACTTGCTCCAAATATTTCTTTCCAGGTACTAATGATGTTCCCAGCTTTTACTGGCTTGCAAACTCTTTCATTGTTACTCTCTCCAAATAAAGTTATTTTAAAGCCCTAACCAGAAGATATAATAATGTGCTGAAGCTGATCAGACTAAGAACGCTAGCCAGATGAATACCTGGTAAGCAGATTCTTTTCCCTATTTTCCTCCCCAAAACTAAAATGTGTCTTATATTCCAGTGGGTCTTATACTCTGAAAATATGGTACAGTGGTACCTCATGATACGAACCCCTCGTCTTACGAACAACCCGAGATACGAACCCGGGGTTCAGAAATTTTTTGCCTCTTCTTACAAACTTGTTTCTTCTTACGAACCCGCCGCCGCCGCCGCCGCCGAGAAGCCCCGCCGCCCGGCTGTCGCTTTTTGAAACAGCCGGGGGGCTTCCCGGCGTCCTCCTGAACCCGAATGCCAAACCCGAACTTCCGGGTTCGGCGTTCGGGAGGCCTCCGAGAAGTTCCCCGGCTGTTTTAAAAGGTGACAGCTGGGCGGCGGGGCTTCCCAGCGGCCTCCCGAATGCTGAACCCGGAAGTTCAGCAAAAGTTCGGGTTTGGGAGGCCGCTGGGAAGCCCCGCTGCCCGGCTGTCACCTTTTAAAACAGCCAGGGGGCTTCCCAGCAGCCTCCTAAACCCGAACGCCAAACCCGAACTTCCAGGTTCGGCATTCGGGAGGCCTCCGAGAAGCCCCCCGGCTGTTTTAAAAGGTGACAGCCGGGCGGCGGGGCTTCTCAGCGGCCTCCCGAACGCCGAACCCGGAAGTTTGGCAAAAGTTCGCGTTCGGGAGGCCGCTGAGAATCCCTACAGCTCGGCTGTCATCTTCTAAAACAGCTGGGGGGCTTCCCAGCAGCCTCCTAAACCCGAACGCCAAACCCGAACTTCCAGATTCGGGGTTCGGGTGGCCGCTGGGAAGCCCCGCAGCCCGGCTGTCACCTTTTAAAACAGGCGGGGGGCTTCTCGGAGGCCTCCCGAACACCGAACCCGGAAGTTCGGGTTTGGCGTTCAGGTTCAGGACGCTGCTGGGAAGCCCCCCGGCTGTTTTAGAAGACGACAGCCGGGCTGCGGGGCTTCTCAGCGGGCTCCTGAACCCGAACTTTTGCCGAACTTCCGGGTTCAGGGTTCGGGAGGCCGCCGAGAAGCGCCGCCACCCGGCTGTCACCTTTTAAAACAGCCAGGGGGCTTCTCGGCGGCCTCCCAAATGCCGAACCCGGAAATTCAGGTTTGGCGTTCGGCGTTCGGGAGGCTGCTGGGAAGCCCCCCGGCTGTTTCAAATGGTGACAGCCGGGCAGCGGCGATTTTTGGCCGGGGGGGGTGGGGTGTTGTTGCACGGATTAATTGACTTTGCATTGTTTCCTATGGGAAACAATGTTTCGTCTTACGAACTTTTCATCTTACGAACCTCCCCCGGGAACCAATTAGGTTCGTAAGATGAGGTATTACTGTATATTCAATCTAAACTAGGAAGATCTTCATAGTAATAAATTTATTTAATTAATTCAACTTCTATACCGCCCAATCCTGAAGGACTCAGGGCAGCTTACAATAACATACAAATACAATAAAAAAGAAGTCAAATATTAAAGTCTAAAACTATAAAACCCCAGCTAAAAACCCACAGTTCAACTATCCAATCAACATACATACATACATACATACCATTCAACACAATTTGGCCATGATGAATATCAATTCATGGCCCTCAGGCCTGCAGGCAAAGCCAGGTCTTCGCGGTCTTGCAGAAGGCCAATAGGGTGGGAGCAGTACGGATGTTATGGGGAAATTGGTTCCATAGATTCAGGGTGGCAACAAAGAACGCCCACTGCCGGGGACCCGCCAAACTGCATTGCTTAGTCGACGAGACCTGCAGGAGGCCAACTCTGTGTTATTGGTCTCTGGGAGGTGTGTGGCAGGAGTCGGTCCCATAAATAGTCTAGCCCTGAGCCATGTAGGGCTTTATAAGGAATAACCAAACCCCCTGGCTTAATAGTCTGGTGTTTTGTATAATGCAATAGCAAATTATAGAGGGAAAACCAGACAATGACAATCATAACCATCTTCCAAAAGAAACGTTTAAACATTTAACTTTTTTTAAAAAAAAAATCTTACCAATGGTGCTTTCTCTTCTGGTTCTATGCCAAATACATTTCGCCGTTTTACAATCAGCACATCCTTAGAGGTATCATCATCATCATCATCATCATCATCATCTCTATCATCATCATCATCGAAAAAATTTAGGCTTTCAGGTTTTGATTCATCGACTATTGTGGGCTTTTCTGCATCAGACGGATTCTGCAATGCTTCTTCAACAGGACTGCTTTGCCCAGGGAGGGACTCTGTCTCTTTTTGTCCCAACTTGCCCGCTCTAGAGAAAATTCTCCGGCATTCCTCTAAGTCCTCATCACTTAAAGAAAACTGTGTATCCTCAGCCTGCTCCGTCCCTTCTTTTTCAGGATCGGTTGTAGGCAGTTTCTTCTGGACTTTCTGGAGAAATCGTACACGAGGGGCCACTGCAAGCCCAAGAGAGCTACAAGATAGAAAAGTTATCAAGCATCAGATATCAGGATCTTTGCTCTCACATTAAAGACTACCCATTAAAACGGGTCCAAAGACGGGCTACAAGAATGGTGGAAGGTCTTAAGCATAAAACGTATCAGGAAAGACTTAATGAACTCAATCTGTATAGTCTGGAGGACAGAAGGAAAAGGGGGGACATGATCGAAACATTTAAATATGTTAAAGGGTTAAATAAGGTCCAGGAGGGAAGTGTTTTTAATAGGAAAGTGAACACAAGAACAAGGGGACACGATCTGAAGTTAGTTGGGGGAAAGATCAAAAGCAACATGAGAAAATATTATTTTACTGAAAGAGTAGTAGATCCTTGGAACAAACTCCCAGCAGACGTGGTTGGTAAATCCACTGTAACTGAATTTAAACATGCCTGGGATAAACATATAACCATCCTAAGATAAAATACAGAAAATAGTATAAGGGCAGACTAGATGGATCATGAGGTCTTTTTCTGCCATCAGTCTTCCATCAAAAACTATTTGGCATGATGTTTTTTTGTAAGACAGCAAGCTTCCACTGGATGGAAGCAATTCTTAACATTTGTGTAGGCCAGACACAACACACAGAGTAATACCTTATAACTTATGTATGACCAGCGGAGGGCTACAAGCCGGAATGCTAAATTGCGCTCGCTCGTAAGTGCTTCCAGAGCCAGCGCGATTTTGCTTCTGCATTTGTGGAATTAGCAAAATCGCGCATGGAGCCGCAAGTGCGCCTGTGTTTTGGCGAGTTTTGTTTGCTTCCGCGCATGCTGAAACACGGGTGCACCTGCGGCTCCGTGCACGGTTTTGCTACCTCCACAATTGCAGAAGCAAAATCGCGCTGGCCCTGCAAGCATTTACGAGCCACCGCGGCAAACGCAATTTAGCGTGCCGGCTCGTAGCCCACCACTGTATATGACTTACACTCAATAAGGCACAAAAGATGGCATATAAATTATAATTGCTGAGTTTATACTATACTATAAAAACCAAAGCAAAAACCACGGTAGGATTATTAAGGGCATTATCTTAATGCGTGAGGGCTTTTATATAAAAGCCAGGCATGGGGAAATTGATTCCCCTCGGCCGTCCCATTTTATGTATGGTTTGTTTGGGTTAATTAAGGGTTTTAACTGTTCTGTTTTTAATCATTGGATTTGTATTGTGTATTGTTGTTGTGAGCCGTTCTGAGTCTTCGGAGAGGGGTGGCATACAAATCTAATTAATAATAATAATAATAATAATAATAATAATAATAATAATAATAATAATAATAATAATAGATTGTGCAGAATGCAGCTGCAAGAGCTATCATGGGCTTTCCTAAATACGCCCATGTCACACCAACGCTCCGCAGTCTGCATTGGTTGCCGATCAGTTTCCGGTTACAATTCAAAGTGTTGGTTATGACCTATAAAGCCCTTCATGGCACCGGACCAGAATATCTCCGGGACCGCCTTCTGCCGCACGAATCCCAGCGACCAGTTAGGTCCCACAGAGTTGGCCTTTTCCGGGTCCCGTCAACTAAACAATGTCATTTGGCGGGACCCAGGGGAAGAGCCTTCTCTGTGGCGGCCCCGACCCTTTGGAACCAACTCCCCCCAGATATCAGAGTTGCCCTCACCCTCCTAGCCTTTCGTAAGCTCCTTAAAACCCACCTCTGCCGTCAGGCATGGGGGAATTGAGACTTTCCCTCCCGCTAGGCTTATAAAATTTATGCATGGTATGCGAGTATGTATGATTGGTTTTTAAATTGGGGTTTTAAATTAACTTAAACTTTAATATTAGATTTGTTTACATTGTACTATTATTGCTGTGAGCCGCCCCGAGTCTGCGGAGAGGGGTGGCATACAAATCTGATAAATAAATAAATAAATAAATAAATAATATTGACATCATAATAATAATAATAATAATAATAATAATAATAATAATAATAATAATAATACTGAGGACTTTTCATACATCTGGGAAACAAAATTAATTCTGGCCAACTAAACATCTGAATTTTTTACAAGCTACGGTACTTTTTATATATTTCTTCAAGTCCTTAACTTTACATTATCGTTATCTTGTAGATAGTTTTCCAATATGTAATTATTTATTTATCATTAGCCCAGCTTTTTGGCAAAGCTGCTTCCTGAATGGCTGACCCAGCTGAAATATAATTAAAGTAAATGCAATCAAACTATTCTCAAATATGAAAAATAGGGATGTGTAACATTTTTGAAGCGATTTCCACGGGTTGTACTCCAAAGAGATGAGGACCAATAGAAGGAATGGCTGAATGTCTAGATAATTACAACTTAATTAATTAAACATGAATTTTCTTCCCATATTTAATTATTCATTGCTGCCATTGCTGCTATGATTTGGTAGGAAGATTTGGTAAGACTCCAAAATCTTGCAGGGTTTAAATCAAAGTAAAAACTAGAAATGAAAAAGTACAGTATTCCCTCGATTTTCGCGGGGGATGCGTTCCAAGACCGCCCGCGAAAGTCGAATTTCCGCGAAGTAGAGATGCGGAAGTAAATACACTATTTTTGGCTATGAACAGTATCACAAGCCTTCCCTTAACACTTTAAACCCCTAAATTACAATTTCCCATTCCCTTAGCAACCATTTAGATTATTACTCACCATGTTTATTTATTAAAGTTTATTTAAATATTTTTTTTATTAAAGGTGGACGAAAGTTTGGCAATGACATATGACGTTATCGGGCAAGAAAAACCGTGGTATAGGGGGGAAAACTGCAAAGTATTTTTTAATTAATATTTTTGAAAAACCGTGGTATAGACTTTTCGCGAAGTTCGAACCCGCGAAAATCGAGGGAACACTGTAATCTCAACTTGCCAAAGAGACAAAAGAACTGACATGGGATCATTATTTCTGGGAAAATCTTCTAAAGTTTTGTCTGTCCCTTCCTTCCTTCCTTCCTTCCTTCCTTCCTTCCTTCCTTCCTTCCTCCTTCACTGATTTCTGAAGAAAGAAATATATAAAAGAAAACTTTATATATTCCCATTTCCTTCCTTCCTTCCTTCCTTCCTTCCTTCCTCCTTCTCTGATTTCTGAAGAAAGGAATATATAAAAGAAAACTTTATATATTCCCATTTCCTTCCTCCCTCCCTCCCTTCCTTCCTTCCTTCCTTCCTTCCTTCCTTCCTTCCTTCCTTCCTCCCTCACTGATTTCTGAAGAAAGGAATATATAAAAGAAAACTTTATATATTCCCATTTCCTTCCTTCCTTCCTTCCTTCCTTCCTTCCTTCCTTCCTTCCTTCCTTCCTTCCTCCTTCTCTGATTTCTGAAGAAAGGAATATATAAAAGAAAACTTTATATATTCCCATTTCCTTCCTTCCTTCCTTCCTTCCTCCTTCTCTGATTTCTGAAGAAAGGAATATATAAAAGAAAACTTTATATATTCCCATTTCCTTCCTTCCTTCCTCCTTCTCTGATTTCTGAAGAAAGGAATATATAAAAGAAAACTTTATATATTCCCATTTCCTTCCTTCCTTCCTTCTTTCCTTCCTTCCTTCCTTCCTCCTTCTCTGATTTCTGAAGAAAGGAATATATAAAAGAAAACTTTATATATTCCCATTTCCTTCCTTCCTTCCTTCTTTCCCTCCCTTGCTCGCTCTCCCTTCTTTCCTCCTTCTCTGATTTCTGAAGAAAGGAATATATAAAAGAAAACTTTATATATTCCCATTTCCTTCCTTCCTTCCCTCCCTCCCTCCTTCCTTCCTTCCTTCTTTCCCTCCCTCGCTCTCCCTCCCTTCCTCCTTCTCTGATTTCTGAAGAAAGGAATACATAAAAGAAAACTTTAAAGGATGATATGGAAACTTTTATAAGAAAGAAATCATCCTTCAAAGCCAGACATGCATTCAATACATAAAGGTATCTACTGTATACCAGAACTAGAGACTAATACATTTTGACCTACAAACCAGTATCCCATGAAGCATTTTATTAAAATTTCATAATCACACACTGAGAGTATGTGTGTGTTCAGAAGTTTTTTACAGTGTGTTTTAGAATATCGCTGAACCCGCTTTTAAGAGGAAAAAAGACTAACTAACTAAACCTTTATTGAATATTAGATTCAATGACCATTAAAAAAAGTCTTACTTACTTCCTCTAGACAAAGGATAGCCACAAATTGTACTATCTTTCAGAACAGCATTTAGTATTTTGTTTGGTATGAATGAGATGGAAATCCGTAACAATACCACAGATCACATTAGGAAAACATCTTTCAGCTGTGGCGAGGGGGGCATTTGCCCAGGTTCGCCTGGTGCACCAGTAGATGCCCTATTTGGAACGGGAGTCACTGCTCACAGTCACTCATGCCCTCATCACCTCGAGGTTCGACTACTGTAACGCTCTCTACATGGGGCTACCTTTGAAGACTGTTCGGAAACTTCAGATCGTGCAGAATGCAGCTGCGAGAGCAATCATGGGCTTTCCCAAATATGACCATGTTACTCCGCAGTCTGCATTGGTTGCCGATCAGTTTCCAGTCACAATTCAAAGTGTTGGTCATCACCTATAAAGGCCTTCATGGCACCGGACCAGGATATCTGCGAGATCGCCTTCTGCCGCACGAATCCCAGCGGCCAGTTAGGTCCCACAGAGTTGGTCTTCTCCAGGTCCCATCAACTAAACAATGTCGTCTGGCGGGACCCAAGGGAAGAGCCTTCTCTGTGGCGGCTCCGACCCTCTGGAATCAGCTCCCTCCGGAGATTAGAACTGCCCCCACCCTCCTTGCCTTTCATAAACTCCTTAAAACCCACCTCTGTCATCAAGGGTGGAGGAACTGAGACATCTCCCCCTGCCTATGTAGTTTTTGTGTATGATATGACTGTATGTATGTTTTTTATATTGGGGTTTCTTGCTTTTTAGACTTTTTAAATTAGATTCTAATTATTAGATTTGTCATTATGTATTGTTTTTATCACTGTTGTGAGCCGCCCCGAGTCTACGGAGAGGGGCGACATACAAATCTAATTAATAATAACAATAATAATAAGTCAAAGAAAAAGCAACCTTACAGCTCACTTCTCAAACTAATTCTTGAAGATCTGCACTTGAAAACTAATCCTTGAAGATCTGTCCACCATTTATTTTGGGAGAGAAAAAAATAAAGAGGAGACAAGGATGACCAACTTCAATACTTTTTAGTAAATTAGGCCAAGGGAGATGAGCTTGGAATCATTTTCATATCCTTTTATTCCTCTGGAGTGGAAGCCTTAGAGATGCCCTGGTCTTTAAACCATCCCTAATTAAGATGTATGTAAATAAAAGGATTTGTACTCTCAGCATCCCTGAGAAACCAATCCTAGAAAATAATGGTGAAAAGAATTAAAACAGCATATGGGCAATGCAAGCACCATACACCTGACAACGATGGAACAATGAAAAGCAAAGGAACATTTCACTCATAATTAAATAGCCAGGCTTACTAATCTTTGGCATAGGAAATGCACACGGCTGGCAGAATTCCACAGTGGTTTTCTTTGAAATGAACATAATATAACGTGACCTTGCCTGACTTCTATTATGTTGAAAATTCTTAACGGAGGGGTGGGATACTGATCAAAGGAACATGCAGAGAGCCCAGTGTTCAAATATCTGCTACCTCTAAATAGGATAGGGACAGGTGTCTTTCTCAATGAGCCACTGAAAATAAGTGCAGATTCAAACCTTCAGTCTCTCAGGCCTTAATCAAGTGGGCAACAAATCATTCTGCCATTAACAATACAACTCAAACCTACTGACAGAAATACAGTAATACCTCGTCTTACGAACTTAATTGGTTCCAGAAGTAGGTTCGTAAGGCAAAAAGTTTGATTAATGCGTGCAAAGGGGGAAGAACCCGCAAAATGGCGCTCCACTGGGCGCCACCCGCCTGGCTGTCACCTTTTAAAACAGCCGGGGGGGCTTCTCGACGTTCTCCCGAACACGAACTTTCCGGGTTCAGGTTCGAGAGGTCGCCGAGAAGCACCGCCACCCAGCTGGCACCTTCTGAAACAGCCGGGGGGGCTTCTCAGCATTCTCCTGAACGCCGAACCCGGAAGTTCGGGTTCGGGTTCCGGAGGCCGCCGAGAAGCGCCCAGCTGTTTCAGAAGGTTAAAGCCGAGCGGCGGCGGCCAGCGGAGCACCATTTTTACAATCAGCGGCAGGGTTTTCGGCCGATCTGGAGGCTGGAAAGGAGGTGGGGAATCCCAATAGGGAGGGCAGAGCTTTGACGTCACGAAGACGTCCTTCCTGGAGGCTGAAACTGTTACCAGAAAAGGCAGGGAGAAGCCTCCCCTGGGCCTCTCTAGGAATCTCCTGGGAGGAAGCAGGGCCTCCACCCTCCCTGTGGTTTCCCCAATCACAAGCATTATTTGCTTTTACCTTGATTCCTATGAGAAAATTTGCTTCTTTTCTACTTAAGAACCTGGTCATAAGTTCATAAGTAGAGGTAGGAATCTCCTGGGAGAAAACAGGGCTGGAAAAGGCAGGGAGAAGCTCCCACGGGGCCTCTCTAGGAATCTGCTGAAAGGAAACAGGGCCGAAAAAAGCAGGGAGAAGCTCCGTGGGGCCTCTCTAGGAATCTCCTGGGAGGAAACAGAGCCTCCACCCTCCCTGTGGTTTCCCCAATCGCTCACATTATTTGCTTTTATATTGATTCCTATGGGAAAAATTGCTTCTTCTTACAAACTTTTCTAGTTAAGAACCTGGTCACGGAACGAATTAAGTTCGTAAGTAGGGGTACCACTGTACATTGAAAGAACTTCTATACAAGCCAATACACTGAAAAACACTGGTGCTTGAGTGTTTTGGACTACAAGGATAATTGGTCTGATTCAGCACACAGGAACTTTTTAATGTTCTCAAATGTCAAACCCATCTGAACAGCAAAAGCCACCCAGGGTTTGACATTCCCAGAGGGGGAATCTGAAATACTTCCAGAAAAACCTAATGTTGAAGTCTAATGAGATTTCTTTTCTTAGACAAGACACATTAGTTATCGGTGTTGTGATTATGTGTGATTGTTCGTGAAACCCATTTTCAAGACTTCATTTATTATTATGAATGTACTGTACAAATAAAATAAAATAAAAATGGAAGCCTATTTCACAGGTGAAATCCAGCTAGTTCTCACTGTTTTTCCTGAACAGTTGGGAAATTGCTTAGGCCAGTGATGGCAAACCATTTTTTCCTCGGGTGACAAAAGAACATGTGTGGGTGACATCGTGCGTGAGTGCCCACACCCATAATTTGATGCCTGGGTAGGGCAAAAAACATCTCCCTCTCCCCCACAGGCCTTCTGGAGGCCTGTTTCCCAACTTTTGGTGGGCCCAGTAGGCTCGTATTTTGCCCTCCCCAGGCTCCAAAGGCTTCCCAGGAGCCAGGGGAGGGTAAAAACACCTTCCTCCATCCCTCAAGAGGCTCTTTGGAGGGCAAAAAGGTCTCCCAGAGCCTCTCTGTGAGCAAAAAAACAGCTAACTGACACACATATGCACGTTGGAGCTGAGCTAAGGCAACGGCTAACGTGCCAGCAGATATGGCTCCGCGTGCCGCCTATGGCACCAATGTCATAGGTTTACCATCACTGGCTTAGGGAGTTTGGAGAACCAGTTAAAATTAAAGAGCAAGAGAGTTTCTGTTTCTCTCTCTCTCTCTCTCTCTCTCTCCCTCCCTCCCCTTTCAATTAATAATTCCACTTAACAGTTGCAGCTAGAATACAGTGGTACCTCGAGATACGAGTTTAATTCGTTCCGGACCTGGGCTCTTAAGTCGAGCAGCTCTTATCTCGAACGACTTTTCCCCATAGGAATTAATGTAAATAATTTTAATTGGTTCCAGCCCTCAAAAAACTCACCAAGTTAGTCTAAATTATGCAGAAAGACATGTTTTTAATGAAGAAATGTACATGTACATATAAATGAATAATGAAGTTTCTTTCACTTAACTTGTAAACTTTCTTAAACTTTTAAATTTAATATGTTCAACTTCTCTGCCACCCAATCCTGTAGGACAGAGGTCCCCAACCCTTTTTGCACCAGGGACCGGCTTTAAGCGATCAAGAGAGGAATGGGTGAATGAATGGACGGAGGGTGGGAAGGAAGGAAGGAAAGAGGGAAAGGACAGGAACAGAGGAAGGAAGCAAGGAAACTTATGAAAGGGGAGAGTAAGAGAGGAATGAGTGAAGGGAGGGAGGGAGGGAAGAAGGTGGGAAGGAGAAAGAAAAGAAGAAATAGAGGAAGGGAAGGTAAAAGAGAGAAAGAAAAAGAGCAAGAAAGAAAGAAAGAAAGAAAGAAAGAAAGAAAGAAAGAAAGAAAGAAAGAAAGAAAGAAAGAAAGGGGGAAGGGACAGGAACAGAGGAAGGAAGCAAGGAAACTTATGAAAGGGGAGAGTAAGAGAGGAATGAGTGAAGGGAGGGAGGGAGGGAAGAAGGTGGGAAGGAGAAAGAAAAGAAGAAATAGAGGAAGGGAAGGTAAAAGAGAGAAAGAAAAAGAGCAAGAAAGAAAGCTGCAAGCACCCCCCCGAGCCCCCCAGGCCGGCTGCAACCTTTTAAAACACGCGCGCCGCTTCGCAGCTGTCTCCTGAAGCCGAACGCGGAAGTTAGCATTTGGCTTCAGGAGACAGCTCCTTGGCGCTTGTATCTCGAATTTGGGCTTGTAAGTAGAACAAAAATATCTCTCCCCTCCCAGCTCTTATCTCGAGTTGCTCTTAAGTAGAGCAGCTCTTATGTCGGGGTTCCACTGTACATGCTAAATCAAGTCAATAAACAACAGAATCTAACAGAATTAGGGCAGGGAAATCCATCAATCAACCATCTAGGGATGGGATTAACCTCTTATCTTCAAGAAAAAGGACAAGATTACAAATATTTTCATTATAAAGAATATTAACACTTTTGAGATCAGCTGATACTCCCTGGAGTTTCTCAAGACCTTTTTATAACTGTTGCTGTGTTGGTTACTTGTTTTTTCCGGGACGGAAAGTACATGAGTGGACACTGATGCAGCTTGATCATACAGGCCATGAATTTAATGCCTGTGTGGTCCAGCCAGCTGTATCGTTTCTATTGTGAAGCACCCAATTTAGAACATAGAGAACATAGAATAATAGAGTTGGAGGGGTTAATGGCTTTTGGCAGCACACCCAGGCTTTCAGTTAGCCTGAGCAGTTGCTATTAGTTTTTCTCTTACCTGCTGGGTTTGCATTGGAGTTGACTTTTTTTTTTAAAGGGGGGGGGAATGGTTGTTTTAGAAGTTTTCTGCATTGTTTTAGTGGTTCCTGGCACTATCCTTTTGGGGTGTTTTTCACTCTAGTGATAGCAAGCTATTCCATTGGTTGATTGGTCTCATCCTTAAGAAATTTCTCCTTAGCCCTAGGTTGCTGCACTCTTTGTTTAGTTTCCATCCATTGTTTCTTGTTGTGCCTTTTGGTGCTTTGGAAAATAGATTGACTCCCTCATTTTTGTAGGAGCCCCTCAAATTTCCTGACAGAACAATTAATTGCCTCCAGAAGTTGTAAATGCTCAAATACTGGAAGTTTTTAAAGAAGGGATTGGATAACCATTTCTCTGAAGTGGTGTAGGGTTTCCTGCCTAAGCAGGGGATTGGAGTAGAAGACTTCCAAGGTCCTTTCCAACTCTGTTTTTCTATTCTATTTTAAATATTGGAACATTATTGTGAGTTGGACTAAAGAGAAATTTCCTAAGAGTAAGACCAATCCAGTTGGCCATGCCTACTCAGTCACATGACCAAGCTATGCTCACTAAGCCACACCCTCAGAAGTGGTAGGGAAAATATTTGGATTTCACCACTGGACTATTTGTAATTAGACAGCTGGTAGACACACAAGACAGACATGGAAAATTTGATACTGTCAATTTATTATTTTTTCAATTTTTTTGAAGGAGACAGCTTTTGGGGGAGAGGGAATGGTGCAAAAGACGTCAGGGTATCAGAGGGGGATCATAGAAAATAAGAAGAAATGAGGAGGGACAAAAGCTACAAATGAATGGAATTATGTAGTGTGGATCTGTGCCACCTTGAGCTGATCGCAAATGAAGGCAAGATACAAAACAAATAAATTAAATTAAATAGTGCAGGATTATCATCACTGAATGGCAATAGTTCTTAAAAATTTAGGGTAGGGTTTTCCAAGAACTAAAGAACCAAATCTAAAACCTTAGACATGAATATAAGGAATTCTCCTATGAGGACTAACTAATGAGAATTTCTAAGACACCTTAAAAAAATTAAAAATTGGCACCCATGTTATTGGGTTTTAACAGGCAGCACAAAATGATTAAGGATTCATTTATTGCTTTTTCTCCTCATTTTCATTAGCTCTGTTTGACTAATCTCCATTTTTAACAAACTGGTTTTCATCAGTTTGAATTTTGGCTTGGCTCACTGATTAAAATTTCCAAGTTGAAAAGAAATCTATAAAAAATGATGTATAGTTTTTGTACGGCATCTACATTTACCGAAGATTAATGGCACTTACAGGGCATATTCAGCAATGGGTAACTTTAACACATCAAATACTTCTTTGTTCTTCATTAGGTAGACAGATCGCAGGTAAGAAACAAAACACTAAAGGAAAAAAGAAAGAAAAACTTGGTCAAATCACAGAATAAAAGGAGACTCCACCGAAACAGAGGCATAGTTTACACTAATTACTTTAAAAAGTACAGTAACTTATATAGTCCTCCTTGATATTATCACGCTGAAAATCAAACATGGAAACATAGAAACATAGAACATTGATGGCAGAAAAAGACCTCATGGTCCATCGAGTCCAGTGTTTTTCAACCAGTGTGCCGTGGCACACTAGTGTGCCGCGAGACATGGTCAGGTGTGCCGCGAAGCTCAGAGAGAAAGAAAGAAAGAGAGAAAGAGAGAAAGAAAGCAAGAGAGAGAGAGAAAGAAAGAGAGAGAGAGAGCAAGAGAGGGAGGGAAGGAGAGAGAGAGAAAGACATAGAGGGAGGGAGGGAGAAAGAGAGCAAAAAAGAGAGGAAGGAAGGAAGAGAAAGAAAGAGGGATGGAGAGTGAGAAAGAGGAAGGAAGGGAGAGAAAGAGGGAGGGAGAAAGAAATAGAGTGAAGGGAGGAAGAGAGAGAATTTTTTTGTCCAAACTTTTTTAGCGCCCCCCCCCCCCCCCCCCCCCGCTCAATGTGCCCCAGGGTTTCGTAAATGTAAAAAATGTGCCGCAGCTCAAAAAAGGTTGAAAATCACTGATCTAGTCTGCCCTTATACTATTTTCTGTATTTTATCTTAGGACGGGTATATGTTTATCCCAGGCATGTTTATAGAATAGGTAAATTACAATATGTAAATATATATAAAAAAGTATAATTTAAATGTGGATATACTGTACAGTGATCCCCCGTTTATTGCGTCCCCAACCATTGCGAATAGGGTACTTCGCTATTTTTCAACCCGGAAGTCAAAAATACCATCTACGCATGCGTGCCGGGCACGCATGCGTAGATGGCAGCGGCTTCCCTGGGTCTTCCCCCTCTTGCTGGCGTCAGCGAGGAGTTTCCCCACCGCCCACGCAAACTCCTCGCTGCCGCCCGCCCTTCGCCCGCCCACGCCGTTCATTCTCGCCGCACGGGCCTGTCCACGCTGTCTCTCGGCGCTTTCCAGCTGAGTCCGGGAGCGAACTCGCTCCCCGACTCAGCTGGAAAGCGCCGAGAGACAGCGTGGACAGGCCCGTTCCTTGGCGCTGTCTCTCGGGGCTTTCCAGCTGAGTCGGGGAGCGAGTTCGCTCCCGGACTCAGCACGAAAGCCCCGAGAGACAGCGCCCCCCGGACCCCCAACCCGGGTTTGGGGGGTGGTAGGAAGCTCCCATTGTTGGCGGAGACCTTTTAAAACACTCGCGCGGCTTCCAGGACTCGGTTTGGAAGCCGCGCGAGTGTTTTAAAAGGTCTCCGCCAACAATGGGAGCTTCGTAGCACCCCCCCCCGAGCCCCCAACCCGGGTTTGGGGGGTGGTAGGAAGCTCCCATTGTTGGCGGAGACCTTTTAAAACACTCGCGCGGCTTCCAGGACTCGGTTTGGAAGCCGCGCGAGTGTTTTAAAAGGTCTCCGCCAACAATGGGAGCTTCGTAGCACCCCCCCCCCGAGCCCCCAACCCGGGTTTGGGGGGTGGTAGGAAGCTCCCATTGTTGGCGGAGACCTTTTAAAACACTCGCGCGGCTTCCAGGACTCGGTTTGGAAGCCGCGCGAGTGTTTTAAAAGGTCTCCGCCAACAATGGGAGCTTCGTAGCACCCCCCCCGAGCCCCCAACCCGGGTTTGGGGGGGTGGTAGGAAGCTCCCATTGTTGGCGGAGACCTTTTAAAACACTCGCGCGGCTTCCAGGACTCGGTTTGGAAGCCGCGCGAGTGTTTTAAAAGGTCTCCGCCAACAATGGGAGCTTCGTAGCACCCCCCCCGAGCCCCCAACCCGGGTTTGGGGGGTGGTAGGAAGCTCCCATTGTTGGCGGAGACCTTTTAAAACACTCGCGCGGCTTCCAGGACTCGGTTTGGAAGCCGCGCGAGTGTTTTAAAAGGTCTCCGCCAACAATGGGAGCTTCGTAGCACCCCCCCCGAGCCCCCAACCCGGGTTTGGGGGGGTGGTAGGAAGCTCCCATTGTTGGCGGAGACCTTTTAAAACACTCGCGCGGCTTCCAGGACTCGGTTTGGAAGCCGCGCGAGTGTTTTAAAAGGTCTCCGCCAACAATGGGAGCTTCCTAGCACCCCCCAAACCCGGGTTGGGGGCTCGGGGGTGTGCTAGCGAGCCTCCCATGTCGGCGGGGATGTTTTAAAACACCCGCGCGACTTTCCAATGAGTCCCGAAGACAACGCGTTTGTCTTCGGGACTCATTGGAAAGTCGCGCGGGTGTTTTAAAACATCCCCGCCGACATGGGAGGCTCGCTAGCACACCCCCGAACCCCCAACCCGGGTTTGGGGGTGTGCTAGCGAGCCCCTCATGTCGGCGGGGATGTTTTAAAACACCCGCGCGACTTTCCAATGAGTCCCGAAGACAACGCGTTTGTCTTCGGGACTCATTGGAAAGTCGCGCGGGTGTTTTAAAACATCCCCGCCGACATGGGAGGCTCGCTAGCACACCCCCGAACCCCCAACCCGGGTTTGGGGGTGTGCTAGCGAGCCCCTCATGTCGGCGGGGATGTTTTAAAACACCCGCGCCGCCCCCAATCTTAGGCTCCTCGCTAGCGCTGCGGAAGTAAAAACACCCTCTGCACATGCGCAGAGGGTGTTTTTACTTCCGCAGCGCTACTTCGCGAAAACCCGCTCGTTGCGGGGGGTCCTGGAACGGAACCCTCGCAAAGAGCGGGGGATCACTGTATACCGAGCTTATTGTAAATAGAGGAAATTGATTCTCCACAATATTGTTTATTTTGTATGCGTTTGTGTTACATGTGTATTCAATAATTTTTTTAAGGTGTGTATATGCAAAGCAATTCAATCATTAAACTTGTTTTCTCATGCATGCTGATTTAATGAGCTTGGTATACTTCTGTATTAATGGAACATATGGATGTAACTGTTAAGATCTTAGCTACCATAAATTAGACTGCAGTGATTTATTCAGCAATCATAGAAACATAGAAGACTGACGGCAGAAAAAGACCTCATGGTCCATCTAGTCTGCCCTTATACTATTTCCTGTATTTTATCTTAGGATGGATATATGTTTATCCCAGGCATGTTTAAATTCAGTTACTGTGGATTTACCAACCACGTCTGCTGGAAGCTTGTTCCAAGCATCTACTACTCTTTCAGTAAAATAATATTTTCTCACGTTGCTTCTGATCTTTCCCCCAACTAACCTCCAATTGTGCCCCCTTGTTCTTGTGTTCACTTTATTAAAAACACTTCCCTCAGGAACCATATTTAATCCTTTAACATATTTAAATGTTTCGATCATGTCCCCCCTTTCCTTTCTGTCCTCCAGACTATACAGATTGAGTTCATTTAGTCTTTCCTGACAAGTTTTATGCGTAAGACCTTCCACCATTTTTGTAGCCCGTCTTTGGACCCATTCAATTTTATCACTATCTTTTTGTAGGTGAGGTCTCCAGAACTGAACACGGTATTCCAAATGTGGTCCCACCAGCGCTCTATACAGCGGGATCACAATCTCCCTCTTCCTGCTTGTTATACCTCTAGCTATGCTTGTTATACCTCTAGCTATGCTACATTCTACTTGCTTTCCCTACCGCCTGACCGCACTGTTCACCCATTTTGAGACTGTCGGAAATCAAGATATCCTTTTTTTTTAATTTCATTTTTCATTCATCGTAATTTGTCACCGTCCCTGCCGGTTTCCCACAAACAAAGTCAAAGAGGGAAGTCAGCAGGAAGTCAGAGTCGCCATCAAAAGAGATCCTCAATCAACAACCTGGGTTTTCCTTAACAAAAGTAACCAGGAATTGCCAGAACTGCCATCATTAAGCGGTGTGGTCATGTGATGTTGTGCTTTACTACTGTATTGCTTAGTGATGGAAATTCTGGTCATTCTTTAGTGAGAACGATCTTGGTTTGTTTGTTTTTTGTAGATAATTTTTGAAGTGCATTGTTCAAAAGTCCTGAGTCCTTCAGGATTGGATAGCATAAGAAGTCGAATGCATACTTACATACATACATACATACATACATACATACATACATACATACATACAGTTGTGGTTAGGTCTGGCCCAGCTCCTGCCCCAAGGACTGTGGATGTGGGGGAGACATCCACATGCTGCAGGCCTGTTTTGCCCCCGGTGGAATCTGCTGATGAAGGCTCCTCTGACCAAGAAGACATGAGTGACAGGGAGGAGGAGAGGGTGGCAGACAGCTCAGAAAGAGATCAATTATCTAGCTCCTCCTTGGATTCAGAACAAGAGTTAATGATACAGCCTCGCATGCGGAGAGCGATGCATAGGCAACAACAACTGAGAGATTATTATCAAAGAAAATGAGGCCACCTGTGGTTGGGTGGGGCTGTGGTAATTAGTGAGGTTGCTATAAATAGCAGCCTGTGGGTTTGGCCATTGTGGAGGATTATCTGATCATTGTGTTTCGTGACTGCTTTACTGACTTTGACCTTTTGTGTGCTGATTTTTCCCCGCTTTGAAACTAAACCAGAGCAAAGTGTGTTTCACTTTATGAAAGAAGAAGGACTGTGAATTGCCTCACAGCTGCAAGCTAAGTATCACAGAACTGATAAGGGACTTGTACAAATTACCAGTTTGTTTGGAGACGAGTGCTCTTTGCTATACCAAAAGAGGGCTTGGTTTAAGTAAATTTTCATTATAAAGAACATTGTTTTGAATTTTCAAACGTGTGTGTGTCTGAAATTTGTACCTGTGAATTTTTGGGAGGAGTCCACCAGAGAGCCCGACAGAACACATACATACATACATACATACATACATACATACATACATACATACATACATACATACATAGCCAACTATAATTCATAGCCTGAAAAAAATAACACCGCCTTCCTTCTTCAGTGCCACCAAGTTCTTATGATTAAATTTCATGCATGACTAGGTTACCATTGTATATGCATTTTTAATATTTTGGTAATGCTTATGTTAAGCGTTTTGGTGGCATCTCTGCCCAATTCCATCCAATGGAAATTTTTTTTAGTGTTTTTCAGTTGACTTTCAAAACAACCTTCATTCTTTTTTATTATTTCTTAAAATTGAAAGTATTTGTCTGTCCTTGGAAATCATCTTGAGATACTAAGAGAAGTACAATATACAATATTTTTGCCCTTAAAAGAAGCATCATCATCAACAACAACAAAATCGTAAAGGTTTTGCTTGCGGTTTCACAATATCCAGGTTGCAATAAAACACTGGAAAATCACTTATATAAAACTAAATTACCTGCTGCTATCAGCATGCCCTTTCATTTGGCAGGTAACTCAAGTGTATAATTCTAACCATATTGTTTTATGTTTCCGCAACACTATTCAGTAATTTTTATTTGGAAAACAAGGGGAAAAATATTTCTGTAGATATATTTCCTGGCCCACCTAGAAAATTCTCATTCATTCTTCTGCTAGCTGCCAACCTTAAATGAAGACTTATTATCTGTCATTACATTTTTCATTATCACTCAAAAGACTGAAGAGACCCATCTGCAACACCTCAATGTCTTTTGTCCACAATTCACACCTTACGCCAGATGACTGCAATAAAATATTTTGTTATTCCTGCTAGTCATTAAGAGATCTTAGGAACATGATTGTGCACATAGCCTCCTGTTTAATCTCTGATGGAATGAAATTCAGAAACTGAAAAGTTATGTATTTCAGCTAAAAGGGCTATTGGAAATCTCCAGCCCTAAATCAAGCATAAGTCATTATGTTTCTGAATGCCAAATAACCACCTTCTGCGGCTTTGGAAATTCTGATCTCAATTGTGGTTGTAAGTCAAGGACTATCTATATAGCAATATACTATCACGGCTGGTGATTTTAAGCTTTAATTCTGTTCAGTTTAA
This sequence comes from Erythrolamprus reginae, assembly GCF_031021105.1. Classification (NCBI taxonomy): domain Eukaryota; kingdom Metazoa; phylum Chordata; class Lepidosauria; order Squamata; family Dipsadidae; genus Erythrolamprus; species Erythrolamprus reginae. Next base: position 20,189,850 of record NC_091953.1, on the reverse strand, counting down.
AAAATGTAAACTACATGCTACATTAAACTACATGCTGGATTTAAAAAAATAAGTAACTTTTATAGTTGCTAGCATGGGAAATTTAACACTTCTTGAAACAGGAGTACAGTTACCCAATAATACAGTTGTTTAATGTACTTGCTAAAATTAAAAGTTGACTCAATAAAGCTTGATTGAATTCAAAATTCGTTTTATCTATTCCACTGCAATATCTCTTACAGAGTTGCAGGGTTTGATGGCAAAATGATGGCACTTTAATATCAGGCACAACTGTTTGGAAAAGGCACTAAATATAATAAACTATTCACATACAGAACTACATGAAGTGAAAATAATATTCCTTATTTCACATCCTGCAGTTATAATGGATCGACTCTCTTTTAATGAGTTAAAAAATGGGACCAAAGTTATGGATTTAGTTGCATTCTTTTAACCTATTAGTTATGAGAATTTTCACACCAATGTTTAGAGAATATTTTTACAGAATTCTAAACTCCAGTAAACCAATATCTGGTTAACATGCAGATGATGTCAGTCTAACATGCAGATGATGCCCTCATCACCTCGAGGTTCGACTACTGTAATGCTCTCTACATGGGGCTACCTTTGAAAAGTGTTCAGAAACTCCAGATCGTGCAGAATGCAGCTGCGAGAGCAGTCATGGGCTTACCTAGGTATGCCCATGTTTCACCAACACTCCGCAGTCTGCATTGGTTGCCGATCAATTTCCGGTCACAATTCAAAGTGTTGGTTATGACCTTTAAAGCCCTTCATGGCATTGAACCAGAATATCTCCAAGACCGCCTTCTGCCGCACGAATCCCAGCGACCGATTAGGTCCCACAGAGTGGGCTTTCTCCGGTCCCGTCAACTAAACAATGTCGGTTGGCGGGCCCCAGGGAAAGAGCCTTCTCTGTGGCGGCCCCGGCCCTCTGGAACCAACTCCCCCCGGAGATTAGAACTGCCCCTACTCTCCTTGCCTTTCGTAAGCTCCTTAAAACCCACCTTTGTCGTCAGGCATGGGGGAAGTGAGACATCTCCCCCGGGCATATACAATTTATGAATGGTATGTTTGTATGTATGTTTGTTTAGTAAATGGGTTTTTTAAATATTTTAAACTACAATTTAGATTTGTTATGAATAGTTTTATTTTGCTGTGAGCCGCCCCGAGTCTGCGGAGAGGGGCGGCATACAAATCTAAATAATAAATAAATAAATAATAAATAAATTAAAACATCTCTTAACTAGTATTTATATAGGAAACTGATGTGCAAATTTGAGGGTTAGTTTGGGATTTGAAGTCTTTGCTTGCCATCAGGAAGAAATTAGATGGGGCAAAGTTATCCTAAACGAACCTGGAAACCCAAGGAAGTTCTAGGCAGGTGAAGACTGTCAAAAGTTATTTAGCTTCTATTCATACTATCAAAAAGATACTGCAGTCTTATTCAACAAAAAGGAAGAATAGACTGTATCTTCAGTATTACACAGCAATAAAAGGATGGCTTTAAATATAGCAATAAAACTGGATTTACCATTTGTCATCTACAACAAAAGCCCTTGTCGTCACTTGTTTCATCGATATCCTGAAGTTCTAAAATTTATTCCACTCCACTCCTCTGTATACTTGTTTTAAAAGGTTGCTTTAGAAAAGCAATGACTAAATGGGGAAGGAAGAAAGAAGCTTATTCCATTTTCCCCCCATTCAATAAGTCTTGTCTATCTCTTTCTGGCAAGGTAATTCTAGCTCAGGTACTAAATCAACAATATTTTATTGCCAACTAATTCAACTATACAAGTCTGAAAAGTGTTCTCAGAAAGACTCTTACGAAGAAAGCACCTGCTTTTCTCACTCAATTACAATAAAGCCATAAAGATACAGCTTCTAATCCAGTGAGAAAACTGACTGTTCCGAAAGCTAAAACTGCTTTCAAATATATTAATATTTTACATGTCCAAAACTCCGTTTAATGTTTCTGTATCTAAACTACCATTATCATGGTAGCTACCTACATGGCATTGGACCAGATTACCTCTGGAACCGCCTGCTACCGCACGAATCCCAGCAACCGATAAGGTCCCACAGAGTTGGCCTTCTCAGGGTCCCGTCGACTAAACAATATCGTTTGGCGGGCCCCAGGAGAAGAGCCTTCTCTGTGGCAGCCCCGGCCCTCTGGAACCAACTGCCCCCGGAGATTAGAATTGCCTCCACCCTCCCTGTCTTTCGTAAACTACTTAAGACTCACTTATACCGCCAGGCATGGGGGAGTTGAGATATTCCTTCCCCCTAGGCCATTACAAGTTATGCATGGTATGTTTGTGTGTATGTTTGGTTTTATAATAAGGGTTTTTAGTTGTTTTTATTATTGGATTGTTCATGTTGTTTTATCATTGTTGTTAGCCGCCCCGAGTCTACGGAGAGGGGTGGCATACAAATCCAATAAATAATAATAATAATAATAATAATAATAATAATTATTATTATTATTATTATTATTATTATTATTATTATTATTATTATTATCATTTCACTTTCCCAGTTCATTATCATTATACCTGAAGGCAGATTATATAGCATCATTGGAAAACAGTGCTGTTGCCACCTTCCCCAACATGGTGCCTTTCAAATACAGTGGTACCTTTACCTAAGAACGCTTCTACTTACGAACTTTTCTAGATAAGAACTGGATGTTTAAGATTTCTTTTTGCCTCTTCTCAAGAACCATTTTCCACGTACAAACCCGAGCCTCCAAAACTGTAACCGGAAAAGGCAGGGAGAAGCCTCCGTGGGGCCTCTCTCGGAATCTCCTGGGAGGAAACAGGGCCTCCTCCCTCCCTGTGGTTTCCCTAATCACACACATTATTTGCTTTTACATTGATTCCTATGAAAAAAATTGCTTCTTTTCTACTTAAGAATGTGGTCACCACTATATGGTGAAATCAAGTCCACTAGTACTGTCTGCCCTTCGCCTGTGCTTATTATTATTATTATTATTATTATTATTATTATTATTATAGATATAATTATTATTATATCTATGGTATGTAGAAATGGGAGACACAGGAATATTATTATTATTATTATTATTATTATTATTATTATTATTATTATGTCAATACAACACAGCAAACGAGATCACTATGCTGGATTTCGTATTTCATCACCAGTCGGGCGCTTCCCAAGCACCTAGGACTGCGTGATGTAATGGCGAATTATGTTTGCCGATCCCAGTAAAGCGGCCTTTTGCAATTGACAGATGGAGATTTTGTCAATTCCGATGGTTTTCAAATGTCCGCTGAGATCCTTTGGCACTGCACCCAGCGTGCCAGGTACCACTGGGACCACTTTCACTGGCTTTCCCGGACGAGCCCCCACCCCACTGATGGATACGCCTTGTCATGGTAGTGGGGCTTGTGTGCTTCAATGAAGCTGAGAGCTGTGCCGGTGGTAGTGTAAACTACTGGTAGGTCTAACCTTGCCGGAGTGGTCAAAGCAGAGGAGCCAGACTAAACGTACCTAACCCATTTAAACTAATGGAGAGACAAAACAAAAAGAAGTCCATACTGGCTCGGTTGTTGCCCAGGATAAAATGGACCACGGTGGCTGCTGTGGAACCTGGGCAGCCATCGACAAATGAGCTACAGGAACAAAACAAACAAAGCTTACAAATCAAAAAGCGGCAGAAATTCTCAATGTCAGAGAATCGCACAATTATTATTATTATTATTATTATTATTAATAATAATAATAATAATAATAATATTTGTATGCCGCCTCTCCCCGAAGACTCGTAGCGGCTCACAACAGCAAAGCTCTAGAAAGTACAATGATTAATTAAGTGGCAGCTTAGCCTGTAGAGCAGGGGTGTCAAACTCAAGGCCTGTGGGCCACATCCAACCCATGGGGTGCTTAGATCTGGACTGCAGGACCACACTGAAGGACCAGCCCACGGTGCTTCTGCCAGCAAAAACAGAGCTCAGTAGAGCCGCGTGTAGCCTTCCCGAGCTGTTTTCACTGGCAGAGGGTTGCAGGAAGGCATCACAGACAAAAATGAAGCCTTGGGAGCCAGTTTTTGCTAGCAGAGCACTTGGGCCACCACAGGCACCAACACAAGTGATATCAAGGTGGCAACACCCACCCTGGCCATATCCCCGTTCCCCCCAGCCCCAAGGTCGAACACAACCTTGATGCAGACCTCTTGGCAAGAAGTGCAAGAGTCACCAATAGGATATTAAACATACGTTTGGACAATAACAATGAAAATGGCGGTACTAGTCAAAAGGAACAAGCTGGGAGAATTTAGAGAAATGAAAGAAGCAGTGATAGAAAGCGCTCAGGCGGTAATAGTCCTAGGTTGGAAGGATACGACAAAATGGGACAATGACAAAATTAGTATTGGTACATGGTAGATCATATTCAGTTTGAGATCATGGATAAGAGGATGAATTCGGCCAATGAAACTGAGTTGCAGGAACTGATGGGACGATGAGACAAGGTAAGAGGATATGTGGTCAGTAGAATTCAAGACCAAGCTATAAAGAATAAATTAGAATTGCTTTATAATATGTAAAAAGATATACAGTACTACCTCTAGATACGAGCTTCTCCACATGCGAGTATTCCAAGTTACGAGCTGAGACGCGAGCAAAATTTCTGTTTGACACCCGAGCTCAAATTCGGGATACGAGCCGAGCTTCCACTAGGTGGCACAAGAATTCCATTTTTTCCAGTTATCTCGGCGCGAAAAGCCAAATCTAAATGCATTCGTTCGAGATACGAATTGATCGACATACGAGCTCGGCTCTGGCACGAATTAAACTCGTATGTCGAGGTACCACTGTATTGCTCTTGACTTAAAGTGGTATATGCCTCCATTTTGGTGGAGGGGTATGAATGCTATCTGGTGGTGGGCACATTGATCACTGAGCACATTGTTTTATGTTGTGTGAGTGTTTTCTTGTAATAAAAATCAATAAAAAATATCCCCCCCCCCCACACACTTTGATGCAGCCCTCAATGAAATTGAGTTTGACAGCCCTGCTGTAAAAGAAATGGGAATGTAGAAACACTTCAGAAGGAATGCTCCCTAGTCCCTTGGGCAGTACAGGCAATGGGGATGAATGTATTTTTCACACATGCAAGATATCGTTTATGCAACCTTACAATAAAATTAGAGGTAGTACTTCTGGATGTTCTTGGCTGGACTACTACGAAAGTCTGAAAGTGGGATAGATAGTCTAGACTTTGTTTATTATGTTCCATTTTTTCCTGTTTATGAAACAGCCTACAGCAATTTAAATTTAAATTATAAAATGTATTATTTCTATCTGCCAAGAGGTCCAGGGAAACTAGCAGGATCCCCACCAAGACAACTAATGTAATCTCGATATTACATCCTGGGTGAATCCCCAATTAAAGTGGTTCCAAAACTGCAGGTTCAACCACCTTCCTAGACTTAGAAGATTAAAGTCTCCCTTTAATTAAAAGATTCTTTCGTGTTCAGGCAACTTTTTTTTTCCCATCAGGCTCATATGATTGCTTCCTTTAAGCAATCGGGACACATCTATCAGCCAAGAGGGCAATAATGACCACTTATAATCACAGGACCAGTCTGGCTTACTCAATTTAACCAGCCAGAAAAGATTTAGGTCAAACAAAGTGGTTGTGGCCCTCACTTCTGTACACATCTGCTTGTCGTTGAAAATAATCCATATAAATATACTTCCTTGTTGATTGTTCCAATGTTGGTGTCCAGGTTGAGATGAATCCAACTGGCTTTGCTTACAACTATTGATTATTTTTTTCCCCTGTAACAGCCAGCTTATAACCTATTATTATACCGGCTCCTGTTAGTTATTACTCCAGTATTTGCTTGCAGGCCATTCTCTTTTTCATCATTCTATTTCCATGACTCATTTCATCAATACTAAGCTATAATTTAATCAGATTATAAATCCATGGCAGCATCTCCTTTGTTGTTGTTGTGGACAAACAGTGGATGCTCCCTAAGAGGGAATGAAAACCTAGTGATCAGATAATCTCCATCCAGACAGGCTCCACCTAAAATCTTTTGGGTCCTGCAAGTCCTCCAAATGTTGTCTCACCAGTGCTCTATATAAGGGGATCACAATCTCCCTCTTCCTGCTTGTTATACCTCTAGCTATGCAGCCAAGCATTGTGAGTGACATAGGGGAAGGTTTGGTAGGGAAGGTTTGCCTATTTGCCGATGACTCTAAAGTGTGCAATAGGGTTGATATTCCTGGAGGGGTCTGTATTATGGTAAATGATTTAGCGTTACTAGATAAATGGTCAAAGCAATGGAAACTGCAGTTTAATGTTTCCAAATGTAAAATAATGCACTTGGGGAAAAGGAATCCTAAATCTGAGTATTGCATTGGCAGTTCTGTGTTAGCAAAAACTTCAGAAGAGAAGGATTTAGGGGTAGTGATTTCTGACAGTCTCAAAATGGGTGAGCAGTGTGGTCGGGCGGTAGGAAAGGCAAGTAGGATGCTTGGCTGCATAGCTAGAGGTATAACAAGCAGGAAGAGGGAGATTGTGATCCCCTTATATAGAGCGCTGGTGAGACCACATTTGGAGTACTGTGTTCAGTTCTGGAGACCTCACCTACAAAAAGATATTGACAAAATTGAACGGGTCCAAAGACGGGCTACAAGAATGGTGGAAGGTCTTAAGCATAAAACGTATCAGGAAAGACTTAATGAACTCAATCTGTATAGTCTGGAAGACAGAAGGAAAAGGGGGGACATGATCGAAACATTTAAATATGTTAAAGGGTTAAATAGGGTTCAGGAGGGAAGTGTTTTTAACAGGAAAGTGAACACAAGAACAAGGGGACACAATCTGAAGTTAGTTGGGGGAAAGATCAAAGGCAACATGAGAAAGTATTATTTTACTGAAAGAGTAGTAGATCCTTGGAACAAACTTCCAGCAGACGTGGTTGGTAAATCCACAGTAACCGAATTTAAACATGCCTGGGATAAACATATATCCATTGTAAGATAAAATACAGGAAATAGTAAAAGGGCAGACTAGATGGACCATGGGGTCTTTTTCTGCCGTCAGTCTTCTATGTTTCTATGTTTCTACTTGCTTTTCCTACTGCCCGACCACACTGCTCAACCATTCATTGATATGAGCATCATGTTTCACTTTTCATGCTTTACATTGTAATTTGGAAAGTAAAATGGAGGAGGGGAAAAAGCACATATGTTGCCTTGAGCAAATGGAAGAAATGTGTGCTTTAAAAATGGAGTAATAAATAGATTTTATGAGCATGGCTGTAAATATGGTATATTTTCCACAGCTTTAAGAGTTGTCATAAAATTTGGCATGTGTTGCAAACCAAGGGAAGTAATTGTAAGGCCTTTCAATGAACTGTGCCAAATTAAAAATCTCTAAATTCATTTTAGAGGCACTAAAAATTATCTGCAAAGGGGTCTGTTTATTTGATGGCTTCCTTTAAAAATGCAATTCCTGTGTGATTAGGGTTTGTGGAATAATTGATCACATAATGGTAGATGCTTCCCTTACAGAGTTAAGGATGAAAAATATTAAAAAGGTTATAAACTAGAATAAGGAGGAATTACTGCAAACAACTCCAATAAGGGTCCAGTTTTTTAAAAAAGTAGGTACAAAGTAACACAACAAAGACAAAAAGTCAGATGGAAACCTGAAAATAAGGTGTTGTAAGTTACCAAGAAAGAATGAAAAAGCTGGAACTCAATAAGGGGAAAACCAAATTCAGAATTAGGAAACACTGATTAAGAATTTTAAAAACAAATGCAGAATCTTCAGATACGTTCAATGAAGATCGGTATATTTGTTGATCAGTGAACACTGCATAATTCTAATTGGTGTCAAAAAGGCAAAGCTATAATTCTAGGCATAATTCTAACTAGCTATAATTCTAGGTATAATTGTAACCAGTGACAGAAAAGGCTATTCACCTATTTTGATTTAGTCTCTGCCAACAAAACAAAAAATCAGAAAAAATGTGAAAGGCAGAATGAAGAGTTTGAAGTTTGAGACTGATGGAAATATGACACAGGAATATCTGCTTAGTCTAAGAGAGTTTAAATCTTTAGACGCGATAAATTGCAGCCTAGGCTATTGCCGAGACTAGCAGATTGATTGGCCAAAGATTTATATGTTATCTGCGAGAAATCTTCAAGATATGTAGTGCAGATTACTGAAAGAGAGGAAATTTTGTTTCTATCTTAAAAAGAGAAAAAAATGAGGTTTCGGGAACTACAGATTAGGGTTCCCAACTCCCGGACCGCATACTGGTACCAGACCATTGTTTGTTAAGACTTGGGCCGTACAAGGAACAGATGAACAAGGGAAGCTTCATGTGCACATGAGGATTTAGGTGGCGCATAAAACCATTCCCCACCCACCCCGGGTACGTGGAAAGATTATTTAACTGCTTGTATTCTAAATTGTTTCTAAACTCTTTTAGAGGTTTTTGTATTATCGCTGATATTTTTTTGCTGTGAGCCGCCTAGAGTCCCTAGGGAGTTGGGCATCATAGAAAGTAAGTAAGTAAGTAAGGAGGGAGGGAGGGAGGGAGGGAAGGAAGGAAGGAAGGAGAGAGAGAAAGAGAGAGAGAGAAAGAAAGACAGACAGACAGACGAGACAGACAGACAGACGAGACACACAGAGAGAGAGATGATAGATAGGTGGATGGATGGATGGATGGATGGATGGATGGGTGGATAGGAAGGAAGGAAGGAAGGAAGGAAGGAAGGAAGGAAGGAAGGAAGGAAGGAAGAAAGAAAGAAAGAAAGAAAGAAAGAAAGAAAGAAAGAAAGAAAGAAAGAAAGAAAGAAAGAAAGAAAGAAAGAAAGAAAGAAAGAAAGGCGTTATGGTTGGGGTTATCATCTTATAGACCAAATACGGGCATTTTTGGCCTCCCGAACACCTGAGCACAAGTCTGAAAATATCTCTTCCTGTCCCCTCTGCAGCAAGAAGCCGGTAGTGTCTGACCAAGTGCATTCTTCAGGGAAATGATGCCCCAGCTGATGCTCTTACAAGAAAAGGTTGTCTGCTGAGTACCTACCAGGTGGTATGCTCTAGCCTAGCAGGTGCAACCCAGAGCGTAACTCTCCTATTAGATCTCATTACAATCGGTAGATAAAACTGGAGAGAAACGGTCCCATGTCATAAATGTTATTTAAGCAAGACACGTTACCAGTTGTACTGTTGTTGTACTAAAGATTCATTGGTTTTCAAGATTCTTGCGGAAGGCGAGGAGGGTGGAGGCAGTACAAATCTCTGGGGAAGCTGATTCCAGAGGGCCGGGGCCCCCACAGAGAAGGATCTTATTTATTTCTTTGTTTGTTTGTTTGTTTGTTTGTTTGTTTGTTTATTTATCAGATTTGTATGCCGCCCCTCTCCGCAGACTCGGGGCGGCTCACAACAATAATAGTACAATGTAAACAAATCTAATATTTAAGTTTAAGTTAATTTAAAACCCCAATTTAAAAACCAATCATACATACTAACATACCATGCATAAATTTTATAAACCAGGGGGGAGGGAAAGTATCAATTCCCCATGCCTGACGACAGAGGTGGGTTTTAAGGAGCTTACGAAAGGCAAGGAGGGTGGGGGCAACTCTGATATCCGGGGGGAGTTGGTTCCAAAGGGTCGGGGCCGCCACAGAGAAGGCTCTTCCCCTAGGTCCCGCCAAACGACATTGTTTAGTTGACGGGACCCAGAGAAGGCCAACTCTGTGGGACCTAACTGGTCGCTGGGATTCGTGCGGCAGAAGGCAGTCCCGGAGATATTCTGGTCCGGTGCCATGAAGGGCTTTATAGGTCATAACCAACACTTTGAATTGTGATCGGAAACTGATCAGCAACCAATGCAGACTGCGGAGTGTTGGTGTGACATGGGCGTATTTAGGGAAGCCCATGATAGCTCTCGCAGCTGCATTCTGCACGATCTGAAGTTTCCGAACACTTTTCAAAGGTAGCCCCATGTAGAGAGCGTTACAGTAGTCGAGCCTCGAGATGATGAGGGCATGAGTGACTGTGAGCAGTGACTCCCGGTCCAAATAGGGCCGCAACTGGTGCACCAGGCGAACCTGATATTCCCCTTGGCCTTGCCAAGTGACATTAAATAGTTGACAGGCCTGGAGAAGGCCGACTCTGTGGGACCTGACCGGACACTGGGATTCATGTAGCAGAAGGCAGTCCCTTAACAAATACATTTAATAAATGAACTGCTGATTAATTTCAATTAATTAATTTCTAATGCCTCTTTAATTTAGTCAAAGAACATAAGCATATCTTTTCAGATCTCCTATAACCCATAAAACCAAAAATCTTATTCAAGATCAATATTTCTTATATACCTAAAAAAATGAGATTCTACAATCATACCATTTACTTATTAGTGGAGTAACCATTGGCAACTTACCCGTTGTGCACGTTCTTTCAAATCTAGGTCCTGAGCCAATAAGGACTGCAGTTTCTTCTGGACATCCAAAAGTTTCTCAGGATTGATTCTGGAAGAACAGAGAGAACACAGATAGAAACATAGAAACATAGAAGACTGACGGCAGAAAAAGACCTCATGGTCCATCTAGTCTGCCCTTATACTATTTCCTGTATTTTATCTTACAATGGATATATGTTTATCCCAGGCATGCTTAAATTTAGTTACTGTGGATTTACCAACCATGTCTGCTGGAAGTTTGTTCCAAGGATCTACTACTCTTTCAGTAAAATAATATTGTCTCACGTTGCTTTTGATCTTTCCCCCAACTAACTTCAGATTGTGTCCCCTTGTTCTTGTGTTCACTTTCCTATTAAAAACACTTCCCTTTGAACCTTATTTAACCCTTTAACATATTTAAATGTTTCTATCATGTCCCCCCTTTTCCTTCTGTCCTCCAGACTATACAGATTGAGTTCATTAAGTCTTTCCTGATACGTTTTATGCTTAAGACCTTCCACCATTCTTGTAGCCCTTCTTTGGACCCGTTCAATTTTGTCAATATCTTTTTGTAGGTGAGGTCTCCAGAACTGAACACAGTATTCCAAATGTGGTCTCACCAGCGCTCTATATAAGGGGATCACAATCTCCCTCTTCCTGCTAGTTATACCTCTAGCTATGCAGCCAAGCATCCTACTTGCTTTTCCTACCGCCCGACCACACTGCTCACCCATTTTGAGACTGTCAGAAATCACTACCCCTAAATCCTTCTCTTCTGAAGTTTTTGCTAACACAGAACTGCCAATGCAATACTCAGATTGAGGATTCCTTTTCCCCAAGTGCATTATTTTACATTTGGAAACATTAAATTGCAGTTTCCATTGCTTTGACCATTTATCGAATAAAGCTAAATCATTTACCATATTACAGACCCCTCCAGGAATATCAACCCTATTGCATACTTTAGAGTCATGAACCACAGAAACATTCTCACATCTTCTCTAAAAGGCCTACAAAGTCCTGTCTCAGAGAAAAACTGTTTCTTTATCTGAGGAATACTTCTTCATCTCTCCTACCCGTTATTTTAAAATTGAGAAAAACTACTGTGAAATCATATCAGGTATGCAGAGCGTTCCCTTAAAATTAATGATGGCAGCAACAAAAGCTGCAGTTCCAGCCTTTTACCCCAGAAAACAATTTGAACTGGAAGAGAAAAATCATTCTTCCAAGATAAAATTACAGAATTAACATTATATATCTCCCCTTCTACTTATTGGGGAAAAAAATAGAAAACTGAGCTCCTCTAAAGGAACGAGCTCAATATTTAGCAGCAATTTTTCATCCTGAGCTTTTTCTTAAGACAACTTTTCTTGTAAGTGGTTAAAAATATTTTCACTAGAATGTTTCCAAACCTGAGAAAGCTCAGCAAAACTCCAAATTCATACACACAACTGTGCACGAACAAATGCGAAGTAGTTCTCCTTTAAAGAATCGGGATTTAATTAATTAACCTGTTCCTCTCCTTAATATTTCCTCACTGACACTTGCTCTCTTCGCCTCTGCAAACGTCTGAAATAAGGATTTACCCATCTAGCATCTGCTTCTCCTTCACTTGAATCTGAACCCATAGAAACGTCCTGTGGTTGGTCTCCTACTTCTTCTGCCTCTAAATCAGGCCCTACGACTAATTCATAACCACTTTCTGAATCAGAATCTGAAAAATCCCCAAACTGAGCAGGAGTATACACAACACAATTTACCTCCAGAAGTTGTGAAGGCTCCAACACTGGAAGATTTTAAGAAGATATTGGACAAACATTTGGCTGAAATGCTACAAGATTATATTAGATTTATTGGATTTATATGCCGCCCCTCTCCGCAGACTCGGGGTGGCTCACAACAATGGTGAAGAACAATACATAGTAACAAATCTAATATTTAAAAATCTAGGTTACAGTTTTAGATTAAAAAGTCCAAAAAAAGAAACCCCAATATATAAAAAACGACACACTATCGAATCATACACAAAAACTACATGGGCAAGGGGGAGATGTTTCAATTCCCCTATGCCTGACGGCAGAGGTGGGTTTTAAGAAGTTTACGAAAGGCAAGGAGGGTGGGGGCAATCCTGATCTCTGGGGGGAGCTGGTTCCAGAGGGTCGGAGCCACCACAGAGAAGGCTCTTCCCCTGGGTCCCACCGGACGACATTGCTTAGTCGACGGGACCCGGAGAAGCCGACTCTGTGGGACCTAACCAGTCGCTGGGATTCATGCGGCAGAAGGCGGTCTCGCAGATATGAAAGGTTTCCTGCCTGAGCAGGGAATTGGACTAGAAGACCTCCAAAGTCCCTTCTGTCTCTTCTAATCTCTTCTCTCTTTTTTCCTCTCCTCTCCTCCCCTCTCTTCCCTTCCCTTCCCTTCCATTCCGTTCCCCTCACTAGCCCTTTCTATCATGTACAACCTTTGAAAAGAAGATGACTGCCGATAAGTTTCCGGTCACAATTAAAAGTGTTGGTTATGACCTTTAAAGCCCTACATGGCATTGGACCAGAGTACCTCCGGAACCGCCTGCTACCGCACGAATCCCAGCGACCGATAAGGTCCCACAGAGTTGACCTTCTCCGGGTCTCATCGACTAAACAATGTCGTTTGGTGGGCCCCAGGGGAAGAGCCTTCTCTGTGGTGGCCCCGGCCCTCTGGAATCAACTCCCCCCAGAGATTAGAATTGCCCCCACCCTCCCGGTCTTTCGTAAACTACTCAAGACTCACTTATACCGCCAGGCATGGGGGAGTTGACACACCTTTCCCCCAGGCTTTTTTATACTTTGTTTTATGTTTGGTATGAATGTGTTGTTTGGTTTTTTAAATAATGATAGGATTTTATATGTTTAATATTAGATTTGTTCTACTATAATATTGTTTTTATTATTGTTGTGAGCCGCCCCGAGTCTTCGGAGAGGGGCGGCATACAAATCTAATAAATTATTATTATTATTATTATTATTACTATTATTATTATTATTATTATTATTATTTAGCTAGACGTAGGGTACAATATTCTTCTGTATTCAAACAATCTTGGATTATTATTTCTTCTGCAAAAATGAACAGAGCAAGCTACAGCTCTGTTATTTAAATGGCTTTTGAAAATAATTAAATTTCTATAAGAAGACAAAAAGGAGCCATTTGCAGGAAACGGCAAGCTTCGCTGCACACTCCCACTTTATCATCCATGATTTAAAGCCCTGTAAACAGCATTATCAGAAGCGAACAGCTACTTTCAGGGCAGCATATGAACCCATTTTTTTTCTGCATATTGAACTACTGGGTATTAGGTAGCAAATGACAATTAGTTTTGTATGCATGAAGGTATAAAACTTACATCACTGGAAGCAAAGCAGGAGACTATTGGTGCTATCAACTGAGCTTTGCTTGGAGGAAAAAGGCTAAAATAGTATTAATGCTACAAATTTAAACACTGCCCTACTTCAGATCAGCATTTTAATATAGCAATATAAGAACTGTGTACTACAGCCACTTTTGCCAAATGTTCAATGCTTCAAATTTGGAGTATATCTGTTTGGAAAAGTATTGTATTTTAATAATAGATTTTAAAAGCGTATGTGGGTGTTTGGCAGGAGTTAACAGCGGCAGTGGTCATTTTTTCTCTCTCCCTTTTTATTTCTTTGGCTAACGGTACAGATTGATTTTTTTTTTAAGAAAAATACATTACTGATGTTAATATTACAAGAGCACAAACACACAGCACCCAAACCATCCCACATTTTGTGTAATTTTGTTACTGAGAAGAATTCATTTTTTCAGATCTGTCTTTGCTAAACAGATTAAGTGTTGGCAGATCACATCATTTAGCCTGAGGGGAAAAAAAGGTAAAATTGCTAGCAGAAAGTGCAAGAAAGAGAAAGGTCAAATTGTATTTACAGACCTCCGTTTCTCCAAACATTTGAAATAATGGAAAAGTATTTTTGCCTATTTGCTTTTCTAGGAAATAAGAAGATTTGAAATACAGGCAATGTTTCATTTATTTGGAATACTGTGTTCAGTTCTGGAGACCTCGCCTACAAAAAGATATTGACAAAATTGAACGGGTCCAGAGACAGGCTACAAAAATGGTGGAAGGTCTTAAACATAAAACGTATCAGGAAAGACTTCATGAACTCAATCTGTATAGTCCGGAGGACAGAAGGGAAAGGGGGGACATGATCGAAACATTTAAATATGTTAAAGGGTTAAATAACATCCAAGAGAGAAGTGTTTTTAATAGGAAAGTGAACACAAGAACAAGGGGACACAATCTGAAGTTAGTTGGGGGAAAGATCAAAAGCAACGTGAGAAAATATGATTTTACTGAAAGAGTAGTAGATCCTTGGAACAAACTTCCATCAGATGTGGTAGATAAATCCACAGTAACTGAATTTAAACATGCTTGGGATAAACATATATCCATCCTAAGATAAAATACAGAAAATAGTATAAGGGCAGACTAGATGGACCACGAGATCTTTTTCTGCTGTCAGACATCTATGTTTCTATGTTTCTATAAACGACGTGTCGCCAGTGGAGATTCTCATTGTGTTCCGCATCATTTTTAAGTTTAAAAAAAAGATTTAAAAATCTATTTTATGAAGAAGGGAAAAAATGGTCTCATGAAAAAGAAATCACTTTTGGTTTCAAATGCATAACATAGAAACATAGGAGACTGACGGCAGAAAAAGACCTCATGGTCCATCTAGTCTGCCCTTATACCATTTCCTGTATTTTATCTTACAATGGATATATGTTTATCCCAGGCATGTTTAAATTCAGTTACTGTGGATTTACCAACCACGTCTGCTGGAAGTTTGTTCCAAGGATCTACTACTCTTTCAGTGAAATAATATTTTCTCACGTTGCTTTTGATCTTTCCCCCAACTAACTTCAGATTGTGTCCCCTTGTTCTTGTGTTCACTTTCCTATTAAAAACACTTCCCTCCTGAACCTTATTTAACCCTTTAACATATTTAAATGTTTCGATCATGTCCCCCCTTTTCCTTCTGTCCTCCAGACTATACAGATTGAGTTCATGAAGTCTTTCCTGATACGTTTTATGCTTAAGACCTTCCACCATTCTTGTAGCCTGTCTTTGGACCCGTTCAATTTTATCCATATCTTTTTGTAGGTGAGGTCTCCAGAACTGAACACAGTATTCCAAATGTGGTCTCACCAGCGCTCTATATAAGGGGATCACAATCTCCCTCTTCTTGCTTGTTATACCTCTAGCTATGCAGCCAAGCATCCTACTTGCTTTTCCTACCGCCCGACCACACTGCTCACCCATTTTGAGACTGTCAGAAATCAGTACCCCTAAATCCTTCTCTTCTGAAGTTTTTGCTAACACAGAACTGCCAATGCAATACTGTACTCAGATTGAGGATTCCTTTTCCCCAAGTGCATAACAAAGTTATGTGCAAATTGGAAAAGAACTTACTTGATATTGCTGACGGGAACTTTCTTCTGCGACAGCTGCTGAATCATGCCATTTTCCTCTGAAGGGAGCAAAACAAGGAGAGCTTCACCACCTTCTTTGTACCTATGGGAAGAGGGGGGAGCATTATTTTTTTCTCCAAATCACCCTAAGCAATATTTCTTAAGCTTTGTAACTTTAAGATGTGCGAACTCAACTTCCAGCATGGTAGCTGGGGGATTCTGGGAATTGAACTCCACAAATCTTAAAGCTGCCAAGGTTGAAAGACACAGCTTTAAAAATTTGTTAATCCCTCGAGCCACCGCTATATTCATTATATAAAGTTTATCCATTAAAGTTCTAAAAGATTTAATCAGGCTGAGTACTACCCTTGAATAGATCTAACCAATGGTGGTGGAATTTTGCTGACTGTTAGATTTCCTCCCTCGCAGTGATGTCGGGAAAAAATCCAAGGAACAAAAATAAATCTAAGTGCTTTGATTAATAGCCTTATTTAAAGAAAGTCTAAGAGAATTCCAAAGAGAACCGTACTTCAAAGGACACACCATTATGTAGGAAGTTGATTACTGCGAAGCTCATTGGTTACCTCCCCATTTTCATTATTTTTTTAAAAAACTTTTTTTTTCCTTGCAATAAAATGATGGCCTGCATCCAGTGTTCCCTCTAATTTTTTTGGGGGGTGGGCGGAAAAGTATAGTGTCTGAGCGGCAGTCCCTTCGGGACTGGGCAGCACAGAAATAATAAATAAATAAATAAATAAATAAATAAATAAATAAATAAATAAATAAATAAATAAATAAATAAATACTGTGTGTCTATAACAGTGAGCTCATAATAGGGCAACTCTATCAATATCAAAATGCCACTTAAATAGTTGAGCTAGTTTCAAACTAGATTTTGATTTTCTTTCTCTCTTCCTTACTCCCATTCTTTTTCTTTCTCTTTTCCTTCCTCTCTTTTTTCTATCTGTTTCTCTCTCATCCTCTCTCTCTCCTTCCCTCTCACTCTTTCCCTCTCGGCTTCTGGGCAGGTTTGGAAAACTCTGAGTTGATGATGATTTTTAAGTGAGCGATTGCTCACTGCTCAGCTTAGAGGGAACTATGCCTGCATCTATTCATTGCTTTGGTAGCCAGCAGTCCTTTTTATCACTGTAAGAAAGATCACATTCCTGATCACCCTCTGATTCTTTTGAAATTCAGAACATACCATATATACTCGAGTATAAGTCAACCCAATTATAAGCCAGGGCACCTACTTTTGCTACATTTTGCCTCGTTTTCTCTTGCGTCTAAACAAAATTACCAGAGTGCATGGTAATTTTGTTCAGACGAAAGAGAAAACGAGGGCTTTTAATTTCACTTTTGGATTTGCAGGGAAGAGAGCCACAGGAAAGGACACGGGTTTTTTCTTCTTCTGCCGGTGCGCTCCGGTAATTTTCTTTAGACGCAAGAAAAAACGAGGGCTTTTAATTTCACTTTGGGATTTCCAGGGAAGAGAGCTATGAGAAAGGACGCAGGGTTTTTTTCTTCTTCTGCCGGTCGAGGACAAAGCCAGCGTTGGGGGCGGCGGGCGAGGCAGTGGCGGTGCAACTTGTCAGCGGCGAGACAAACATGTCAGCGGCCAGAAAACCTCAAGAAAAGAGTCCCATTTTTAATCCTCTCAGCCTCGGCAGGGCGCTGAGAGGCGGGGTTTTCGGAGTGGGGAGACAAAAACTCTCAGAATGTCACCACCGAGGCATTTCTTGATGGGGCGGGGGTCCCTCAACTTTCCTTCAATTACCGCCTGCTCCAGTAATTTTCTTGCAGCAAGGAATCCTTACAAAATAAAATTACCAGAGCTGCGGGGGGGGGGGGGGGGGCTTTATGGCTGCAGCGCCCGAGCGCCGTCAGTGACTTGAGTATAAGTCGAGGTCAGATTTTTCAGCACATTTTTGGTGCTGAAAAACTCGACTTATACTCGAGTATATACGGTACCACTTTTTAAAAAATTCTCATGCTATTCACTTCTATTTGTTGCTGTTGTTGTTTAGGAACAATGGCTAACAAACAGCTGTTCCATGCTTACTAAGCCAGGCATAACGGCTGAAGGCAGCATCCCAGTTTAATCTACTTGGAAGAAACCAGAGTCTAAAACTGAAACAGATTATGACTGCTTTGGTGCTGCAACCCAACAGGACCGACACAGACTTCAGAGGATAATCAGAACTGCAGAAAAAGCAATTGCTGCCAACCTGCCTTCCATTGAGGACCTGTATACTGCACGAGTCAAAAAGAGGGTGGGGAAAATATTTACTGACCTCTCAAATCCTGGACACAAACTGTTTCAACTCCTACCCTCAAAACGTCGCTACAGAGCACTGCACACCAAGACTAGACACAAGAACAGTTTTTTTTCCGAACGCCATCACTCTACTAAACAAATAATTCCCTCAACACTGTCAGACTTTCTACTAAATCTGCACTTCTATTCTACTAGTTTTTCTCATCATTCCTTTCACCCATTTCCTCCCATGTTGACTGTATGACTGTAATTTGTTGCTAAGATTTCTATTAATATTGCTTCTTCATTGCTTATTTGACCCCTATGACAATAATTAAGTGTCGTACCACATGATTCTTGACAAATGTATATTTTATTTTATGTACGCTGAGAGCATATGCACCAAGACAAATTCCTTGTGTGTCCAATCACACTTGGCCAATAAAATTCTATTCTATTCTATTCTTCTGGGTTCGAAACCAGGTATAGCTATGCTAAGCTAAATTTTCTAGTTACACTTGAGCAAACAAAGCTTGCATCAGTTGCAAGCCAACATATTTTCTGCGAGTCTGAGTGTCATGTACAAACTGGGTACTGAGAGTTATATGTGTAAAGCATTTATTGTGCAAAAAATAAATAAATACATGAAAGTGATTTTCCAAAAATGAAAACTAACTGCTGTCCTCTAGTGGCTTTATTTTGTTTTATATCAAATTTGACCAAAACAATCCTCATGGAAGAAAATTCCGAACCTGTTGGCTATAAATATTTCTGGTGAAGACCCTATAGTTCTACTATGTTGGTATTGTAATCTATATTATCAAATGAACCTTCCATATAATAAAGCTAATAATCTCTAGCAACCCCAATCCTTTTATGGGGAATACTCTCAAAACGTGTTCGGACATAAGATATTGCCTCATTTAACTTCATATTTTACTCCTATTTGATCAAACAAAATTATTCCACAACAACTGAAGCTAGTAAATAAGGTTTTTCTCATTTCAGTGTGTAGTTCAGCTCAAGTGAAAGTTAAACCAAGGACTTTGTCAAAAATTAATTTTCTATTTTGTTTTGATTGTTTTGTTTTGCTTCTTAAACAAAAGTAGGCCGACTGGGGCTCATGGGTTCCAGTGTATCTATTAATCTTGTGATGGCACTTGCATATTCTATTTGGCTTTAACTTTTTCCTGATTTCGCTCAATTAAAATAATTAGGGAAATGGGGCAGAGTGGGGAATACTTCCAGAGCCCGTAGGGTTTGTTAGAAAAGAGTGATGGAAAGAAAATACCAAAAGATGAAGAAGTATTTAAAATAATCATGGAATGTGCAGAATTAGATATGATGACAAGACGGTTAAATAATAGAACATAGAAACATAGAAGACTGACGGCAGAAAAAGACCTCTTGGTCCATCTAGTCTGCCCTTATACTATTTCCTGTATTTTATCTTACAATGGATATATGTTTATCCCAGGCATGTTTAAATTCAGTTGCTGTGGATTTACCAACCACGTCTGCTGGAAGTTTGTTCCAAGAATCTACTACTCTTTCAGTAAAATAATATTTTCTCATGTTGCTTTTGATCTTTCCCCCAACTAACTTCAGATTGTGTCCCTTTATTCTTGTGTTCACTTTCCTATTAAAAACACTTCCCTCCTGAACCTTATTTAACCCTTTAACATATTTAAATGTTTCGATCATGTCCCCCCTTTCCCTTCTGTCCTCCAGACTATACAGATTGAGTTCATGAAGTCTTTCCTGATACGTTTTATGCTTAAGACCTTCCACTATTCTTGTAGCCCGTCTTTGGACCCGTTCAATTTTATCAATATCTTTTTGTAGGTGAGGTCTCCAGAACTGAACACAGTACAGTGATCCCCCGCTCGTTGCGAGGGTTCCGTTCCAGGAACCCCCGCAACGAGCGGGTTTTCGCGAAGTAGCGCTGCGGAAGTAAAAACACCATCTGCGCATGTGCAGATGGTGTTTTAAACTTCCGCAGCGCTAGCGAGAAGCCGAAGATTGGGGGGCGGCGCGGCTATTTTAAAACATCACCGCCGACATGGGGGGATCGCTAGCACCCCCCCGAACCCCCAACCCGGGTTTGGGGGGGTGCTAGCAAGACGGAAGATCGTAGCGCGCGTTGGCTGCAGCGGTGGTGACATTGCTGCCGGCTTGGCTTCGCTCGCCGCGCCGCCCCCCAATCTTCGGCTCCTCAGCGGCGAGCGAGCGAAGCCAAGCCGGCAGCAATGTCGCCACCGCTGCAGCCAACGCGCGCTACGATCTTCCGGGCCAGCCAGGCTCAGCGGATCAAGCCCGGCTCCTCTCGGCCCAGCATCCCGGGCCAAGCGACTGCCTTCCGTGACTGAGCCTGGCTGGCCCGGAAGATCGTAGCGCGCGTTGGCTGCAGCGGTGGCGACATTGCTGCCGGCTTGGCTTCGCTCGCCGCGCCGCCCCCCAATCTTCGGCTCCTCAGCGGCGAGCGAGCGAAGCCAAGCCGGCAGCAATGTCGCCACCGCTGCAGCCAACGCGCGCTACGATCTTCCGGGCCAGCCAGGCTCAGCGGATCAAGCCCGGCTCCTCTCGGCCCAGCATCCCGGGCCAAGCGACTGCCTTCCGTGACTGAGCCTGGCTGGCCCGGAAGATCGTAGCGCGCGTTGGCTGCAGCGGCGGCGACATTGCTGCCGGCTTGGCTTCGCTCGCCGCTGCAGCCAACGCGCGCTACGATCTTCCGGGCGAGCCAGGCTCAGTCACGGAAGGCAGCCGCTTGGCCCGGGATGCTGGGCCGAAAGGAGCCGGGCTTGAAGATCGCAGCGCACGTTGGCTGCGGTGGCGAGGGCTTGCGATGGAGGGTGGAGGAAGCGGCCATGGGAGGGTGAGCTGCCTCAGGGAGGAGGATCGGGCGGGACCAGGTGGGGGCTGGAATTTCTCCGCCAGGGCGAAGGGCGGGCGAGCGGCGAAGGGCGGGCGAGCGGGTGCTGGGGAGGGCTTCTCGCCCTCCCACCAGCAAGAGGGGGAGCGAATGGCGTGGGCAGGCGAAGGGCGGGCGAGCGGCAGCGAGGAGTTTGCGTGGGCGGTGGGGAAACTCCTCGCTGATGCCAGCAAGAGGGGGAAGACCCAGGGAAGCCGCCCAGCAGCTGATCTCCCGGTTGCCATCTACGCATGCGTGCCCATAGAAAAAAAAGGGCACGCATGCGTAGATGGTATTTTGACTTCCGGGTTGAAAAATCGCAAATTACCCTGTTCGCAATGGTCGGGGACGCAATAAACGGGGGATCACTGTATTCCAAATGTGGTTTCACCAGCGCTGTATATAAGGGGATCACAATCTCCCTCTTTGTGCTTGTTATACCTCTAGCTATGCAGCCAAGCATCCTACTTGCTTTTCCTACTGCCCGACCACACTGCTCACCCATTTTGACTGTCAGAAATCAAATGGAAACAGAGTTTTATAAAACCCGGGAGAAAGCATATAATTGGTGGAATGTTAAAAAGGAGTTTTAATAATATGTGAATAAATTTTAAAATATTTGAATTTATTAAATTAAATATATGATATATTGAAATTTTAAGGATAGTAGTATATTAAGAAATTTAAAGGATAAGGTTTTTTTAGAGTGAGTAACTGATTTTAAAATATTTCATTACATTGTTAAATTAGACACAAAGTAGTAGATTTTAAATTGTCTAATTATATAGTATTGCAGTATTTTAAGACATTTTAAGCATAAGTTTCTTGTGTTTAATCAATTGACTTCAATGAGTTTAATTACATTATTAAAATGAAAATATAAAACTGAATGTCATATTTTAGTAGTATATTGATAAAACTTATGGATATTAGAATTGACTTTAATTAAGCGAACTATAATACCAAAATGGAAACATAGATGTAGATGTTATAATATAGTAGTATATTATTAATTGTTTTTCTGTATTGATCTGATCATAGACTTTTTTTTCTGTATTAGTTAGACTTCTATGATTAGCGGAGCAATGGTAGCTCCTTTAAATGTTAAATATTGTTTGTATTGTTTGTCTTAAAGAAAAATCAATAAAAATATTTTAAAAAGAAAAGAAAAGAGAGACCTATGGTATGCTTTCAAATTTTTCAATATGCCCACTGGTCCAAAAATATGGATTTCTTTGAGCCAAAACTTTGCTCATCCTAAATGTTGTTAGAAATCCAGCGGGTTCTTTTACTATTAGCACAATATTTAATTCATTAATTTAATCAATTAGCTCAGTATTTATTTAATTAAACCCAGCTCTATCTGGAAGACAAATTGGTAACCACCACAGACTTCTCTTGCCTTTCGTTCTGATAGTGTGAGTTCTGTTTATTTAAAAATAAACTTTGTTAATTTAAAAAAATATCAGATAGAACAAGAAAGCAATCTTTATGAAAAATACCCTGTTTCCCCGAAAATAAGACGTACCCCGAAAGTAAGGCATGTCAGAGGTTTTGCAGAATTTGCTAATATAAGGCACCCCCCGAAAATAAGGCGTAGTCAAGTTTACATACGGTACGGTGGAAAAACATACGGTACCATTCAAAGCTGTTCATAGCCGTACCGTAATAATGTGGCGTCCCCTGCTGACCCCTTCCATCGCTTTGTACCGTCCAGTACAACAGACACAGTCTGCTGCTGTCTCACCGCCATTACAGTCTCCACTACAGTGCGTAGACTGTAGTTCCTCTGGTGGCCGGAAGCTGCAATAGCGGGAGTATACTGTTGTATATAAGTGCCGTCGTTTGTGTGTGTGGGTGCCATACTGACAGGTACCGTACCGTAATCAGTGTACCGTACGGTACACTTTCTTTGGGGGTGTCAGCTTTTCTGCCTATGAATTTGTCTTCTTTGAGAAATATAAGGCACCCCCCGAAAATAAGGAATAGCACAACTTTTGGAGCAAAAATGAATATAAGTCAGTGTCTTATTTTCAGGGAAACACGGTATTCATCCAGGGGTAGAGGGAGGGAGGTGTACCAGTTCAACGCAGGATATGGGAGTGTACCAGATTTAAATTCTACAGTTTAGAGAAGAATGAAGAAGAAGTATGAATATATTTTCCTAGACTTGGAACATTTCTGAAAGTGTTAAATGATTTACTTATTTCTTGCGCCCTTCACTGTTTCCATCTGAAATACTCAAATAATCTGATCGGTTGCCCAATAAAGATTTTGCAGCTGCCAAGTGAGAAGGAAGGACTCACTGGAAAAGAGCCTAATGGTTGGGAAGTTTGAGTGTCAAGGAAGAAGGGGACGACAGAGAATGAGGTGCCTGGATGGAGTCACTGAAGCAGTAGGCGTGAGCTTAAATGGACTCCAAAGAACGGTAGGGCAGTGTTTCCCAACCAGTGTGCCGTGGCACACTAGTGTGCCGTGAGACATGATAAGGTGTGCCGCAAAGAAGGAAGCTCAGCTTCTGGTCTCGCAACTTTTTGCTGCGAGTTTGAAGAGCAAAAAGTTCTGAGACCGGAACCTGAGCTTCCTTCTTTATGCCTTCCAAGTTTTCCGGCAGCTGCAGCGCCCCGCCCGGCTGGAGCTTCCCTGGCGGCGGCAGGTGAGCTTTGGGGCCCAGCAGGAGGGTGGCAGCAGCAGTGGCACCAGGCAGTAGCCGCTGGGCGGCAGCAGGGTGGTCGGCTGCGAGCCAGAACTCCAAGACAGAGGCACCGACGGCGGCGGCTGGACATGTTGCTGTACGCCGTACATGCTGGCATTGCGTGGCTGGCACTTGCGGAGGCTCCAGCCCCACGCCCATGCCCAGCGCAACGCCAGCATGTACGGCGTCTAGCAACACGTCCAGCAGCCGCCGTCGGTGCCTCCGTTCCAGAGCTCCGCCTCACAGCTGACCACCCTGCCGCCGCCCCACGGCTACTGCCCAATGCCACTGCTGTGGTGTGGTGTACGAGAAAGAGAGAGAAAGAAAGAAAGAGAGAGAGAGAAAGAGAGAGAAAGAGATAGCAAGAGAGGGAGAGAGAGAAAGAGAGAGGGAGAGAGAAGGGGGAGAGAAAGAGAGAGTCTGTGGAGAGGGGCGGCATACAAATCTAAATAAACATAAACATAAACATAAAAGAGAGAGAGAGAGAGAAAGAGAGAGATAGCAATGTTCCCCAGGATTTTGTAAATGTGAATAATGTGCCGCGGCTCAAAAAAGGTTGGGAAACACTGCAGTAGGGAACAGGAACGCCTGAGGGAAGGTTATCCATTTGGTCGCGATGGGTTGGACATGACTTCGCAACTAACAACAACAACAACAAAAAGAGGATAAAGAGATGGAGGATTTGATGACTGAAAGAAGAGGTGCTAAGACAAACCTTCTCAGCTCTTACACTAGAAAATGCTGCAGAAGACATTCCTGAAATTGGCTAGCTCTAGCCAATAAACAACATTCAGACATGGGGATTGAAGGGGGACCGGCCGGAACTGCTCCTCATTCTGTCATTGTGTTCCCAGAGAAAGAATTGCCACGGAAACCGAGTAACAGAGAAAAATGTCCTCCTTTCCTTTCATTTTGAATTAAACCAAATGAGGTATTGTCAGAGGGTAGGAGGAAGGACAGAAACTATTATTGTTTTCCCTCTAAATTATAGTGTTTATTTTTGTAGTGCTTTTAGGTAGATAATTTATCCGTTTCCAATAGATAGAGAGTGGCCTTAGCTTAACAAAATTATACATAGAATTCTGCCCTGATAATTCCAAATGGAGCTTTTTAGAATCTATTTGTTTCCCTCCCTGACTCATGCAATGCTTCTCGGTATTTCCACTTCCTGGATTGCTTGTAGCCTAGGAGGGAGAATGGGAAGAGGGAAAAACAACTCTTTCCCGAGCTTCTTGAATTCCACATCTTTGCAAGGCTATCTTCACTAACGTTCTCTGAAAGCTTCAATCCTTTCCACCAGCCATTTTGCTCAGCAAATCTCTGCCTTGATCCTTCCGGATCTTCAACTGGAGATATTCTCCTCCACCTGTACCTTAATACAGGTGTGTCATACAAAAACAGCTCCAGGAATGTCCAGATGTTTAAATCAGGAGCTAAGCTGCTTAGTCTTTAGTGTCGCTCTGCCCAATTCTGGTATGGAGAAGACAAAATGTAACCTTGACACCATCAAGGCAACCAACAGCGGGTTGGTTGGTTGGTTGGTTGGTTGGTTGGTTGGTTGGTTGGTTGGTTGGTTGGTTATTTATTGGATTTGTATGCCGCCCCTCTCCGGAGACTCGGGGCGGCTAACAGCGACAATAAAACAGTGTACAATAGTAATCTGATATTAGAAATGATTAAATATCCATTAATATAAAAACCAAAAATACATACATACATACCATGCATAGAATTGTAAAGGCCTAGGGGGAAAGAGGATCTCAATTCCCCCATGCCTGGCGGCAGAGGTGGGTTTTAAGTTGCTTACGAAAGGCAAGGAGGGTGGGGGCAGTTCTAATCTCTAGGGGGAGTTGGTTCCAGAGGGCCGGGGCCACCACAGAGAAGGCTCTTCCCCTGGGTCCCGCCAGGCGACATTGCTTAGTTGACGGGACCGGAGAAGATCCACTTTGTGAGACCTAACTGGTCGCTGGGATTCGTGCAGCAGAAGGCGATCCCTGAGATAATCTAGTCCGGTGCCATGAAGGGCTTTATAGGTCATAACCAACACTTTGAATTGTGACCGGAAACTGATGCAGACTGCGGAGTGTTGGTGTAACATGGGCATACCTAGGGAAGCCCATGATTGTTCTCGCAGCGGCATTCTGCACGATCTGAAGTTTCTGAACATTTTTCAAAGGTAGCCCCATGTAGAGAGCGTTACAGTAGTCAAGCCTCGAGGTGATGAGGGCATGAGTGACTGTGAGCAGTGACTCCCGGTCCAAGTAGGGTCGCAACTGGTGCACAAGGCGAACCTGGGCGAACGCCCCCCTCGACACAGCTGAAAGATGTTTCTCTAATGTGAGCTGTGGATCAAGGAGGACACCCAAGTTGCGGACCCTCTCTGAGGGGGCCAGTGATTCTCCCCCCAGGGTAATGGACGGACAGATGGAGTTGTCCTTGGGAGGCAAAACCCACAGCCACTCCGTCTTGTCTGGGTTGAGTTAGAGATTGTTGACACTCATTGACAAACATTCCTATCGGTATGGTTGATGCCATCGCACCAGTAATGAAAATTGAGCTGCGTGCACTGCTCCATGTTTCCGGTTTGTGTGTGCATGTCCGAGAGAGATTTTGCTTCTGCGCATGCGCAGAAAGCAAAATCTCATAAGGGGACATGCATGCGCATGAGATTCGGCGAATTTTTGCTTCAGCGCATTGCGGAAGCAAAGAAATTGCTGAAATCTCAGGTGCGTGTGCATCCCCTAGCGAGATTTTGCAAAATCTCGCCAGGGGACGCACGTGTGCACCAGAGACACAAAGCTGCGTGCACAACACACCGATAGCGGCAGGAGCAGCAACCGCCACCTGAAGGCAACTGACGAGAACTGATGCCACCGATAAGAATAAAATGGAGAAGGATGTTATTATTTATTATTATTTATTAGACTTGTATGCCGCCCCTCTCCGGGGACCCGGGGGAATTAAGGAATTAAGCTGAGAAGCAAAGTTTTCCAGGACAATACAGTGTTCCCTCGATTTTTGCGGGTTCGAACTTCGCAAGAAGTCTATACCACGGTTTTTCAAAAATATTAATTAAAAAATAGTTCAAGGTTTTTTTTCCTATACCACGGTTTTTCCCACCCAATGACGTCATATGTCATCGCCAAACTTTCATCCGCCTTTAATTAATATTTTTTAAAATAAACTTTAATAAATAAACATGGTGAATAATAATCTAAATGGTTGCTAAGGGAATGAGAAATTGCAATTTAGGGGTTTAAAATGTCACGGGAAGGCTTGTGATGCTATTCATAGCCAAAAATAGTGTATTTACTTCCGCATGTCTACTCCGCGGAAATTCGACTTTCGCGGGTGGTCTCAGAACACATCTCCCGCGAAAATCGAGGGAACACTGTATAGCAAATAATGTCCACAAGCAACAGTCACCAAACTTCAAGAGTAGAAAGCAAAAGGCAAAAAGAACATCACACTGCGGGAAGAAGAGGGGGGAAAAGAAGCGGTGGAATTAAATTGAAGTGCGTCTCAATATTAACGGTAAGGAATCAACTGTTTTAGTGGCTCCAACCTAGTGTGAGATAAAAACATTTATCTTGCCTTCAGGAATATGAGTTTTTGGCTGAATTCAAGCTTAAGCACCTCATCAAGCCATGCAAACCTGACAATTTGCGAACTGCTGCTGAGTTTTTGTTAGAAAGCCTGAGAGAAACCTCTATTATATTATCAAATTGGCCAAATTCTCCTCAAGGCAGTTTTATCTTCCTTTTTCTATTTATTACAGTGCATAATACATTATATAATGCCTTATAAATATGTATAGTGAAACACAGTGGTACCCAAGAGAAAACATGGTTTTAAAAAATGTGTAGTAAGGGAGACAATATAAATCTATAACCTGCCAGGCAGAATTATTGAGTAGGTGAGAAAACAAACAAATGTAATACATCAGAAGACAGGCAAAATTTTCCAAGTGAACATTAATAATCAATTCCTGGAAAATACCAAAAAAAAAAAGTCAGGGTATATCTGTACCATGCATTGTCCAGAGCCAAAACAATAAAATCTTAATTGCTGTAGACAGAGATATTATAGATATAACACCAGAGATATTATAGCTTTTACACACTGAGAAACACTAGAAGTTTAATAAATAAAATACAGTGGTACCTCTACTTAAGAACTTAATTCGTTCCACGAACAGGTTCTTAAGTAGAAACACTCTTAAGTAGAAGTGAGGAAGCCAGGCTAAAGCCTGATATATACATTTTTACTTACTATTGCAATACCTGCCTGAACTATGCTCTTTTAATACTTGATCTTTGTCCTAGATATATCTGATACAAACTTGATATTTTAAAAGGACATTTTTCTGCTGACAATCTCTGCTCACATAGTGCCTCGCTTCTTCTGAGACACAGCTGTGGTGCTAAAACGCAACAAAGATATGTACTCAGGAAAGGAACATATTTTTGATGGTGTAAGGTAAGTTGTCACCTGCTCTCTAGGCCAGTGATTTTCAACCTTTTTTGAGCCACGGCACATTTTTTACATTTTACATTTTTCTCTCTCTTCCTCCCCTTCACTCTATCTCCCTCCCTCTTTCTCTCCCTTCCTTCCTCTTTCTTTCTCTCTCTCTCCATCCTTCTTTCTTTCTCTTCCTTCCTCTATTTTTTGCTCTCTTTCTCTCTCCCTCCCTATCTCCCTCTGTGTCGTTCTCTCTCTCTCTCCTTCCCTCCCTCTCTTTCTCTCTCTCTCTTGCTTTCTTTCTCTCTTGCTCTCTCTCTTTCTTTCTCTTGTTTTCTCTCTCTCTCTTGCTTTCTCTCTCTTGTTCTTTCTCTCTCGCTCTTTCTCTCTCTTGCTTTCTTTCTCTCTTGCTCTCTCTCTTTCTCTCTTGTTTTCTCTCTCTCTTGCTTTCTTTCTCTCTTGTAATCTTTCTCTCTCGCTCGCTTTCTCTCTCTTGCTTTCTTTCTCTCTCTCTCTCTCTTGCTTTCTTTCTCTCTCTTGCTTTCTTTCTCTCTTGCTTTCTTTCTCTCTTGCTTTCTTTCTCTCTCTCTCTCTCTTGCTTTCTTTCTCTCTCTTGCTTTCTTTCTCTCTTGCTTTCTTTCTCTCTCTCTCTCTCTTGCTTTCTTTCTCTCTCTTGCTTTCTTTCTCTCTTGCTTTCTTTCTCTCTCTCTCTCTCTTGCTTTCTTTCTCTCTCTTGCTTTCTTTCTCTCTTGCTTTCTTTCTCTCTCTCTCTCTCTTGCTTTCTTTCTCTCTCTTGCTTTCTTTCTCTCTTGCTTTCTTTCTCTCTGACCTTCGAGGCACACCTGACCATGTCTCGCGGCACACTAGTGTGCCACGGCACACTGGTTGAAAAACACTGCTCTAGGCATATAGACTGGCATATAGCTTGACACGAACATAACCACAGATTAACTGCAAGTTCCTCTTTGGCCCCACCACAGGTATTTATGTAATTTCGTTTCTGCATTTTTACATCATATAACCTTGTTTCTCTGATATATGATTGGTTATCCTTTTGTACGCTTTTGGAGATGTATAAAAACCTCTAAAGACAACCTTGGGGTTGTTCAGATGTTCTTTGATTTCTTCTGAACCGCATGCAATAAACCTGAGTTACTCTATCTCCCCGTGGTCTCTGCTCCCTTATTGGCAATAAGTAGTTTTCTCCTGCTACAGAAGCATTTTTTCCCATAGGAGTCAATGTAAAAGCAAACAATGCGTGCAAACCCATTAGGAACAAAAAATAAAAGCTCAGAATTTGGGTGGGAGAAGGAGGAGGAAGAAGAGGAGGAGGACAGTCGCTGCAGAAGGAAGAAGGGGAGGGGAGGGGAATCAAAAAAATCCAAAACTTTAAGGCTTTAAAAAAAAAAGAGGGACTCTGAGACAGTGAGGAGCACACGCCTCCCATACACCCGGCGCGAGGCTGCCTCCCATACACTGGCTGCTGCTGCTGCTGCTACCTGCTTCCTCTTCCTTCCCATGCTGAAGGGCTCCCCTCTCTTCTTGGTCGCTCGCTTTGTAGCCAGCGCCTTCCTTCCCTGTAGTGACTCCTCGGCTGCCCAGAGCGAAGGGAGCGCGTCTTTTCTCTGGACACTGGCAGAGGTTTATTCCCAAGCGCCCAGAGAAAGGAAAATGCTTTGTTCGCTCTGGACTGCCAAAGCCTCCTTAAGTGCCACCGAAAGGCTCCTCTGGCAGCCCGAGATGGCCGGGATTAAAGGGGGAACGGCAGGAAACTGTCCAGGCCTTCGTGCCACTGCAACTATTAGCTAACTTGGCTGGCTAACTCTGGAAGATGGAGCAGAGGGCATGAAGTTAGGGAAAGCAACTCCGTAGAACATAAAAACTCTATAATACCTGGCTGTTCTCCCAACTCTGTGAATATATGTATTTGCATCTTCTGGACAGTCAAACTGAATGACCCAGTTCACAGCAGGGAAGTCTGTAAAAAAAAAAACATTTGAAATCCAGTCACATACAAACATTTTCTATGTTGACAGTATATTCCATATGAGTTTTGCAATCCAGCTCTATTTTACTGGCGTCGTGTTGAAAGAGATGGCTCACAAAGTACCATTAATGCCATATTCTAGCGATGTGTATTTGTCAGATGGAAACTAAAATTAATAGAAGCTTTGTTTCCTAAATAATGAAAGGGAGCATAATTTTAAACTTGGTATGGAGTGAGAAATCATTTGCATTTTCACAAATTGAAAAGCAGTACTGGCTATTTATGATTTTTTAACCAGCAGTTTGCTATGCATCTATAGCTCAGAAATAATCCAATTTGTATCTTGGCTAACTTTTTAATACAAATAGATTTCTATTACAGTATTTCTCTTTTATTTATTTATTTATTTATTTATTTATTTATTTATTTATTATTTAGATTTGTATGCCGCCCCTCTCCGCAGACTCGGGGCGGCTCACAACAAAGTGAAAAAAACAATCTACAACAAATCTAAATTACTGTTTAAAAATATTTAAAAGACCCCATTTTCTAAACACACATACATACAAACATACCATTCATAAATTGTATCTGCCCGGGGGAGATGTTTCAGTTCCCCCATGCCTGACGACAGAGGTGGGTCTTAAGGAGCTTACGAAAGGCAAGGAGAGTAGGGGCAGTTCTAATCTCCGGGGGGAGTTGATTCCAGAGGGCCGGGGCCGCCACAGAGAAGGCTCTTCCCCTGGGGCCCGCCAACCGACATTGTTTAGTTGACGGGACCCAGAGAAGGCCCACTCTGTGGGACCTAATCGGTCGCTGGGATTCGTGCGGCAGCAGGCGGTCTCGGAGATATTCTGGTCCAGTGCCATGAAGGGCTTTAAAGGTCATAACCAACACTTTGAATTGTGACCGGAAGTTGATCGGCAACCAATGCAGACTGCGGAGTGTTGGTGAAACATGGGTATACCTAGGTAAGCCCATGACTGCTCTCGCAGCTGCATTCTGCACGATCTGAAGTTTCCGAACACTTTTCAAAGGTAGCCCCATGTAGAAAGCATTACAGTAGTCGAACCTCGAGGTGATGAGGGCATGAGTGATTTTAATGTTTTGTCTAGTCTCTGTTCTTCTCCTTGTAGTTATTTCCTTTTCTATTATGCTCTCCTCCCTTGTCCCCATCTCTCTATATATGATGGTTATGCTGGAAACTGCTGAACTAAGATAATGGCCCATTAAACTGAAAACCAGCAATTTTATAAAACCCCACTTTATATTAATCAGATCTTTTACATTCAAAATGCAAGAAAGCCATAAGTATACACTGGAATAGATACAGCTTCAAAGAAGTGCTCAACCAGAGAAGGAAAATTTAATTGAAGATTCCCTTGATATCTTGATCTCTAGCCCCAGATATGAAAGGCATTGTACGTATCTTATTTGAATGCCAATTATTTGCCCCAACAAGGACCCAGTATTTAGAATATTTACTTGACTAAAGTGCCTATTAGAATCTCAACAACGAGGCGATCATAAATATATAGTCAGCCAGCAGAATTACCAAGTTTATAATTAAAGCTATTCAGCTGAGAACTCATTATATACAGTAGAACAGACTGAGGTCACGTATACAATGAAGGTGATGCACGTCTCTGAATTTTCTTTGTTTCATACTTTATATTTTATGTCTACTTTATCCTTCTGTTATTTTACACTCTGTTGTCTCTTGATATAATCAATAAACTAATTAACGATACTTAATACAGTAGATGATCGCTAGGTAAATCTGATTATCTGGACCAGAGATTATAGAATTGGTTGCCGATTAGTTTCCGGACACAATTCAAAGTGTTGGTGATGACCTACAAAGCCCTACATTGTATCGGACCAGAATACTTACGGGACAGCCTTCTGCCGCATAAATCCCAGCGGCTGATTAGGTCCCACAGAGTTGACCTTCGCCACGTCCCGTCGACCAGACAATGTCGTCTAGCGGGGCCTAGGAGAAGAGCCTTCTCTGTGGCGGCCCCAGCCCTCTGGAATCAACTCCCTCCGGAGATTCAAACTGCCCCCACCCTCTTCGCCTTCCGCAAGAGCCTCAAGACCTATCTATGTCGCCAGGCATGGGATAACCAGTGTATCCCCCAATGACCACTGAAAGTTATGTGTGGTTATGATTGTGTAGTATTGATTGTTTTTTAAGGTTTTAGTTACAGTTTTTAATTATTACATTTGTATTTGTATTGTTTCATTGTTGTTGTGAGCTGCGCCGAGTCTTCGGAGAGGGGCGGCATACAAGTCTAATAAATTATTATTATTATTACTATTATTATTATTATTATTATTATTATTATTATTATTATTATATAAAAAAGATTTGCCATCACTGTCCTAAACCTATAGAAAGAATGACAAGGTGCTATCTGAATAAGTAGCCTTGTTCTTTCCTAGTTCCTCTTCTTCCTCCTCTTGTTTAGCTGGCCTCCTGAATTGTGACCTGGATCTTAACTTAGCAGAGAATTAGTTTGGTCTCATTCCTGAGATACATTAGGACCTGGAGCAAGGGGGACATGACTGTGGAGAAAGTAACCGAAGATGACAAAGGCAATGAAAGGATAAAGACTAGCATCCCAAGTCTACTGCTGGAGAACATTAGTTTTCCACTCAACCATAGCCTGCTGAATCTTGGCCTCTTCCTTAAATGATTAATTTAACAAATGGTTTTCAAGAACTGGGACAAACGTATTAGATAACTCCCCTGGATGGTGAAGGAATGTAAAGCTGTTTACCTAGCCCACGAGCTGCAAGGTCCGTAGCAAAAAGAACGGCCGATTTCTTGCGCAAAAAATCGCGGTAAACTTCCATCCTTTTCATCTGCTGCTGTTTGCCATGAAGAGCCAGGATCGGGAGACCCGGACGAAGGCGACAAAATACTTTAAACAAATACTGAACCTGCAAATCAATCATAATTTTAATACTAAATTCTACAAGCAAGACTAGTTGACAGTGCATGTGTATTACATTGTACGACAGTGCTGCCTAAGGTAGGGATGTCAAACTCGCATCGTCACAGTGTGAGTCATGTCACATATTGCAACTTTCCCCCTTTCTGGCTATTTGGTCCATGGGAAGCAAGTTTGACAGCCCTGGCCTAACCAGTCTTGGCTGAGTTAGAAAAGCTAAACAGGATCAGACCTGATTAACAATACCTTGGAAGAAAAAAACCCAGGATGGTGGGCTAGATTGAGTTATGAATATAAATACAGTGTTCCCTCGATTTTTGCTGGTTCGAACTTTGCGAAAAGTCTATACCATGGTTTTTCAAAAATATTAATTAAAAAAATACTTCGCTGTTTATTCCCTATACTATGGTTTTTCCCACCCGATGACGTCATATGTCATCACCAAACTTTCGTCTGCTTTTAATAAATATTTTTTTTAATAAACTTTAATAAATAAACATGGTGAGTAATAATCTCAATGGTTGCTAAGGGAATGGGAAATTGCAATTTAGAGGTTTAAAGTGTTAACGGAAGGCGTGTGATACTGTTCATAGCCAAAAATAGTGTATTTACTTCCGCATCTCTACTTCACGGAAATTCGACTTTCGCGGGCGGTCTCGGAACGCATCCCCCGCAAAAAGCGAGAGAACACTGTATATTAAAAGATATCCCAAATGCCGACATATACCATATTCTTAGGAGTATAAGATGCACCTTTTTCCTCCCTAAAATAGACTGATAATTTGGGTGCATCTTATACTCTGAATGTAGGTTTTTTTTCAGCCCTAACTAGCTGCTAACGATCTTCCCAACTCTTACCTTGCAGGCTCTTTCATTGTTACTCTCTGCAAAGAATGTTTTCCAAGTCCTAAGTCTTTGCAAGGTTTTTTTCCATTGCTCTATTTGCTCCGAATGTTTGTTTCCAAGTGCTAATGATGTTCCCAGCTCTTTCTGGCCTGCAAGCTCTTTCATTGTTACTCTCTCAGAATAAAGTTTTTTTAAAGCCCTAACCAGGGGATAAAATAATGTGCTGCTTAAGGACCTGGTAAGCAGATTCTTTTCCCTATTTTCCTCTCTAAAAACGTCTTATACTCCGAAAAATATGG
Organism: Erythrolamprus reginae; assembly: GCF_031021105.1. Taxonomy (NCBI): domain Eukaryota; kingdom Metazoa; phylum Chordata; class Lepidosauria; order Squamata; family Dipsadidae; genus Erythrolamprus; species Erythrolamprus reginae. The sequence goes on along the minus strand of NC_091953.1, from coordinate 20,155,491 downwards.
TCATTGAACGCTTAGGAAGAAGCAGCTTTTTCTAGTCTTTTCAAACAGGTGGAAGAGCTACCTTTAGCTACCTGTTACCTCAGTCAACTAGACACAGGGATACAAAGGTATCCAAATGAAAAAGGCCAGAGATCTGCAAAATGGAAAAAAAATCAGAGGAAAAGGCATGCTAAGGTTTCATGTCTCCTAGGGGGAAGACACAGAAAAATATCCTTTTCTCCTGGAGCTTTCATATCATTTTTATTATGCAGCAATTTTCGGAAAATTACCATGGGAGTTAAAACCAAACCACTATGTTTCCTAAAAGCTAATGCTATGAAAAACCCAGGAGCATGATTAGAATTTAAAATCCTGAAATCTCATGAAGTCTCATTTAATTCAGCTAATCTTTCTGCCCCTGAACATACCTTCTTTCATCAATTTCACAGCAATTTGCATGGTAATCCATTGCTAGGCCTCTTTGTCACCCTAATCATCTGAGTTAGTGACAGATTTATAGTTACACCGAACAGAGTTGGTGCTGTTTTAAACTTCACGATATCTCAAACAAGGATCTCGCCGCAATTTAGATGGGAGTTATTCCCAAAATAATAACCTTTTTATAAACAAACCCCACCCTTTGATCTAAAGGCATCTCATTTTCAAGCACAAGTGCTTATTTAAAGCTACATTTACAAGGTACCTAATCAGGAAAAACATCTTCCTTTTCTCCCATGGAGTAAAATGCTTGGATGACAATGTTTACTATAATATGTTTGGTTGATTTGTGAAGAAAATATGCATTGCACTGAATACAACACAAAGGTATCTGAAGAAGTCCAGTTGGAATGTTTGCCTCTGCTTACACCCCAAATTTCTCTTTGCTTGGATACTTAACTGCTAACTTCTATAAAGTTAGCAGTTAAGTATTTATAAATCTAAGTTCTATAAAGTTAGCAGTCTATGGAGAGGGGCAGCATATAAATCCAATAAATGTAAATCTAATCTAATCAATTGATAAATAACTCTTATTGATAAATAACGTGATTGTGTTACACTCCTGACAGTGCTCTCTAGTCTCAGGATTCAGCAGCAAAACAATTTACGTGCTTTCATCTGCTTTGTTTGTTTTACAGCATTCTAACTTTCTGATAACAGATAGTCCTGGCCTTATGACCACAATTGAGCCCAACATTTCCGTTGCTAAGATAGACAGTTATTAAGTGAGATTTGCCCCATTTGTCGACCCTTCTTGCTGACTTGGTTTGTCTGAAGGTCGCAAAAGGTGCTCACACAACCCCGGGCACTTGCAACCACTATAAATGTGAATCAGTTGGCAGATGTCTGAATTTTGATGACATGACCATGAGGATGCTACAAGAATCACAAGCGTGAAAAACAATCATAAGTCACTTTTTCCAGTGCCATTGTTAACGGTCACTAAACGGACTGTTGTAAGTTGTAGGCTACTTAGAAACGTAGAATATTTTGGGAGACAATTTATGATGCAACACACGGCATGACTGTTATCCCTTTGACTTTTATACATTACACTGGGGAACAATAATTTCGTTGTGTTAAATCTGTGACTTGTTTTCAACTAACTTCTGGCCTCTGGATCCAAAAATAACCACCGTTTTTGTCTACCACGTCAACATTTTAAGCTACAGGATACCCTCAAAGGTCATCCAAATTGTGCATATAAAGGAAAAGTAAAAACCTACCAAATATACAGTTTACAAAGAATAATTTTATTCGTACAAAGGCTATAATACCTACTGCAAGTTAAATTGTGTTCATATAAATTGTTGTTTTCTTTAACGGTATTTATTTGTTTGTTTTGCTTGTTTGTTTGTTTGTTTGTTTGACTTGTATGCCGCCCCTCTCCAAGATAATTATACATATTAAGGTAAAAAAATTCACTTATAGCTTTTTCTGGAGTGTTTAATCTGTCGACATTCTCACATTATTATTATTATTATTATTATTATTATTATTATTATTATTATTATTATTATTAATTGGATTTGTATGCCGCCCCTCTCCGTAGACTCGGGGCAGCTAACAACAGCAGTAAAACAGTACAACAAAATCCAATACTAAAAAACAGCTAGCCCATTATATAAAAACCAGTCATACATACAAACATACCATGCATAAAATTGTAAAGGCCTAGGGGGAAAGTGTATCTAAGTTCGCCCCATGCCTGGCGGCAGAGGTGGGTTTTAAGCAGCTTACAAAAGGCAAGGAGGGTGGGGGCAATTCTAATCTCTGGGGGGGAGTTGGTTCCAGAGGGTCGGGGCCGCCACAGAGAAGGCTCTTCCCTTGGGTCCTGCCAAGCGACATTGTTTGGTTGACGGGACCCGGAGAAGGCCAACTCTGTGGGACCTAACTGGTCGCTGGGATTCGTGTGGCAGAAGGCAGTTCCGGAGATATTCTGGTCCGATGCCATGAAGGGCTTTATACGTCATAACCAACAGTTTGAATTGTGACTGGAAACTGATCGGCAACCAATGCAGACTGTGGAGTGTTGGTGTGACATGGGCGTATTTAGGAAAGCCCATGATAGCTCTCGCAGCTGCATTCTGCACGATCTAAAGTTTCCGAACACTCTTCAAAGGTAGCCCCATGTAGAGAGTGTTACAGTAGTCGAACCTCGAGGTGATGAGGGCATGAGTGACTGTGAGTAGTGACTCCCGGTCCAAATAGGGTCGCAACTGGTGCACCAGGCGAACCTGGGCGAATGCCCCCCTCACCACAGCTGAAAGGTGTTTCTCTAATGTGAGCTGTGGATCGAGGAGGACGCCCAAGTTGCAAACCCTCTTTGAGGGGGTCAATGATTCTCCCAACAATAGTCAGCCATCATATGTACATCCCATCTACCCTTGGTGGAATCGCTCATCTTGCTTATCACGGACTGCACCAAGATTTTCCAGGATGTTTTCCAAGAAGCTGTGTAAAAAATGCAATTTGATGCTCATGTTGCAACCTCATAACCTCATAATTCTCATCAGGTGTAGAGAAAAAACTTGACGTGTTAGAAGAAAACTAACTACAGTTTTGAAACCAGCATGCCTAATTAACTATAAAAAAACCCCTCAAAAATCAAACTCAACAGAAATTGTGTTACAAATTGTTCCCCAGTGTTATAATTAACACTTATAAAATGTGGGGCATGGGATTATACAATACCTCTTTACAGCTTGCAAAAAATACAATACTCTTCTTTTTCAAGTGACTCCTCAGAAAAGAGTACAACATATTGACTTTCTGGTACAGTTCACAAACAATGTAGTTCTGTTCCAAGGTTGCTGGAGTACTAAAAGTGCCAGAAAAGGAGAAATAGACAGCAGATAAAAAAATCAGAAGGGCAGCGCAATGGAAAACAAACAATATGTTCCAGTAAATGTATCTCAAAGTATTATCTAACGTATTTTTCGGAATATAAGACAGACCTTTTTACCTCAAAAAGAAAGTGAAAATTTGGGTGCGTCTTATACACTGAATGTAGCCCCACCCAGCCACTCCCACTCTTTAGCCTCTGCCTCCCAGCAATTTACCTCCTTGCAGCAAAGAGCGCAGAGCCTGATTAGCACAAGCAACTGATTATCGGCCTCCCAACCAACTGGTTCAGGCTACAGGCAGGCCCACGTGCTAAAATGAAAGTGAAACTAAAGCTGCACGGAGACAAATTGTTAGGAGGTAGAGGCAGAATTTTATTTTTTGTGCTAATCAGTTGCTGAAACTAGATGCAAGAAGGTAAGTCAATAACTATAAATGTTTATAGAATGTTGAAATTATTTTTTCAAGCCTATTTTATTATTGTTCTAGACAACTTAACAAAATTAAGAAGCGTTTTAAAATAAATGCTTGATCTGAAGAGACCCAGTGCTATTGTATCTTCTTTTAAATAGCAAAGAATAAGGTATACTTCAAGAAAGCCACATCAGTTTTAACAGCATCTGTACAAGCATAATCTGAAATGTAACAGCGTCCTGTTTAATATTAAGATAAGGCAGCTGAGTTAAATCCTGACTTAGTCATGTTTGAAGTAGATCTATTTACTGGTAAATAATTGGGAGGATTTAAGTGTGATTACATTTAAGGAAACTTTCTGGCATTAATATGCTGCCATAATGTATATTTCTCCAATTCTTTGCTATTTCTATGAGTCGGGCACCCATGTACAAACAGTGTACAGTGTTCCCTCGGTTTTCGCGGGTTCGAACTTCGCGAAAAGTCTATACCACGGTTTTTCAAAAATATTAATTAAAAAATACTTTGCGGTTTTTTCCCCTATACCACGGTTTTTCCTGCCCAATGATGTCATATGTCATCACCAAACTTTCGTCCACCTTTAATAAATATTGTTTTAATAAAGAAACATGGTGAGTAATGATGCACATGGTTGCTAAGGGAATGGGAAATTGCAATTTAGGGGTTTAAATTGTTAAGGTAAGGCTTGTGATACTGTTCATAGCCCAAAATAGTGTATTTACTTCCGCATCTCTACTTCGCGGAAATTCGACTTTTGCGGGCGGTCTCGGAACGCATCCCGGCGAAAATCGAGAGAACACTGTATATCATCTGTTTGCTGTTTGCTTGAAGGCAGAGGCAGATTATGTTGTCTGCCATTGCAATAGTTTTTAATTCAACTATTGGAAGTTTTCTATTGGACACCAGTTAGAGCCCAAGTTGTCTGGTCACCCCCAGTCATTTGAGAAATAAACACTTAGTGATCAAATCAAAAATTACTTGCGCTGCTCCCAACAGTCACACAGTTAAGCAGTCATGTCTCTTTTAAATCAACTGTTTTATAGACTTACTTTAGTTTGCAGTTTTCTGTTTCAAAGTCCAAAAATTATACATTGCAGTGATTTCTTGTACATATGGTGGTTCAAGTGATAAGCAACTATTTATTTATTTATTTATTAATCCAATTTATATGCCGCTCAACTCTTCAAGAACTCTGGGCATCTTATTAAAACAAGGAATTCTACAAACACCCTGTGATTAATCCAGATTAATTCTTCTTTTCCTGGATGTGCCTACTCAATTTATTGGCCTGCTTTATTCTAAGACCAAGACTGGAAACTCTCAGACCATACCATGCCACAAGGAGGTTCAGAATAGAGAAAAACAAGGCAGTACCCCAAATACATATATTTCTTTGCCGATTACATAAGCTGAACTCCAACCTGAACTTCGCTTTTTCATGCACCCAGATGTATTCGGGATCCTTCAAGCTCAACCGAGCAAGGTCCTTCACAGATTTGGTCTGCGTGGCTGAGAAGAGCAGGGTCTGTCGTTTTTTAGGAAGGTTCTCTATAATTGCATTCATGGCCTCAGCGAAGCCCATGTCCAGAATTCTATCAGCTTCATCAAGGACTGGAATCAGAAAAGCAAATTGGGGGAAATCAGACTTTGAAAGTTTTAGTAGTTAAATGATACACAGCTGGATGTTTCACATAATGTATGTGTCAAGGTTCCAAGTAATAGCTCCATAGAAAGCAGAACTTAAAGGCAGGAAGATCCGTCCAAGAACAATTTTATTGGAGATATTATATTGGCACAAATTGGGGAAATCCGAATCTGAAGGTTCCCATGGTTTTCACCTGATTAAAAAGTAAGGTTTCCCCTTTCCCCAATCAGTCACATTGTCCAAACAAGGTGCTGGCTGGTGGTCTGGTTACTGTGATCCTGTTCTCCCGAGCCATTTGTTTTGGCTACAAAACATCCATCTAACAACCGTATTTTTCAGAGTATAAGACGCACCTTTTTCCTCCCTAAAAGAGGCTGATAGTTTGGGTGCATCTTATATTCTGAATGTAGCTTCCTCTCTCTCTCACCCCCACCTCCCACCCCAGCCCTAACTAACTTCCCAGCTCTTACCTTGCAGGCTCTTTCATTGTTTCTCTCTGCAAATAATATTTTCCAAGCCTTAAGTCTTTGCAGGGTTTTTTTCATTGCTCTAACTTGCTCTGAATAAGTTTCTTTCCAGCCCTAACCAGGTGCTAACAATGTTCCCAGCTCTTACCAGCTTGCAGGCTCTTTCATTGTTACACTCTGCAAAAAATGTTTTCCAAATCCTGTCTTTGTAGGGGTGTTTTTTTCATTGCTTTACTTGCTCCGAATGTTTCTTTCCAGCCCTAACTAGGTACTAACAATGTTCCCAGATCTTACCAGTTTGCAAGCTCTTTCATTGTTACTCTCTGCGAAGAATGTTTTCCAAACATTGCAACCACCTGCACAATTCTTTTAATTTTAAAACATTAAGACATTTAAGGGTCTTGCACAGGAAATTTGAACAAGCATAGTCTTTTCTTCCATTTTAAGGAATATCCTCTGCATGCTATGAATTGCCTAGAATAACATATACGCATCAGTTCCATAAGAAGTTTAAAGTTAGAAGGCAGCAGCGATCCTATTGAGATTTCAAGCAAAGCTCTGAATCAGAATTCACACTGAACAGATCCAGGATCAGAGGCTCCCAACAAATATTTTATACTTACTCAGCATTTGAAGATTAGAGGCATGGAAATACGAGGTTTCATCCATGTGCTGCAAAAGACGACCAGGTGTACAAATAAGGATATTCATATTATGGATTTTGCCTGATTCTTGTTTCAAGTCCTGAAAAAAAGCAGGTTGGTTGAGAATTTAGGATGCGTAGTTTTGCAAAATGCATTCACACAGAATTGGGTAAGGGAAGTTCATACATACCCTTAACAAGCATCTAAATCCACTGGGCCAACAAATATCACTTGAATAATCTAACTGCCCCCAAACAATTATTGTTTAAAGGAAGAGCCTACCTTTCCACCAATGATTAGACCTGCAGAAAATTCATGATTCTTCCCCACTTTACGCAGGACTTCAAATGTCTGGTAAGCCAATTCTCTGGTAGGAGAGATGATCAAAACACCCAGTTCGTCCATGGCAGTCCACTGCTGTCGGTATAAAATTTCTAGAGCCTGAAAAGTTAAAAAGTACTAGTTAGGAAATCTATCATATACTCTCCTGGACTACACTTTTTCAATATTAACCTGCTGTTGTGGTCTGCCAGCGGTCCGCGGAGCTGGCGGCAGAGTCAGACATTGAGGAGGCTGGGGAGGACCATGGGCCAGGCCTGGAATCTGGAGAAGGCTCTGTGTTGGAGCCAGAGTTGGGGCCTGGGGCTATCTGGGAGTTCTTTGCTAACTCCAGAGCCAGCAGAGGCTGACATCAGCGAGGCAGAGGAACAGGGGGAGCCTGTTCCCAATATGCGCATGCGCAGAACTGCCAGAAGGCAAGAACAGTTACAGAAGAGAAGAACTATTCATGAGAAAGGCTTGGAGATTATTGGCCCCTCCTATGAGCTATATAAGTAGAGCACAAGGGAGACCTCGTCGCAGGAAGCAACTTAGTTCAGCTCGTGTCATTCTAGTTCAGATTCTGTGTTTTCTGTTTGGCCTTGCCAAGTTTCTTGCTAATTGGTCTTTGGCATCTTGCCAAGGAAGATCAAGGTTTGTGTGCTTATCTGCCTTTCCCCGAAAGACTGTTGTCGGACTTGTTTATTCATTCATTCATTCATTCATTCATTCATTCATTCATTCATTCGATTTGTATGCCACCTCTCTCCGTAGACTCGGGGCGGCTAATAACAATAATGAAACAACATATAACAAATCTAATATTTAAAATAATTAAAAGACCCTTATTTAAAAAACCGAACATACACACAAACATACCATGCATAAATTGTATAGGCCTAGGGGGAAGGGCATATCTCAATTCCCCCATGCCTGACGACAGAGGTGGGTTTTAAGAAGCTTAGGAAAGGCGATGTTATCACTGTTATCATTGTTTGGGACTTATTATGGCTGGGAATGAAAATAATTACCAGCTGTTCAAATAAAAGAGGATTTGGGGACGCCGTTTTGCGCTGTATTATTGATCAGGAAGCCTAGATCGGAATATCTGCAACCAGTTACAAAATTCCCTTCTAAGGCAAACCTTTGAAGCAATAACTCATTTCAAATATCTCTATGGCAAAACTCTCCTTTGCATGCAATAGGACTCCTGATTTCTAAGCAATCAGGCAGCCACATCACTTGGACAAAGGGGCTTCAGCACATGGACTATGCATCTCATAGAAATCTATTTCCAACTGAGAGGTGTTTAAGACATGCTTTTTGTACACTAAAGCCCCCATCAAATAAAATGGCATCACTCCTGCAGTTTGACAAGGCAGAAAGTATCATCTGCCCAGTTCAATTTCTTGTTGAAGGAAAATGCACCTGTCTGACAATTTATTTCATGTGCTTGTTTATCAAATCTATGTGGGCTCACAAAAATTTCATAAATAACTACTCTGGGCAGCATTAAATAATTCATATTTTAAAATTTGACTTATGACCACAATTTTGATCAGAAGTAATTGCGGTTTGAGTCACCATGTGACTTGGTCTTATTTTAAGACCCCCTTTTATGACACTCATTAAAGCAAGTCACTGCAGTTGAGCAAATGATGCACTTCTTAAATAAATTCACATGCACATGTCCAAATCCATCTCATCCAATGGGCATCTTTTTTTGCTGGAAAACTGCGAAGGTCATGTGCCTGGTAGACGCTGCAACTGGTTGTAAATGCAAGCTGGTAATGTGATCACATGACCGGGGGAAGCAGCAGTCATTACTTCAAGGACAGGTCCTAAATAATTTTTTTTCACTGTAATTTCTGCATTGTCTGCCGATCGGTTTCCGGACACAATTCAAAGTGTTGGTTATGACCTATAAAGCCCTACATGGCATAGGACCAGATTATCTCCAAGACCGCCTTCTGCCGCACGAATCCCTACGTCCGGTGAGGTCTCACAGAGTGGGTCTTCTCAGGGTCCCGTCAGCCAGACAATGCCAGCTGGCGGGGCCTAGGGGAAGAGCCTTCTCTGTGGGGGCCCCGGCCACCTGGAACCAGCTCCCCCCAGAGATGCGCACTGCCCCCACCATCCTTCCTTTCCGAAAAAGCTTGAAAACTCATCTTTGCCGCCAGACCTGCGACCACTGGATTTCTCCCCCTGACCAACTAGTGTGTTTAGAGTGGCCTATTGAGTGAATGATAAATTGAATGTTTTTTAAGTTTTTAGATCTTTTTAAGTCTTTTAATCGTAATTTACTTGTTTGATTATTGGATTGTCACATGCTGTTTTTATCATTGTTGTTAGCCGCCCCGAGTCTACGGAGAGGGGTGGCATACAAATCCAATAAATAATAAATAATAATAATAATAATTAATTGGATCAAGTTCTTTTATTATGTATTCTACATAATAAAACTGTAACTGGGAAAGGCAGGCAGAAGCCTCTATGGGGCCTCTCTAGGAATCTCCTGGGAGGAAACAGGGCAGGAAAAGACGGGGGGAGGCCTATGTGGGACCTCTGTAGGAATCTCCTGGGAGGAAATAGGGCCGGAAAAAGCAGGGAGAAGCCTCCGTGGGACCAATCTAGGAATCTCCTGGGAGGAAACAGGGCCTCCATACTCCCTGTGGTTTCCCCAATCACATGCATTATTTGCTTTTACATTGATTCCTATGGGGAAAATTGCTTCTTCTTACAAACTTTTCTATTTAAGAACCTGGTCACGGTACAAATTAAGTTCGTAACTAGAGGTACCGCTATATTAGCTTATACGATGATATACAACAAATATTTCCCTACTTACAGGTACAATGAAAGCCAAAGTTTTGCCGGATCCTGTCTTGGCAGCTCCCAGAACATCTTTACCCTGCAATGCCAAACCTATGGTCTGCTTCTGGATTTCAGTCACCATGCGATACTGAGCTTCCTGTAAGCCTGATGAAACACAGAAGACAAAAGCTCCATTTCAGAATGCAACAAATAGAACAGGATTCCATTTGAGGATGTATTTATCCTTAAGGATTCCATTCCTACCTTTCAGAGTTTTCCTGGATATTGGGAAATCAGAAAATCTTGTAACTTCATTTGTATTGATCTGCATTGGAAAAAAATATAACAGACCATTAAATTCTAAACTATTAAAGAACCTGATCATTTTTGCAAACTAGCATTATTGATACTGTAAGTATCCTATTACAAAAGTGAATATTTTATTCATTTTGCTCTCAGTTTTGTTCTGTAGCATTGTTCCTATCACCCATCTCCTCCCACTTCTGAGTCTATGACTATAACTTGTTGTTTGTATTTTTACAATGTATATTAATATTGATTGTTTCCTGATTGCTTATTTGTGCCTATGACAATCATTAATTGTTATTTATTTATTTATTTATTTATTTATTCATTCATTCATTCATTCATTCATTCATTCATTCATTCATTCATTCTATTTTTATGCCGCCCTTCTCCTTAGACTCAGGGTGGCTTACAACACGTTAGCAATAGCACATTTTAACAGAGCCAGCTTATTGCCCCCACAATCCAGGTCCTCATTTTACCCACCTTGGAACGATGGAAGGCTGAGTCAACCTTGAGCTGGTGATGAGATTTGAACCGCTGATCTGCAGATCTACAGTCAGCTTCAGAGGCAGTACAGCACTTTACCTGCTGCGCCACCCCGGCTCTTATACCTCATGATTCTTGACAAATGTGTCTTTTCTTTTGTGTACAGTGAGAGCATATCCACCAAAGAAAAATTTCTGGTGTGTCCAATCACATTTGGACAATAAAGAATTCTATTCTATTCTATTCTATTCCATTCCATTAGAGCTGTCAAGCCTGCCTTCATTCAAAACTCAAGAAAACCCGCAGCTCCATTGATTAGAGAGAGGTACTTTTACTGTTAGCAGCGAAAGCTAGGCAAGATCTGAATCAAAACATGCAAAAGTTACACATTGAAAGTCAGTCCAAATCTCTCCTCCAAGGGCCCAGCACTAAGAGTTCCAATCAATGTCCAGAATGATGCTATGGGAAAGCTCATCTTTTAAGTATTTCTCACATCTGGAGTCTCAAGACAGTTAGCCTTGATGGAGTATAAACAATTCCACGCAGCAGTGCCATAATTCACGAGTGCAAGTCTCCCTTACAATTCTCATGGGACTACTACACACTAGCTTCGCCTTGTGCACCAGTTGCAGCCCTATTTGGACCGGGAGTCACTGCTCACAGTCACTCATGCCCTCATCACCTTGAGGCTCGACTACTGTAATGCTCTCTACATGGGGCTACCTTTGAAAAGTGTTTGGAAACTTCAGGTCGTGCAGAATGCAGCTGCGAAAGCAATCATGGGCTTTCCAAAATATGCCCATGTTACTCCAACACTCCACAATCTGCATTGGTTGCCGATCAGTTTCCGGTCACAATTCAAAGTGTTGGTTATGACCTATAAAGCACTTCATGGCACCGGACCAGACTATCTCAGGGACCGCCTTGTGTTGCACAAATCCCAGCGACCAGTTAGGTCCCACAGAGTGGGTCTTCTCCGGGTCCCGTCAACTAAACAATGTCGCTTGGCGGGACCCAGGGGAAGAGCCTTCTCTGTGGCGGCCCCGGCCCTCTGGAACCAACTCCCCCCAGAGATTAGAATTGCTCCCACCCTCCTTGCCTTTCGTAAGCTGCGATACTCTTTCCCCCTAGACCTTTACAATTTTATGCATGGTATGTCTGTACGTATGTTTGGTTTTACAATAAGAGTTTTTAACTGTTTTAATATTGGATTGTCATATGCTGTTTTACTACTGTTGTTAGCCGCCCCGAGTCTATGGAGAGGGGCGGCATACAAATCCAATCCAATCCAATCCAATCAAATCAAGCTTACTTCTCTTCTCTTAGAATTAAAAGCGGCACATAAATCTAGCAAACGAATAACCAAGCTATGTTCTAACAATGTTATTTTAAAAACGGCGGTAAGCATCTCAGGAAATACTTGGCTAATCCTTGTTTCACCAGCACCTTCATGAAAAGAAGACTTGAAGGTGATGCACTGACAGTGATACCTACTTTGGATAATGAAACATCTGCAGGAAAACAATCAAGCTCAGAAAACACCAAGAGCCCCCATTTCAACTTTACACTACCAATATTCTCCCCTATTGACCTAGTAATCAGACCAGCAGAAAGAAAAAGAAATGTCAACAAGAAAGGGTAGAAAAATCACTCAACTTCCACATGGTTTGGAAAGAGAGAAAAACTGATGGCAAAAGACAATTGGAGCCCATTCAAAAAGCAGTGATGAACTGGCCACCACACCTACTGATCCTTATTTTTGGACAGATTTTGCTTGCTTGGCTGGACCAGAAAGACTGAATGAGAAACAGCCTTGCTTAATTCTATTGAAAAGAGGTGGGCAACTTGTCCTCAGGCCATATGTGACTTTTGGACTTATTTCAAAGTCTCCAGGCCAAGGACCAGCTGGTCCCTCTGACAAGAGCATACAGCAGCAATGTTGATTTACAGTTATTTACAGAAAGGGGAACAAGGTGGGTAAGAAAGAGGAGGATGGACATCCCCACTCACTCCTTAGCATCAGCGCCAACAGAAAGCTCCGAGGGAATGGACTCAGAACAGGAAAAAAATGTTTGTTACTGTTCCTGTACACAGTAACACTGGAGAATCTAAGTTGAAATTCTGACAGCCCCTGTAATCTTTTCCCCATTTCTCAAGCCCTTCTTTTCCCCATTATGTAAAATGTAAAATAATGCACTTGGGGAAAAGGAATCCTCAATCTGAGTATTGCATTGGCAGTTCTGTGTTAGCAAAAACTTCAGAAGAGAAGGATTTAGGGGTAGTGATTTCTGACAGTCTCAAAATGGGTGAGCAGTGTGGTCGGGCAGTAGGGAAAGCAAGTAGGATGCTTGGCTGCATAGCTAGAGGTATAACAAGCAGGAAGAGGGAGATGGTGATCCCCTTATATAGAGCGCTGGTGAGACCACATTTGGAATACTGTGTTCAGTTCTGGAGTTCTGGAGACCTCACCTACAAAAAGATATTGACAAAATTGAACGGGTCCAAAGACGGGCTACAAGAATGGTGGAAGGTCTTAAGCATAAAACGTATCAGGAAAGACTTAATGAACTCAATCTGTATAGTCTGGAGGACAGAAGGAAAAGGGGGGACATGATCGAAACATTTAAATATGTCAAAGGGTTAAATAAGGTTCAGGAGGGAAGTGTTTTTAATAGGAAAGTGAACACAAGAACAAGGGGACACAATCTGAAGTTAGTTGGGGGGAAGATCAAAAGCAACATGAGAAAATATTATTTTACTGAAAGAGTAGTAGATGCTTGGAACAAACTTCCAGCAGGCATGGTTGGTAAATCCACAGTAAGTGAATTTAAACATGCCTGGGATAAACATATATCCATTGTAAGATAAAATACAGGAAATAGTATAAGGGCAGACTAGATGGACCATGAGGTCTTTTTCTGCCATCAGTCTTCTATGTTTCTATGTTTCTATTAGCTGCAACCCACTCACTTTAGTCAATGTGCAGCTCTCCAAAACGAGGGTTATCCAGAAAGTAAGGTTACAAGGCATGTAGCTCTTTGCGGGGAATGTTTGCGGGGAAAATTGGTGTTACTATCGTGTAGCGGAAAGCCAGCGGAAGAGAACGAGCAGCGCCAGTGGTCAGTAGATCATCTACTGGCGTTGTGGTGAAGGTTAGAGATGAACTTCCTGATTCCTTTTTCCCTCCAAATGCAAAGTGTGCACTGTAATACACTATCTGAATGCTAAGGGCATGAACGCTTCTGCGATGGGTACCAAGATTTGTGCGTGATGGGTGCTGAGTTTTGAATTTTTTGGCTGAAGGAGAACCAACACCAACACCCCCATAAATACTTTTTCCACTTTTCCTGAAGTGGTTCACACTGTTGCAAAGTTAGTATAATTTCCCCAACTTCAGACACCAGGTTTCTTTTCAGTTCCACACCAACCTGGGTGCTTGAGTTTAAAAACAAAACAAGAGAAAAACACCACGAAGATCCAAGAAAATAAACAAGCGGAATCATTAAACAAATCAATTCACACTTCTCACTCAAGGCACAAATGTGTAGGCTCAAATTATCCTATTTCAGAAGCATTGTTTGAAGCCCTAGTTCTCTGGAGAAAACTAATGCTGGAAGGAAAGAGAAGAGGACCACTAAAGGCAAAGTGGATGACTCAGTCACCATGGTGATTAGTGTACCATTGGAAGGCCTGGAAGGGTCAAGACAGATCACCATGAAGAAAGATGTAGTCGCTAGGAATCAAAACTACTGTATTTTGGAGTATAAGACGCACCTTTTCCCCCCTAAAAGAGGGTGGAGATGCCGGTGCATCTTATACACGGAATACAGCCATGTTTTGGCCTCCCAAAGCTCCACCATGCGTTCCATTTTTACAGAAAAATGGGCCTGTTTTTCGCAGAATTCAGGTGCACAGAGGGTTTGGGAGGCCTGCAAAGAGCTCTTGTGCCTGGAGAAAGGCAAAAACACCCCCATTTTTGCAAACAAACAAAAAGGGTGAAAAACAGGCTATTTTTTGCAAACAACATGGGCGTTTTTGCCTAACCCCAGCCTCTAGGAGCACTCTGCAAGTTTCCCAAACCCTCTGTGTGCCCCCCCTTTTTTTTTTTTGCAAAAAATGGGTAAAAAAAACGGTCTGTTTTTGCAAAAAAAAAAAGGGGGGGGTGCTCCCTCGGGCTGGGGGAAGGCAAAAACGCCCGTGTTTTTGCAAAAAGCAGAGCCATTTTGCAAAAAAAAACCAGGGCATGCAGAGGGTTTGGGAGGCTTGCAGAGTGCTCCTGGGTGCCAAGTAGGACAAAAACTATTTTTCCTTACTTTCCTCTTTAAAATCTTGGTGTGTCTTACACACCAGTGTATCCGAAAAATATAGTACTTTACACATTGGATTTGTATGCCGCCCCGAGTCTACGGAGAGATAGATAAGATAGATAGATGGATGGATGAATAAATAAATAAAAAAGAAAGAAAGAAAGAAAGAAAGAAAGAAAGAAAGAAAGAAAGAAAGAAAGAAAGAAAGAAAGAAAGAGATGCAAAGTTGTTCTCGTCAGAAAAGAGGATTTTGGACCACTGAGAAACAGGACAGGTCTGTTTGTCTTTAGCTCAGGTAAGACGTTTCTGACGTTGTTTGTTGTTCAGGAGTAGCTTTTGACAAGAGGAATATGACATTTGAAGCCCATGTCCAGGATCCGCTTGCGTGGGGTAGCTCTTGATGCACTGGCTCCAGCTCAGTCTACTCCATGTGAAAGTCCCCAATAGTTTTGAATGGCCTTTTCCTGACAATTGTCTCCAGGCTGCGGACATCCCTGCTGCTTATGCATCTTTTTTTCTTCCACACATTTCCCTCCCACATAACTTTCTATTAAGGTGCTTTGATACAGCACTTTGGGAACATCCAACTTCCTTTGCAATTACCTTTTGAGGCTTTCCCTCCTTATGGAGGGTGTCAATGATGGTTTTCTGCACAACTGTCAGGTCAGCAGTCTTTCCCATGATTGAAATTCAACATGAGGAACTGAGATCGCAGCATTAGAAAGGTTGAGAACCACTGATTTAAAGGCTCAGGAACCCTTTGCACGTGTTATGGTTTAATTAGCTGATTAGAGTGAGCCACTTTGAGCCTGTTATAATGCACCTTTTCATAATATTCTAATTTTTTGAGATTGTGGATTTGGGGTTTTCATGAGCTGTACTCCATAATCACAATAATGACAAATCACGGCTTGAATTATCTTGCTTGAACGCTTCTCCATCCTCTGCCAACCTTGGCTCCATTCCACTCTATCCACCCCTTCCAAAGTCTCAATTTCTACCACCGTACCCGGTAGAAGTGTGTTGTGTATGTCCAACTCTGAGCAAGTCATGAAAGTTTCTTTGCGCCTCCTCTTTCACTTCCAAGTCAAGGGGGAAGCGAGATTCATTTAACAACCCCTATGACAGTCATTAAGTGTTGTACCTCATGATTCATGACAAATGTATACTTTCTTTTAAGTACACTGAGAGCATATGCACCAAAGACAAATTCCTTGTGTGTCCAATCACACTTGGCCAATAAAGAATTCTATTCTATTCCCGCCTCCTTATTCCCTCCACAACCAAAAGCATGTGGTTCTCGCCACAATCGTTAAGCTTTTTCCCAACCTGGAATATCCAAATTAGTGATACCTAGTAATATGTCGGAAAGGGGCACCCTGTGTACACCCTAGGACAGGGGTCTCCAACCTTGGCAACTTTAAGCCTGGTGGATTTCAACTCCCAGATTTCCATGACAATGGTGGCGCAATGGTTAAAGTGCAGTACTGCAAGCTCCTTCTGCTGACTGCTGGCTATAGTTCACCAGTTCAAATCTCACCACTGGCTCAAGATTGACTCAGCCTTCCATCCTTCCGAGGTGAGTAAAATGAGGACCCAGATTGTTGGGGGCGATATGCTGACTCTGTAAACCGCTTGGAGAGGGCTGTGCAGCACTGTGAAGTGGTATATAAATCTAAAGGGAATTGCTAGTGCTATTTAGTTCCAAAGTGGATCTGGGAGACAAAAGCAATCCAAGGACAAGGCAATCTCTGCCAGGTAGGCACAGGTAGTTTGGAACAATGCAGATCCTGCTGCTGTCCCGCATCTCTTGCTCACCTCTGAGTAGCGCCTTTCCAAAGCGGCGATCGACTCCCGCTCCACTTCCCAATCCGGTTTCCTTTGTTTGCGCTGTTGCCGCACCTTGGCTTTGCGCTTGGCGTATCTGTCCTTCCAGCGCTCGAAGCTGCGCACCGGGTCGCCGCCCGATTCCGACGCGACGCTCCGACTCCCTTCCATTCCCTCGTCCGGTGGAATCGAGGATCAGAACACGCCGCCGAAAGGAAAAGAAACGCGACGCGAAAGGGAGCCGGGCGCGGGGAGATGACATCACGGGCAAGCTCCTCCCTCTTTGGAGGAGGCGGAGGGATTCCCTCTCAGTTCCTGGTCCGTTGGCTGCGCGCTTTGCACTTTCATATCATCAAGAATAACGTTTGGTTCAGGTTCTTACTACAGTATTGGATTGTGTTGCATCTGACATGGTGCACCACAGCCACGTAGGATCTGGTTATTGTGCTCATTGTTGTGTTGCATCTGACTAGTCTACACATTATTATCTTGCATTATTGACTTTTGCCGCCCAGAGTCCTCTGGGGATGGGGCGGCGTATAAGTCCAAATAATAAATAAATAATTTGCTGACTGATTGCGAGACTTTTTGCTTCATTCCCCAACTGAAACTTTTTTAAATCAAAAAGTCAATTTTATGAACGTAGATAAAATACTTGTAAGTTGTTGTTGTTGTTGTTATTATTATTATTATTATTATTATTATTATTATTATTATTATTATTATTATTATTATTATTATTATTACAATATAACACAGCAAACCAGATCACTCTGCTGGATTTCGTAGTTCATCACCAGTTGGGCATCTAGAACTGCTTGATGTAGCGGCAAATTATGTGTGCCGACACAGTAAAGTGGCCTTTTACAGTTGGCAGGTGGAGATTTTGTCAATTCTGATTGTTTTCATATGTCTGCTGAGATCTTTTGGCACTGTGCCCAGCGTGCCAAGGACCACTGGGACCACTTTCACTGGCTTATGCCAGAGTCGTTGCAGCTCAATGATGATGATGATTATTATTATTATTATTATTACTACTACTACTACTACTACTACTACTACTTTAAAAGTCCCTGTTGTGACAGAAATGAATTTGCGTGTGATTGCCAAAGAACTACTTTTTTACCCAAATTGGGATAGTTTACCCAGGTTTGGGAAGCACTGCATTTGTGCATTATTTTATGCTTCGTTGTAGAAGGAATATAAAATACAGATAGTCAATGACTTACAATTCCATAAGGAGTTGGGCGGCCTACAAATTGACTGGCTGGCTGGCTGGCTGAGTGAGTGAGTGAGTGAATGAATAAAAATAAATAAATAAATAAATAAATAAATAATTTGTTTTGCAACCAGTTGAACTTATAACAGCACTGAACCTCACACTGGCTTAATAATTCAACATGTATTTATGGTGGTTGTGGTGTTCCGGGGTCACGCAACCTCGCCAGGCAACTTCCATCAAGCAAAATCAATGCAGGACACCAGATTTGCTTAATAACTATGGAATTCACTTAACAACTTGACTCATTTGTTTAGCAACAATGGCAAAAAATTGTAAAGTCAGGCATGACTTATTTAACAACTGCCTTGCTTAGCAACAGATAGTCCAGTCCCAATTGTGGTTCTCAGTTGAAGAATACCTTTACAGTGATCCCTCTATTATCGCGAGGGTTCCGTTCCAAGACCCCTCGCGATAATCGATTTTTCGCGATGTAGGGTTGCGGAAGTAAAAACACCATCTGCGCATGCGCGCCCTTTTTTTTCCTATGGCCGCGCATGCGTAGATGGTGGAGTTTGCGTTCCCCGCCGCCCACGCAAAGGGGAAACCCCGATTCGGCTCCTCGCTGCTGCTGCGCTACCGAGCAGATCAGCTGCTGGGCGGCCGAAGGAACCTTCCCTGGGTCTTCCCCCTCTTGCTGGCGGGCGGAGCGAGCGGCGGGCATCAGCGAGGAGCCGGGGTTTCCCCTTTGCATGGGTGGCCGGGAAGACCCAGGTTGGGGGCTCGGGGGGGTGCTGGGAAGCCCCCCAGGCCGGCTGCGACCTTTTAAAACAGCCGCGCCGCTTCCCAGCTGAGTCCCGAAGCCAAACGCGGAAGTGGGGGTTTTTTTAATTAATATTTTTTTAAAAATCGCGATATAGCGTTTCGCGAAGATCGAGATCGCGAAACTCGAGGGATCACTGTATATAATTTGAAGCAGGGCTACTTCCTAACAAGCTCTGTAGGCAGGAAAGTTAAGCGCTAGACCTGGATAACACTTGAATGGGAGGCCATGAGAAATAGAACTGAGAAATTAAATCATCACAGTTATGTCAAACTACATCCATATTATTACCAAGAAATTTTAATGGATGTGCCCATGTTATCAGCTGAGTTTAGCTCTAGGTAACCTTTAGCTCTTTATTGTTCACAACCAAAATGAAATATGGCAAAGAAATAATATAAAAATGGCTACAGGTATTACCAACTTTGTTACATGCTAATAACAAAGCAAAGTATACATTTGAAATGAAACAGTAATTGATATCAGTAACAAGAGGAATTGTGCAACCACAGTATTATGTCATTACCTGCTTTTGGGGTGGGGGAGTCCTGAGTGTGATTGTGATCAGATTCAAAAATTGGTCAGAACCCAATTTAGTCATGATCAGAAGCATTTGTGACCAGAGGTTTTACTGTATAACTATATTTCAATAGGCTATAATATAAGAATCTTGCAAATCCAATTGTGCTGTATCTGAACACAAGAACAGGGGGAACACAAGAACAAGGGGACACAATCTGAAGTTAGTTGGGGGAAAGATCAAAAGCAACATGAGAAAATATTATTTTACTGAAAGAGTAGTAGATCCTTGGAACAAACTTCCAGCAGACGTGGTAGATAAATCCACAGTAACTGAATTTAAACATGCCTGGGATAAACATAAATCCATCCTAAGATAAAATACAGGAAATAGTATAAGGACAGACTAGATCAGTGTTTTTCAACCAGTGTGCCTATGGCAGGACCTTGCAGATGTTTGCTCACTATGACCAATATGCGTTATTTACGCCTTGCTGTGGCTCAGTCTGTTTTCTCTGGTTTGCCAACAACATAAAATTGTCCATGTGGGAAGCAATCAGCATGTAGATCTAAACCGTACACACGTATTTGAATACAATGGTGCGTAAAAATTTCAAAGCAATATAAAGTTTTTTTAAAAAAATCTCAACCAAAGGTTATTTTATCTGTTTATTAAATTTCTACACCACCTATCTCACCTGACTGGGCGGTTTACAACAGCATAATAAAACAATATAAAAACATCACATGACCTGATGGCGAATGTGGAAATGGTGATGTTACCAGGAAAATAACTTGGACGTGTCAATGTACAGCAGTCATCATGAGTCAAGCTGAATTGAGGGAGACTTTTCTAAAGTTTGTTTGTTTTTACATATACAACAGGGTAATTTAACATTTAGCCATAGTCCATCTGGCATATGGTTCAGCTGTGTGACTAAAAGAAAAAGAAAACATCTCAAAGTAGGGAATATTTAATTCTCAAACTAAAGGCAACAAACCAGTGAATGTTGTTCCAAGGAAACACTTGTGCCTGTCTCAAATTAGGGAATGATGAATAAAAATAAAAAAAGCTGTTGAGTCCAAGTCCCTAAAGCACAGGCATGCAGTGATAGGTGTGGTTATGCCACACCCAGGGCAGAGTTAGGCATCCAACAAGTGATGGAATACTTTCCAACACTAGACTGAATGAAAAAATAGAGAAATGGTTATATAATGCTACATGGCATTGGGCCAGAATACATCCGGAACCGCCTTCTAACGCACGAATCCCAGCGGCCGATAAGGTCCCACAGAGTTGGCCTTCTCTGGGTCCCATCGACCAAACAATGTTGTTTGGTGGGCACCAGGGGAAGAGCCTTCTCTGTGGCAGCCCCGGCCCTCTGGAATCAACTCCCCCCAGAGATTAGAACGGCCCCCACCCTCCTTGTCTTTCGCAAATTACTCAAGACCCGCCTTTGTCGCCAGGCATGGGGGAGTTAGGATATTCCTTCCCCTAGGCCATTACAAGTTATGTATGGTATGTTTGTGCGTATGTTTGGTTTTTATAATAAGGGTTTTTAGTTGTTTTATTAAATTGGATTGTTACATGTTGTTTTTTATCATTGTTGTTAGCCGCCCCGAGTCTGCGGAGAGGGGCAGCATACAAATCCAATTAATAATAATAATAATAATAATAATAATGATGATGATGATGATGATGATGATGATGAGACTAGAGCAAGGTTGCTGTTTAACTGCAAAGTCTTAAAACACAGGTTGGCATTTTTTTCTGGTCCCATTTTTTAAAAATGTATTTTCAGTAATAGTAAATATCTTGTATCTCTTTGAGGCAAGGCACCCTAACCCAAACCCTTGGCATGAGCGACATCAAGTTGGCCACCTTTAAGCCAGTCATATGATGGTCAAGCCACTCCCACCTGGTCACATGACTGGCAAGCCACTCCTACCCAGTCGCATGGTTGACAAGCCACTCCCACTTGGTCACATGACCATCAAGTCATACCTACAAAATAAGCCACACCCACAGTGTGGTAGTAAAAAAAATTGTGGCCCTTCACTGGCTACAGGGAATATGGCAGCAATACAAATGTACAGGTAGTTCTCTGCTATGTCTAATAGATGGCAGGGCAGTAACTGGGGCTTGACTTGTAACTGGGTTCAGTCATATTTATTGAACACAATATAGAACAACTCACAAATAACTTCAGAGGTAAAACAATTCCTGACAGCTCTTTAACTAAGCAGCTGACCGACAATTCTGCTCCTAGAGCAGCCTCTAGAGCAGTGTTTTTCAACCAGGTGTCAGGTGTGCCATAGGGAAATTAAACATGGGTCCCTAAACTATGGCCCACGTGCCGGATACGGCCTGCGGAGGCCATTTATCTGGCCCACCGCCAGCCGCCTCCACCTGAACATAAAAATTCCCCTCACAATCCCTCCAGCTATCAGCGACAGGAAGAGTGGAAGCACAGGGAACACTCACTGACCAATCACTTTCTAGGATTCATCCCAACCACTCGCGATAAACCAATAGCAGGCCACCTCTCATCCACAGCCACGAAGGTCCCCGCTCAGGCTGCGGTGCACTTGTCATTGTGTGGCCGCGGTGAGTAGTTGAAGCTGCTCCTCCTCCCCATGGTCCGGAATTCTAATCCTGGTCAGGACTAGAGGTAAATGTTGCCACCACTAGATGAAGCCTCAGCTGGTTATGTCTATCCTGATAGTTTATATAGATATTTGAACTATGTTAGAGTGTCATTTACATTTACATTTGTAAATGTAAAAATTGTGCCACGGCTCAAAAAAGGTTGAAAATCACTGCTCTAGAGGAACCCCAGAACACTCCACCCCTTTCCGCCAAGTTGGCACATACGTAGTACTCAGCGGAAAGCTCCACTTACTTTTCCCTACCAGTATGGGATCCTCAGGCAGGCACGGGTGCGTGCGCACCAGACATGTGTGCGCGTGCCTCCGTGCGAGATTTCGCTTTGTGCATGCGCTCAAAGTGATAACTTATGCGGGTGAGATTTTGGCTTATTTTTGCTCTCTTTTTTTTGCTGACAAAAATTGTTGAAATGTCGCCTGCGCAAGCATCCTCATGTGAGATTTTGCTTCGGGCACATGCGCAGAAGCAAAGTTTCACATGGAGGCACCTGCACGCATGTTGGGCACATGTGCGGCCTGCCCAGCCTCCAGAACCCATCAAAAACCACTAACGGATCACCGATCCCATCCGGTACTGAAGGGGGCCTATCACTGGTAGTACTGCAAATACGCAGGATGGCGTTGAACCATCTCCGATCTTCAAGGCTTGGCTGTACTTGAAGGTAGGTGCTGTTCTGGACTCACCTCTACAGGGGAAGGCTCCTGAAGTAATGGCTGTACTGGAGGATGACCCACTATGGACCCCTCCGCTGGACATCCAGGTGAGTCCCTAGGGGAATGCTTGGTAGTGTCCCTATTTTCCTGGGGATGAAGAAGGCTGTTTTCTTTCTTCAGTGGCTGCAGGGAATATGGCAGCAGCATGAAGGTACAGATAGTTCTCAACTTACAACAGTTTGTTTAGTGACCATTCAAGGTTACAACGGACTGAAAAAAGTGACTTATGAACATTTTTCACACTTAACAACCATCTTAGTATCCCTATAAACATGATCAAAATTTGGATGGTTGGCAACTGGCTCATATTTATGACAATTGCAATGTTCCAGAGTCGTGTGATACCTTTTGTGACCTCCTTACAAGTCAATGGGGAAGACAGGTTCACTTAACAATTGTGTTACTAACTTAACAGCTGCAGTGATTCACTAAACTGAAGCACGAAAAGTCATAAAATGGGGCACAATTCACTTAACAAATGTTTTACTTACCAAAATTTTGCCCTCAATTGTGGTCGTAAGTCAAGGACTACCTGTATCTTTATCTGATGAACGCATCAGCCAAAATTTGTTATTTAAAAAATCAGAAAACCATACTGCCAAATTTCAGGCATGAGTTATTTGGGTCCGTGTCTGTTTGTCTATTATCAAAAGTCAGAATATCACCTGAAACCACACAATCAAAAGTTCCTTTTTATGTACGTCAACCATCTTGACACACACACTTCTGGAATGAATATGCTCAAATATTCTATTCCACTGGATTTTATACAAAATGACAACTTTAGGTAGAAACAAATATGATTACACAGTGATTTCCAGATAAACACAGGGAATAACAGTATTCTTTGCACAAATCCCACCCAGTGTATTGTGGTTTTTGATTTTCACTGTGTTTCATTTTAGACATATGATGCAATTATGATGTGCAGAGCAGGTGTGTCTACCTAATTGCGCCCTAGTGAGACACTTAGAAAAATTATAATGTACAATGGAAGGTAAATAACCTGTAGTGTTGAAGTGCGGTATAGAAAAAATAAAGGATGCTCAGTCTTTCAGTGAGAGAAAAATCCATTTCATTCATTCATTCATTCAATTCATTCATTCATTTATTTATTTATTAGATTTGTATGCCGCCCCTCGCCGAAGACTCGATCTTCATGCGATCACAAAGTTTCTAAAAACTTCAATTCTCTTCTTCAAGCAAGATGTGTCAAGATTTTATGGATAGAAAGAAGGACAAATTCTAAAATAAGCAGCTAACCCTTTATATCACTTATTAGGTGGAGAAATTACATGTACACCTTTTTTAATTGTTACATGTACACATTTTTTGTTTTCAAATATCAGAAGTGAGTGTGGTCCAATTAATATTGCCTTTATACCAGCGGAAATCATAAAAAAAATTGATTGTACTGAGATGGACAAGATAACGAAGGAACTACAAGATATGGAGGAATCTGAATATTATACAACATGGAATAAATTGTATGAGTGGTTAAAGAACAAGGATAACAGAATATAGAATATGTAAATACCAATTATTAGCTGTTTGTGTGTGTGTGAGAGTGAACACCCCCCCCCCCCAAATATATACAAATGTATATATTTTGAATGACAATCATTATCTCCAGAATATCTTCAGGACCGCCTTCTGCCGCACGAATCCCAGCGACCGGTTAGGTCCCACAGAGTTGGCCTTCTCCGGGTCCTGTTGACTAAACAATGTCGTTTGGCGGGACCCATGGGAAGAGCCTTCTCTGTGGGGCCCCGACCCTCTGGAACCAGCTCCCCCCGGAGATTAGAACTGCCCCCACCCTCCTTGCCTTTCGTAAACTCCTTAAAACCCACCTCTGCTGTCAGGCATGGGGGAATTGAGACATTAATGATTTTTCAATTATTAGATTTGTTGTACATTGTTTTATTGTTGTTGTGAGCCGCCCCGAGTCTGTGGAGAAGGGTGGCATACAAATCTAATAAATAATAATAATAATGTACCTCATGATTCTTGACAAATGTATATTTTATTTTAGGTACAGAGTATATGCACTAGAGACCAATTCCTTGTGTATTCTATCACACTTGGCCGATAAAGAATTCTATCTATCTATCTATCTATCTATCTATCTAGCTTGGCTGCATAGCTAGAGGTATAACAAGCAGGAAGAGGGAGATTATGATCCCACTATATAGAATGCTGGTGAGACCACATTTGGAATACTGTGTTCAGTTCTGGAGACCTCACCTACAAAAAGATATTGACAAAATTGAACGGGTCCAAAGACGGGCTACAAGAATGGTGGAAGGTCTTAAGTATAAAACGTATCAGGAAAGACTTAATGAACTCAATCTGTATAGTCTGGAGGACAGAAGGAAAAGGGGGGACATGATCGAAACATTTAAATATATTAAAGGGTTAAATAAGGTCCAGGAGGGAAGTGTTTTTAATAGGAAAGTGAACACAAGAACAAGGGGACACAATCTGAAGTTAGTTGGGGGAAAGATCAAAAGGAACATGAGAAAATATTATTTTACTGAAAGAGTAGTAGATCCTTGGAACAAACTTCCAGCAGATGTGGTAGATAAATCCACAGTAACTGAATTTAAACATGCCTGGGATAAACATATATCCATCCTAAGATAAAATACAGAAAATAGTATAAGGGCAGACTAGATGGACCATGAGGTCTTTTTCTGCCGTCAGACTTCTATGTTTCTATGTTTCTATGTTTCTATGTTTCTATCTATCTATCTATCTATCTATCTATCTATCCATCCATCCATCCATCCATCTATCTATCCTATCTATCTATATCTATCTATCTATCTATCTAGCTATCTAGCTATCTAGCTATCTAGCTATCTAGCTATCTTATCTATCTATCTTATCTATCTATCTATCTTATCTATCTTATCTATCTTATCTATCTTATCTATCTATCTATCTATCTATCTATCTATCACCATTGGGACTTGGATGGGAAGAGTGCTAACAAAAAACAAACATTTTCAATAACGTACTCCTGTTGAATTTAGTAGGAAGGGGGTGTTCCCTGACAAACCATGTTTTTTTCCAGAACTGTGTTTTATTTATTTTTCTAGATTGAGGGTAGGGAGACCAAAGGCAAAGCTGTGGAACATAGCAATAGTTATTTGGGATTTGACAGCTTATAAATTATGTACAATAATACAATATACAGTAATACAATGCTTAAGGTATTCTATAATTTGTACATGCTAATTTTCTGACAAAATATTGCCATATGATGATATATGTGCTTTTGACTTATTTTTTTCTGTGACATTGCCTCCCTTGATTAAGCAGAGAGATCACCATCTCTCCCTGGAGTAAAATTGGTCTCCACTTAAATAACAAAAAAAACCAGCTTTGTTGGCTCCATCTCTCCTTGACTCATCCTTAATGAGTGTAAAGGAAGGAATGTGGTCCCAGCTAACATGTGGTAACCTCTTTATTAGGAGTTTTTCTTTGCAATGCAAGATGTACTGCCAACATTTTTTCCAGGCGTTACAAATCACACCAGCCTTCAAATAAGATCCACATTTACATTTAAAACCAATAACCAATTTAATCTAACAATATAACATTTGGAATACTGTGTTCAGTTCTGGAGACCTCACCTGCAAAAAGATATTGACAAAATTGAACGGGTCCAAAGACGGGCTACAAGAATGGTGGAAGGTCTTAAGCATAGAACGTATCAGGAAAGACTTCATGAACTCAATCTGTATAGTCTGGGGGACAGAAGGAAAAGGGGGTACATGATCGAAACATTTAAATATGTTAAAGGGTTAAATAAGGTCCAGGAGGGAAGTGTTTTTAATAGGAAAGTGAACACAAGAACAAGGGGACACAATCTGAAGTTAGTTGGGGGAAAGATCAAAAGCAACGTGAGAAAATATTATTTCACTGAAAGAGTAGTAGATCCTTGGAACAAACTTCCAGCAGACGTGGTTGATAAATCCACAGTAACTGAATTTAAACATGCCTGGGATAAACATATATCCATTGTAAGATGAAATACAGGAAATAGTCTAAGGGCAGACTAGATGGACCATGAGGTCTTTTTCTGCCGTCAGTCTTCTATGTTTCTATGTTTCTAACATTCCAAATGAAACCTGAGCTAGTCTGCTTAAAATTTTCACCTGTATCCTTTTAGGGATAGGGATTCAAATCTGAGCATCATCCTTAATCTTGGATTATTTGAATTTTATGAAGAATATGATAAAACAAAATAAAACCTATTGCACCTGTAAAGGTAGCATCAGGGGAATGTGTATCCTTCTATGTTCTTAACAGATTGGTGGAATTTCACTTAATTGCACTGACTGAAGAATACTGGGACTTAGTTGCAAGACCCTTTACAGATAATTTTTATTTTTTATTTTTTATTTATAGTTTGCAGGGGACCCTATACTATCTTAAACATATAGCAGTCCAGTTTCTTCTTGAGGGTCTCCAGTGCTGGGGCGTTCACAACCTCTGCAGGCAGGCCATTCCACCAGTTGATCGCTCTCATCATCAGAAAGTTCTTCCTTATTTCTAGGTTGAATCTCTCCTTGGTCAGCTTCCATCTGTTGCTCCTTGTCTGGCTCACTGGTATTATGTCCCACCTGGACCTCCGCTTTGCTACACTACCCATGCCCAGTTCCTGCAACCTTTCCTCGTATGTTTTGGTTTCCAGTCCCCTTATCATTGTGGTTGCTCTCTTCTGTACTTTTTCCAGAGTTTCAATATCTTTTTTGTAGCTTGAAGCCCTATTTGGACCGGGAGTCACTGCTCACAGTCACTCATGCCCTCATCACCTCGAGGCTCAACTACTGTAACGCTCTCTACAT
The DNA here is from genome assembly GCF_031021105.1 of Erythrolamprus reginae. Lineage (NCBI taxonomy): Eukaryota > Metazoa > Chordata > Lepidosauria > Squamata > Dipsadidae > Erythrolamprus > Erythrolamprus reginae. The sequence continues at coordinate 20,128,120 of NC_091953.1, read as the reverse complement.
GGGGCTACCTTTGGAAAGTGTTCAGAAACTTCAGATCATGCAGAATGCAGCTGCGAGAGCAATCATGGGCTTTTCCAAATATGCCCATGTTACACCAACACTCTGCAGTCTGCATTGGTTGCCGATCAGTTTCCGGTCACAATTCAAAGTGTTGGTTATGACCTATAAAGCCCTTCATGGCACCGGACCAGATTATCTCAGGGACCGCCTTCTGCTGCACGAATCCCAGCGACCGATTAGGTCCCACAGAGTGGGTCTCCTCCGGGTCCCGTCAACTAAACAATGCCGCTTGGCGGGACCCAGGGGAAGAGCCTTCTCTGTGGCAGCCCCGGCCCTCTGGAACCAACTCCCCCCAGAGATTAGAATTGCCCCCACCCTCCTTGCCTTTCGTAAGCTACTTAAAACCCACCTCTGCCACCAGGCATGGGGGAATTGAGATACCCTTTCCCCCTAGGCCTTTACAATTTTATGCATGGTATGTCTGTATGTATGTTTGGTTTTTTATTATAATGGGTTTTAATTGTTTTTAGTATTGGATTATTGTTATACGCTGTCTTATTATTGCTGTTAGCCACCCCGAGTCTCCGGAGAGGGGCGGCATACAAATACAATAAATAAATAAATAAATAAATAAATAAATAAATAAATAAATAAATAAATAAATAAATAAATAAATAAATAAATAAATAAATAAATAAATAAATAAATAAATAAATAAATAAATAAATAAATAAATAAATAAAATTAAATGCAGTACTCTAGGTGTGGTCTGACTAGGGTATTATAGAGTGGTATTAGTACCTCCTTAATCCTAGATTGTAACCCTCTGTTGATGCAGCTCAAGCTTGTGTTGGTTTTTTAGCCACCGCTGCACACTGCTGGCTCATGTTTAGTTGGTTGTCCACCAAGACTCCTAGATCTTTCTCACAGTCATTTGTGTTGAGTGTGGTTTCATCCAGTTTGTATGTATGTTTTGGGTTTATTGCTGATACTTTATTTAGTGCCAAATGCCAGTTGGACAGTCTTTAACAAGGTGGTATCTTGCAATGCTATTTGGGATTCTTTGGGTGGAATTTGAGGAAATGGATGGGAACTCTGTAGCAGGAACATTGTCATTTGTGGTTGGATTCTTGCCTAGCCTGACTTCTTCAGGCAATGGGAAGAACATGTTGGACTGGATTTGGGCAGAGAATAATGACTGCCTGAGAGAGGATGAGGTGCCATCAACCCTGAAGGAGGCAGTGCTATAATCTCTCTTGAAGAGGCCCATTCTCAGTCCAGCTGTGTCCGGCAATTTGCGCCCAGTCTTCAAATGTGGGAGAGCTTTAGAAAGAAACTAGCTAATCTAATTTGTCCATCATGAAAACAAACATTCAAAGGTTTCAGAAAGACTGCAGACCTGGAGAGTTCCTCAAGATATTGTAAAGCCACACATTTTTACCATTAAAAGCACATCATCATCATCATCATCATCATCATCATCATTATTATTATTATTATCAGTACAACACAGCAAACGAGATCATTATGCTGGATTTCGTATTTCATCACCAGTCGGGCGCTTCCCAAGCACCTAGGACTGCGTGATGTAGCGGCGAATTATGTTTGCTGGTCCCAGTAAAGCGGCCTTTTGCAATTGACAGATGGAGATTTTGTCAATTCCGATGGTTTTCAAATGTCCGCTGAGATCCTTTGGTACTGCGCCCAGCGTGCCAAGTACCACTGGGACCACTTTCACTGGCTTATGCCAGAGTCGTTGCAGCTCGATTTTTAGATCTTCGTATTTCACTAATTTCTCTATTATTATTATTATTATTATTAATTAGATTTGTATGTCGCCCCTCTCCGTAGACTCTGGGCGGCTCACAACAGTGATAAAAACAATGCATAATGACAAAATTAATAATTAGAATCTAAAATAACAATAGTACATTTTAAAAGTCTAAAAAGCAAGGAACCCCAATATAAAAAACATACATACAGTCATATCATGCACAAAAACTACATAGGCAGGGGGAGGTGTCTCAATTCCCCCACGCTAGACGACAGAGGTGGGTTTTAAGAAGTTTACGAAAGGCAAGGAGGGTGGGGGCAGTTCTAATCTCTGGAGGGAGCTGATTCCAGAGGGTCGGAGCCGCCACAGAGAAGGCTCTTCCCCTGGGTCCCGCCAGACAACATTGTTTAGTCGACGGGACCCGGAGAAGACCAACTCTGTGGGACCTAACCGGCCGCTGGGATTCGTGCGGCAGAAGGCGGTCTCGCAGATATCCTAGTCCGGATATCTATACATTCCATACATTAAAGACATTTTTTTTGCTTGATTATAAACTGGTGGTTCTCAACCTGGGTGTCGGGACCCCTTTGAGGGTCGAATGGCCGTTTCATAGGGGTCGCCTAAGAACTAAGGAACTAAAGCTTCTATTCTGGTGCTTTAGGACATATTTTTACAATCCAACCAACCAGGCGTTTACAGTGGGGGTGTCCCTCTGACCTTCCTGCCAATCATCTTAAAGCTCTGTTGGGAGAATTGGCACTAGACTTATGGTTCGGGGTCACCACAACATGAGGAACTGTATTAAGGGGTCGCGGCATTAGAAAGGTTGTGAACCACTGTTATAAACCATTCAGAAGCTACAATTGATCCAAAACCTCCTGACTATAGTTTGCTAACAAGAGAAGTCCACTTGTACTATATAATGTTATTAGTGTCATTGTTGCCCTGGGTATCAATACGTTTGAGATAAATTGAAAGTTTGAGTTTATGTGACATAGTTTTGGATTACTTTAAAAAACATCTCCACGAAATGGATTCTGACCATCCTGTATGATCACCCCTGATAGAAACGTTTATAGTTCTATGCTTCTTGAGATGTGAAAGACATGGATCCAAATGGAGACCTTCTCTGCTGTGGCCTCATAGCTGCACCTAATCCTCAGAGAGAGGCAGTATAAGTCCCGAGTGCTCAGAGAGGAATGGCATAAAAGTCAAACAAAAAAACAAACCAACAAACCAACAAAAATAAATAAATAAATAAATAAATAAATAAATAAATACAGTACTGTAATAAATAATAAATAATAAATAAGTAAACAAACAAACAAACAAACAAACAAATAAATAAATAAATAATCTCCTATCACGGACTTTCTCTAAAGTAAAAATTATTTTGTTTAAGAGGGGCATTGCTTGCCAGCTTCAATTGACAATTTAGTCTAATTTAATTCCCAGGTATTGTATAGATCAGTTTTATATTCATTTTTATGTATAGCGATTTAAATAAAACTAAAATGAGGGGAACGGTAATACACCTCTATAGATATACTGTACATTACATTGAAAAGATCAAACAAAGATTAAACATCTTTGAACCGTCCCACAAGCAAGATTCAGAAAACACTGTACTTTATTGATTATATGTACCTATGTACTGTATATCTTATTTGTTATATGTATATCTTATTTTCTACTGACTGAACACAAAATATTTTGCATGGTTCTTCCCACACCCATCCTAGGTTTATTCTCATAACAGCCCTGCTCTAACTGGTCCAGTTAGTTTTCATTTTTAAAACAGAAATGAAGAAGAAAATAGTTCTAACCCTCCCTCCAACAATACATCATTTTCTTTAAAAACTGCTTCTCTCTTGCTCTAGCTAGTCAAGACAATTTTACATTGAAATAATGAAACTGCTTCTAGCTTGCTTAGTTTGACTATTGCCAGTGTCATTCTGAAGTTGTAGAACTTGTGAGGTTGTAGAACTTCATTCTGAGGTTGTAGAACCCTCACTCTGTAAAAGACCTTGGAATATTCATATCAAATGACCTGAGTGCCAAAGCCCACTGCAACATCATTGCCAAAAACGATTCAAGAGTTATTAACCTAATCCTACATAGCTTCTTCTCTGGAAATATCATACTACTAGCCAGAGCATACAAAACTTTTGCCAGACCAATCCTTGAATACAGCTCATCTGTCTGGAACCAACCACGTCTGCTGGAAGTTTGTTCCAAGGATCTACTACTCTTTCAGTAAAATATTATTTTCTCATGTTGCTTTTGATCTTTCCCCCAACTAAGTTCAGATTGTGTCCCCTTGTTCTCGTGTTCACTTTCCTATTAAAAACACTTCCCTCCTGAACCTTATTTAACCCTTTAACATATTTAAACGTTTCGATCATGTCCCCCCTTTTCCTTCTGTCTTCCAGACTATACAGATTGAGTTCATTAAGTCTTTCCTGATACGTTTTATGCTTAAGACCTTCCACCATTCTTGTATCCCGTCTTTGGACCCGTTCAGTTTTGTCAATATCTTTTTGTAGGTGAGGTCTCCAGAACTGAACACAGGAGTCCAAATGTGGTCTCACCAGCACTATATATAGCGGGATCATAATCTCTCTCTTCCTGCTTGTTATACCTCTAGCTATGCAGCCAAGCATCCTACTTGCTTTCCCTACTGCCTGACCGCACTGTTCACCCATTTTGAGACGGTCTGAAATCACTACCCCTAAATCCTTTTCTTCTGAAGTTTTTGTATATAAATATTGTTATATATTTGTATACTATCAATATGCACTTGACAAAACAAACAAATAAATAAATAAATAGATCTTTGAGGAAAATACATTTAAGTTTCAATAATGAGAAAGCTGATGCTTTTTTGAGTGCTGACTATATCAAGCCAACAACTCAGTAATTTTTTAGTTAGAATATTCATCAGAGGAATGTCTTACAATAGTATATGTTACATACTGGTGAAACAGAAATTTGGCCTGAGTTAAATACCAAAGTACTGTAGCACTTCCTTCTCAATTCATGTAAAGCAGCTGGGGGGGTTGTTAGTTTATTTTATGTACATGTTGAAGCTAACTTTGAAAGAAGGGATGGCAAAACAACTTCCCAGTCTGGTTTAGAAGGTTAAAAACAAGTTGGATTATGGAGAGAAAGGTAAAGTGTTGATGAAAAGCATAATTAATCTCCACAATTACAGTCCTGATTCCATCTGCTAAGTACTACAACACCTCGAAGGCACGTGTAAATTATAACACTGGGCCCTGAGCAACTGCTCACTATAGAAATATATCAAAATATACCCATATGCCATTTAAGATTGGCATATGGGTATACATTATCTTGATATAATAAGAGTTACAGTGGGGGGACAGCATTTTATGGATCAAAAAATGCTTCAAGAGTTTGGGTTGCTGCAAATAGTGGTCAACAACTTTCACAACTGTCCTCATTTTTCCATGTTATAATCTTAGCCTTTCGGTGTGGATTCTACACTGCTCAAAAAAATAAAGGGAACACTCAAAGAACACTTACTAGATCTGGTTTTTTTTAAATTAAAATTTTTTATTGGTTTATTTACTAAATTAACAACAAACAAAAAATACTTTAAAAAAACGTGCCCAACACCAATAAAAACCCACCCCCATTTAGGAGGTTATATTATTTACAATAAGTTTCAATTTCTTCCTTAGCTCCGGTTTACATTTCTTTACATACAAAAAGTGATTGGAATTTATTTTTCACCTTGTCGTCATAAATTCTACTTAAGATATAATTTTTCACCTTATTCCATCGTGCCATCAGCTTCTCCAATTTATTTTCATCAGTTATTTAATTTTATTTCCATAATTTCGAAGTGGATGTGGTCCACCATGTACCAGTACCAATTCTGGATTGTCCATTTATTGCTATCTTTCCACCCTAATACCACTACTGCTTGAGCGCTTTCCAAAGCTGCTGTTTTGATTTCTTTAAATTCTCGTAATTCCCCATATTTAACTAGTATTGCTAATTCTTTTGTAATTATCCAATTAATGTTTAGCATATTATTTATTTCATTCTGTACTTCCTTCCAAAATTTTTGAACTTCAACACATTCCCAGAGCATATGCATAAAAACTCCTTTTATTTGGCAACCATGCCAGCAATTTCCTTTCCCTTTCTCTGGAAGTGTGCTAGTTTTACTGGCGTGAAATACCATGTATGTAAAATTTTCCTTCTCATCTCTCTAATTCCTTCCTAGATCTGAATGAATGAAATATTCTCATTGAATACTTTCTTCTGTACAAAGTTGAATGTGCTGACAACATGTGAAATTTATTATCAATCAGTTGTTGCTTCCTAAGTGGACAATTTGATTTCACAGAAGTTTGATTTACTTGGAGTTATATTGTGTTGTTTAAGTATTCCCTTTATTTTTTTTGAGCAGTATATTTTCCTACATTGTTCTTCATATTAATTTTACAACGACCCCTCGCATCCTGGACATAAACTGTTTCAACTCCTACCCTCAAAACCTCGCTACAGAGCACTGCACACCAAGACTAGACACAAGAACGGTTTTTCCCCGAACGCCATCACTCTACTAAACAAATAATTCCCTCAACACTGTCAGACTTTTTACTAAATCTGCACTTCTATTCTACTAGTTTGTCTCATCATTCCTATCATCCTTTTCCTCCCACTTAGAACTGCTTATATCCTAATATTTTTATTAATATTGATTGTTTCTTCATTGCTTATTTGACCCCTATGACAATCATTAAGTGTTGTACCACATGATTCTTCACAAATGTATCTTTTTCTTTTACGTACACTGAGAGCATATGCACCAAGACAAATTCCTCATGTGTCCAATCACACTTGGCCAATAAAATTCTATTCTATTCTATTCAGACCTTAGAGACTTATTCTTATGAATGGCTGCAAATATCCCTGCACTTATGTATATTTTTCTCTAACACCACAAGCAAGAAAAAAACCCATAGAACGTGCCATATAATAAAGTATTTGTAAGCTTAGATTTATAGCGGCATCTGTGAATAAGTGATGTGTTATTGTGGTTAAACAATACAAATACTAAATACTCATTCCATCAAGGGCTTTCTTGCCATTTCTATTTTTAGTATAGAACCAAGGAGTACTACATATTTACATTTGTTCCATAGTGTAACTTTTCCTGTAATTTAATTAATTGATTTAATTAAACTTGTCTTGCACATTATCTTGTAATTATCACAGTTATCTCCCAGAGCAATTAATTCAAACAGGAACAGACTGGATTCTACAGTTCTTCAGCACCTCTGGGCCAATTGCTGTGAGGTTATCACAATTTTTCGCTTTTCTTACAATTTTTCTGTACTAGCTTTTTTTCTTTTCACAACATTGGCGTTCTTGCAACTTTCACTATAGAATATAAAACCCTCCGTTTACAGCACTGTATTAAACAGGAAAGCCTAAGAATAAAGCTAGATGGCTCATTGATTGATATTACTGTGTCTATCTTAGCACCTGCTTTAGTAACATTAAACTATATGTGGGGCTATTTATCCCCTTAAATTTTTTATCCAGTTGTTGAGGCTAGTTTTATGTGATTTTAAAAAGTATTACAGACCTTTGACAGAAACCAATCCATACACTCTTCAAATTTAGACATTAAAATTGAAGAGTCTGCAAGTTACCTTGGGTTCTGTAAAGGTCTGCAGTATTTTCTATGTCTGGGAAAATGCATCTAACCATATTGATCATTAAAGTTTTAAAAATACTTTAAAAAAATAGAGGTCCCTGCACAGAATAATGTTTTAAAACATAAATATGAGATCCCCCCCCCCCCTTCTAATCAGCTATTGCTTGGAAGAAACAGGCAAAAAAAACCTGCATCTTTCTGGGGCAAAATAAATGTTAACTTGCGTGCTAGTTGAGTAATTTTGAGAGGTGAAGTCCACATGTGTTAATGTGGCCAAGTTTGAAAAATACTGCTTTAGAACCATTTTCTATGTAAGCCTAAGATATTTCTAAATAATAATAATAATAATTTATTAGATTTGCATGCCCCCCTCTCGGCAGACTCGGATATACAGTATAACAATATCAAAATGAACAGCTCTAACTTTCCAATGGTTCTGAACCTTTCTAATGTCGTGGCCCTTTAATACAGTGGTGACCCCCAACCATAAGTCTAGCACCAATTCTCCCAACAGAGCTTTTAGCTGATTGGCAGGAAGGTCAAAGGGATACCCTCACTGCAAACTCCTGATTGGTCGGATTGTAAAAATATGTTCCAAAGCACCAGAATAGAAGCTTTAGTTCCTAATACCATGGGAAATTTGTCTTTTCCCATGGTCTTAGGTGACCCCTGTGAAACGGTCATTCGACCCCCAAAGTAGTTCCACCTCCCCAAGTTGAGAACCACTGTTCTACCCCTCTAATTAATCACTTTTTTCGGTGCTGTTGTAACTTCAGACGGTCACTAAATGAAACATTGTAAGTCAAGGACTACCTGTACTCATGAGTTCTGAGAATTGATGCACCCAGGCGGCGATGATTATTTATTTTTATTTATTTATTTGTTTTGTCAAGTACATATTGAGAGTATGTAAAGATATAATATTCATATACATGATACTAGTTAAAAAGAAGAAGAAACATTAAGACAGGGGATGGAAGGCACACTGATGCACTTATGTTAAACCATGATCCAACCTTTTTACAAGCCAGTAATCCAGTTCATATAGAAATTCAGGGTATTATGGCTTAATTTCTACCATAGCTATTTGACTTTTTCCCAAGTTTTTTTGAATGTTAAAAATAAAACTAAAACTTATGCCACTGATATAAACTTACATTCACTCGTCTGGTCTACCATGCCAGTATATTTATCTCTCACAGCTTTACCAATGTGCCGGCCGGAGCCAAAGCAAACATTTCTGTCCCAGAGCCTTTAAAAAAGCAAATATTTGAGAAGGAGAAAAGCCTCGACCCAGAGACACCTCGAGAAAAGGGAGATCCCGCCCCTCTCCGAGTCAGCGATTGGCGCGTTCCGACTTTCGGATTCAAAGCGCCAATCGCTGGGATACGTCCAGCGGGCTGTCAATCGGCGCAGGTGTCTCTCCCCGGGCAGGTAAGGGCTGGGCGCGTTGACTACCGGCTTTAATTCGCGAGGAAGAGCGAGCCAACTCCGGCCGACCCGTCGCCTCTTTAATTCACTGGTCGGATCCGAAGCGGCGCTTTCCAGGCCGGGCCATGCCGGTGACGCAACGCGAGAGTCAAAGGTGAACGTCCCCGGAGCGCCAAAACCCAGAATGAGTCGCTCGTCGCGCGGCGTAGATTTGAGTTTCTTAAATGGCGAGGAAGCTCGGCAGATCCTCAAGGTGTTGGAGCGGGACTCGCAACTCAAGAAAGCCGAGAAAGAAAGGCTGAGGTAGGAGATCCTCTCTTGGCGGGTCGCTTTTATTTTTGCAGTTCTGCACCAAACGAAAGTCTTTGCAAACCTGTTGCCTTTTCCCGCCCCAAAATGTGGAAAGCTTCATCCTATCCATCTGGAGGGCAGAAGAAGGTGCCCTTCGCAAGAAGCATGGCCAGGAGATACTGTCTAATAGGACCCAGAACAGACCCTGTTCTGGGTCCTATTCTTTTTAATATGTTTGTGAGTGACATAGGGGAAGGTTTGCCTATTTGCCGATGACTCTAAAGTGTGCAATAGGGTTGATATTCCTGGAGTCGTCTGTAATATGGTAAATGATTTAGCTTTATTAGATAAATGGTCAAAGCAATGGAAACTGCAGTTTAATGTTTCCAAATGTAAAATAATGCACTTGGGGAAAAGGAATCCTCAATCTGAGTATTGTATTGGCAGTTCTGTGTTAGCAAAAACTTCAGAAGAGAAGGATTTAGGGGTAGTGATTTCTGACAGTATCAAAATGGGTGAGCAGTGTGGTCGGGCGGTAGGAAAAGCAAGTAGGATGCTTGGCTGCATAGCTAGAGGTATAACAAGGAGGAAGAGGGAGATTGTGATCCCGCTATATAGAGCGCTGGTGAGACCACATTTGGAATACAGTACTGTGTTCAGTTCTGGAGACCTCGCCTACAAAAAGATATTGACAAAATTGAACGGGTCCAAAGACGGGCTACAAGAATGGTGGAAGGTCTTAAGCGTAAAACGTATCAGGAAAGACTTAATGAACTCAATCTGCATAGTCTGGAGGACAGAAGGAAAAGGGGGAACATGATCGAACCTTTTAAATATGTCAAAGCGTTAAATAAGGTTCAGGAGGGAAGTGTTTTTAATAGGAAAGTGAACACAAGAACAAGGGGGCACAACATGAGAAAATATTATTTTACTGAAATAGTAGATCCTTGGAACAAACTTCCAGCAGACGTGGTTGGTAAATCCACAGTAACTGAATTTAAACATGCCTGGGATAAACATAGATCCATCCTAAGATAAAATACAAAAAATAGTATAAGGGCAGACTAGATGGATCATGAGGTCTTTTTCTGCCGTCAGTCTTCTGTGTCTATGTTTCTAAATCATAAACCTTTTAGGACAGTGTTTCCCAACCTTGGTAACTTGAAGATATCTGGACTTCAATTCCCAGAACTTCCAAAGAGCTTCAAGTTGCCAAGGTTGGAAAACACTGTTTTAGGATACAGGGTAATGGCTATTTGGATCTCACCTTGGTCCTTCCTTAGCATTGGAGAATAATAATAATAATAATAATAATAATAATAATAATAATAATAATAAAGTAGTAGTAGTAGTAGTAGTAGATTAAGAAAATAGGTCGTGTTCCTAAGCAGAATTTCAATATTTGGTGACTTTTGTTTCCAGGTGGGTTTTTTTCCCTAGATAAATCTTTAATTTTCAGTTCAGATTATTACAGTGATCCCTCGTTTTTCGCGGGGGATGCGTTCCAAGACACACACACACACACACCCCGTGAAAAACGAATTTCCGTGGAGGAAAGATATATTTTTATGTATTTAACGAATATTTGGACTTTTAAAAAAACCCCTTTGCATTAAACAGTCACTCTATAATGTTTCTCAGCTGGAACTACATGTGATATCCTACTAGTTTCTTTAATAGAGTACAGTAGTACTGTAGAAGAATTTTATGAATTTTTATTGGAATTCAACTTTTTAATGGATTTAAGTCCCCTTTGAAAACCGGTGAAATAGTGAATCCGCGAAAGATGAACCACGAAGTAGTAACCACGAAGTAGCAGGATACAGTGGGATTACTGTATCCTGAATGCATAGTTTTAATTTCCATTTTTCAGGAAAGCATATCAAATGTTATTCCAGGACATTGACATCCAAATATACGATTACTTTGGACCCTAAAAGTCCTTAGGCTTGTTTTTTTTCCCTTCAAAGTGCCTATTACAGTTCTACATCTCAAAGAGATTCCCATCCTATGGATTTCTGCAGGGGACCATCATTTTTTCCCTTATCACCATTCACCAGATTCCTTCAAACCAGTCCTATTTCTATGAACTTTATCTTGTGCCGATTCTAAAAATGCATCCTATGTGAAATCTAGAAGCAGGCAATTTTTCTGTTAATTTCATTTTTTAAAAAAATATTGTCTTAAAGTAATAATAATAATAATAATAATAATAATAATAATAATAATAATAACAACAAAAACAACAACAACAATAACAACAACAACAGAGTTGGAAGGGACCTTGGAGGTCTTCTAGTCCAACCCCCTGCTTAGGCAGGAAACCCTGCACTACTTCATACAGATGGTTATCCAACATCTGCTTAAAAACTTCCAGTGTTGGGGCATTCACAATTTATGCAGTCAAGCTGTTCCACTGATCAACCGTTCTGACTGTCAGGAAATTTCTCCTTAGTACTAAGTTACTTCTCTCCTTGTTTAGTTTCCACCTATTGCTTTTTGTTCTTCCCTCAGGTGCTTTGGAGAATAGATTGACTCCTTCTTCTTTGTGGCAACCCCTGCGATACTGGAACACTGCTATCATGTCTCCCCTGGTCCTTCTTTGCATTAAACTGAACATTATTTATTTATTATATATTTATTTATTGAATTTATATGCCACTCCTCTCCGAGGACTCGGGACAGTTTACAACATATAAAAAGAAAACAATACAATATAGTAGCCTACATCCAATTAATTTAAAACTAAATATACTAATCTATAATCCCCAATTTTATTAAAAACCAGTCAAACCCACTCATACTATACGTGACATTCATTGGCTAGGAGACTAGAGTCTAATCGCCCCAAGCCTGGCAACACAGGTGAGTCTTAAGACTCTTGCGGAAGGTGAGGAGGGTAGGGGCAGTACAAATCTCCACAGGGAGCTGATTCCAGAGGACCGGAGCCCCCACAGAGAAGGCTCTTCCCCTACCTACCAAGCGACATTGTCTAGTTGATGGGACCTAAAGAAGGCCAACTCTATGGGACCTAACTGGTCGCTGGGACTCATATAGCAGAAGACGGTCCTGCAAATTATCTGGCCTGATGCCATGTAGGGCTTTAGTTCCTCTGATTTATTTATTTATTATTCGTGAACCGTGGGTGCTTTTGCTCAGCTGTGGATTGCTTCACTCCAGTCTGACTTGGACTTAACATTCTGAGTTGCCTGATTTGAGCATATTATTTCCTCTAGGAGAAAGATAAAATTGTTAAGTTAGAAAATAAACTGTATTGGTCTTGAGGCAATACAGGCAGATTTTTCAGCTGCTTGGCAATTTGATAGTATTTCTGAAAGTAAAAGTAGAGCCGCAAAGAACGACAGAATAGAATAGAATTCTTTATTGGCCAAGTGTGATTGGACACACAAGGAATTAATGATTGTCATAGGGGTCAAATAAGCAAGGAGGAAACAATCAATATTAATACAAATCTTAAGGATACAAGCACCAAGTTACAGACATACAGTCATAAGTGGGAGGGAATGGGTGATAGGAATGATGAGAAAAAAATAGTAGTTATAGTAGTGCAGACTTAGTAAATACTTTGACACTTTTGAGGGAATTATTTGTTTAGCAGAGTGATGGCGTTCAGGAAAAAACTGTTCTTGCGTCTAGTTGTCTTAGTGTGCAGTGCCCTGTAGCGACGTTTTGAGGGTAGGAGTTGAACAGGAGTAGGTACTCTGAGGCAGGGGTCTCCAACCTTGCCAACTTTTAAGATTTGTGGACTTCGACTCCCAGAATTCTGGGAGTCGAGGTCCACAAGGCTTAAAGTTGGTTCTCAAGGTTGGAGACCCCTGCCCTGAGGGACATAGTCTCACATGTTCATTTTTTCTACAGTAGTTCCAAAACTTGAATTCAAAGTCCAGTGCACAACTCTTGTAGATTCCTGGTTGATTTGTATGAAGTTATGTCTGTATTTCTTAGACTTTTAAAAATGTTTGGGCTGTTTTTTTCTCTTTCTCGGAATAAAGGAAGGGAAGAGTACATCCTGGTTCATCTCCAAACTTTTTTGGGGGGTTTCTGTGTGTGTTTATTGGTACTTCTTGGATAATTCAACAGAGCACTTTGATAAATGTATCTGAAGTAAACCCAGCTGAATACATTTGGGTTTGCTTCTGAACAATAGGATAGTGTATTAAATAATCTTTTATTATTGGCTTATAATACGTAGCCTTCAAACATTGAAAAGAAGTTGTGACATCGCTTTAAGCTTTGTTCCCAAAGAAAGGTCTACAGTGTTCCCTCGATTTTCGCGTGTTCGAACTTCGCGAATAGCCTATACCACAGTTTTTCAAAAAATATTAATTAAAAAATACTTCGTGGTTTTTTCCCTATACTATGGTTTTTCCTGCCAGATGATGTCATACATCATCGCCAAACTAATAATTTTTGCAAATAAATAACAAAAAAAATAATTATTGTTAATAAATAATTATGTTTATAAATATCAGGATCACTAAGTGTCTTATTCAATGGTGAGTACCAGTAATAATGGTGAGTAAATGGTTGTTAAGGGAATGGGAAATGGTAATTTAGGGCTTTAAAGTGTTAAGGGAAGGCTTGTGATACTGTCCATAGCCAAAAATGTTGTATTTACTTCCGCATCTCTACTTCGCGGAAATTCGACTTTCGAGGGCGGTCTCAGAACGCATCCCCCGTGGAAATCGAGGGAACACTATATTCTGATGCTCCCTTCACTGGGGAAATTGTAAGCATCACTACCTCCCAGCAATCCATCTCATTATGAGCCAGCTGTATGCATATATAAGCATTACAAAACATCCTACATATTAGCATCAAAAGTCAAATTTCGGCCAGCTGAATGGAATCATAAAACTGTTTTACTGAAATTGTATCACAGAAATACTCATAGATAAGGCTTTTCATGTATGTCTTATTTTGATCAGGAGACCTAGCTGTGATAGCACCATATGAAAATGAGTGTTGTCAAACTCAGTTTATTTCAGGATACCTTGAGTTCAAGAATCTGATTAAAATCACAAGCTTCCTGTATCCAATTCCTTGAGAGTTAATTTCATTGTATATAGTGGATATATTTTCGAACTCTATAAAGTAGAGCTGTCAAACTCCCATCCCATGAGGCAGATGAGTCCCAATACGTCATGTGATGTTGCCGTGACAACGTGAGTTTGACACCTCTTCTATAAGAAAACTCCCAACACACGCATTTGAGCTTCTTCCGCTATAATATGGTCATTTGTTTTTGACTGTTAGCATTTGTAATATACACCATACAGACAAATCGAGTATAGGTAGTCCTCAACTTACAACAGTTCATTTAGTGACTCCTCAAAGTTACAAGGGCAGTGAAAAAAAGTGACTTATGACCATTTTCTATACTTATGACCACTGTGGCATCTCTATGGTCACGTGAACAAAATTCGGATGCTTGCCAAGTGACTCATATTTATGATGGTTGCAGTGTTCCAGGGTCATGTGATCACACTTTGCAACCTTCAGAGTCACTTTACAAATCATGTCACCAACTTAACAACCACAGTGATTCATTTAACAACCACAGCAAGAAAGGTTGTAAAATTGGGCAAGACTCTCTTTAACAAATGTCTTACTTAGTATCAAAAATTTTGGGATCGATTGTGGTTGTAAGTCAAGGACTACCTATATCCTTGCAAGTTGAAAAATGTTTTTGTGACATTAATTTTCAGAATGATTTCTTTGGCTCTGTTACCTGTTCATTTGCATGTTAAAGACATTACATCTTCATTTGAAGGGTGAATAACGTTAGTTTTCTATACCATGTAGAGTCTGAATGAAACCATTTATATATGTTATAAATGAATATATAAATAAACTTAATATTGGCTCCTAACAAGACAAAATGAGGCTGTTGGCTGAACTGCTTTGTTTCTGGACTTCGTTTCATTTTTATAATTCCTTTCAAGCTCTCTAATTCTTTCTTTAGGGAACTTTGCTCTGTTGCTTGCTTGGATAAGAAAGAGTGATCCTCTTATGGGTTATTAGCAGCTGAAATGGGATTGTTTTGCCTTAGGTAAAGTGATTCTTATTTAGTTACATGCCATCTTATCCTAAATGTCATGCACAGAATATCCTGAGTTATCCCAACTTAAACATTAGCTATTTTAATTTGTTTTTATACTATGTTGACTCTTCATTGTCTTTCTTATAGAATGTGTTATGTCCACATAGCTTTTCTGAGTGCTATGGAAATATTTTCCTCCTTTTCCAGTGTAGCATCTTCCAAATATATTAAAGCTGCATCTCTGAGAATTCAGCTGTGCTGCTTGAAATTTTGGAAATTGTCACCCCAATTTATTTGGTTGGCTGAGGAATTCTGGGAGTTGAAGTCCACAGGTCACAGGAATATCCTTGGAGTCTACATTGGACATCCAGTAGACTAGAGCAGTGATTTTCAACCTTTTTTGAGCCGCGGCACATTTTTTACATTTTAAAATCCTGGGGCACACTACCAACCAAAATGACACCCTAAGACACTTTCCTCTCTTTTTCCATCCCTGTCTCCTCCCCACCCTTGTGTGTGTGTGTGTGTGTGTGTGTGTATACACTCTTGAACCATTTCCAAAAACAGGTGGGGGTTGGTTTCTTTTTTGTCTCTTATTGTTTGGGTGCTTTTTATCATATGCTTTAAACCAAGAGTCACTTCTCTCTCTCTTTTGTTTCTCTCTTCCTTCTCATTCTCTGTCTCAATCATTTTTTCATTTCTCTTTTTTTCCTCTCCTTTTTGCTCATTTATCTCTCTCTCTCTCTTGCTTGCTTTCTATCTGACACTTGCTTTCTTTCTCTCTCTCTCTCTCTCCCTCTCACTCTCTCTCTCTCAGCAAAAAGTTGTGAGACTGGAACCTGAGCTTCCTTTATCGCGGCACAGCTGACCATGTCTCGCGGCACACTAGTGTGCCACGGCACACTGGTTGAAAAACACTGGACTAGAGAACATAAATACTCATCATGGATATTGATTTTACACCTTCATTTTTGATAATCTTGTCAATATCTACCCTAGATATCTACCCTAATAGGTTGCAAAGTACTTGTTGAGGTTTCTTACTCATAGCATTGACCTTGTGAGGTCTTCTTAGGAGGAGAAAAATGTTCCATGTTTTTTACAGAAGAGGGCAGGGATGATTTTATAAATTTACTTTGCAAGTATTAATATTGCTATTCATTCCCTCTTCCCTTTTCAGTATTCCAAGATATCTACATGGAAATTTAGGCAAATGGGATTTAGTTGTTTTTGATTGCTAGAAATGCAAGGTCCACTAACTAGAACCAGAACAAAAATCAAAAATATATTGTAGAATTAAGAAAAAAGAATAGACTGCTACTTAAAACTTATTAACCCATGAAATTTCCCTGCTTTTCTAAACTTTTTTCATTTCCACAGTCTAGTCTAGGCGGCAGTAAAATATTAATTTTTAAAACAGTTGGGTAGCTGCAAGATCCACTTGTATATCTTCTACTACCTTCTATCTAAATTAACTGTAAAGTAAAACGGTAAAGGAAAGTAAAATAACAGATTAAAACTAGCTTTGATTTGGCAAGTATTTACTGGTGCTGATTAAGTTCACATGTTTGAACACATATCATTTGAATATGCCCTTTTTAAACTTGGTAATATCTATCATTGAAACAAAACGAGTGTTTAAAAGCATTTAATTCCCAAACCTCAGCTCTTATCTTTATTCTTAAGGAATTTAATGTCTTAACTTGGAATTTAATTAGCAGCAATATCCCAAGGCAAATGGAAATTGGCCTTTTTGGGGTACCACTGTACCTGGATTTCTTCCCATTAGCATAAAAAAATAAATTGTACACACAAAAATGCTGTAATGACACTCCTCTTCCGTGATATTCCTGGAGGGGTCTGTAATATGGTAAATGATTTAGCTTTACTAGATAAATGGACAAAGCAATGGAAACTGCAGCTTAATGTTTCCAAATGTAAAATAATGCACTTGGGGAAAAGGAATCCTCAATCTGAGTATTGCATTGGCAGTTCTGTGTTAGCAAAAACTTCAGAAGAAAAGGATTTAGGGGTAGTGATTTCTGACAGTCTGAAAATGGGTGAGCAGTGTGGTTGGGCAGTAGGAAAAGCAAGTAGGATGCTTAGCTGCATAGCTAGAGGTATAACAAGCAGGGAGAGGGAGATTGTGATCCCCTTATATAGAGCGCTGGTGATACCACATTTGGAGTACTGTGTTCAGTTCTGGAGACCTCACCTACAAAAAGATATTGACAAAATTGAACGGGTCCAAAGACGGGCTACAAGAATGGTGGAAGGTCTTAAGCATAAAACGTATCAGGAAAGACTTAATGAACTCAATCTGTATAGTCTGGAGGACAGAAGAAAAAGGGGGGACATGATCGAAACATTTAAATATGTTAAAGGGTTAAATAAGGTTCAGGAGGGAAGTGTTTTTAATAGGAAAGTGAACACAAGAACAAGGGGACACAATCTGAAGTTAGTTAGAGGAAAGATCAAAAGCAACATGAGAAAATATTATTTTACTGAAAGAGTAGTAGATCCTTGGAACAAACTTCCAGCAGACGTGGTTGGTAAATCCACAGTAACTGAATTTAAACATGCCTGGGATAAACATATATCCATTGTAAGATAAAATACAGGAAATAGTATAAGGGCAGACTAGATGGACCATAAGGTCTTTTTCTGCCGTCAGTCTTCTATGTTTCTATGTCCAGTCACATTTGTATAACCCAGATATGTGTCTATGTAGATTCTCAATCATCCAGGTTATGGTTGTCTCAAAGATGTTTTTTCAAAAGTCAACTGGATTTTCTTTGGTTTTCCTTCATCACTTCTGGCAGGATAGTGAGGGGGATGGGAGGCTCATAAGTGTTGAGGACCAGATAACTGCAAAGAAATGTGATCCTTCTGCCACCCACATCATGTTAGAATTAATCCTTCCCTCCCCATCATTCTGCCAGAATCAGTGATGCTTCTTGGACGAGATGCAAAACGTCTTCAAGAAAAAAAACGTTAATACAGTGGTACCTCTACTTAAGAACTTAATTTGTTCCGTGACCAAGTTCTTTAGTAGAAAAGTTTGTAAGTAGAAGCAATTTTTTCCCATAGGGAAAAAAAAGTGTGCAAACCCATTAGAAAAGAAATAAAAGCTCGGAATTTGGGTGGGAGGAGGAGGAGGAAGAAGAGGACGACAGTCGCTGTCGAAGGAAGAAGGTGAGGGGAGGGGAGTCAAAAAAATCCAGAACTTTAAGGCTTAAAAGAAAAAAAAGGGACTTTGAAGCAGCGAGGAGCAGTGTTCCCTCTAATTTTTTGGGGGGGTGGGCGGAAAAGTATAGTGTCTGAGCGGCAGTCCCTTTGGGACTGGGCGGTACAGAAATATTAAATAAATAAATAAATAAACAAACAAACAAACAAAAAACCCACCCTGTTTTGCCTCAGAGAATTTCAAAATAAAATACTGTACTGTGTGTCTATAAGAGTGAGCTCATAATAGGGCAACTCTATCAATATCAAAATGCCACTTAAATAGTTGAGCTAGTTTCAAACTAGATTTTGATTTTGTTTCTCTCTTCCTTACTCCCATTCTTTTTCTTTCTCTTTTCCTTCCTCTCTTTTTTCTATCTGTTTCTCTCTCTTCCTCTCTTCCTCTCTCTCTCTCCTTCCCTCTCACTCTTTCCCTCTCGGCTTCTGGGCAGGTTTGAAAAACTCTGAGTTGATGATGATTTTTAAGTGAGCGATTGCTCACTGCTCAGCTTAGAGGGAACTATGGCTCTCTCCGTTCGCTCTGGGCTGCCAAAGCCTCCTTAAGCACCACTGAAAGGCTCCTCTGGAAGCCCAGAAAAGCCCGAGATGGCCGGGATTAAAGGGAGAATGGCAGGAAACTGGCCGGACCTTCGTGCCACTCTCAAATTTCCTGGGAAAAATTTCCGGGCTCAGGTTCTTAAGTAGAAAATGGTTCTTAAGAAGAGGCAAAAAAATCTTGAACACCTGGTTCTTATCTGGAAAAGTTCTTAAGTATAGGCGTTCTTAAGTAAAGGTACTTTACTCAAAAGTACCTCAATGGCATTTATCCCCCCAATAAGCAAGTACAACAAGGATGCACATCCCAAAGCGCATTTAAAATTCTAATTTACAGGCTGCCTCGCATAAATTTGTAAGCCAAATTCATCTGGAGGATCCCAGATTGTTAGATTACAATAGAGACAATAAGTTGCCTAACTAGACTACGTGTAAGGTATAAATTAAACAGCGTTGTGGTGTGTGCAGATAATCATATGAAGAGCGTTGTCTTTTATCTCTAATCACAAGCATGTAAATATTACAATTATGCCACCTTTTTAAAGAACCTCTAGGCTTAATGAGACTAGTTGTTAACCACAGTAGTGAAATTAATTCAGTCTCCAGTTGAACAGATCATTGCTATGTACCAACTAGTCAACGGAAGTATTAGAAGGGTGTTTTCAGGCTATTTGTTTTTATTGACACATGTATAAAGGTGGAGTTCCTCTCCCTGATATTCAGGCTGATTATAACTTCTCTGAGCCAATGGCGGAAACGTATGATGTAACCGTACATTAGTAGACTATTGTTTCACATCGCAGTTTATTTTGCAATGGACATTTCCAGAGTACTATTAATTTCCCTCCCTGATGAATCAGTTTTGAGTGTGCCTAAACCACATTCATTTAAACCAGGTTGAAGAGCCTAGTCCATTGTAACCAAATTTTTGTTTTGGGATCATGCCCAAATTAAACTTTGCATGGAGTCCTTGACTTGTGACCCTAATCAAGATGGGAATTACGGTCGTAAATTGGATTGCCGTTAATCAGGTCATCATGTGATTGATCCGATTTTATGAATCTTTTGTGGCGAACAAAAAAAATTGAAACAAATCATGATCATTAGGCAAATTTGCTTAAGTTCTTAAGCAAATAGTGCAGTCAATAGTGCAGTTATGCATGGTATATTTGTGTGTATGTTTTGTTTTTAATAATGGTTTCTTAGTTATTTTAATATTAGATTTGTCATATGCTATTTTATTATTATTGTTAGCTGCCCTGAGTCTACGGAGAGAGGCGGCATACAAATAAAATAAATAAGCAAGCAAGTGTTCTGGAAACTAGAAGCCTTGGTGGCGCAGTGATTAGAGTGCAGTACCATTGATCAATTGTTCTAACTGTCAGGAATTTTCTCATTAGTTCTAAATTGCTTCTCTCCTTGATTAGTTTCCACCCATTGCTTCTTGTTCTACCCTTAAGAGTTTTGGAGAAAAGTCTGACTCCCTCTTCTTTGTGGCAAACCCTGAGATATTGGAACACTACTATCAAGTCTCCCCTAGTCTTTCTTTTCATCAGACTAGACTTACCCAGTTACTGCAACCGTTCTTCATATGTTTTAGCCTCCAGGCCCCTAATCATCTTTGTTGCTCTTCTCTGCACATATCATTTGAATATGCCCTTTTTAAACTTGGTAATATCTATCATTGAAACAAAAGGAGTGTTTAAAAGCATTTAATTCCCAAACCTCAGCTTTTCTCTTTATTCTTAAGGAATTTAATGTCTTAGCTTGGAATTTAATTAGCAGCAATATCCCAAGGCAAATGGAAATTGGCCCTTTTGGGGTACCACTGTACCTGGATTTCTTCCCAATAGCATAAAAAAATAAATTGCACACACAAAAATACTTCTAGAGTCTCAACATCCTTTTTACACCATGGTGACCAAAACTGAATGCAGTATTCCAAGTGTGGCCTTAACCAAGGCATTACATACCGGTAGTGGTATTTACACTTCATGTGATCTTGATTCTGTCCCGCTGTTTATGCGGCCTGGAACTGTGTTGGGGTTTTTTGGCAGATGCTGCTTAAGGTTTGCTCATATTTAAATGGCTGTCCACTAAGACCCCAAGATCCCTCTCACAGTTACTACTGTTGAGCAAGGTACCACATATACTGTACCTGTGGATTTTTGTTTTTCTTCCCTAAATGTAGAACCTTACTTTTTTAGAAACATAGAAGACTGACGGCAGAAAAAGACCTCATGGTCCATCTAGTCTGCCCTTATACTATTTCCTGTATTTTATCTTACAATGGATATATGTTTATCCCAGGCATGTTTAAATTCAGTTACTGTGGATTTACCAACCACGTCTGCTGGAAGTTTGTTCCAAGGATCTACTACTCTTTCAGTAAAATAATATTTTCTCATGTTGCTTTTGATCTTTCCCCCAACTAACTTCAGATTGTGTCCCCTTGTTCTTGTGTTCACTTTCCTATTAAAAACACTTCCCTCCTGAACCTTATTTAACCCTTTCACATATTTAAATGTTTCGATCATGTCCCCCCTTTTCCTTCTGTCCTCCAGACTATACAGATTGAGTTCATTAAGTCTTTCCTGATACGTTTTATACTTAAGACCTTCCACCATTCTTGTAGCCCGTCTCTGGACCCATTCAATTTTGTCAATATCTTTTTGTAGGTGAGGTCTCCAGGAAAGAAGTATATACAGGTAGTCAATAGGACAGTGATGACGAACCTATGGCACGGGCGCCACAGGTGGCACGCGGAACCATATCTGCTGGCACCCGAGTTGTTGTCCTAGCTCTAACATGCATGTGTGTGCTGGCCAGCTGATTTTTGGCTTGCACAGAGGCTCTGGGAGGGGGCTTATGGCTTCCTCTTTTTCACCATTTACCCTCCTGCCCTATATTACAAAACTACCAGCATTACAGGCAGTCCTCGACTTGCAACAGTTCATTTAGTGACCAGTTAAAATGGTACTGAAAAAAGTGACTGATGATCATTTTTCACACTTACGACCTTTGTAGCATTCCTGTAATCACCTGATCAAAATTCAGATTGCTTAGCAATCGGTTCATTGGTATGATCTGGGGTCATGTGATC
The DNA here is from genome assembly GCF_031021105.1 of Erythrolamprus reginae. NCBI lineage: Eukaryota > Metazoa > Chordata > Lepidosauria > Squamata > Dipsadidae > Erythrolamprus > Erythrolamprus reginae. Next base: position 20,105,976 of record NC_091953.1, on the reverse strand, counting down.
ACATTTGCAACCTTTGGACAAGCAAAATCAATGGGGAGGAAATATTCACTTATCAACTATGTTTACTAAATTATCAACTGTAATGACTCACTTAACAAGTGTAGCAAGAAAGGTCATAAAATGGGGCAAAAATCACTTAACAAATGTCTCCCTTAACAACAAAATTTGGGGGGCCAATCGTCATAAGGCAATGATGGCAAACCTTTTTTTCCTCGTGTGCCGAAAGAACATGGGTGCGTGCTATTGCGCGTGCGTGAATGCCCACATCCATAATTCAATTCCTGGGGAGGGTGAAAACATCCCCCCACCCAGAGGCCCTCTGAAGGCCAACTTCTGGTGGGCTCAGTAGACTCGTGTTTCACTCTCCCCAGGCTCCAAAGGCTTCTCTGGAGCTGGGGGAGGATAAAACCCCCTCCCACATTCCCCGGAGCCTCTCTGGAAGCCAAAAACCCCTTCCCAGAGCCTCTGGGCAAGCCAAAAATCAGCTGGCCAGCACACACATGCATGTTAGAGCTAGGACAACAACTCAGGTGCCAGCAGATATGGTTCCGCGTGCCGCCTGTGGCGCCCGTGCCGTAGGTTCGCCGTCACTGTCCTAAGGACTACCTGTATATACTTCTTTCCAGAGAGCTAGATCTTCATATTACATACCCAAAAGATGATCATTTGAGGAATCTGGGTTCATTTTTTAAAATATTGCATTTCTTAATTTCTTGGCTATACAGTACATAATATTCCCAGGTTGTCCTCAAACACTGAAGATCAGAAGCATCAATACCCTTCCTATCATTTTCCTTCAAAGTCCAACTTTTTTTAAATAGATTATTTCGTAGAGGATAAAACTAATGAGATGCAAGTATTCTTTCTTAAATTTTGGTTATGTTAAAAGTCATTTAATGAGTTCATGAAAACACCTGCAATGTTCTATAAATATTCAGTCAATTACCTTTTGGTTTTTTATATATTGGTTTTTAATTGTTAGCCATCCACATTTGTTTAAGAGTAGGGTGCAGTGGTGGGATTCAATTCTTTTTTAACAACCGGTTCTGTGGACGTGGCTTGATGGGTGTGGCGTAGCTTGATGGGCGTGGCAGGGGAAGAATACTGTAAAATCTCCAGTCCCACATGTTCTGTTGGGCTCTCTGGTAGAATCCTCCCAAAAATTCACAGGTACAAATTTCAGACACACACACGTTTGAAAATTCGAAACAATGTTCTTTATCATGAAAAGTCACTTAAACCAAGCCCTCTTTTGGTATAGCAAAGAGCACTCATCTTCAAACAAACTGGTAATTTGTACAAGTCCCTTATCAGTTCTGTGATACTTAGCTTGCAGCTGTGAGGCAATTCACAGTCCTTCTTCTTTCACAAAGTGACACACACTTTGCTCTGGTTTAGTTTCAAAGCGGGGAAAAATCAGCACACAAAAGGTCAAAGGCAGCAAAGCAGTCACGAAACACAACGATCAGATAATCCTCCACAATGGCCAAACCCACAGGCTGCTCTTTATAGCAGCCTCACTAATTACCACAGCCCCACCCAACCACAGGTGGCCTCATTTTCTTTGATAATAATCTCTCAGTTGTTGTTGCCTATGCATCGCTCTCCACATGCGTGGCTGTATCATTAACCCTTGTTCTGAATGCAAGGAGGAGCTAGATAATTGATCTCCTTCTGAGCTGTCTGCCACACTCTCCTCCTCCCTGTCACTCATGTCTTCTTGGTCAGAGGAGCCTTCATCATCAGATTCCACCAGGGGCAAAACAGGCCTGCAGCATGTGGATGTCTCCCCCACATCCACAATCCTTGGGACAGGAGCAGGGCCAGAGCTAACCACAACACCACACAACTCCAGGGAAAGAATACTGCAACATCCCCATTTCCTCCCGATTTAGAAGGCAGAGAATAGATGGGGGCGGGACCAGTCAGAGTTAGTATTTACTGGTTCTTTGAACTACTCAAAATTTCCACTACAGGTTCTCCCGAAGGGGTCAGTACCTGCTGGATCCCACTTCTGATAGGGTGGGCTCATAAATGAAGATATATTAAATGGTCAATTATGAAGGCAAAACATGAGAATGTTTTGAACCCTTGTAATAAATCTCTATCTCATTAGAAAGCTGAGTAGTAGAGAATAAAAAAATGCATTACAATGATAACTATCTTTTTTTCCTGAGTGACTCCATTTCAATAAACAAGAATTAGGAAGCAATTATCTCCAGGGATTCCAGAGTATTATTAGTCCAGCTTGATTTGAACCCACAAGTCATGCAACTGATTCTTCTTGTTTACCCAAGGTTTTATAACACATACTAATTCCCAGCCCTCTGCATTTTGTTATAAGACTCAACCGGATGCTTATCTTCCTACATCTCACGATTAGAGAACACATTTCTTACAATAACTTTAGCACTTTCTTTTGGTGCTTTAACTCACTATCCTCATGATGGCATAAAAGTTGTACCTGATGAAACATAGAAACATAGAAACATAGAAGTCTGACGGCAGAAAAAGACCTCCTGGTCCATCTAGTCTGCCCTTATACTATTTTCTGTATTTTATCTTAGGATGGATATATGTTTATCCCAGGCATGTTTAAATTCAGTTACTGTGGATTTATCTACCACGTCTGCTGGAAGTTTGTTCCAAGGATCTACTACTCTTTCAGTAAAATAATATTTTCTCATGTTGCTTTTGATCTTTCCCCCAACTAACTTCAGATTGTGTCCCCTTGTTCTTGTGTTCACTTTCCTATTGAAAACACTTCCCTCCTGGACCTTATTTAACCCTTTAATATATTTAAATGTTTCGATCATGTCCCCCCTTTTCCTTCTGTCCTCCAGACTATACAGATTGAGTTCATTAAGTCTTTCCTGATACGTTTTATGCTTAAGACCTTCCACCATTCTTGTAGCCCGTCTTTGGACCCGTTCAATTTTGTCAATATCTTTTTGTAGGTGAGGTCTCCAGAACTGAACACAGTATTCCAAATGTGGTCTCACCAGCATTCTATATAGCGGGATCATAATCTCCCTCTTCCTGCTTGTTGTACCTCTAGCTATGCAGCCAAGCATCCTACTTGCTTTCCCTACCGCCTGACTGCACTGTTCACCCATTTTGAGACTGTCAGAAATCACTACCCCTAAATCCTTTTCTTCTGAAGTATTTGCTAACACAGAACTGCCAATACAATACTCAGATTGAGGATTCCTTTTCCCCAAGTGCATTATTATGATATGTACTCTACTTTATAGTATCAGTCCTCAACTTACCACTGATCGCCTAGTGATCATACAGAATTGCAATGGAACCCCCCTCCCCCAAAGATCTGATTTTAAGGTTCTGACTGGTGTCCCCAGCAGTCACATGACCATAATTTGGATGCTCAGCAATTGGTCATATCTATGACCATTTGCAAATCCTCACATTAGTACTACTGCCTCTGCTCTCATAAACTGACTTTGGAGTTCTCCTTCCTTTTTTTGGAAAAGAAGAATAATTTCCCAAGTCTACAAATGTTCTATCTGCAGTTTCAAAAAAAAAAAAGAGAGCGCAAAACCGTGCCCAAACACGGGCACACCTGCGGCTCTGCGTGTGATTTTGCTATCTGCACAGGAACAGTAGCAAAATTACGCTGGACTCCGCTAGCACTCAGAGCCATGAGGGCGAACATACGTCACCGTTCCACCTTAGCAGCCCACCTCTGCAAGAGGGTCAGCTAAGGGTCATGAGACTCTTGTTAAGGCAGTTAAGTCCTAGAACATTGGGTTCCTTTTTTCTAACTTCTATCCCGGAGGTGTCAAACTCAAGGCCTGGTGGCCGGATTCGGCCTGCAGAGTGGTTAGATCTGGCCAGTGGGGCCATCCTCAAAACAGCAAAAGACTGGCCCGTGCTGCCTCTGCAAGTGAAAACGGAGCTCGGGAGCCCGTTTTCTCTGGCAGAGCATTCAGGCCGCCACAGGCATCCCCCGTACAAGTGACGTAGTAATGGGCTGCAGCATGGACAGTCCGGTACGCCATCCTGGTAGAAAAATGCAGATGCTCACGCATCTCCACGTCCCTAGTTTGTGCACGCACGCACCACCATGAGATTCAGCTTCTGCACAAGCAAAATCTCATGCAAGGACATTTGCGCGCACAAGAGATTTTGACGATTTTTGGCATTTTTTTGCTTCTGCGCATGCGCGGAAGCAAAAAAAATCACCAAAACCCAGTGAAATCTCATGTGTGTGAGCATCCTTGCATGAGATTTCATGTCCTGTGCATGCACAGAAGCTGATTCTAGTGTCGGTGTGCACCTACACGCACACTGGATGTGTGTATGCCCCTAACGGTCACCGGGAATGCACCGGTAGCGCCGGCAACAAGCCCTTCACTGAAGTGATGTTGAGGGACCACTCTGACGCCCCATCCGAGGTCAACCACAACCTCTCAATGAATGAGTTTGACACCCTGTTCTATCCTGATGCTGTTTTTCTTTTTGTGGAATGTGAAATTTAGGTGTTCTTTCTGGGCAGCAGTTTTGATTGATTGATTGATTGATTGATTGATTGATTGATTGATTGATTGATTGATTGATTGTTAGAGTTGGAAGGGACCATGCAGGTCATCAAGTCCAACCCCCTGCCTAAGCAGGAACCCTATAGCATCCCAGCCAAATGGCAGTCCAATTTCCTCTTTAAAATGTCCAGAGTATTGGAGTTCACAACGTCCGCTGGTAGGTTGTTCCACTGATTGATCGTTCTGACCGTCAGGAAGTTCTTCCTTATTTCCAGGTTGAATCTCCCCTTGGTCAGCTTCCAGCCGTTGTTCCTCGTCCGGCCCTCCGGTGCCCTGGAGAATAAAGTGATCCCCTCCTCTCTGTGGCAACCCCTCGTATACCTGTATACTGCTATCATGTCTGCTCTGGCCCTCCTTTTCTCTAGGCTATCCATGCCCAGTTCCCGCAGTCTCTCTTCGTAAGTCTTGGTTTCTGGATCCCTGATCATTTTGGTTGCTCTTTTCTGCACCTTCTCCAGAGTTTCAATGTCTTTTTTGAAGTGTGGTGACCAGAACTGAACACAGTACTCCAGGTGTGGTCTGACCAGGGCGTAGTAGAGTGGTATTAAGACTTCCCTGGTCTTGGACTGTATTCCCCTGTTGATGCAGCTTAGTTGGTTTTACTCACTGGGAGTACTCACTATATTGAAAAAGAAAAAAAAAATCCAATGTCCTTCCAATAAGTGAAAAACTTCCAAAAAAAATATCAATGTGCTTGTGAGAACAGAAGATCAACGATCACATTCCATTTAATTTTTGTGCAACTACTTAAACATGTTTAGGATGTGACCTTGCTTGTCTAGAAAAGCAGGGGAAAACATTCCTTCTTTTGGTTAAAGCTCCTTTGCATTTTACGTAGGAGAAACATAGAAACATAGAAGTCTGACGGCAGAAAAAGACCTCATGGTCCATCTAGTCTGCCCTTATACTATTTTCTGTATTTTATCTTAGGATGGATATATGTTTATCCCAGGCATGTTTAAATTCAGTTACTGTGGATTTATCTACCACTTTCCTATTAAAAACACTTCCCTCCTGGACCTTATTTAACCCTTTAATATATTTAAATGTTTCGATCATGTCCCCCCTTTCCCTTCTGTCCTCCAGACTATACAGATTGAGTTCATTAAGTCTTTCCTGATACGTTTTATGCTTAAGACCTTCCACCATTCTTGTAGCCCGTCTTTGGACCCGTTCAATTTTGTCAATATCTTTTTGTAGGTGAGGTCTCCAGAACTGAACACAGTATTCCAAATGTGGTCTCACCAGCACTCTATATAGCGGGATCATAATCTCCCTCTTCCTGCTTGTTATACCTCTAGCTATGCAGCCAAGCATCCTACTTGCTTTCCCTACCGCAGCAGATCAGCAGATCGAGTTTGAACAAACAAAATATTTTTGAGCAATTTGCAGTGATCGTTTCCTAAACAGTGGTAGATCAATTAAAGAGATGACAAAAATCTCACGCTAGGAATTCTTGCCTTTTTGTCTGGAAACTCTTGACATCCCATAACTGCGGGAGCAATTTGTACGCTCAAACTTGATGGATAATTCTGCGTTCTCAAATCTAACACCCACCCTTTTAGCAACTTGTTAAAACGTTTTGTAGACTCTGCTTGGCAGAAGAATTTAATCAGGCTTTGCTCCCGCCCAGGGGTGGATCTGCAAAAGTTAACTGGGACGATAAAATATTTTGAGTTTAATGCGTCCAAAATTGCAGGTTAGGGGATAATAACAATCCTCCCCCAAAAAAGAAGGGAGAATGTAAGTGATCTGACAGTGAATTGAGGCACAGCTTTAGGGTAAATGAACACAATAAACAACTATTTAAAAAAATCACAAGGGACAATAGTTTAAAAGCACCAGAGGCAGTCATCGGGCTGGAAAATGACCTTGTTAATAACTTTCAGCTTCAAAGGGAGTTCAGAAGTACTCATATAATATAAATTCATGAATTCAATTCTTCCCCCTCTTTTATAGCTGGAATGCATGAAATATAAATATATGATCCTCTAGTGTCACCTTATTAAAGTTTCATTTGTTAAAGTAGTTCTAGCCAACTTTTGCTTAATTGTACTTTAAGCATAGATATGCGGATATGCAACATAATAGCATCAAAAGGTTTTCCCAGTTGCAACGTATGGCTGTAAAAGTTGGGCCATAATAACAACAACAACTACTACTACTACTACTACTACTACTACTACTAATAATAATAATAATAATAATAATAATAATAAAATTAGTGAAATATGAAGATCTAAAAATTGAGCTGCAACGACTCTGGCATAAGCCAGTGAAAGTGGTCCCAGTGGTACTTGGCACGCTGGGCGCAGTACCAAAGGATCTCAGCGGACATTTGAAAACCATCGGAATTGACAAAATCTCCATCTGTCAATTGCAAAAGGCCGTTTTACAGGGATCGGCAAACATAATTCGCTGCTACATCATGCAGTCTTAGGTGCTTGGGAAGCGCCCGACTGGTGATGAAATACGAAATCCAGCATAGTGATCTCGTTTGCTGTGTTGTACTGACATAATAATAATAATAATAATAATAATAATAATAATAATAATAATAAACAACAACAACAACAACAACAATAATAATAATATTAGTGAAATACGAAGATCTAAAAATTGAGCTGCAACGACTTTGGCATAAGCCAGTGAAAGTGGTCCCAGTGGTACTTGGCACGCTGGGCGCAGTACCAAAGGATCTCAGCAGACATTTGAAAACCATCGGAATTGACAAAATCTCCATCTGTCAATTGCAAAAGGCCGCTTTACTGGGATTGGCAAACATAATTCGCCGCTACATCACGCAATCCTAGGTGCTTGGGAAGCGCCCGACTGGTGATGAAATACGAAATTCAGCATAGTGATCTCGTTTGCTGTGTTGTACTGACATAATAATAATAATAATAATAATAATAATAATAATAATAATAATAATAATAATTTATTAGATTTGTATGCTGCCCCTCTCCGAAGACTGGGGATGGCTCACAACAACATAAACAGTGTACAAATCCAATTTTTAAAAAATACAATTTAAAACCCTTATAGTAAAATAATCACACAATCCAATCCAACCAAACCATACACCAACCTTGACAACTGGTGTGTGTGTTAATTTCCCCATGCCTGGCGGCAAATATAAGTTTTTAATAACTTACGAAAGGCGAGGAGGGTGGGGGCAGTCCTAATCTCTGGGGGGAGTTGGTTCCAGAGGCCCGGGGCCGCCACAGAGAAGGCTCTTCCCCTGGGTCCCGCCAGACAACATTGTCTGGAGAAGGCCAACTCTGTGGGACCTAATAGGCCGCTGGGATTCGTGCGGCAGAAGGAGGTCGCGGAGGTATAAGAAAGGTTGAGTGTCAAAGAATTGAACTATGGTGCTAAAGAAGACTCCTTGCAAGTCCCTCGGACTGCAAGGTAATCAACCTGGTCAGTCCTAGAGGAGATCAACCCTGACTGCAAGGAGTGCAGATACAGCAGCACCAGCAGGGGAAAAAAGAGCTGAGCCGAGACCAGTAATCCAGGAAGTGACAGCTACCAATCAGCTGGAGCTGTGCACGCATCTTCATTTCTGCCAGTGGAACTGCATTCCACCCTGTCCTGCCTGCTACCCACCCCTGTCTATACCACTCAAAATCAGCTTGATTGCAGCAACTTATAAATAAGTAAAATAAAATAAATAAAATTGAGGAGAGGATCAAGAAAAACAAAATGTGAATTTTCCCCAAGGCAGTGTTTCTCATCCTTGGCAATTTGAAGATGTGCATAAAAGCTTTGGCCACACGTGTCCTTTGCCACTTTATGACTCAATTGTGTTTCCATTAAATAGATCCATTAAAGGATCTTACGCTGCACATAGAAATGCATGACACTATTTCCATCCACAAATTACTAATGTGCTACTAATTTCTTTGGGTTAAACATGGGTCAGGATCACTGTTTGCAGACAAGGATAGTCTTATTGCACGGACTGTGATTTGTCCAGTGATCATTTTTACAACAAAGATGGTATGTTGAAAAACAACCACACCTAAGAGATTATTTGTTTTCATAGACTGCAGTTGCATTTATGTAGCTCTGTACCTTCAGGGTGGGGAGTAGAGAAATTTATAGAGAATTATACTTATTCCTTTACAGAACTGCTGTGTATGTAATTGGAATGTAATTTTGCAAAGGAACAGATTTTTCTTTAAAAATAAACCATCAAGAATTAACTATTTTTTTGATAGTTGATTTCCTTGCTTGTTTTGAAAGAAGAAAAAACTCTGTATAGCAGTGTTTTTTAACCAGTGTGCCGCGAGACATGGTCAGGTGTGCCGTGAAGCTCAGAGAAAGAAAACAAGAGAGAGAGAGAGAAAGAAAGAGAGAGAAAGAGAAAGCAAACAAGAGAGAAAGCAAGCAAGAGAGAGAAAGAAAGAGAGAGAGAAAGAGAACAAGAGAGAGAGCAAGAGAAAGAAAGAAAGCAAGAGAGAGAGAGAGAGAGAAAGAGAGGGAGGGAAGGTGGGAGAGAGAAAGACATAGAGGGAGGGATGGCGGGAGAGAGAAAGAGAGCAAAAAAGAGGAAAGAAGGAAGAGAGAAAGAAAGAGGGATGGAAAGAGAAAAAAAGAGGAAGGGAGAGAAAGAGGGAGAGAGAAATAGAGTGAAAGGGAGGAAGAGAGAATTTTTTTGTCCAATATTTTTTTAGCCGCCTCCCCCCCCCCCCAACTCAATGTGCCCCATGGTTTTGTAAATGTAAAAAATGTGCCGCGGCTCAAAAAAGGTTGAAAATCACTGCTGTATAGGATAAAAGGACTGGGTCTCTTTAAAAAAAACCCACAAAGAAGGAGGAACCATTAATATAAGCTTCATTTAGCCCAAGTAAGATTTAATACTGTAGCTCAAAAATCAGTTCATCAAAATCTGTTTTAAAAAGATGTTCCACAATCCTGCTGGAATCATTCATGGTGTTTCCTTTATGAAGAAACTAAACGCTCTTCTGAAATTCCGAAAATTCTGTCCAAACTTGACCAGATTATCTGAGGGACCGTCTCTTACCGGTCACATCTTCCTGACCAGGGGTGGTATTCACTTACCTTCGCTTACTGGTTCTTAAATGTGAGCACATGCTCAAGACCTCGAAAACGTGAATAAATTTTTATTTTTTTATTTTTTTATTTATTTTGTCCAATACACAATGAGGGTTTTAGTGGGTATATATCTATATACACATAGTAAAATACATGATGAAGGTTACAGAGGAGATACTCATAGTAAAATATATCTAAGAAATAATAGAAAAGAAGGTATAGTAATAGAACATATCAATGAAAGAATAGAAGAAGAGATATAGGAATAGAAGAAAGGAATAGCAGATATAGGAGAGCAATAGGACAGGGGACAGAAGGCACTCTAGTGCACTTGTACCCGCCCCTTACTGACCTCTTAGGAATCTGGATAGGTCAACCGTAGATAATCTAAGGGTAAAGTGTTGGGGGTTTGGGGATGACACTACTGAGTCCGGTAATGAGTTCCACGCTTTGACAACTCGGTTACTGAAGTCATATTTTTTACAGTCAGGTTTGGAGCGGTTAATATTAAGTTTAAATCTGTTGTGTGCTCTTGTGTTGTTGTGGTTGAAGCTGAAGTAGTCACCGACAGGCAGGACGTTGCAGCATATGATCTTGTGGGCAATACTTAGATCTTGTTTAAGGCGTCTTAGTTCTAAACTTTCTAGGCCCAGGATTGAAAGTCTAGTCTCGTAGGATATCATTACATCCCAGCAGGTGGGCGGGGCCTCCTGAAGTCGCCACTACTGGTTCCCTTGAACCGGATAAAACAGGCTGAATACCACCTCTGTTCCTGACCCATCAGAGCGGGGCGGCAGGGAATCCTATGGATCCCATCCCCAAGGGAGATACACCCAGTGGGACCAAGAAGAAGATCTCCCTCCCTCAGGAACATCATTCCCCCAGAGATTAGAACAGCCCTCACTCTAATACTCTTCCAGAAGGCACTGAAGACCTAGTTCTGTCAGCTGCCCTGGGGAACGAAAGTGGGATGGAGCCCATTAAATGGCTTGTGAGATCTGCTGTCCCCTGCCGCGAGCCACCACCGCCTGAAGCTGCCGCTAAAGCCGCCACTGCTGCCATTTTCCTGCATCCATCTCCTTTTCCTCCCATTGTTCCACCCCCACCCGTTGTTGGAGAGGGGCGGGAAAGCCGCGTGCCTATTGAGCTGTGCCCCTGTCAATCACGCACACCTCCCGAATCCCACGTCCCCCATTTCCTGAGGCTCCGCCTTTCGCTTCCCCTTTCTGAAAAGCGGTTGGACATGCCAGCTGCCACTCCCGCTTGAGGGGAGTTGTTAAGAAAGCATGGCCTCACCCTAGTTGGGGGGCTAACACGTGACTTAGACGGTTTTTGTAGCATTCTCTAATTTCCCCACGACACACCTGACCATGTCTCACGGCACACTTTAAAGCAGTGTTTTTGAACCAGTGTGCCGCGGCACACTAGTGTGCCGTGAGACGTGGTCAGGTGTGCTGTGAAGCTCAGAGAGAGAGAGAAAACAAGAGAGAGAGAAAGAAAGCAAGAGAGAGAAAGAGCAAGCGAGAGAGAGAGAAAGAGAACAAGAGAGAGAGAGAAGGCAAGAGAGAGAAAGAGAACAAGAAAAAGAAAGCAAGAGAGAAAGAGAGAGAGAAAGAGAGGGAGGGAAGGAGAGAGAGAGAAAGACATAGAGGGAGGTAGGGAGGGAGAGAGAAAGAGCAAAAAAGAGAGGAAGGAAGGAAGGAAGAGAAAGAAAGAGGGATGGAGAGAGAGAGAAAGAAAGATGAAGGGGGAGAAAGAGGGAGGGAGAGAGAGAGAAATAGAGTGAAAGGGAGGAAGAGAGAGGGAGAATTTTTTTGTCCAAACTTTTTTTAGCCTGCCCCCCCCCCTCAATATGCCCCAGGGTTTCGTAAATGTAAAAAATGTGCCGCGGCTCAAGAAAGGTTGAAAATCACTGTTTTAAAGCACTGAGCGGATCTGACTCCAAGGAGTTTTTCCCAGGTCAGTCAAAGTCAACTCAGTGCTGCCACCTGCTGTGACCGGGTTAGCAAACTATTTCAACTTTTATTTTAATTAAACAGGATAGATACATCACAGCGTTTGCTAGTTTGCACATATTTTCTTCAGTTTTTCCCCCTTGATTGAGGGATTTATCATTGAGAGGTGATGCTGAAGGAGATTCTGTTAAGAGGTGATGAAACAAAGAGTATGATTTTATTCTTAAAATTTCAGGCCTGGCAGAAATTTTATAAGAAGGTTTGAAAAATCTAGTTCTTATTGTGGTCAAAAAGAGGAACATTTTTAACAATGTATACAGTACAGTGTTCCGTCCATTTCCGCGGGAGATGCATTCCGAGACCGCCCGCGATGTAGAGATGCGGAAGTAAATACACAATTTTTGGCTATGGACAATATCACAAGCCATCCCTTAACACTTTTAAACCCCTAAATTACCATTTCCCATTCCCTTAACAACCATTTACTCACCATTATTACTGGTACTCACCATTGAATAAGACACTTAGTGATCCTGATATTTATAAACATAATTATTTATTAACAATAATTATTTATTTGCAAAAATTATTAGTTTGGCGATGACATAGGACATCATCAGATGGAAAAAAACGTGGTATAGGAAAAAAACCACGAAGTATTTTTTAATTAATATTTTTTGAAAAACCGTGGTATAGGCTATCCGCAAAGTTCGAACCCATGTAAATCGAGGGAACACTGTACTGTGTTTATATTGTCTACGTATGTCTGATAGGCATGCCAAGAATGTAGACTCATTATATTGATTATAGTAATAACATGCTGTCTGGAAGATTAATGAAGTGAGGAGATATGTATAAACTCCTGGTGAATCACCAGTCAGCTATACCTGTAATCTGTAACAAAGTAATAATTGTGAGAGGGATCTTGGAGTCCTAGTGGACAACCATTTAAATATGAGCCAGCAGTGTGCAGCAGCTGCCCAAAAAGCCATTACAGTTCTAGGCTGCATAAACAGAGGGATAGAATCAAGATCACGTGAAGTGTTAATGCCACTTTATAAGGCCTTGGTAAGGCCACACTTGGAATACTGCAATCAGTTTTGGCCGCCACAATGCAAAAAGGATATTGAGACTCTAGAAAAAGTGCAGAGAAAAACAACAAAGATGATTAGGGGACTGGAGGCTAAAACATAAGAAGAACGGTTGCAGGAACTGGGCATGGCTAATTTAATAAAAAGAAGGACTAGGGGAGACATGACAGCAGTGTTCCAATATCTTAGGGGTTGCCACAAAGAAGAAGGAGTCAACTTATTCTCCAAAGCACCTGAGAATAGAACACGAACCAATGGGTGGAAACTAAACAAGGAGAGAAGTAACTTAGAACTAAGGAGAAATTTCCTGATAGTCAGAACGGTTGATCGTGGCCAGAGTGGGGCTGGGGGGGGGATTCATTGCCTCCAGCAAGCACTTGGGGGGTAGCGGTGGCCCCTCACTGACTCCAGGGCAGCTTTGCGGATCTAAGTGTGTTTTGGCCAAGATGGCCACCCCCAAGTTTTAGATCAGCACCTAGCTGACCGAGGCCAGTGCTGAGGTGCCTGGGGTGGGCCTTCACTGTTTCTAGAGCAACCTCGCGGGCCAGATCTAACCACATCGCAGGCTGGATCTGGCCCTCGGGCCTTGAGTTTGACATCCCTGATCTAGATTATAACATCCTTCTTCTCCCCACAAGAGTCTTGGCATACATAACATTCTGAGATGTTATAAAATTCATGTCTCCTATCTTTCCGAGAGACTGTGATTCTATCTGGGGCCAATGTAGGAGCAGATAGTGCGTTTGTGTTATGTACTTAATTGTTTTTATTTTAATCCTCTTTGCTGTCCAGAGTCATTTGTTGAGATGGTCGCCCATATAACAGATACAAATAAAGACACAGAACTGGATATTCTGCATAAATAATCCCTCTTTCTCTCTTGCTAGAATTCAGTTAGAATACGTTTTGTCCCATTCAGCCTCTAAACCAGTATTTCTCTGCAATTTTAAGCGTGGATTTCCACTCCAGAATGAGAAAGAGGGGAGGCCTATAAGTCCAATTAATAAATTAATAAATAAATACTTCTTACAGTGGATGAAGCTGAGAAATGCTGTTCTAAACCAGAGGTCTCCAACTTGGCAACTTTATGATGTGCGGACTTCAATTCCCAGAATTCCTCAGCTAACAAGAATTCTGGGAGTTGAAGTCTGCAAGTTGTAGAGTTGCCGAGGTTGGAGACCTCTAAGCAATGTGGAATGATACCAAGATGAGATTCAATAGGTTCTAACCAGTTCTGGAGAACCGGTAGCTAAAATTTTGAGTAGTTCGGAGAACCGGTAAATACCACTTCTAACTGGCCCCACCCCCATGTATTCTCTGCCTCCTGAATCCCAGCTGATCGGGAGGAAATGGGGATTTTGCAGCGTCCTTCCCCTGCTATGCCCACAGAAACTGGGTAGTAAAACAAAAATTGAATCCCACCACTTGAATGATACCTGCTTCATCTCCATGTTAGACCTACATCGTTCCCAAAAAAATTTCCCGAAGGGAAACTTTGGAGACTGAAAAAATGAGAAGAACCTCTAATGAAGTCTAACACAAAAATTGTGGAACTTCAAACTGCAGACTCAATCTTCCACTCCGGAAGTTTGTACTAATTTTGAATACAGGTGTTTGAACATACAATGACTCATTCAGGTCAAACGTTCCCTTGCTATGAACTGTGGCTTGTTCATGGACTGATTAAAATTTAAGAGACCTGTGTAAAGAACCAATTGCAAGATATTTCATTATTAGTGAAAGATATGTGAGTTTGCCAATTCAACAAAAGGCAGCAAAAAAGACAATAATGCTTTCTGCACTATTGGTTCTTATATGGCTGTAATTCTTGAGTTCTATCCCTTTCTTTTTCAGTGTGTCTTTCTTAAAAGTATCTGTGTGAACTATGTTCAGAAAAGAACAGAACTTCAGGGCTTGGGCAGCTTTGCTTTTTTATTCAGTATCTACTTCTTTTTATATGACATGCTAAATAGTCCAGGATGCAACTTGGTAGCTGCACTGGCTACCGATTTGTCTCTGGTCACAATTCAAGGTGTTGGTTATCACCTTTAAAGCCCTAAATGGCTCAGGGCCAGACTATTTACGGGACCACCTCCGACCTCATACCTCATTACACCCAGTAAGGGCCCACAGAGTCTGCCTTCTCCAGGTCGCGTCCGCCAAGTAATGTCAGTTGGTGGGACCTTGGGGAAGAGCATTCTCTGTGGTGGCTCCAACCCTATGGAATCAAGTGCCCCCAGAGATCTTCTCCCTACAGGTCTTCCGGAAAGTCGTTATGACCTGGCTTTTCCAGCAGGCCTGGAATTAGATTGACTGCTCTGTGTGTGTATGGTTCTTTTTAGGATATTATTTTATTGTTATTATATTACTGATTTTATTATGTATTTTGATTGTATTTTAGTACGATTGTATTTATTCCACTTGTTAGCCGCTCTGAGTCCACTTTGGAATGAGCAGCATATAAATACAATAGATAGATAGATAGATAGATAGATAGATAGATAGATAGATAGATAGATGCTAGATAGATAGATAGATAGATAGATAGATAGATAGATAGATAGATGATAGATGATAGATAGGTGATAGATAGATAGATAGATAGATAGATAGATAGATAGATGCTAGATAGATAGATAGATAGATAGATAGATAGATAGATAGATAGATAGATAGATAGATAGATAGATGCTAGATAGATAGATAGATAGATAGATAGGTAGGTAGGTAGGTAGGTAGGTAGATAGATAGATGACAGACAGACAGACAGACAGATAGATATATAGTAACTGTACAAGGATTTCCTATAGCCTATTTTGGAGAACTATAACTCTTTGAGGACAGTAATACCTGTGTCTTTGTTTAAGCAAACTTCAAAAGAAAAATGAAGATACAACAGAGTGTCCAGGAGGATGGCTTGAAGATTTCCACAAGAGAAAATTTAAAAGTGAAACGGATATCAGCAGAACGCCGAAACAACCACTAGCTCACCGGTTGAAAAAGGCCATGGGAAACTGTGAGTTGTCACTGCAGTACTTTATTTACATTGAATAGCAATGCTATCTGGAGAAAGGCAAAGGTCAGTTTTTTTACATATACACACAGATAGATGGATACCTGCCAACGTATATATATGCCACATGCACGCATAATTGAGCTTGTGTTTGGCCTCAGCAATAAAACATGATTGAGAAAACAATATTGAAAGACAATACTGAAACTTAATTTTGTTTTTCCATCAAATGAAGACGTTAGCCTGATTGCAACAGAAAATACAGTCTAGTGAGATCGCTACTCATGCTTTTTAAAAGAGTTTTTACAGGAAGGAAAATATTATTTATTATTATTATTATTATTATTATTATTATTATTATTAATTAGATTTGTATGCCACCCATTTCCGTAGAGGGTGTAAATGGTGCACCACAGGAATATCTGCAGAACGGTGATTAACTTACTGCATTCAAGTCCCGTTGTCATTCTGCGGAAGATAAGACACAAAAGCACTTTAGATAAATCAGATTGCGGATAAAACAATGGGTTTCGCCTATCTACCTGTCAAGGAACAGAAACTCAATTTAGATAGATGAAATGGATGATAGAATTTGACAGACGGGGTGGAGCTCAGAAACATGCAAGTGACAAGATAATCAGATATCAGAGCTAAAAGATTTGTGTCTGTCAATTGCCTTACTCAGCACTAATAAAGATGTAAGAAACACTTTTGTGGTGCTATTGCTTTTAGCAAGTTCCCAACTAGTCTTTTGTATTCTACACATGGGTGGTTTAATCACCATGGGTGGTCTTCTTGCACCATATTAAGGCACAGTTCTTACCCTTTCCTTTGTGTGGATCATGTTAACTATCACAAATGTTTTAGAACTGCCATATTAATTAGGAGTTGGAGTGCAATGCCTTTGGGCAAGTTGGCATGGACCAGTGATGGCAAACCTTTCTTCCCTCGGGTGCCAAAAGAATGTGCGTCTGTGCAATTTCGTATGCGCGAGTGCCCACGCCCAGGGGTGGGCAGCAGGCAGGACAGGGTGGAACGCAGTTTCACTGGCGGAAATGAAGATGCGTGCGCAGCTCCAGCTGAGCGGCGGCTGTCACTTCCTGGATTACTGGTCTGGGCTCAGCTCTCCTTTTTCCCCCTGCTGCTGCTTCTGTTGCGTCTGCGCTCCTTGCTTCTTTCCTCTTTCCTCCTTCCTGGCCTTGGACGAACTTCCGTCTCTCCTACCCGGCTCCCCTCCAGTCTAACACGGCCACCTCCTGTCTGAGATGCAAGCAGAAGGCGTGGGTGGAAGCGGCCCTGGCAGCATTTATACTTCTGGCAGCACCCGTTCGCCTAGCTACCCAGCCTGAGGCCCAGGAAAGAGAGCGTGGGAAACACAAAGCAAATTGTCACCCCAGCGACTAACACTGGTAAGGTTGCAAGTTGAGGACTTAACAGTTCACTTGAATGATGATGATCGTTCAAGCCACTGCCACCTGGTCACATGGCCTGCAAGTCATTCCTGCCCAGTCACATGACCATTAGGCCACACCCACAAAATAAGCCACACCCACAATGTGGCAGTAAAAGGTTTGGCTGCCCATTACTGTCCACACCCTTTATTCAATACCTGGGGAGAGTGAAAACAGTTTCCGCCACTCCTCTGGAGGCCAGAAATGGCTTCTTTCCCAACTACTGGTGGGCCCTGTAGGCTTGTGTTTCGCCCTTCCCAGGCGACAAAGGTTTCCCTGGAGGTGGGTGAGGGTAAAAACACCCTCCCTCATTCCCCTGGAGGCTCTCTGGAAGCAAAAAACGCCCTCCCAGTACCTCTGTGTAAGCCAAAAATCAGCTGGTCGGGACACACATGTACATTGGAGCTGAGCTAAAGCAACAATCCGATCAATTTCCGGTCACAATTCAAAGTGTTGGTTATGACCTATAAAGCCCTTCATGGCATCAGACCGGAATATCTCCGGGACCGCCTTCTGCCGCACGAATCCCAGCGACCGATTAGGTCCCACAGAGTTGGCCTTCTCCGGGTCCCGTCGACTAAACAATGTCATTTGGCGGGTCCCAGGGGAAGAGCCTTCTCTGTGGTGGCCCCGACCCTCTGGAACCAGCTCCCCCCTGAGATTAGAACTTCCCCCACCCTCCTTGCCTTTCGTAAACTCCTTAAAACCCACCTCTGCCGTCAGGCATGGGGCAACTGAGATAACTTCCCCAGGCCTATATTGTTTATGTATGGTATGTTGTGTGCATGTTTTTTAAATTATGGGTTTTTAGTTTTAATTATTAGATTTGTATTGTACATTGTTTTTCTATTACTGTTGTGAGCCGCCCTGAATCTACGGAGAGGGGCGGCATACAAATTTAATAAAAAAATAAAATAAAATAAATAAATAGACACCTCACGTGCCAGCAGATATGGCTCTATGTGCCACTTGTGGCACCAGTGCCATAGGTTCGCCATCACTGGCATAGACAATTCCCCCAGCTATTGTCCGTGGACCCTCACTTACATTTCACAGAACTGAGCAAGAATAGTTAAATCAGTCTAGAGGTTAAGGCATCAAGCTAGAAACCAGGAGACACCGAATTCTAGTTCTGCCTTAGGCATTAAAGCTGGCTTTGGGTCAGTCACTCTCTCTCTCAGCCCAGTCTATCACAAAGGGTTGTTGTTGTGAGGAAAATAGGAGGAAGAAGAAATATTAGGTATGTTTACTGCCTTTTTTTTTAAAGGTAATTTTTATTAGAAACATAGAAGTCTGACGGCAGAAAAAGACCTCATGGTCCATCTAGTCTGCCCTTATACTATTTTCTGTATTTTATCTTAGGATGGATATATGTTTATCCCAGGCATGTTTAAATTATTGAAATATGAACATTAAAAAGAAAGCAATACACAAATAATATACATAAATATGACAAACAAAAATTAACTCAAATACAACTACATAACAAACAAGCAAAAAGAAAAAATGTATATGAAAATGGAAATATTTCAGTCCATTAAACACATTTTCCCTAAAAGAAAAAAGATTTTCTTGCGGCAATTACAGTCGGTATAGAAAATTTGTTCCAGTTATTAATTTTATATACACATTTGTTCTGCTTTTTACCGCCTTATTTTAATCAGTACAGTATTCCGATATTTCAATCAATTCAAATCATTTATTTCAATATATGAAGGTAGGTATGTTTACTGCCTTAAAAATAATAAAGGCTATAAACAAACAGATTAATAAAATTATTTTCCAGAAAGAAGGTCAAAAATATTTTACAGAAATAAGGTCAAAAATCTGAGTTTATGGTGTTGCTGTAAGATTTTGGCCATTTAAAAATATGTGTTTATTTGATCACTTGCACTAGGGCCCCCAGTTTAAAAAATTTTTAATGGTAGAACAATATCACTGTGTCACTTAGTTGAGTTGGACAGATATAGAATAGAATAGAATAGAATAGAATTTTTATTGGCCAAGTGTGATTGGACACACAAGGAATTTGTCTTGGTGCATATGCTCTCAGCGTACATAAAATAAAATATACATTTGTCAAGAATCATGTGGTACAACACTTAATGATTGTCATAGGGGTCAAATAAGCAATGAAGAAGCAACATTAATAAAAATCTTAGGATATAAGCAACAAGTTATAGTCATACAGTCCTAAGTGGGAGGAAATGGGTGATAGGAATGATGAGAAAAACTAGTAGAATAGAAGTGCAGATTTAGTAGAAAGTCTGACAATGTTGAGGGAATTATTTGTTTAGTAGAGTGATGGCGTTCGGAAAAAAACTGTTTTTGTGTCTAGTTGTCTTGGTGTGCAGTGCTCTGTAGTGACGTTTTGAGGGTAGGAGTTGAAACAATTTGTGTCCAGGATGTGAGGGGTCAGTAAATATTTTCCCCGCCCTCTTTTTGACTCGTGCAGTATACAGGTCCTCAATGGAAGGCAGGTTGGCAGCAATTGCTTTTTCTGCAGTTCTGATTGTCCTCTGAAGTCTGTGTCGGTCCTGTTGGGTTACAGAACCAAACCGGACAGTTATAGAGGTGCAGATGACAGACTCAATTATTCCTCTGTAGAACTGTATCAGCAGCTACTTGAGAACATTCTTTGTTGTGCTTTTTTGATGATGTTTTTGATGTTAGGTGACCATTTTAGGTCTTGAGACCTAGAAATTTGAAGAATAGAAATGGAATAAACCATAACAGTACAACATCACTGATTTGTACAATATATGGTCACATCTTTCATTAACATTAGTTTTTCTCCCTTTTTTCCCAGATTCTGCAAACACAAAGGGTTCAGTTTTGGAAGTCCCGCAAGCCCAGAAGCCTGGATCCACTTCCATACTAGAAGGACTGAGAACGCCATTTGCTTCTCTTTTGTCGTCCTTCAAGAAATCCAAAAAACAGCATTTGAAACCTCCGCAAAAGCAGCACCAAAACTCTTTACGGTAAGCGACAATTGTCCTATGCCTGTGAACCAACTATCGCCCGATGTCCATACTGCTCCCACCCTGCCACATAAGGCCAAGAAAACTTGGCTTTGCCGGCAGGCCTGGGGGCCATAAATTTACATCTTGATAGCCAACTGTATGAATGGTGTGCATGTACAGTGGTACCTCTACTTAAGAACTTAATTCGTTCCGTGACCAAGTTCTTAAGTAGAAACGTTCTTAAGTAGAAGCAATTTTTCTCATAGGAATCAATGTAAAAGCAAATAATGTGTGCAAACCCATTAGGAAAGAAATAAAAGTTTGGGATTTGGGTGGGAGAAGGAGGAGGAAGAGGAGGAGGACAGTCGCTGCCGAAAGAAGAAGGTGAGGTGAGCGCCCCCTTTTGCCTTTCCGCGTACAGACACTCCAGGAGGCAACCTCGCGCCAGGGGTATGGGAGGCAGCGCGAGGGAGTCACCACAGCAAAGTGGTTTATTCCATCTCCAAGCGCCCAGAGAAAGGAAAATGCTCCCCACCCAAACACAGGTGGCCTCTCTTATCTCCTGTAACATGTCCTCAATTGGTCTCTTCTACGCATAACTCTGCGCCTGCGTGGGTCCAAGACTTCCGCATCCGAATCGACCGAAGATAATGGAGATTGACTCCCTGGGCTCTGTGCCAAGCCTCCCTCTTCCAAGTCACTCCCACCTTCTTCTTCATCCGAAGAAACTGAACTACCTGACTCTGTCAGCAATAAAACAGGCCTATGACATGTTGAAGTTTCCCCTGCATCCACCTCCACATTCCTTGGGGCAGGAGCTGGGCCAGAGCCAACCACAACACAGTGTAAATAGTTAGTGTAGGTTTCCTACGAAAGAATATTTTCCTAAGAAACTTTCAATTATCTTCAAGATAAAGGTTCCTGATATCCTGGTCGCAGGCTGGTTAGCTGCTTTGGCTATCTGGGTGGGTTAACTTCTGCAAAACGTTACTCCAACATCACCTACCCGAGTTGTTGGGGAGAAGATGCACTACATGTTTCTCAATTCAGGCATAGAAATGTCTTCCTCCATCTTTGCTGGAATTCTGCCTTTTGTCTTTAAAAGAATAACCATTTTGTCCTGTGGCAGTTGACGCAGAAAGAACACTTGGTCAAATAACAGTTTGAAAATGTTAACTGTTATGTCATAGCCTTCCTTAAGAGAACTCTTGAGATTGTAACCTCTGAGAATTCCATGAGCTGGTCCAAAGGAAGGACAGGAGACAGAAGCAACAAGAACCCAAGTCTGGAGTTGGAGAGGTGGTGGAAGGTTAAAGGCTAAGACTGGTCTTGCATAACGCCAGTCATTGTTTGAGTAGGTCCATGGCTGCCCTCTTCTTCCACAATTTTTACCTCTTCAGAGCAGATTACCTCTGTTGTGACTCCATAGCTATCAACACAGTGCCCCATTACTTGCCTCAATCTGAGGTAGCTTAAGTTCCTGGTCACCCAGCTCCTCTGGCCAACAGTCCATCCGACTTGCCTCTTTAGCTTCTGATTCAAAAGATGCCTAGATAGACCACTTTTTGTGTAGGTGGGGAAGGGGAGAGCAATCTCCTTGAGAAGGATTTCTCTCAGGTTTGGAGACTGTCTGGAAAATTTAGATCCGCAAGAAGTTTGAACTATAGGTAGGTCACAATTACCAAGAGTTCAAATAGGGCAATATGTGATAATAGTGTGAATTGCAAATGGACACCAGGTGTGTTAATCATGACCCAAAATTTGGTAATGCAACTAAGGCTAGTAGTGCATACGCCGCTGCAATTGGGTTTTTATTTCTTTATAAAAAAAATTATTAATTTTTCTTCAGACAAACAACACGAACAACATTTAACATTTAAAGGAGCTACAATGGCTCTGCTAGTCTTAGAAGTCTAACTAATACAGGGGGAAAAAATTCTAACTGTGATCAGATCCATACAGAAAAAACAATTGACAACATTCTACATCTATTATTTCCCTTTTGATATTATAGTTCATTTAGTTAAAATCAATTCTAATATTAATATACTACTAAAATATAACATTTCAATTTTACATTTTCATTTTAATAATATAATTAAACTAATGAAAGCCAATTAATTAAACACAAAAAGCTTATACTTAAAATTTCTTAAAATACTGCAATACTATATAATTAATTAAAATCTACTTCATTATATCTAATTTAACAATATGATAAAATATTTAAAATCAATTGCTCACTCTAAAAAACCTTATCCTTTAAATTTCTTAATATAAAACTATCCTTAAAACTTCAATATATCATTTATTTAATTTAATAAATTCAAATGTTTTAAAATTTGTTCATATATTATTTAAACTCCTTTTTAATATTCCACCAATTACTGTATACACTTTATCCCAAATTTTATAAAACTCTGTTTCCATTAGGTTATTTAACCATCTTGTCATCATATCTAATTCTGCTCATTCCATAATTTTTTTAAATACTTCTTCATCTTTTGGTATTTCCTTTTCTTTCCATTTTTGCGCAAATGTAATTCTTGCCGCTACTATTGGGTTTTGAATGTGTGTTAGTCTTTGTGTGTGTGAAATGGTGAAAAAGAAAATTCCATCAGAGGAAACAGTACAAATTTTAAAAAGAAGAAGCTCGTTGTTGGAATTAGAGCAAACATATACTTGAACAACATGAATATGGTCCCAATAAGGCTAAAATGGAGCAATTTGCATTTCCAGATGACTGAATCTAGTTGATTTTTATTTTTATTTTTATTGTTTTGCTTTTACTTTGCTTTTTATAACTATTCTATAGAAAGTTAATGATAAATTGGCATTACAAATGCATTCTTTTTATCTTTTACTATAATATTTTATTAACATGTATAAAAATTATGTTTAAAAATTTTCACTGCCTATTTCCAACAGGCTGGAACTGATTCACAATTCAAAGTGTTGGTCATGACCTTTAAGGCCCTACATGGCATTGGACCAGATTACCTCCGGAACCGCCTGCTACCGCACGAATCCCAGCGACCGATAAGGTCCCACAGAGTTGGCCTTCTCCGGGTCCCATCGACTAAACAATGTCGTTTGGCAGGCCCCAGGGGAAGAGCCTTCTCTGTGGCGGCCCCGGCCCTCTGGAACCAACTCCCCCCGGAGATTAGAACTGTCCCCACCCTCCCTGTCTTTCGTAAACTACTCAAGACTCACTTATGCCACCAGGCATGGGGGAGTTGAGATATTTCTTCCCCCTAGGCCATTACAAGTTATGCATGGTATGTTTGTGTGTATGTTTGGTTTTACAATAAGGGTTTTTAGTTGTTTTATTAATTGGATTGTTACATGCTGTTTTTTTATCATTGTTGTTAGCCGCCCCGAGTCTACGGAGAGGGGCGGCATACAAATCCAATAAATAAATGAATTAACGTATTTTCCATAACAACAACACCATACAGATTCAAATTATAGCAATAGCACTTAGTGCTTTACAGCCCTCTCTAAACAGAGTCAGCATATTGTCCCCAACAATCTGGATCCTCATTTTACCAACCTTGGCAGGATGGCAGGAGAGTCAATCTTGAGCCAATCAGGATTGAACTGCTGGCATTCGGCAGAGTTAGCAGAATTAACCTGCATTATTATTATTATTATTATTATTATTATTATTATTATTATTATTATTTATTGGATTTGTATGCCGCCCCTCTCCGGAGACTCGGGGCGGCTAACAGCAATAATAAGACAGCGTACAATAATAATCCAATACTAAAAACGATTAAAAACCCTTATTATAAAAACCAAACATACATACAGACATACCATGCATAAAATTGTAAAGGCCTAGGGGGAAAGAGTATCTCAATTCTCCCATGCCTGGCTACAGAGGTGGGTTTTAAGTAGCTTACGAAAGGCAAGGAGGGTGGGGGCAGTTCTAATTTCTGGGGGGAGTTGGTTCCAGAGGGCCGGGGCCGCCACAGAGAAGGCTCTTCCCCTGGGTCCTGCCAAGCAGCATTGTTTAGTTGACGGGACCCGGAGAAGACCCACTCTGTGGGACCTAACTGGTCGCTGGGATTCGTGCAGCAGAAGGCGGTCCCTGAGATAATCTGGTCCGGTGCCATGAAGAGCTTTATAGGTCATAACCAACACTTTGAATTGTGACCGGAAACTGATCAGCAACCAATGCAGACTGCGGAGTGTTGGTGTAACATGGGCATATTTAGGGAAGCCCATGATAGCTCTCGCAGCTGCATTCTGCACGATCTGAAGTTTCCGAACAATTTTCAAAGGTAGCCCCATGTAGAAGCGTTACAGTACTCGAGCCTCAAGGTGATGAGGGCATGAGTGACTGTGAGCAGTGACTCCCGGTCCAAATAGGGCCGCAACTGGTGCACCAGGCGAACCTGGGCGAACGCCCATTCTAATCAATGTGGCACCACTACAACCATTTCATGGCATTCATTAAGCAATCAAGACCTAGCTGTACTGTCAGGTTGTTCAATACAATACAAGAGGTACACTGAACAATTCCTTATTTAAACCAGGTTTTAATGCCTAAGGGCATGCACTTTTAATCTTTATGTGAAATCAGATTGTTACTATGATCTTGTTTCCTAGTTTCAGAGTTGTGATGACAAATCAGCACCTGCCGTATATCACAATAATGCCAAAACGACAACAGGTATATGGTGACATTGTACAAGTACCATCCTTATCTGAGACAAGTACTGTACATAAATCACAGCATTTGCATGGTTGCCTAGTCAACATGGGAACTGCAGCCAAGGAATTAAAAGACACTTGCTCCTGGGAAGGAAAGCTATGACAAATCTAGGCAGCATGCTAAAAAGAAAAGACATCCCCTGCCAACAAAAGTGTGTATAGTCAAGGCTATGTGTGGTTGTGAAAGTTGGACTATAAGGAAGTCTGAGCGCCAAAGAATTGAGGTCTTTGGACTATGGTGCTGGAGGAGACTCCTACGAGTCCCTTGCACTTCAAGGCGATCAAACCAGTCATAGAGATCAACCCAGTCCAAGCCACAGGGTGGCGCTATTGGTTTCAAACTTTGATATTGTGTGCTTTCTAGCGGTATTGTGAATGAAACAAAATACTAAAGCAGTTGGTGATTTTGATTGTATGTCCAAAGAGTTGTTGGTTTTTTTTTAAAAAAAACTAATTACAGTATACTTCTGATGGACATTTCAAGTTTGCTCTGGATGTGAGTTTTGCTTGATTTTTTCCCCATAACCCTGTACTTTATTTATTTATTTATTGGATTTGTATGCCGCCCCTCTCCGGAGACTCGGGGCGGCTAACAGCAACAATAAAGCAATAGTAGTCTGATGTTAGAAATAATTAAAAGCCCATTAATATTTTTTTTAAAAAATTAGAGATAAGTAACTTGCATTTTTCTAAACCTCTGGCTTGTGTTTTCTGCAACCCACCTAACCAGAACTCCTGACAACTGAAAGTATAATCTCTTACAATGTTGAGATCCGAAATGGCTGAAAAAAAGTGTAACCTATGCACTACAATAGGTGTAAAGAAGTTTTATGAATTTCAAAATCCCTCCCAACAATAAAGCAAAATAGCATCCCTACCCTTGATTTCTCTACCCTTGGCCAAAAAAAAATTATTGCTGCCCCACCTACCAAAAATATTTATATTCCTTTTGCTTTAGCTGCTATGTATAGCCTGCAATTTGTAGTAGTCATGTTTATTTATTTATTGTTAGAGTTGAAAGGGACCATGCAGGTCATCAAGTCCAACCCCCTGCCTGAGCAGGAATCCTAAAGCACCCCAGCCAAATGACAGTCCAATCTCCTCTTGAAAGTGATATAGGGGTGTAAGAGCTGGGAAATAAGGAAGGCTGAATGCTGAATAATTGAGCCTTTTGAATTGTAGTGTTGGACAAAACTCTGCAAGGAGTTCAAATCAGTCAATCCTAAAGGAAATCAACCTTCATTGTTCTTTGGAAGGACAGATAGTGAAGCTGAAGTTTGTTTGTCGATTGGTTTGGTTTGGTTTGGTTTGGTTTGGTTCGATTTCTATGCCACACTTCTCCTGAGACTCAGGGCAGCTTACAGCAAAACAATTACAAAACGTGTAAGAAATCTAACATTTAAAATTCTAAAAAGCATCAATTATAAAAACATATAAAAATCTAACTAATTCTAATTCCAAAACCACAATTCATTTATTTATTTTATTTATTTATTAATCAGATTTGTATGCCACCCCTCTCCGCAGACTCGGGGTGGCTCACAGCAATAATAATACAATGTAAACAAATCTAATATTTAAGTTAATTTAAAACCCCAATTTAGAAACCAATCATACATACAGACATACCATGCATAAATTTTATAAGCCTAGGGGGAGGGAAAGTCTCAATTCCCCCATGCCTGACGACAGAGGTGGGTTTTAAGGAGCTTACGAAAGGCAAGGAGGGTGGGGGCAACTCTGATATCTGGGGGGAGTTGGTTCCAAAGGGTCGGGGCCGCCACAGAGAAGGCTCTTCCCCTGGGTCCCACCAAACGACATTGTTTAGTTGACGGGACCCAGAGAAGGCCAACTCTGTGGGACCTAACTGGTCGCTGGGATTCGTGCGGCAGAAGGCAGTCCCGGAGATAATCTGGTCATTGCCATGAAAACCAATCATACACATTCATCCTAACATACCCTATAAATTCAGTCAAAGGCCGGGGTAGATGTTAAAATTCAGTGGCCCCAGGCCTTTCGGCAGATGTGCATTTTTAAGGCTTTACGGAAGGCTGGGAGGGTGGGGGCAGTACGAATCTCCAAGGGGAGTTGATTCTAAAGAGCCAGGGCCACCACAGAGAAGGCTCTTCCTCTAGGCCCCGCCAGACAGCATTGCCTGGTTGACAGGACCTGGAGAAGGCCAACTCTGGGACCTGACCAGCCGCTGGGATACATGAGGCAGAAGATGGTTCCACAAGTAATCTGGTCCGATGTCATATAGGGCTTTAAGTTCAAATATCAAGGGGAAGAGAGGACTCCTTGGAAAAGACCACGATGTTGGGAAAGATGGAAGGGAAAAGCAGAAGGGAAGAGGATGAGATGGCGAGGTGTCATTTTTAGATAAATTTTAGACAAATGCCAGGAGATGGTAGGACAAGGAAGCTTTTGGGGGCTTATGAAAAATCGAACAGACTTAGTGGCTGAACAAAAACAACATTTAAAATGCAGAGACAGAATATTTGCTAGAACAGTATTCTCAAATTTGGCAACTTTATGATGTGTGAACTTGGCAGGGCATTCTGGTCTACTACCTGGTTAATTCTGGGAGTTAAAGTTCACGCATCTTAAAGTTGCCAAGTTTGAGAAACACTATGCCACAACGACTTCCTCTGCGTTGTGTGGGAGGGTGTTACTTACTGATTACAGGTACTTTCTCAGGCCTTGTGTGATGTAATCCTTAACCTGCCAAGAGCATTTGAAACCATTCCCATCGAGTGTCACGTGATGCACAAACAAACAATGCTATCACTACACTGATTACAACATGCTTTATTTACATCTCCTGAAAGAATAATTGTGTCTACTGTACTGTGGAATCTGTTTGGGAGAGGACAGAGGCTTGAAGCGGCCTTTCTGCTTCTTATGAGGTTGAACCTCTTTTAAAAACAGATGAAATTCTGCAATCGGTACTGCAATCAGTTATGAAGATAAATAAAATGAAGGTGGGATCCATCCTCCCCTCATCTAACACAGGACAACTGTGGAATCCAGATAGAAATTACACAGCCATTACTCAAAGGCTGGGTGGGCAGATAATCTTATAATCTGATTGCTTAAACTTGAACCATTTGATGTGGGAAGGAATTCCATAGGATGCCTGGTTACATCATATTCTCTCGGGTCACTAGGTAAATTTGCTGACATATGTACACCTTCAAGAGGGCATTTAATATTAAATCTTATTGATGGGCAAACTTACCTTCCCACCTCTACGCACGCGATAATAATAATAATAATAATAATAATAATAATAATAATAATACTTCATGATTGTGCGATTCTCTGACATTGAGAATTTCTGCCGCTTTTTGATTTGTAAGCTTGGTTTGTTTTGTTCCTGTAGCTCATTTGTCGATGGCTGCACAGGTTTGTTTGTTTGTTTGTTTGTTTGTTCGTTCGTTCGTTCGTTCGTTCGTTCGTTCGTTCATTCATTCATTCATTCATTCATTCATTCATTCATTCGATTTTTATGCCACCCTTCTCCTTAGACTTACAACATGTTAGCAATAGCACTTTTTAACAGAGCTCGGCTATTGCCCCCACAACCCAGGTCCTCATTTTACCCACCTCGGAAGGATGGAAGGCTGAGTCAACCTTGAGCCGGTGATGAGATTTGAACCACTGACCTTCAGATCTACAAGTCAGCTTCAGTGGCCTGCAGTACAGCACTCTACCTGCTGCGCCTATTGTTCCACAGCAGCCATCGTGGTCCTTTTTATCTTTTTGTTTTGTCTCTCCATTAGTTTAAATGGGTTAGGCACGTTTAGTCTGGCTCCTCTGCTTTGACCACTCCGGCAAGGTTAGACCTACCAGTAGTTTACACTACCGCCGGCACAGCTCTCAGCTTTATCGAAGCACACAAGCCCCACTACCATGACAAGGCGTACCCATCATTGAGGAGAAGCAGCTAGAGAAATTAGTGAAATACGAAGATCTAAAAATCGAGCTGCAACGACTCTGGCATAAGCCAGTGAAAGTGGTCCCAGTGGTACTTGGCCCGCTGGGCACAGTGCCAAAGGATCTCAGCGGACATTTGAAAACCATTGGAATTGACAAAATCTCCATCTGTCAATTGCAAAAGGCCGCTTTACTGGGATCGGCAAACATAATTCGCCGCTACATCACGCAGTCCTAGGTGCTTGGGAAGCGCCCGACTGGTGATGAAATACGAAATCCAGCATAATGATCTCATTTGCTGTGTTGTATTGACATAATAATAATAATTTATTAGATTTGTATGACGCCCCTCTCCAAGGATTCAGGGCGCATCCTCCCACACATGCGCTTTACTCCCTCAAAAACGTGCACAAATAGGATAGCATGGAGGGCGGGAGACCCACCCACAATTTCCACTACTGGTTCAGGTGAACCAGTCCGAACTGGCCCAAACCGACTGAATACCACCTCTGGGGCAAGCTCACAATGGCGCAGGGATTCTGTCAAGTGTCCAAGTTCAAAGCTGTAGAGCAGTGATGGCGAACCTATGGCACGGGTACCACAGGTGGCACGCGGAGCCATATCTACTGGCACATGAGTCGTTGCCCTAGCTCAGCTCCAGCGTGTATGTGTGCAATGGCCAGTTGATTTTCGGCTTGCATGGAGGCTCCAGGAGAGCATTTTCGGCTTCCGGAGGGGCTTCAGGGGGATCTAGGTGTGTTTGCCCTCCCCAGCTCCAGGGAAACCTCTGGAGCCTAGGGAGTGTGAAAAACAGGCCTGCTGGGCCCACCAGAAGTTGGGAAACAGGCTGTTTCTGGCCTCCAGAGAGCCTTCAGGGGAGGGGGGCACAGGAGGCAATTTTCACCTTCCCCAGGCATTGAATTATGGGTATAGGCGTGATAATGTGTGCGTACGTGCTTTTGCCACCTGAAGGAAAAAAGGCTCACCATCACTGCTATAGAGGAATTTCTGCGAGCATAAGTGCAATGGACAAGACTGTGTAGATTGATTAATTGATTTATTCATTGATTGATTGATTGATTCATTCATTCGACTTTTATGCCGCCCTTCTCCTTAGACTCAGGGCAGCTTACAACATGTTAGCAATAGCACTTTTTAACAGAGCCAGCATATTGCCCCCACAATCTGGGTCCTCATTTTATCCACCTCGGAACGATGGAAGGCTGAGTCAACCTTGAGCCGGTGATGAGATTCGAACCGTTGACCTACAGATCTACAGTCAGCTTCAGTGGCCTGCAGTACAGCACTCTACCTGCTGCGCCACCCCGGCTCTCTGAGATGGAAAGTTCCAGCACAAAAGCAGAATTTCTGTGGAGCTGATGGAAAACAAGGGCAGTATTTCCCTGCTAAAGCAAATAACTTGGCTGGAATTGCAAATAAGAATTGGAAATATTGGCATACAAAGAAAATGTATAACTTTTTGTCCCCAGATTTGTGATCAGAAACACACCCACGCGGGCAATCTTGGCCATTAGGTTTTCAGTGTCCAGTTTTATCTAACAAGTCAGCAACACAATACCCACAAAGTAAAAAGGCTGAACAAAGCTGTCAAGATAAGGCTGACTCTACAAAATTATTCAGTGTTGTTGTTGGTGGTTAATTATTACTCTTATAGATTCCTCCTGTGGAATCACTTACCCAGGAAAATAAGAGCTGCATCCCACTGTCAGAGGGTTAACATGGGCATGAGGATTAATGAGTCAATAGAGAATGGACCTGGACTGTGAGTTAATGGTTATTATTGTTGTTGTTAGTGTTTCTGGAGTCTATATTAGGGGAACTTTTATTTATTTTGTTGATATTGTTTACATAGCTTTTCTAAACCACTTTCATTCTTAGAAACATAGAAACAGAAGACTGACTTCAGAAAAAGACCTCATGGTCCATCTAGTCTGCCCTTATACTATTTCCTGTATTTTATCTTACAATGGATCTATGTTTATCCCAGGCATGTTTAAATTCAGTTACTGTGGATTTACCAACCACGTCTGCTGGAAGTTTGTTCCAAGGATCTGCTACTCTTTCAGTGAAATAATATTTTCTCACGTTGCTTTTGATCTTTCCCCCAACTAACTTCAGATTGTGTTCCCTTGTTCTTGTGTTCACTTTGCTATTAAAAACACTTCCCTCCTGGACCTTAACATATTTAACATATTTAAATGTTTCGATCATGTCCCCCCTTTTCCTTCTGTCCTCCAGACTATACAGATTGAGTTCATTAAGTCTTTCCTGATACGTTTTATGCTTAAGACCTTCCACTATTCTTGTAGCCCGTCTTTGGACCCGTTCAATTTTGTCAATATCTTTTTGTAGGTGAGGTCTCCAGAAGTGAACACAGTATTCCAAATGTGGTCTCACCAGCGCTCTATATAAGGGGATCACAATCTCCCTCTTCCTGCTTGTTATACCTCTAGCTATGCAGCCAAGCATCCTACTCGCTTTTCCTACTGCACGACCACACTGTTCACCCATTTTGAGACTGTCAGAAATCACTACCCCTAAATCCTTCTCTTCTGAAGTTTTTGCTAACACAGAACTTCTTCTGATTGAAGCTGCATAGAATACAGTCCCAAAAGACAGCACTGCTTCTAATTCTGTGTTTTGTAAAGTCTTGAACCAGCCCCGAATCGTCTTATTTTATTCACCTGCTTCACTTGCCAACTTCTCCATTATCAAATCTCTTTCAGAGCAAAGAAAACTCTGGTTTTCTTTGCTCTGAAAGCAAAACCCAACCCAACCTGGGTTGGGTTGGGTTTTGTTTGGCTTGGCTTTGTTTTATTTCAATGCTTTCTTAATTTTTGTTTTGGGGGAAGCAGCAAGCAAGTTTGAGCATTTCAATCTACCAAATGTGTGACAGACAGGCAGGCACATAATAGCACATCGTGCCCTGAAATAGAAGGGTAACTAAGGTAGTGTTGGATTCCCTGTCATTAAATATTTCCTCACTGATAAACAGGACGATTTAAAAACACTTACAAAAGAGACTTCGGAAAAGAGTACAATGAAAATGTTGGACCACTAATGAAGAATTGTTTGCAAAGGATTCTGGAAGAAAATATCATTTTATTTTATTTTTATTTATTTATTTATTTGTCCAACATGTATAGGATAGTTGTTTGTATAAACATAAGTTAAAATTAATGATTAAAAAAGGCAATAGAGCAGGGGCAGTAGGCACAGTGGTGCGCTTATGCACACCCCTTACAGACCTCTTAGAAATGGTCATTAGCAGGAAGGACATTTTAGTATATGATTTTATGAACTACGGTTAGATCAAATCGGAGGTGACGTAGTTGTAAATTGTCTAATTGCAGTATTTCAAGTCTGGTGGAATAAGGTATCCTGTTGCAAGCAGAGGAGTGAAGGAGTCTTCTTGTAAAATATTTCTGGACTCTCTCGATTGTATTCATGTCTGATGCGGGTTCCAGACTGGTGAGCTGTATTCTAGAATTGGCCTAACAAATGTTTTGTATGCTCTGGTTAGTAGTGCAATGTTGCCAGAGAAGAAGCTAGGTAAGATTAGATTAACAACTCTTAGTGCTTGTTTGGCAATGTTGTTACAATGGGCTCTAGCACTTAGGTCATTGGATATGAGTACTCCAGCATGAGGGTCATCTACAAGTTCATTTCCTCCAAGTTTATATTTTGTATTCTGATTCTTTTTGCCAATGTGTAAGACAGAGCATTTGTTGGTTGAGATTTGAAGTTAGTTAGTTAGTTAGTTAGTTAGTTAGTTAGTTAGTTAGTTAGTTAGTTAGTTAGTTAGTTAGTTAGTTAGTTGTTCTGTCTGGGTGCCCCCAGACTTCAACACCAACTGAAAAAAGCAGCCAGACACGCTGGTAAAAGCAAAAGCACTTTATAGTTTGAAAAACAAACACAGAAGAAAACCTGTTCTTCCCAACAGGCAGGCTATGAGGCTTCACAGCAGAGTCCTGACGGCCAGACAATACAGCAGACTTCTTGCTGGCACACACACCACTGTAGAGAATAAGACCCACGTCTTTCCCCCCAAGGTTTCAGCCTTCAGGGCCACAAGCCAGAGTCAGAAACGCCAAAGATCACAGCCAGGTCCCAGGACTCCCAAAGATAATACTCCACAATACAGGAAGGGTGGGTCTGCCTTTTCAGCCTTTCTGGGGAGAACCACACCCAAACCCAGCTGTTGCCTATTTAGGGCTGGAAATACCTGGCTAATTGTCCCCTTCGTTGTGCTGCTCTTCTCTGCCTGAGATCGATGATGGCTTGTGCATTTTCATCCAAGGACTCCAGGCTGCTTGCTGGGAAGAGCTCCACCCCGGGGGACTCAGGCTGTTCTCCCTCTCCCTCGGCCTGATATTCCTCCTCCCCGTCTGCCTGGGCCTCCTCCTCCTCCTCCTGTTCCTCATCCTCCCCCTCTGAGCATGGAGCCGGCAGAGGTTCAACCGTTCCCTGAGGAGCCTCAGACGGAATCACAACAGTTAGTTAGTTAGTTAGTTAGTTAGTTAGTTAGTTAGTTAGTTAGTTAGTTAGTTTGATTTCTATGCTGCCCTTGAGTTGCCAGTTTTTTGACCATTCTGCTACATGGTCAAGGTCCTTTTGAAGGGTAGCAGCATTGTCAGTGGTACTAAATAGTTTAACATCATCAGGAAAGATAACACAGTTACTTATAATGTGATCCCAAAGATCGTTTATGTAGCGTATGAAAAGTGTTGGTCCTAAAACACTCCCTTGAAAGATGGCAAAGTCTTTTGCTGTTGTTTTGCCTGATTGGTCATGGATCAAACAGTGTAATATTACTAACGGTATTTGGCGTTGATATTTTGCATTGTGCTCTGTAGGGATATAAAATTGTATGAAATAAATGGCTTTGACCATGCTGATGTTTCTGGGCATTGAAGTCCATACTCTATAAAATTGAGGAAGGCTGAATTAGAAATACTTCTCTTTATAAGCATTTGCTTCGGTTTTTAAAACGACTGTTTTGAAGACAGCAGATAAATCATGCATCGTAAACAATCTCCAAAGTTTTAAAATTTCCCCAAAATGTGTATGTCATGATGAATTAGGCAAAATCTGCACTGTATACTATTGGGATTGCTTTCATATAAAGAAAAAAATAGCACAACTGAAATATTGTTTTTTTCCCTAAACTATTCTTAACTTCCGCTTTTACCACTTTGGCTGTCAAAAGCTTTTTTTTTCACTATTCTGCCTCTAACTGGCCAAGACAACTAACATGAGTTCTGTTTTATTTCTTAAAGAGTATTCCTTTTGTGTGCGCGTTTCCTGTACATTGTTACATAGAAACATAGAAGATTGACAGCAGAAAAAGACTTAATGGTCCGTCTAGTCTGCCCTTATACTATTTCCTGTATGTTGTCTTAGGATGGATATATGTTTATTCCAGGCATGTTTAAATTCAGTTACTGTGGATTTACCAACCACGTCTGCAGGAAGTTTGTTGTAAGCATCTACTACTCTTTCAGTAAAATAATATTCTCTCACATTGCTTCTGATCTTTCCCCCAACTAACCTCAGATTGTGCCCCCTTGTTCTTGTGTTCACTTTCCTATTAAAAACACTTCCCCCTGAACCTTATTTAACCCTTTAATATATTTAAATATTTTGATCATGTCCGCCCTTTCCCTTCTGTCTTCCAGACTATACAGATTGAGTGCGTTAAGTCTTTCCTGATACATTTTATGTTTAAGACCTTCCACCATTTTTATAGCCCGTTTTTGGACCCATTCAATTCTATCAATATATTTTTGTAGGTGAGGTCTCCAAAACTGAACACAGTACTCCAAATGTGGTCTCACCAGCACTCTATACAGCGGGATCACAATCTCCCTCTTGCTGCTTGTTATACCTCTAGCTATGCAGCCAAGCATTCTACTCGCTTTCCCTACCGCCTGACCGCACTGTTCACCCATTTTGGGAAATCACTATTCCTAAATCCTTCCTTGTTAGGTGTAAACCTTTTAGAAAAAACTCAGAAATCTTCTGCAATAAGAAAATTATCATATCTTACAGGAAGCAAATTCATGTGGAATCAATCCCTGGTGCTTTCTGAGCTTTGTTGTTTGTTTGTAGCCTCATAAGTGGCTGGTAAGTGAGGAGTTTGCTTCCTGTTCGTATATAGCAGCTGATGTTGTTGGATGTGTGGTTTCTTCCTTGGCGGTTCCTTGATTGAGCATTGTTTTCTGCTTGATTATTTGTCTGGTGTTGGGAAATTCATGTTGAACATTAAGCAAACATCCGAACAGCAAGATCAAATTGATAATGGAGGCTATTACGGAGTGGTGATGAGTTCTGCTTCACTAGTTGTGTTTCTAGCAGAGACTAAATAGGCATTTGTCTGGAAAACCTTAATTTAGTTTGTTGGGGTTGAGTAGAATGTTGACCTCGCCCTAAATGGCTTTTCTAATTGTGCAATTCTAGGTAAAACTGGTAGGAAAATAATTCTTACAGGAGGGGAAGATAAACGCTCAATGCTGGCTTTCAAATACTGCTATGTAGAAGATGCTTGATTTGCCTGTCTCGGTTCAATTTGAGATGAGGGTCGCCAGTTTCGGTAATTTAACACACAGTTCCATAATGTGACACAGCCACGGTAGAAGTCAAAGAAGAGCTCCATGATTGCTGCCGATCAGTTTCCGGTCTCAATTCAAAGTGTTGGTAATGACCTTTAAAGCCCTACATGGCATTGGACCAGAATACCTCCGGAACCGCTTTCTACCACACGAATCCCAGTGGCCGATAAGGTCCCACAGAGTTGGCCTTCTCCTGGTCCCGTCGACCAAACAATGTCGTTTGGCGGGCCCCAGGGGAAGAGCCTTCTCTGTGGCGGCCCCGGCCCTCTGGAATCAACTTCCCCCGGAGACTAGAACAGCCCCCACCCTCCTTGTCTTTTGCAAGTTACTTAAGACCCACCTATATCGCCAGGCATGGGGGAACTAAGACATCTCCCCCAGGCTTATTATATTTCATGTTTGATGTGTATGTGCTGTATGGTTTTTAATTGTTGAGGTTTTTATATATTTTATTATTAGATTTGTTCCATTGTTATACTGTTTTTATTACTGTTGTGAGCTACCCCAAGACTTCGGAGAGGGGCGGCATACAAATCTAACAAATTATTATTATTATTATTATTATTATTATTATTATTATTATTATTATTATTGCCCAATTATTAGTACAGCTAGTCCTCAACAACCATACTTGGACCCAAATTTCTGTAGTTAAGTACAGATGATCTTCAGCTTATGACCAGAGTAAACCCCAAAATTAATGTTGTTAAGTGAGAATTGATTAAGTGAATTTTGCTCCATTTTATGATCTTTCTTGCCCCAGTTGTTAAATGAATCCCTGCAGTCAGTAAGTTAGTAACCTGGTTGTTAAGTGAATCTGGCTTTCCCCACTGAATTGGGTGTCAGAAAGTCACAAAAGGTAATCACATAAGACACAACGGTCTTAATGTGGCTAGATGTGAGTGATTGACTTTTTTAGAAGTGGAGTTTTCTAGTATGTTTTAATTGTAGATTTCTATCTGTTATGTATTCACTTCTGTTGTGAGCCGTCCTGAGTCTGAGGAATAGGGCAGCATAGAAATCTAATTATATTATTATTATTATTATTATTATTATTATTATTATTAATAATAATAATAATAATAATAATAAAACAACAACAACACCCGACTGTGATGAAATACGAAATCCAGCATAGTGATCTTTTTTGCTGTGTTGTATTGTTAATAATAATATAATAATAATAATAATAGCAGAATTGAGAGAAGCCGCTAGAGAACTTTGCGAAATACGAAGATCTGAAAATCGAGCTGCAACGAATCTGGCATAAGCCAGTGAAAGTGGTCCCAGGGGTCCTTGGCATGCTGGGCGCAATGCCCAAAAATCTCAGTGGACATTTGAAAACATCGGAATTGACAAAACCTCCACCTGTCAATTGCAAAAGGCCGCTTTACTTGGATCGGCACACATAATTCACCTTGGGAAGCACCCAAATGGTGATGAAACATGAAATCCAGCATAGTGATTTCATTTGCTGTATTGTATTGTTTATATACTAATAATAATATTACTTGCGGGAGCGCCTTCTGCTATATGAATCTCAATGACCAGTTAGGTCCCACAGAGTTGGCCTTCTCTGACAATGTCACTTGGCAGAGCCTTCACTATGGGGGCTCCAGCCCTCTGGAATCAGCTCCCCCCAGAGATTCGCACTGCCCCCACCCTCCTTGCCTTCTGTAAGAGTCTTAAAACTCATATATGTCACCAGACCTGGGGCAATTAGATCTCAGGCCCCTCGCCGATGAATATTATGTATGACTGAGGTCTGAATGTGCACAATTGATTTTTTAAATGTTAGGGTTTAGCTTAGTTATTTAGTTAATTAATTGGATTTTTCATTGTATTTTATTGGTTTTTATTATATGTTGTACGCTGCCCGAGTCTTCAAAGAGGGGCGGCATAGAAATCCAATAAAATAAATAAAATATGATGATGATGATGATGATGATGTTGATGATGATGATGATGATGATAATAATAATAATAATAATAATAATAATAATAATAATAATAATAATAATGTCAATGATGATGATGTATGAATCAGTTGCCGAGTCTCTGAATTTCGATCACATATTATGGGGACACTACAAAAGTTGTACCTGTTGAAAAATGGTCATAAATCACTTTTTTTCACTGCCCGTTGTAAATTTGAACACTGGCCACTGTAAATCTCTACATACAGGTTTCTGATTAATTGGGAGCCAAGGCATCATTATCCCATAAATGTCTTTTTAAAAAGCTTTGTGCTTCCCTGAACCTTAGCATTCCACTGAGATGTTATTGTTTCTTCAATAATGCCATTTGGGTTGTGCTTATTTTGGCTCTCCTGACGGTTTGCTATTAAAATAATTGATGGGTGGCACAGACCTTGAAGCCTGAGAATCTCTCGTTTCTTTGATCTGCTGAAAAATTTCCCAGCTATTGATTTCCCAGCAGTTGTAGTTTCTATTTTGCATGGAATCAACTCCCCCAGGAGATTCGTACTGTCCCCCACCCTCCTAGCCTTTTGAAAGACTTTAAAAACTCAGCTTTGGGATTTTACAATGTACTGTACAGTGATACCTTGTCTTACAAACTTAATTGGTTCCGGAATGAGGTTCTTAAGGTGAAAGGTTTGTAAGATGAAACAATGTTTCCCATAGGAATCAATGGAAAAGCGATTAATGCGTGCAAGCCCAAAACTCACCCCTTTTGCCAGCCGAAGAGTCCGTTTTTGTGCTGCTGGGATTCCCCTGAGGCTCCCCTCCATGGGAAACCCCACCTCCAGACTTCTGTGTTTTTACGATGCTGCAGGGGAATCCCAGCATTGCAAAAGCGAGTGCTTCGCTGGCAACGGAAGTCTGGAGGTGGGGTTTCCCAGCGAAGGGAGCATCAGTGAAATCGCAGCATCGCAAAACCACCAAAGTCCTCAAAACCCCACCTCCGGACCTCTGTGTTTTTGCGATGCTGCGATTTTACTGAGGGTCCCCTCGCTGGGAAACCCCATCTCCAGACTTCCGTTGCCAGCGAAGCACCCATTTTTGCACTGCTGGGATTTCCCTGCAGCATCACAAAAACACGGAGGTCTGGAGGTGGGGTTTCCCATGGAGGGGAGCCTCAGGGGAATCCAAGCAGCGCAAAAATGGGTGCTTTGCTGGCAACAGAAGTCCAGAGGCGGGGCATCCCAGCGGTGGTGGTGGGTTTGTAAGGTGAAAATAGTTTGTAATCAGAAGCAAAAAAATCTTAAACCCCAGGTTTGTATCTCGAAAAGTTTGTATAACGAGACGAGGTATCACTATATTTTGTTTTTTATTTATGTATGCCGCCCTGAGTCCACTGAAGAAGGGTGGCCTATAAATTTGATTAAATAAATAAACATTCATACACCACAATGTACTCCCTGTTAGCGACTACTTCACCTTTAACAACAACAACACAAGAGCACGCAATAGATACAAACTAAATGTAAATCGCTCCAAACTAGACTGCAGAAAATACAATTGCAGCAACAGAGTGGTCAACGCCTGGAATTCACTACCGGACTCTGTTGTTTCCTCCCCCCATCCCAAAATCTTCAACATTACATTATTTACAGTAGACTTCTCCCTTTTTCTAAGAGGTCTGTAAGGGGCGTGCATAGGTGCACCTTCGTGCCTACCGTTCCTTGCCCTAATGTCTTTTTATCTTTTCTATCTCTACTTTATACTTATATTATATTAAACATACTACAATATATATTTGTATGACAAATAAATAAATAAAATAATTAAATCTGGGGAGTAGGAAACCCGACACCCGTTTCTGACTTCTGGCATTGGAAGCAGGATTCCTGAGAGCCTTCACTTGACCGGTCACATCACATTAATAATGGAGAAAATGTTCCCCGAAAGTAGGAAGACTAGATGCAGAGGAAGATAGAATTCCTGCTAACATTCATTCCAAATGAATGGAAGAGCGAATTGGGGAGGGGGCTGCAACGAGTTAAGCCAGGGGTGTCACGATGGCATCACTTGATGTATCGCGACTTTTCTGCCCCTTCGCTAAACTGGGCATGGGCGTGGCCAGCGCGTGACGCTTAAGGCCCATGGGCTGCAAGTTTGACACCCCTGAGTTAGGCAGAAAGGAGATAACGAGGCATTTTGTGCTTGCTTTAATAGAAGGGATGGAGGTTGTTGGTGTAGCCTGCATTCTTTCAAACTTACAGCCTGTGGTCAGAGGAGAAACTCTTCTCAGGAATGTCTCCGTGAATTGTTGATGGAATGCCATTGCGATACCTGTATAAAACAAGTTTGAAAAACTTGTGGGATGTTGCATGTTTTTAAGAAGAAATTGCACAACCCCCAAAACTTTACCCTTAGACTGTTGACCTCTCCTGGTTGTTAAGAGGCAGTAAGGAGCGTGCATAAGTGCACCAGCGTGCCTTCCGTCCCCTGTCCTAATGTTTCTCTCTTATTAGTATCATGTACATAAATATTTTATTTATTCATTCATTCATTCATTCATTTATTTATTTATTTTGTCCAAAACACAATGAGGGTTTTAGTGGGTATATATCTATATACACATACCATAGTAAAATACATGATGAAGATTATAGAGGAGATACTCGTAGTAAAATATATCTAAGAAATAATAGAAAAGAAGATATAGTGATAGAACATATCTATGAAAGAATAGAAGAAGAGATATAGGACTAGAAGAAAGGAATAGCAGATATAGGAGAGCAATAGGACAGGGGACGGAAGGCACTCTAGTGCACTTGTACTCACCCCTTACTGACCTCTTAGGAATCTGGATAGGTCAACCGTAGATAATCTAAGGGTAAAGTGTTGGAGGTTTGGGGATGACACTATGGAGTCCGGTAATGAGTTCCACGCTTCGACAACTCGGTTACTGAAGTCATATTTTTTACAGTCAAGTTTGGAGCGGTTAATATTAAGTTTAAATCTGTTGTGTGCTCTTGTGTTGTTGTGGTTGAAGCTGAAGTAGTCGCTGATAGGCAGGACATTGCAGCATATTGTTAGATCTCTGTATACTGTCCCACCCACAAACTTGACAAAACAAGCAAGCAAATAAATAAATAAAAGGTAAGCGTCACCCAGAGTTCTATTGGTGGACATGCGAACTCAGATCCAGTAAATATACTGATTTTCAGGCCTTTGGCCCACTGGGAGTTGGGACATAACCTGTTTTCAGCCTCTGGAGGGGGTGGAGGAGGCCCATTTTTTTGCTCTTCCAAGCTCCAGACCCTTTGTAAGAGTCTCAGGAGGGCAAACACGGCCTTCTCCCCACCCACGCAGAGGTCCTCCAGAGGCAGGAAACTTCCGGTTGGACCAGAGGCTCCATTTTTTTGATCTCCCCAAGCTTCAGAGCCTTCCTAGGAGCCTGGGGAGGGTGAAAATGTCCAACTTGAAACAGGCCATTTCTGGCCTCTGGTGTGGGGGGAGGCTGTTTTCGCCTTCCCCAGGCCCCTAGAACCGCCCTGGACCTTGGAGAGAGCAAAAAAACGGGCCTTCCAGTTCAAACTGAAGTTGACAAATGGGCCATTTTAGGCCTCCAGGGGGCCTCCAGTGTGGTGGGGAAGGCCTTTTTCGCCCTCTTCAGGTACCTAGAAAAGCTCTGAAGCCTGGGGAGAGCGAAAAATGGCCGTGCCATCGCCTGCTGGGAGCAGGGGAATCACATGTGAATGCACGGGAAGGCACATTGAATTATAGATGTGGGCCATGTGTAACCCCCCTCCGTGCTCCCCCCCCCTTTTGGCGCGCAAACCAAAAAAGGTTTTAATTGGTTTTAATTTGTGGTGTTTTTTAAAAAATAATTTAAATATTGGATTTGTCGTACATTGTATTGCTATTGCTGTGAGCCGCCCCGAGTCTGCGGAGAGGGGCGGCATACAAATCTGATTAAACTTGAAACTTGAAACATCACTGGTATAGGGTTTCCTTCTTGAGCAGGGGGCTGGATTCAGGGTCCCTTCCAACTCTGTTATTCTGAGAGGAACGTTTCAGGAGCTTTCGAATAGCCTTAGAAATTCTCCATACCAATATAGCCATCTTGCCAACCTGACTCAAAATGGTCTCCTCCAAGACCACTTCTGTATGTATGTAGCATGTGTATATGAATAGAATAGAATTTTATTGGCCAAGTGTGATTGGACACACAAGGAATTTGTTTTGGTGCATATACTCTCAACGTACATAAAAGAAAAAGATACATTTGTCAAGAATCATGTAGTACAACACTTAATGATTGTCATAGGGGTCAAATAAGTATGTGTGTTATGTGTGTGTTTGAGTAAATGCAGCGTTCCCTCGATTTTCGCGGGTTCAAATTTCGCCAAAAGCCTATACCACGGTTTTTCAAAAAATATTAATTAAAAAATACTTCACGATTTTTTTCCTATACCACGGTTTTTCCCGCCCGATGATGTCATACGTCATCGCCAAACTAATAATTTTTGTAAATAAATAACAAATAATAATAATAATTGTTAATAAATAATTATGTTTATAAATATCAGGATCACTAAGTGCTTTATTCAATGGTGAGTACCAGTAATAATGGTGAGTAAATGGTTGTTAAGGGAATGGGAAATGGTAATTTAGGGGTTTAAAGTGTTAAGGGATGGCTTGTGATACTGTCCATAGCCAAAAATGGTGTATTTACTTCCGCATCTCTACTTCACGGAAATTCGACTTTCGCGGGCGGTCTCGGAACGCAGCCCCCGCGAAAATCGAGGGAACACTGTATACACTTTCTCTTGAGAGCAAGCAACAGATTTTAATGTGGGTTGGTGTGCTTGCAGTTTTTTTAAAAAATGGCAATCAAGTTATCTTACCTTATCTTCTGCAGGGATTTTGCTCTTTGCCCATTATCTTCCACTTTCTTCTAGAGAAGCCAGAGTGAATAATTCAGGGTTGGAGAGACAGAAACATATTTCTTGAGGGCATCATAAGATGAACGCATTTTACTGACTTAAGGAAGTACAGGTAGTCCTTGACCTATGACCAAAGTTGACCCCAAAATTTCTGTTGCTTAACAAGACGTTTTGTACGTTTTGTCTTTTCTTGTCACAGTTGGTAAGTGAATCACTGTTGTTGTTAGGTTACTGATGTAGTTGTTAAGTGAATGTGGCTTCCCCATTGACTTGGCTTGTCAGAAAGTCATAAAAGATGATCTCGGGACACTGCAACCGTCGTAAATCTGAGTCACTTGCAAAGCGAGTGCAAATGTTGATTCTGTGACTATGGGGATGCTGCAACTGTTTGAAGTGTGGAAAATGATCCTGTCATTTTTTTTACATTTTTTTTAACTTGAAACGGTCACTAAATAAATGGTTGTTGTTGTGGTTGGCTCTGGCCCAGCTCCTGACCCAGGGGATGGGGAGGTGGATGCAGGGGAAAATTCAACATGTCACAGGCCTGTGTTATTGCCGACAGAATCAGTTCAGAGTTTAGTTTCCTCGGAGGAAGAAGAAGGTGGGAGTGACTCGGCAGAGGAGGGCTTGGCACACAGCCCAGGCAGTCAATCTTCCTTATCTTCTATTGCTTCAGATGATGACATTTTGGACCCACGCAAGCGCAGAATTATGCATAGAAGAGACCAAGTAAACATATTACAGGAAATAAGGGAGGCCACTTATGTTTGGGTGGGGCTCCAGGAATTAGGGCTGCTGCTATAAATAGCAGCATGTGGGTTTGGCTGTTGTGGAAGAATATCTGATCCGAGTTCGTTAGGAATCTTGTGTTGCTGGACTTTGTTGCTTTTTCACGCCTTTGAAACCAAAGCAGAGCAACGTGTGTGTGTGTCTCACTTCATTGGAAGAAGAAGGGGCGTGAAGTTTCTTCACAGCTGCTAGCTAAGTACTTAATGACTGCTTAAGGGAAATTGTACAGACTACCCAGTTGTTTTGGGATGAGCGCTCTTTGCAATACAAAAAGAGTGCTTTGTTTATTTTGAATTTTGTGATAAAGAACATTGTTTTGAATTTTCAAACATATGTGTGTCTGTAATTTGTACCCTTGAATTTTCAGGAGGCTCCTATCAGAGAGCCCGGCAGAACAGTTGTAAGCCAAGGACTACTTGTACTGAACCTTATTTTGGAGTTGGATCCCTCCTTCTAGAACAGGGATGTCAAACTCAAGGCCCGCAGACTGGATCAGGCCTGCAGGGTGCTTAGATCTAGCCCACCGGGCTGCTCTGGAAACAGCAAAGGGCTGGCCCGCGGTGCCTCTACCAGTGAAAATGGAGTTTCGTTTTCGCTGGTGGAGGGTTGCAGGAGGCCATGTCAGCTGAAAATAGAACATGCAAGGAATATGCGGCCCTCCAGAGCTCTGTTTTTGCTGGCGGAGGGTTGCAGGTGGACCTCCCAGCAAAAAATGGAGCTCGGGAGCCAATTTTTGCTGGCAGAGCGCTCGGGCCACCACAGGCATCCCAACACATGGCATTGAGCTGGCCACACCCACCCTGGTCACATACACTATGCTCCTCCCCATCAAATGCAACCAGATGGAAGTTGCCGCTACTGCTGCGTCTCCGGGTCTGCAGCGTGCACAGGCGTCTGAGTGAGATTTTGCTTCTGCGCATGTGCAGGCTGCAAAATTTCATGAGGAGGCGTGCACATGAGATTTTGTGCACACCCCCTCATGAAATTTTTTGCTTCTGCACATGCACAGAGGCAAAATCTCACTTGGGTGCGCGAGCATGCTGGAAACATGGAGCTACGCGCACAATTTTCACTACAGGTGCCATAGCCTCAACCATACCTGCTCCTGAACATAACCCTGATGCAGCTCTGACACCCCTGATCTAGAAGTACCAGGAGCTGCTGCTTTTCAACAGATCTTACACCAGGACAACTTCAAACTTTTGATTTTTCTATCTGAAAAGCTGAGGTATACAGGGTGCATGCCAAAAGTAATG
Source organism: Erythrolamprus reginae (assembly GCF_031021105.1). Lineage (NCBI taxonomy): Eukaryota > Metazoa > Chordata > Lepidosauria > Squamata > Dipsadidae > Erythrolamprus > Erythrolamprus reginae. The sequence continues at coordinate 20,061,686 of NC_091953.1, read as the reverse complement.
CAATTTTTTATTTAAAAAGTAATTTATTGAACAGATGTGCACAAACACTTAAAATTCTTCCAAGTACTGTCCTTGGGCCTCTACACATTTTTTCCAGTGACTCTGCCATGACCGGTACGTGCCCTGGAAGGCGTCTTCGGGGACCTCTCGCAAGGTCTTCGTCACAGCTGATTGGATCTCTTCTATGGATGAAAAACAGGTTCCTTGCAGAACTGGGAACAAAAGGAAGTCTGCTGAGGCGACATCAGGACTATGGTGGGGGGCAGCATTGGCACCTGGTGTTTGGCCAGGAACTCTGGACTTGTAGCGGGTTGTGGCAAGGTCCGTTTTTCATCCATAGAAGAGATCCGATCAGCCGTGACAAAGACCTTGCAAGAGGTCCCAGAAGACGCCTTCCAGGGCACATACCAGTCCTGGCAGAGTCTCTGGAAAAAATGCTCTAGAGGCCCAAGGACTTTGAAGAATTTTAAGCGTTTATGCAAATCTGTTCAATAAATTACTGTTTTATTTTTAAAATTGCATTACTTTTGGAACGCACCCTGTAAATGCACCAGTTGTTAAAATGTTTTGAGGACTTTTCCTCTCAGCTGAAACCACACATCAAGCAGGTGTCAAAACCTATCTGGTGTTTTTTTCCCCCTATCTGTCCATCAGTTTCCCCCACAAAAAAAATAAAAATAAAAGCAAAATATTGCAGCACTGGGACCTTTCAATTTGTTCTTCCCTGCCTGCGAGCACATTGCAAATAAATGACAAAGCAAGCTGGGAGGGAAAATTCATTCAGACACCTCAAGCATGCCAGCGAGCCAGTTTATACTTGCTGCTGCTGCTGGAGCAACAATGAAGTGGCAGCTTCCGTGAATACACAATTGGCTCCCGGTGGACGACAAGAGGCTGGCCAAAAAAGGGGTTGCGAAGAAGGGTCTCTTGAAAGCGCGAACTGCAAACCCACCGAGACAAGGATCGAGCTCTGAAAAGGTTTCGCTTGAAAGGCGAAAGTGCAATAAGAAAAGAGAACCAACCATGTGAGCAGCAGGACAAAGTCTTCCTTACTGGCAAGAAAAGTTGTTGACGTGGTAAGCAAAACCCCCTTTCCACCCAGACCGGAGAAAAGTGCACCTTCGGTAGACATCTAACTCCTGGTCTGTAGGACTGCAAGGAATTTTAACTAAAACACCAGCTTCTCCTACTTTGCTCCGTTTAGCAACGTGCTTTCATTCAACTTTGTTTACTATGAGATTAAATTACTCATCGGATTGCTCTGAAGGAGGAGGGGGCGGGGGAGAGTTACAGTTCTCTCTCTTTCTTTCTACTCTCAGTTTTCTGTTCTTTTATCTTGATTCTGTTCTTCATGCTTTTATGCTGTCTGAAACCACGGCATCTATTCGTTCCTTGGGGATTTGTGATTAAATAAAGAGAAGGAAAAAGTAGCATTCCCAGGGAATTGGCTTGGTGCATTTTAAAATAGTGAAATTAAAGATCGAAGTAGTTGAGTAATTTTATATTGATAATGTTTGCAGCAAGTATAGTGGTGGTGTCAGTGTCAGATTAGAGGTCTTCAAACTTGGCAACTTGTAGGCTTTCAACTCCCAGAATTCTGTGAAGTCCACAAGTCTTAAAGTTGCCAAGTTTGGGGACCCTTGGTACATGATGATATTGTTGTTGTTGTTGTTATTGTTGTTGTTGTTATTATTATTATTATTATTATTATTAATTAGATTTGTATGCCGCCCCTCTCCGAAGACTCAGAGTGGCTCACAACAAGAAAACAGTACAAATCCAATAGTTAAAAACAATTTAAAACCCCTTAATATTAAAAAAAAACCAGTCATACATCTCCAAGAATTCTGAGAGTTGAAGTCCACAAGTCTTAAAGTTGCCAAGTTTGGGGACCCTTGGTACATGATGATATTATTATTATTATTATTGCTGTTGTTGTTGTTGTTATTATTATTATTATTATTATTATTATTATTATTATTAATTAGATTTGTATGCCGCCCCTCTCCGAAGACTCGGAGTGGCTCACAACAAGAAAACAGTACAAATCCAATAGTTAAAAACAATTTAAAACCCCTTACTATAAAAAAAAACCAGTCATACATCTCAGACAAACCATACATAAAATGGAAACGGCCCAGGGGAATCAATTTCCCCATGCCTGACTGCAGAGGTGGGTTTTAAGGAGTTTGCGAAAGGCAAGGAGTGTGGGGACAATCCTAATCTCTGGGGGGAGTGGATTCCAGAGGGTCGGGGTCACCACAGAGAAGGCTCTTCCCCTGGGTCCCGCCAGACAAAATTGTTTCATCGACGGGACCCCGAGAAGGCCGACTCTGTAAGACCTAACAGATTGCTGGGATTCGTGCGGCAGATATATTGGTTCTGTTCTGTCTGGGTTCCCCCAGACCTCAACACCAACTGGAAAAAACAGCCAGACACTCTGGTAAAAGCCAAAAGTATTTTATAACTGGAAAAAATAAGCACAAAGGAAAACCTGTTCTTCCCAACAGACAGGATATAATACGGTACAGCAGGGTCCTGATGTCCAGACAATACAGCAAGCTTCTTGCTGGCACCCCCCCCCAAGGTTTCAATAGTCAAAGGCACAAACCAGGATTCCAAGACACCAAAGTTCACAGTCAGGTCCCACGACTCTCAAAGATAAAACTCCACAAGCCAGGAAGGGTGGGTCTGCCTTTTAGCCTTTCCCAAGAGCACCACACCCAAACCCAGCTGCTGCCACTTTAATGCTGAAAGTATTTAGCCAATTGACTCCGTCTCTGATTAGCTCTCCGTTGTCGCAGATCAATTATGGCTTGTGCACTTTCCTCTAAGGAATCCAGGCTGCTTGCTGAGGAGAGCTCCCCCTGGTGGGACTCTGGCTGTCCTCCCTCTTCTTCAGCCTGGGATTCCTCCTCGTCTGTCTGCACCTCCTGTTCCTCAGCCTCTCCCTCTGAGCTGGAAACCGACAGAAGGTCAGCCGTTCCCGGAGGGGCCTCAGACGGAACCACAACAGGTTCCCCCCTCCCCTTTTTTTCTTTAAGTGTGGTTTTTCTCACCAGTTAGCAAGAGGCTTGAAAGAAAAATTAGGCAATCAACATTTCTATAGACTTAAAGATAGAGAATGCGATTAAATTATTTACTCCTGTTAATGAATTGCTTTCATTTCACCACCTCGGATAAATCAACAGCTCCAAGGTGAAACCGTATTAAAGGCAATCACGTTATAAGCAGTTTTCACATCTGCTTAGTGAATGTGAAACAAACTGACAGGTTTTACTGAATTTAACCTGTGTTCTGCCTGGATAAGATGGCTGGGACTAGCTAACTGTTGAGACAATATTTGCAGTTAATAATCAATTTATTTATTTTTAATGTTAGGAATTTATAATTTCCCGCTGTAAGTAATTAAAGATTTTTTGATGCCTCTTAATAGCCATGAGATGAGTAAAAATTCAGTAAATGATTTTTTCTCTGTCTGGGAAATGGCTAGAAGGACATTTGCTTGACCAAAGGGAAGCAAGAAGCTGCATTATTTGGACAGCTTGGCTGGCTTGAGACAGAGCTTCGCAGTATAGTTTCTGAATAGTATTTTAAAAAGCTTGCAAGAGCTTTAATGTTGAATATTTGTAATTTGTTTGCCTTGTCTCATACCAACTGAGGCCATCAGTGTCTCCTCCTATCCATTTATAGGAGCAATAAGTTTAAATGTTGAATTTGCCTCAAATATTTCCTTGTTAAAGGGGCCCAATCTATATCCCACTCACAAACCTTCAAGGATTTCTATTAATTGCAAAATAAAAAAGCAAGGATTGTAAAAAGGAGTCTAGTGAACAGGCTATATCAGACAATCAAACTGCCTTCTTGAGTGGTAGGAGAAGTGTATGTGTATAACTTCCAATTAAGTGTATAACTTACCATGGTCTGTGTATAATTTCCTTTAAAGAAATATATTGTAAGAATGCCAAATTTTCACGAAGACGTCCTTCCTGGAGTCCACGTTTCGGCCGGCCAGAAAGGACGTCTCCGTGACGTCAAAGCTCCACCCACTTCCATTTGAGCCTCCCGACCGGCCGACAGCTCCGCTGCTCTTTTGCAAAGCTGACAGCCGGGCGGCAGGGCTTCTCGGCGTTCTCCTGAACCCAAACGCCAAACCCGAACTTTTGCTGAACTTCCGGGTTCGGCGTTCGGGAGAACGCCAAGAAGCCCCCCAGCTGTTTCAAAAGGCGACAGCTGGGCGGCGGGGCTTTTCAGCGGCCTCCCGAACGCCGAACCCGGAAGTTTGGCAAAAGTTCGGGTTTGGCAAAAGTTCGGGTTTGGGAGGAAGCCGAGAAGCCCCCCGGCTGTTTCAAAAGGCGATAGCCGGGCAGCGGGGCTTCTTGGCGGCCTCCCGAACCCGAACTTTTGCCAATCTTCCGGGTTCGGCATTCGGGAGAACGCTGAGAAGCGCCCAGCTGTTTCAAAAGGTGACGGCCGGGCGGCGGCCCCCAGCAGAGCGCCATTTTTGCGGGGTTTTTTCTTGCACGCATTAATTGATTTTACATTGTTTCCTGTGGGAAACATTGTTTCATCTTACGAACTTTTCGCCTTACGAACCTCCTCCAGGAACCATTTAAGTTCGTAAGACGAAGTATTACTGTATATGCAAAATAATCTGGATTTTTTTTTTCTCTTGAGCATGAAATAGTCTGGTTCAACATCACAATTGTTGCAGGTTCAGGATGGGTTATCTGTTACTGGAAATGTTCCAATCATTCCATAAATGCTTTTAGTTCGAGGCACCTGTTTTCTATGTGAAACAGGTGTTTCCAGCTTTAGATGATTGTTGCTTGAAGCTTGAAACTTTTCCAGAGTGGTCAGAATAACTCCACAAAGGTTTCAAACATGCAGCAAGGTGTTTTAAGCAAGGAACTACAATATCATACATTTGAAATGTTTTGTATTTGAAGGACTTTATGCTTCACTCAAGGGCTGCTGTTCACCTATCCCTAGATTCTAATATTTCTATAATTCTGTAATGCAGATTTATAATTATAAATCTCTAAAGATTCTATAATAGCAATAGCAATAGCATTTAGATTTACAGTATATACCGCTTCACAGTGCTTTGCAGCCCTCTCTAAGCAGTTTACAGAGAGTAAGCATATTGCCCTCCCAACAATCTGAGTCCTCATTTTACCAATCTTGGAAGGGTGGAAGGCTGAGTCAAACTTGAGCATTCTAACTATGGTAAAATCCATGTTAACTTTATTTATTTATTTTTATTTTTTATTTTATTTATTTATTTAGTCCAATACATAATACACATTGAAGAGAATAGATATGTAGTAATATAACTAAAGAAAAGAATAGAAGAAAAGATATAAAAGTATAGGTGAACAAATTTGAAAGGAAGAAAAGATAAATGAGATAAGGAGAGACAATTGGACAGGGGACGGAAGGCACACTGGTGCACTTATGCACGCCCCTCACTGACCTCTAAGGAACCTGGAGAGGTCAATCGTGGATAGTCTAAGGGAAAAATGTTGGGGGTTAGGGGTTGACACTACTGAGTCAGGTAATGAGTTCCACGCTTCGACAACTCAATTGCTGAAGACATATTTTTTACAGTCAAGTTTGGAGCGGTTCATATTAAGTTTGAATCTGTTGCGTGCTCTTGTGTTGTTGCGATTATTACCACAGTCTCTTGGATAGGCAAGAGTTTGAATTGATATGTATTATTAATCGATTACAAAGGTTCACCATTCAGAATGCCTTCTGTTAGAGAATCTAAAGTAAGCCTCTGTATAATTCCATATGAAAAATCTATATTCTTCAAAAGTAAGGTAAAAGTAAAGGTTTCCCTTCCACATGCAGGTATGTGCTAGTTATTCCTGACTCTAGGGGGCAGTGCTCATCTCTGTTACAAAGCTGAACAGCCAGCACTGTTCGAAGACGTCTCTGGTCATGTGGTCAGCACAACGAAATGCCCAAAGGTGCACAGAACATTGTTACCTTCCCATCAAAGATGGTCCCTATTTTTCTGCTTGCATTATTTATATGCTTTCAAACTGCTAGGTTGGTAGAAGGTGGGATAAATAACAGGAGCTCGCTCAAAAGTTTAGATTAAAATTATACAAGGATTATTCTAGTCCAGACTGTGGCAATAATTTATTTTATTTCAAATCAACATAAATTCATCATAGTTTGTTTTTTAAGATGTTAAAAACTGCTGTAGCATCTCCCATTATGGGTAATCTGTTCCATTTTAGAGTAAAGACACAACGAAGAGAATGTGAATTCATAATATGAATTATTATAATTCTGTAATAACATGCCATAACACTATAACATAATATTGTAATTGAGATTTTTGTATGTTGGCATTAGCAAATATCCTGAAATTCCCCTGGGTTTAGGAAATGTCAGAATCATTAAATAGATGTAAACACCGATATCCATGGCATATTATACATGTATTATGAATTCACATTCTGTTCGAAGATGTAATGATAGCCAAGATTTACTTTGCACTGTTCGAAGATGTAATGATAGCCAAGATTTATAGACTGCAGTGCTAAAGAAAATCAAATTGTATTATGGCTTATATGCATCAATTAATCTAATAGTGTTCAATTAACAAAACATTGCTATTTAACAAATTGTAAGGTTTTTTATGAATCCAGTAAGGAAAATAAAAATCTTAAATTCATGTGAAATTCAATTTTGGGAATGCCTGTTTTAATATTTTGCTGTGTGGTTTTTTTTTAATGTTTATTAGTTTTTCCAAGTTTTTAAAAGTAACATTTCTATAGTTTAATACAGATTTATGCCCGATTTCTTATGTTTGTTGCATTTCTTATATCACCTCTTTATAGATGATGATGATGATGATGATGATGATTATTATTATTATTATTATTATTATTATTATTATTATTATTAATTTACTAGATTTGTATGCCGCCCCTCTCCGTAGACTCGGGGCGGCTCACAACAGTGATAAAAACAATACATGGTAACAAATCTAATAATTAAAATCTACATATGTTACATATGTTTATATATTCCTTTTAATACATCCTTTCACTTTTGCTGTGTATTATAGAGCTTACCCCAAAAAGATAAATTGAGGATTGCAATGGCATGTTACTTTGTTATCGGGGTTGTTTAATGTGAAGTTTCTTGATATTCAGGCAATGTAGATATTTTTCAATTCTGATTCTGATTGCAACAATTTGATGCATGCAGTGAAAAATTAACACTTCAAATTCTCCTTTACAGACATGACCGCATGACTCTGGGTGCCCACACATCTTTCAAAGCAGAAGAAATGGCAACGGTTGGTCATTTAATAGTTTTTTATGATCCACGTGCTAGGAGCAATTTTACTCATTTCATATTTGCTTCCTTGTTTTGCAGAATCTTAGTGATGATCAAGACATGATATTTACAATACTGCACACTGAATACAGTACAGTGGGAAGCATTGTCAATTTGACTGTAACCTGTTGAAACTTCTTTAAGGATAAGAAAGAGACCAAGTTAGCAAGAAAGAGTCATTCATTCATTCAATTTTTATGCCGCCCTTATCCTTAGACTCAGGGTGGCTTACAACATGTTAGCCACAGCACTTTTTAACAGAGCCAACATATCGCCCCCACAAGCCGGCCCTCAATTTACCCACCTCGGAAGGATGGAAGGCTGAGTCAACCTTGAGCCGGTGATGAGATTTGAGTTGCTGACCTACAGATCTACAGTCAGCTTCAGTGGCCTGCAGTACAGCACTCTACCTGCTGCGCCACCCTGGCTCTTCGGATCATATTGATCCGGGTCACATAGAATGGGCATATTCCAGGTCCCTTTCCGCAGGCATTACCATCTGGTGAGATCTCATATGCACATCTTCTTCATAGCTACCTCCAATCTTTTAAACAGATCCCACTTGAGATTCAGGTCCCACAATACCTATGCCAGTGATAGCTAACCTTTTTGTCGTTGCTTGCCAAAAGCATGCAAACATGTGTGCAACAGTGTGCCCGCATCCATAATGCAATCCATTTTATTAATTAATTGGATTTGGATTTCCGGGGACTCGGTGCGGCTCCCAACATATCGAAGAAAACATAACAGTACATCTGGATCCAATTAATATAATTAAAAACCCTAAAAGTTGTAATGTGCAACCCCCCTACGTGCCTCCCCATGCATGTGATTCCCGCATGTGCCCCATGCATGCACGTGTGACTCTCCACATATGGCCCTACCAACAGTCACCCATTTTTGTCTTCCACGTTGGTGCAGGAGGCCTTTTCTGTGGCAGCCCCTGCCCTATGGAACATCTTACCCTCTGTAGTTCAGCTGGCAGCTCTCCACCCTTTTAACCTTCTATAACAGGGGTCTCCAACCTCAGCAACTTCAAGACTGTTGGACTTCAATTTCCAGAAGTCAACTGAATTGAAGTCAATTCCCAGAACTTTTGGAGTTGAAATCCACAAGTCTTGCCAAGGTTGGAGACCCCTGTTAGAGAAGGCTTTAAAGCAGGGGTGAAATCCAGCAGGTTCTGACAGGTTCTGGAGAACCGGTATCGGAAATTTTGAGTCATTCAGAGAACCCGCAAATATCACCTCTGGCTGGTCCCAGAGTGGGGTGGGAATGGAGATTTTTTGCAATGTCATGCTCACCAAGCCACGCCCATCAAACCACACCACGCCCACCAAGCCACACCCACGGAACCGGTAGTAAAAAAAATGGATTTCACCACTGCAAGTGTTGGAAGAAGATTACACAATGGATTTGGCCCCAGGTTTTTGTTATTTTAAATGCTTTATGTTTTAATGGGCTGGGTTTTATAGTTTCAAGTGGTTTTACATGTCTTTTAATCTTCGATTGGGAGCCACTCAGGGTTGCCTGAAATAATAGGTGGCTGTATTAGTGTTTGAAATGAATAAATAAAATATTGTATTTGTTGGAACTGGGGGGGCGGAGGTGTTTTTCCACTATAGTTGTCATCTGCTGTGCCTGCTAAAGACTTCTGTAAGGTGTAGGCCCTGGAGAATTCCTGAACATTACCATGTCCCCAAAGGACAGTCAGATTCCTAAACTCTGCTGACTAAGTGGATGGGAAAGCAGGGCAAATGCAATTACTTAAGTAGTGTGTAATGGCAAGGAAGATACCTAGATGTTGCTCAGAGAGCAGATGAAGATGTTGGTTGCCTATTGGGTATGTATATAATCATGATGTATATTCCAAGCTTTCTCCTACTTTCTCACCTGGTGCTTTTACCACAAGACCAAAGTTCTATATTGCAAGATTCCATGAAGAAGTTTGATTTTAATCAGTTAACAAATATTTAATCAAAACAGTTCATAAAAATATTGCTGGGTTTTGGACCCGGTGTTACAATATACCTCTATTCGTATTTTTCTTTCAACTGTGTGCTGGAAATAAGGAAATAATTTGTTTAGAAAAACATTATTGTATATTTTACTTTAATTTTAATAATGGTGGTAAATCTAGGAATATATTTCCGATTCAAGAAAAGCATGCCTATTCATTCAGAAAATTGCTTTTCAGCTGTAATGTTCAGAAACTATAATTATGAATTTTTGCTCCATATTTGTTGCAGATGTGGCCAATTTTTGCATCATTTGCCTTTGATTGTAGAATAGCTTAGAACTAAATTAAGGTGTGCTAAAGCAGTTTATCTGCAACGGAGAATGATGTGCAAATGTTGAAATAACGTTACCTCTGTAGCCAGGATACTATCAATGTTACCATAGAATAGAATTGTAGTAAGAGATAGGGATTCAGTGGCTTTGCTTGGTTGAAATAAATATCTGTTTTCTTCATTTGTTCTCTGCATAAATCCAGACATGCAACTCTTTTTTGCCCTCTGAACCTACAAATAAATTCCTTGATGCAAACATTGCTGATGTGATGGACAACACATTAACATGGAATGAAGAGCTGGAAAATGAGCTTTTAAAAGGTAAATTCATCTCTCTGCTCCATAACTGGGTATGAAAGTGGTACAATTGTATAAAACATTCTTGTATAGAACTATTAACGATTAATGACGGAATGTCTCCTATCAAATAACTTGGTCAAAAAGTGCAATGTCACACATCTGGCCACAGAAATTCGGCACTTCTAGGCAAGAAAAACCAAATACACAGGTACAGTATATGGTACCTCACTCAATGGTAGTAACTGTGAGAGGAGCCCTAGTGCAGTGTTTCCCAACCTTGGCAACTTGAAGATATTTGGACTTCAACTCCCAGAATTCCCCAGCCAGCATTTGCCTATAGTTGGTGCTTTCTGAATGTGCTAAACGTCAGTTCCCAGTCAGTCTACTGGCAATGATTTCCAAGAATTGTGGGAGTTGAAATAAATGGGTCTGTAGGACAATAGCCTGGGGCAGACTGCCCTGTAGTTTCACCTAGATCCTCTGAGTGGAGTAATAAATGAATTAGACAATCACATAATAGGATTATTACCTTCCAATTTACCTATAGCCATCCTATTTACCTTCAGGCGTTAACGTAATCTATCCAATTTTTTTGAGTATGTCCTTGGGTTAGCTATAGTGGCACTACTGTCCCTGCATGGGTGACATTAATTGGGTCTCATTGTCCAGGAAGACTACCAAGCATAAAACTACCAAGCATAAAACTTACCAGGAAAGACTTAATGAACTCAATTTGTATAGTCTGGAGGACAGAAGGGAAAGGGGGGACATGATCAAAACATTTAAATGTGTTAAAGGGTTAAATAAGGTTCAGGAGAGAAGTGGTTTTAATAGGAAAGTGAACACAAGAACAAGGGGGCACAATCTGAGGTTAGTTGGGGAAAAGATCAGAAGCAACATGAGAAAATATTTTACTGAAAGAGTAGTAGATGCTTGGAACAAACTTCCAGCAGGCGTGGTTGGTAAATCCACAGTAACTGAATTTAAACATGCCTGGGATAAACATATATCCATCCTAAGATCAAATACAGGAAATAGTATAAAGGCAGACTAGATAGACCATGAAATCCTTTTCTGCCGTCTATCTTCTATGTATGTATGTATGTATGTATGTATGTATGTATGTATGTATGTATGTTTCAAGCAACCTACCACCAACCAACATACATTTAGTTGTATTAGTGTTGTTTGAAAAGGCTGCATTGAATTATAAGGCTGAACCAAGTGGCGAATGAATGCTAGTCCTTGAGATGTAGTTCATCTTCTTTCTTGCCATCCCAGTGGAATAACTGTCTTTGCTTCCTCAAAGCTTCATCTGTCTGCTATTTAATGTTACATAGTACATTCTGTGCGGCACTCTTATAATATTCACTACCCACAGGTTAAGACAGGGAAAGCACTCCCTAATAGCAAGTGAAGAAGATTAGAAACTCCAGAACTCTCTTAAACATTCTGATACTTCTCCTTAATCTTTTTCTCCAAGTTAAAATATTCAAATATTCCTATTTTTCCTCACAGAGCAAAGACAAAAAAAACCCTCTCTACTTGGGCGTTCATATTTTCAGATTATGAGCTCACATAGCAGTGTTTCTCAACCTTAACAACTTTAAGATATGTGGGTTTCAACCTTCAGAGCAAACTAGGGAATTCTGGAGGTTGAAGCTTACATACCTTAAGGTTGCTGAGGTGGAATAGAGTGTATAGCTAGGGATAAGGTGACCTCAGTAGAGTACACAGAATGGGATTGAAGATAAGGGGTAAAATAAATGTTTTACATCCCACTCATGGAGAAATGATGTCTGGCTTGATCCTTAATTTGCAGTAAAAAGCACATAAAATGTCACAGTTTTTATTTTGTCATGTATTAGATAACAGATACAGGTATAAACAAGTACAGTGGTACCTCTACCTAAGAACGCTTCTACTTACAAACTTTTCTGGATAAGAACCGGGTGTTCAAGATTTTTTTGCCTCTTCTAAAGAACCATTTTCTACTTACAAACCCAAGTCTCCAAAACTGTAACCGGAAAAGGCAGGGAGAAGCCTCCGTGGGGCCTCTCTAGGAATCTCCTGGGAGGAAACAGGGCTGGAAAAGGTGGGGAGAAGCCTCTATGGGGCCTCTCTAGGAATCTCCTGGGAGGAAACAGGGCTGGAAAAGTTGGGGAGAAGCCTCCGTGGGGCTTCTCTAGGAATCTCCTGGGAGGAAACAGGGCCTCCACCTTCCCTGTGGTTTCCCCAATCGCACGCATTGCTTTTACATTGATTCCTATGGGTTAAATTGCTTCTTACAAACTTTTCTACTTAAGAACCTGGTCACGGAACAAATTAAGTTCGTAAGTAGAGGTTCCACTGTATAGGTATAAGGTATTAATGCATGAAATGGATACAAATACAAGGGGACATTAGGACAGGGACAGTAGGCATGTTGGCGTGCTTGTGCACGCCCATTACAGACCTTTAAGGAATGGGGTGAGGTCAACAGTAGATAGTCGAAGGTTAAAGTTTTGGGGCTTTGGGGAAGAAACTACAAAGTCAGATAGTGTATTCTAGGCACTGATCACTCTATTGCTGAAGTTGTATTTCCTGCAATCAAGTTTCATGCGGTTTACCTTAAATTTGTATTTATTGTGTGTTCGTGTATTGTTGTGGCTGGATTTCAGTGGTGTGATTAGATGGTGCTTCAGAAGCCGCAGCAAATCATTGTAGGAGAGTTAGACTTTTGCTCTTTTAAATTGTTTAGTTCTGTACCTTAGTGAAATGGAAAATGTTATCTTTTTTCCTTAAGTGTGAACTAAGAATAGGATAGAATGGGAAAAACCAGGCACTTACTATCATATGTGGTGGACATGCCCAGTAGTCAAACAATTTTGGGGGGAAATCCAAAATATGATTGAAGAAATTATAAAAAAGGAAATAAAAATAAGACCAGAACTCTTTTTATTAGGAATATTCAGACAACACTTCTCAAAACATGATAGACATCTAATACTACACATCACAACAGTGGCCAGAATCATGTATGCCCAATCATGGAAGGAGGAGCTCCCACCCACAATCTGTAGTGTGATAAATAAAATTTACCAGGTGGTCGAAATGACAAAGCTGACCTATGAGTTACAAGACAAGGACATGGAAGACTTCCATAAAAGCTGGGACAGGTGGTATATCTGGGTTGCCAAAAAAATAATAATAAATTAGAACAAAATTTTAACTTATCTAAATTAAAATTAGGAACCTCAATACCAAATTCAAAAGTAATAAATTTAAACACTATTTATACATATTAAGATACCACAGCACCATTATACCATTGAAGGATAGATATACGAATGATAAAATGTTATGAAGAATTGGAAATGTATATATGTAACCGATGTATAACAAAGTAATAAATAAAAGGACTAGACTTAAGCTGCACACCAAATTTACTACTCCTAGAGTAGTTCAAATGTAAATAACTATATCAAAAATGTAATTGATAAAGCAGAGTGCTTTATTTTTTCTTCCTTAATTTCTTTTACACCTATCTCTTTTCTCTCATTCTTTTTCTTCTCTCTATTCAAATGTTTGTGTACGCTGTGTTGTATTATATGTATTGTAGTTGTCTGATTTTAATGTAAATATTTAATAAACTTTTTTCAAAAAAAAAAAGAATAGGATAGAATAGAATAGAATAGAATAGAATATTGGCCAAGGGTGATTGGACACACAAGGAATTTGTCTTGGTGCATATGCTCTCAGCGTACATAAAATAAAATATACATTTGTCAAGGAATGGTTGGTGCAGGCTAACACAAGAAGCGCAAAAAATAATAATTACACCTTGTGTCCCCAAGGTGAAAATACTTTGCAAATTAATCTCCCCACATTCTTGGCAGTTATAAAATGTTCTTGAAATGGAATTAGATTTAATATTCAATATTCAGCCAGCAAGTAAGTATATATTGATTTATACAGCATGTTGTACATAAGAAAGCAAATGAATTCCGTTATGAATTCTGCAATCTGCTTTCAACAGTATGTGCCATAACAAGCACATTAGCTTTAATTTCAGATTAGAGAACAGCAACACATGGAACAACATTCATACAATCTAATGTACCGATTTTGTAATGTTTTCTATGATTTTAATCTGTTTAAAATTGCATTTCGATAAAAAGAATATTGATTGAGAGAAAAATATTGTGGATTTAAGAAATGCCTCTGTCAGTGTGTATCAAAAACTTTTAAGTATATCTGTTGTTGTGTTGGTGTCTTAATTAAAATAGAGATATATAGGGAATTGGGTTTTATGTAGGATAATAACTCACAGCAGGTTGATCTATGTCAGTGTTGAAAAATAAAATTAATTCCCTCCTCCTTCTTTCTTCACTAGTTTTGGACAGTCTGGATAACCAGCTTGCAAAAGAACAATCTCAAGATACTATGAATCTAAAGTCTCGAACTAACTATGGCTCTACATCACCAGAAATCCATCATCATTCCACTGTTGGGCAACCAAATTTCCTCGGGGAAGTACAGAGAAATGGCCAGAACTTGTTTTTCCCAGATAGAACAAGGACATTAAAAGCCAGAGATAAATACAAAACTCTCTTCACACCAAGGAGACTTTATGATAACTATACGAAGCAGCAGCAGCCAGAAAAATACACATATGGAGATTTGTATGACAGATCTTCTGTTTTGAAGAGAGGATGTTCTACTTGTTCTCTTGGACGTTCTTCAGAAAATAGCTTGGCATTTCCATCAGGATCCTACAGTAACGGATTTGGTCCTAAGAACTTCACGTGCAAGAATAAAATGGGCAGAAGTTACTCCTTGTCTTGCCTTTCAAGGCGCTCGTCTTTGATGTCTGCTGATGGGTTTCCCACCGGTACCTTACAACATGATTTGGAAAACAATATGGACTTCACAAAAGTCAACTTCCAGCATCATTCCAGGCGAACTCCTCTTTCATCTATTGTATGGAATATGCCTCTGTCTTCTAGACATTCACTACATCCAAACAGTCTTCGTAGAACACAGTCATTGATAGAATTTAACTCAGCATTTGAGGATAGGCATCCTTGTTCTCCAGAGGAAAATGCAAACTATAATTTTTTTAGGCCAAAAATGAACTACAGACAAATAATACCCAACAAGAGCCATCCTTTATTCACCGAGAGACATGTAGACAACCCTCTGTCTTTCAACAACCGGGAGAATTATGTGTTACACCCATTGAAAAATGTTTCAAAACCATGTTACAGGTACCCATCATTTCGGGGTAAAATGAACCCATCCCCAAATAATTTTCCTTTTGGAAGAACGGAGGAGCATCTTTTTAGATGTAATAATCGCCAGTCTTTCAGGGATGCTAGCTGTGTCCCTGATATAAACTTTGAACAGGTGATTGATCGGCGAAGTGACTATGGGGGAAAAAAAGACGTATGGCAAAGCGAACATATGCGTGACTGTGCCTCAGAATACACAAAGAGTAGGGACCACCCAGGAAGAGGAAGTAACAAGTTGTTTGTTAAGTGTTCCAAAGGCGGGCAGAAAACTCCGACTTACGTCTCAGCTGCTGCGG
Organism: Erythrolamprus reginae; assembly: GCF_031021105.1. Classification (NCBI taxonomy): domain Eukaryota; kingdom Metazoa; phylum Chordata; class Lepidosauria; order Squamata; family Dipsadidae; genus Erythrolamprus; species Erythrolamprus reginae. Next base: position 20,046,167 of record NC_091953.1, on the reverse strand, counting down.
AGAACCAAACTGAATATACAGCGTCAAGTCAAAATCTTTCTAGTGGAGATAGTCAAGCTCCTTCAAAGACAATTGCTAAACCTTTTCAAACTAAGAAAAACTCTAAAATGAATGGCATGGAAGAGGTAAATGGTGCTGATCCATCAGACAAAATGGATAGTATGGACATAAAAAAACCAACATTAATTCAAGTAACAACGAATAATCCAACAGAATCTCAGGTGTCCCCTCCTACAGCCTCTTCTCAAGCTAACCCTCCTCTGAGTGTATCCCTGCATCCACCTTTTATCTTAAATTCAAAAAGGCAAGCCAAGCCAAATTCCTCAAGACGCATTGCAAACATTTGTTTATCAAATATTCACACTAGTAATGGCCAAAGAAATGAAGACGACAGCACTGAAAGCAACAGTGTAAAGCAAGCTTGCCCTCCACATCTGGCTGCTAATCTTTCAAAGCTGTCAGTGCTTCGGAGTAACCCTCAAGAGGAACACCAGTTGGAAACTTTAAAAGCATTTAACCTCAACAAGACATTAAACTCTACGTTCATTGAAGACCCCAAAGGACTTACAAACAATGATCTCCCTCTTTCTTATGCTGAAACACTCCATCAACCCAACAGATTTGTTAGATATCCGACTAGTGATAGTATTTGTGGCTCACCCAGCAGCACCCCTCTCAAACCTCCTAAGACGCCTAAGACATTATATCAAAAATCAGCTAGTATTGATGGCAGTGATCTCTCTAAAAGACGCATCTCTCTCCCTACGAGAATAATTCCTTTCAAAAATAAGAGGACGGAGGAGGATAACATAGAAGCCCATGTATCAGACAGATTTGGGAATATTTATTCAAATAAGGGAGATCGGAGATCCTGCTCATCCTTAAACATGTCGACCAAAGAAATGGCGGAAGAAAAAAATAAAGAAATTAAAAAGTTCCAGGTGCATTTAATTCAAGCTCCTAACTGCCCAACAGAGAATACAGCTAATACAATTGGCAGCAAGCGGGAAAAAAGAGGTGGGATCCTCGGTCTAGAGAAAGCCATTTTTTCCTCTCCTGAAAAGGAGGAACTAGAAAACCCTTTAAAACAATATAAAACTACCAGCACATTGACAGTAAGCATAGATGAAGATAATGTAAAATACCAAGAACTGATTTCAGTTTATTATACTTTACCACAGAAACATCCCAAAACTTTGAGCGATATTTTCTTAGAAGATACCAAAAAGGCAGATTCATCCTCATCCCCAGAAAAATCTGAGACCCCGCAAAAGCAGTATGAAGTTCGTGTCGGTATGATGACGGTGGCTTTTCCATCCACCTTAGAAAAAGGAGAGAAACTTATTTCCCCTGACAAAATGCCTGTTCCTGATATACAAAAGGATTCAAAAAATATAGGCAATCTCCAAGATCTCCAAGTTTTAAATCCCACTGTGGGAACAGCAGATGTTTCTCAGGCACAAGGTTCAATGAATAATAATAAAGAAATGGTTGTATCAGGGACAGAAGAGCTGGGACTTGCAATTTCCAACAGGCTACCTGTGGATGGCCCCAAGCCCAGCAGAAAAGAGGTCGAAACAGTTAACACCAATATTATGTCCAACCTGCATGTTGGCAGGCAGTCTTCTCCATGGACAGGGGCACCAAAACTTAATAAAAGATTACATCTAAACTCATTGAATTCCAAAAGTATTTCCTTGGGGAATATTTCTGTAGTTTCTTCTGCAATTAATGGCCAAAAAGGAGGTCCTGGTTGTAGCCAGCCATCTTCCGAAGCATCAGCAAGCATTCCTCCTCCCAATTTAATTGACATTATCCAGGACGGAAAGCCCACTGCCTATCCAGAAGTTGGCACCCAAGTAAATGTCACTAAAGAAAAAATTAGAAACGCTGCCGAGATCAAAGAAAGGGCTCGTTATATATGCCGCATTATTTCTGAAAGGGGACATCGGTTTCCACCGAGAAATGAAGGTGTCCGAAATGAAACGTCCATTTCAACCACCAAGACGCATTCAGATTCCCAGAATTTAACAATGTCGGGGGATGCTGCTTTTTCAGCTAATGCAGTTGTGCATCCCAAAGGGAATGGACTAGGATGTTCAGAGTGTCCTCAAAATCCTGCACTCCACAAAGCCGGCACGAATTTACAGAGGTCTGAAAGAGCCTCTGTGAACAATGAGAACTTTAGCTCTAAAGATCAGCATTCCGGTCCTACACAGGACTTGCCTAAGCATTTACTACCTGAAAGTAAGCTTGCCCTGGATGACCTTAAAAATAAAGTTAATGACATAGAAAAAAGGAAAAACAGGTCTTCAGTTAAAAACAAGCTGGCAGCCATGTGCAGAACAAGTCGAAAGTTTTCTAATAAGAAAAACTCAAGTCCCAAACCACACGTAAGTTGCATATTTTCACAAAACGATGTGCTTCCATTACAGAAGAGTAGCCACCATCCCCTGTTGATTTCACCCGATGACTCCCAGCAAACAGGGAATGTGAATCAGAACCAGGTTTCTCTACCGGGCGAATTTGATATTCCAAGACTGAGTAAAGTGGAAACTAAGAAGTTGCAAGAGAACGAAGAGAGGAGGCCTTTGACAAACTTGTGCAACCAGAAAAGAGAACATTCTGGGCAAAGCGATAAAAATATAAAGACCATCCAGAATTCTAGCCTCCTATTTTCAAAATCAATTATGCCTGTGCTCAACAACAATTTACAGACAGGTAGCAAAGCTTTAGAAAATAACAACCACCTCGTTTTCTCCAAATGCACAGGAATGGAGGCTTACCCCCCAAAACGAAGTCACTGCAAATTTGGCGATCTTTCATCTTTTCCGCTTTTATCTGATAAACAGGCATACATTAAAAATAATTCAAAGGCAAATATTTGTCCACTGCAAAAATTGACTTCTCAAGTGGAATGTGATGATTATCAAGATAATGAGCAGCCAGACGTCTTTAAAAATGTAAACCAATCCTCTGCCAAGCCAGTTCTAAATCTCAGCAAAACCCAGCGTGAACGACACTTTTCTGAAAGTTCCTATACACAAAAACTCCATGATTATTTGCCCTCCAAAAACAACCTGACCCAGCCCGGATACAATCGGAAGTTTAAGTCCTATTCTGAACTGTTGTCCTGTGATGAAAATGAGAACTGGGACACATACAACGAGAATCATAGGAACTTTGGCTTGCGACCTATCATGTACCCCTCCATTGAATTTGGTATTTTTGGGAAAGAGCAGCAGCAGGCTTTCTTAGATAACATAAAGAGGTCACTTACAGAAGGACGGTTGTGGAATCCGTGTCTTTTAAAGAACTCCAGGTCTATGAAAGGGGAGGACGGGTACTCCTTACGTGGGCTGGAGCTGTTGAAATCGAGTCCTGCAGCAGAACCGTTCCCAAATGAATCTTTCGATTTCCGCGAAGAAGCCTCTGCATATTCTTCAGATTCTGATTCTGACTCTGACACCACCACAGATGATGAATATTATCTGCATGAGTATGAGAAAGAATCAGAACTATGAGGACCTCAATAGATGTAGATAGCAACTATCTGCCAATTGACTTGTTGGTTGATAACTTTAAAAAGTAGGGACTGGAAACCTAACTAGCTTTCTGTAAATGCACTAATTTGAATTCAGATACTAAATGGACATATTGCACTGATCTGGTCTTCCACAATTCTGGTTTTCCTTAAATTCTGGAATTCTACAAAATGTTCTTGGAATTAAGGTCCACAACTCTGTGGAGTGCTCAGGTTATAGAAACGTTGTGGAGATGTAATATATTTGGTTTGAGGGTAGGGTGTTCTATGAACTTAGCCCCTGTGGCTTATAAACTCTGGTGTGCTTTTTTGTTAGTGTGGCTTAAATTCAACCAACGGTGGTTTATTCAATAAACCAGGGTGAAGCAAGCCGTAAGTTAAGAGTCATGTGAACCTAGCCATTGTGGTGATCAGCTCAAAAATCAGAATTCATTTTAAATGGTAAAATTACCCTACATTTGAATCCCCAATGGCCCTGGAAAGAATAATGCTCTAGTGGTTCTCAAATGGGCTTGCCTGCTTTTTTCAAAGCAGGATCTCTTGTGCCAGTCAACTTTGGCAAATAATCATAACACGGCTGCTTTCATGAGCAGTTGAATATTTGCATTCAACACATTCATGGCCTTTGAGTGTTTCAACAAATCTAAAACTTCTAAGTTTTAGTGGTAAAAGGGAAGATTCAGAGTATGTGTCTATTTAATATCCTAAAGGACAATATATTTCTTTAATTGAAAAATGTGTGCTTTATTAAAACCCCATTAAAATGAAAGCAGCTATTTCAATGAGCTAGCTATCCTTAACCTTCAAATCATACTGAAGCTATTGCAAAACAGTGAAATTTTAAATACATGTTCACTGGTTTCCATTTTGTTTTTTAAAAAATCAGCCGATTCACATGATGCACAAAATTGGTTATTCTGAAATGCTTAATACTTCGTTGAAGAAGTATGTATGAACAGTATCCTTTAAAATATTTGTTTAGTATGGCAGTTACACTTGAAAGTACTGTACTTCTAAAGTATATATTTATATTTTAGTTCATGTAAATGAAACCATTCTAGTAAGATTCTAATTAATGGTCTGTTCATGTAAAAATAGGTTCCTTAAATGTGAATTACTTTGGGGGGAAAATCTGTGCATTAACTGTGCATATAGCCTAATTAAGTTGTATAGCTTTTTGTATTGGAAAAAGACTTTGGACCTTGTAAAAGTTTATGAAGCTTTTTTTTTTTTACTGAAAATACTTCTATATGACAAGCTCAAGAGAGCAGTCAAAAAGCCATGCAAGGGTATTTGTTTACACGCATACAAAACTGTTCTTTAGTATTTTCTTTCTTTGGCCTTTATTATTTTTATTCCCTTGTATATTATAAATACGTTGTTTGTTTTGAGATACATTTTCAGGCCATATTTTCTTTTGGTGAGTTTCTGTTCTATGTATCCAGGCGTTTTTTTCAGGACACTTCCTGTACAAACAAAACTAATTCCAGCGAAGAGCAAAAATCCTTCAATGCAACCTGATCTCGTTAATGCAAACAACTGTTTGGTATTTGCTTGCATGGGCAGGTACAACCCCCATGAGCGAGTAAGTCAAGTTCAGATGGGGAAGGTCAACCAATGGCCACTGAACCACCCATTCCAAAGTCCACTTAGCTAGAGCAATGTTACAGGGCTGAAACTGAGTAGCAGAGAGAACAGAAATATGTTAACTCCAGTTTTTTTTTGTGTTTTCTTGTTTCTTATTTGGAGACTAGGAATCCAGATAATTCCATACCTTCTTTCTGATTTGCCTTCAAAAAGATATGAATTTCATGGGGTTCTCAAACAATTTTTGGACTCTTACGACTGACTTGGTTGGTGTCATTTTCCAAACTATCTCTCCTTGCTCACAAGAAAGGCTGTTTCAGAGCAAATGGCAGGAGACAAATCCAAAATATGAAAAAGTCCCACTCTATAAGAAGCTCCTTCTACAGTTTCATAGAATTTTCTTTGTAAAACAAGGCAATGGACCGCAGTCCTGTATTGTCATTCCATTGATAGTAGGCATTTGATTATAGATTAGCAGTTTGTCCCCATTCGGTGTTCTTTTGTCTTCTGTTGACCACCTGTGTTTTACTGTGTCTTCCCCAGTCCTTGTATCTTCAAATGTGTTGGGACTACAACTTCTAGAATTCCTTGCCAGCATATTGCAATGCAAGCACATTTATATTGTAACTAGGGGAAACTTTTTTTCATTTGAAATAAGCTATTAATATTGAATACCGATATTTTTTTTTAATAAAAAAACTATATTTATGACTTGACTTACGAAGTGGTTTTCTTATTTGTGTTCTGCTTTCATTCTGGGTGTTTAATAAATGCTTAATTTTCAGGGCAGACATGCCTGAATGACCTGTTTACAGTTGCGACATCAAAAATGGATTCAAGTGTTTAGAGTCAATTATTGTGTTATCATAAAATGTCATCTTCTCCTGGCTTTGTGTAATATTTCTGATTTGTAAGAAAGGTAAGTATAGTGCATGTAAACAAAAAAAAAACCAGAGGTGCAAATAATTACCCCTATAGAACGTCAAACTGAATAAACTTGGGTAACGTAGTACAAATACAGTGGTACCTCTACTTAAGAACTTTTCTAGATAAGAATTGTGTGTTCAAGATTTTTTTGCCTCTTCTTAAGAACCATTTTCTACTTAAGAATCCCAGCCCAGACAAATTTCCCAGGAAATTTGTGAGCAGCAGGAAGGCCTGGCCAGTTTCCCGCCATTCCCCCTTAAATCCCGGCCATCTCAGGCTTTTCTGGGCTGCAAAGGAGCCTTTTGGTGGCGCTTAAGGAGGCTTTGGCAGTCCAGAGTGAACAAAGCATTTTCCTTTCTCTGGGCTCTTGGAAAGGGAATAAACCTCTGCCAACGCCCAGAGAAAATAAACACTCCCTTCACTCTGGGCAGTGACTCTCCTCTTCCTCTTCTTCCGTCTCTTCCTCCCACCCAAATTCCGAGCTTTTATTTCTTTCCTAATGGGTTTGCACGCATGATTTGCTTTTACATTGATTCCTATGGGAAAAAATTGCTTCTACTTACAAACTTTTCTACTTAAGAACCTGGTCACGGAACGAATTAAGTTCTTAAGTAGTGGTACCACTGTATCTTACAAACTTCAAGCAGTAAGCAATACCTTAGATCAGTAGCTAAAGTTGTAAACCAGATTAAGTAATTTGATAAAGGAGAATATTTGTAGCTCAAAGTTGAAACGAGGGTTCTTTGGTGCTTTTCTGAGTTTGGTTGTTTTCTTGCAAAGCACTGATGATGTTACTTAGCTTGGGTAATGAAACATCTGCAAGAAAACAACCAGGTTCAGAGAAGCACCAAGGACTCCACACAAATATTCTGGCCATTGAAACCTGCTCCGGACAATTTAACCATTCTTTCAAAGAATGAAACTGCATGCTCAGCCTTGCACCCAACTGGATGGAATATCATTCCAATGAAAGTGTTCTTTTGCCTCCTTTCTAGACGAGTAAGACGTTATTCTCAGGCAAGGGTTGCTACTTCCCACTGCTACTGATGCACTTATTATTATTATTATTATTATTATTATTATTATTATTATTTATTAGATTTGTATACCGCCCCTCTCCGTAGACTCGGGGCTGCTCACAACAAACAATATATCACAAATCTAATATTAAAAAGTGCATACATAAATTATATAGGCCAGGGGGAGATGTCTCAGTTACCCCATGCCTGACGGCAGAGGTGGGTTTTAAGAAGTTTACGAAAGGCAAGGAGGATGGGAGCAATCCTGATCTCTGGGGGGGAGCTGGTTCCAGAGGGTCGGGGCCGCCACAGAGAAGGCTCTTCCCCTGGGTCCCGCCAGACGACATTGTTTAGTCAACAGGACCCGGAGAAGGCCAACTCTGTGGGACCTAACTGGTCGCTGGGATTCGTGCGGCGGAAGGAGGTCCCAGAGATATTCTGGTCCAATGCCATGAAGGGCTTTATAGGCCATAACCAACACTTTGAATTGTGGCCGGAAACTGATCGGCAACCAATGCAGACTGCGGAGTGTTGGTGTAACATGGGCATACCTAGGGAAGCCCATGATTGCTCTCGCAGCTGCTTTCTACACGATCTGAAGTTTCCAAATACTTTTCAAATGTAGCCCCATGTAGAGAGCATTACAGTAGTTCCTGTGGAACTCTGCGTCCCTGGCATGCATGCGCGTGCGTCCGAGTGAGATTTTGCTTCTGTGCATGCGCAGGACATGCATTTGAGGTTTCAGCAATTTTTTTGCTTGTGTGCATGTGCAGAAACAAAAAGTCACCAAAATCTCACATGCACGTCCCTTCATGAGATTTTGCTTCCTGCGCATGGACAGAAGCAAAATCGCACTCCAATGCATTCACGCGCACACCAGGGACACGGTACAGCTCCATTTTCACTACCAGAGCTATGGTGTGGCCCATACTGGTAGCAACAGAATCTTCTGCGCATGCACAGATCATTTGTGATAACGTCTGGGCAGGTGGGTGGAGCCTCCCGCCGCCGCCTCAATTGGTTCACCCAAACCAGGGCGAACCAGTAGCAACTCATCACTAAATCCTGTACTATATTCTGCAGGCAATATACTATCAATTTTTATTTCTGCTCTTGCATGGAATTATTTTTTAAAAAAATTCCGCAAGAGTCCTCAAGGAGTTGGGCGGCTTAAAAAGCCTAATAAATTAAAATTTCAGTTGGAAAGGTAAGAATAAGCAAATTTGGAACTTCAAAGTGTGAACATCCTAATAAGAAGTCAGAGCAGTAAAAATAAATTGATTAAAAACTGTAGAATGGCTCACATACCTGCCCAAGGAAGAATAACCAGGGTTTCAGTGACTTTCAGAAGATCATCAGGGTTTATGAGGGATGATGTCTCACAGGGCAGGCACCGCCACAGAGAAGGCACCTCTGAGGTCCCAGTAAGGTGACTTTAAAAAGGCACCCCTTCTGCTGAATCATAAAGGATGAGTGGAGGGTTTCTCAAACAACCAAACCAGGGGTGTCAAACTGGATTTCTTCAAGAGCTGGATCAGCATTATAGTTTTCTGCGGGCCGGACCAGGGCAAGGGAGATGGGACAGATCCAGCACTTTGGCAGCCAAAATGGGGCTGCCAACTACACGCGGCCAGTTTTGGCTGCCAGAGATACCGCAGGCTGGTCTTTTGTTATTTCTAGATTGGCCCCATGGGTCAGATTTAAGCATCGGATCTGGCTTGCTGGCCTTGAGTTTAGGGCCCGTGCCTTATACCCTAAAGGGCTTTATTAAGAACAAGCACCTTGAATGGCATCCGGAAGCCAGATGGCCACCAGTGGAGTCCACGGAGTAGTGATGTCACATGCCCATACTGTGACATCTCATTTACTGCCCATGCCATCACATTCTAGAGCTGCTAGGGTTTCCAAGTGATTTTTAAGGACAACTCCATATGTAGCACATTGCAGTTATTGATCTGTGAGGTGATAATAATAATAACAACAACAACAACAACAACAACAGAGTTTGAAGGGACCTTGAAGGTCTAACCCCCTGCTTAGGCAGGAAACCCTACACTACTTCAGACAGAGGGTTATCCAACATCTGCTTAAAAGCTTCTCCTTCTCCCTCTCCTTCTCTTTCATCATCATCATCATCATCATCATAATAATAATAATAATAATAATAATAATAATAATAATAATAATAATAAAAAAAACTATTGTGGGACTTCCTACTTCAGACTGACCGAATTCTGAAGCATAACACACCAGACATTGTGATCGTGGAGAAAAAGAAAGTATGGATCATCGACATCGCAATCCCAGGGGACAACAGAATTGAGGAGAAGCAGCTAGAGAAATTAGCGAAACACGAAGATCTAAAAATCGAGCTGCAACGACTCTGGCATAAGCCAATGAAAGTGGTCCCAGTGGTACTTGGCACGCTGGGTGCAGTGCCAAAGGATCTTAGCGGACATTTGAAAACCATTGGAATTGACAAAATCTCCATCTGTCAATTGCAAAAGGCCACTTTACTGGGATCGGCAAACATAATTCGCCGCTACAACACGCAGTCCTAGGTGCTTGGAAAGTGCCCGACTGGTGATGAAATACGAAATCCAGCATAGTGATCTCGTTTGCTGTGTTGTATTGACATAATAATAACAACAACAACAACAACAACAACAATAATAATAATAACAGCAGCAGCAGCAACAACAACAACAACAGAGTTGGAAGGGACATTGGAGGTCTTCTGTCCAATCCCCTGCTTTGGACAAATGGTTATCCAACATCTGCTTAAATACTTCCACTGTTGGGGCATTCACAACTTCTGGAGGCAAGCTGTTCCACTGATCAACTGTTCTGACTGTCAGGCAATTTCTCTTTAGTTCTAAGTTCTCTCCTTGTTTATTTTCCACCCATTGCTTCTTGTTCTACCCTCAGAGGCTTTGGAGAATAGGTTGACTCCTTCTTTATGGCAACCCCTGAGATATTGCAACACTGCTATCAGTGAAGGGCTACCAAAATTTTTACTACCACACTGTGGGCGTGACTTATGCAGGACACCCTGCATTTTCTTTCAACATCTTTCAGTGCAAATTGGATGTTCTGGGGTGGATCTCAATTTTCGCTACCCCACTGCAGCCCCCTCCATCCGGGCAGTAGCTCACCCTTGGCTGCTATCATGTCTCCCTGGTCCTTCTTTTCATTAAACTAGCCATGCCCAGTTCCTGCAACTGTTCTTCATATGTTTTCGCCCCCAATCCCCTAATCATCTTTGTCGCTCTTCTCTGCATAATAAGATAAGAGCAACCATCTCACAATTCAAGTAGCTCTGCTTATTTATTTATCAATTTTACTTTACTGATGTATTCTGATTGGTCCTGCATTTCCCAAAACAGCAAAAGACTGACATCAGAGTGAAGCAATTATGAATGTAAGCTATGTGTAAAATAAATGATAAGACCCTGATAAGACGGAGTGGCTGTGGGTTTTGCCTCCCAGGAACAATTCCATCTGTCCATCCATCACCCTGGGGGGGAATCATTGACCCCCTCAGAGAGGATCCACAACTTGGGCGTCCACCTCGATCCACAGCTCACATTAGAGAAACATTGTTCAGCTGTGGCAAGGGGGGCGTTTGCCCAGGTTCGCCTGGTGCACCAGTTGTGGCCCTATTTGGACCAGGAGTCACTGCTCACAGTCACTCAGGCCCTTATCACCTCCAGGCTCGAGTAGTGTAACGCTCTCTACATGGGGCTACCTTTCAAAAGTGTTCGGAAACTTCAGATCGTGCAGAATGCAGCTGCGAGAGCAATCATGGGCTTCCCCAAGTATGCCCATGTTACACCAACATTCCGCAGTCTGCATTGGTTGCCGATCAGTTTCCGGTCACAATTCAAAGTGTTGGTTATGACCTATAAAGCCCTTCATGGCATTGGACCAGAATATCTCCAGGACCGCCTTCTGCCACATGAATCCCAGCGACCAGTTAGGTCCCACAGAGTGGGCCTTTTCCGGGTCCTGTCGACTAAACAATGTCGTTTGGTGGGACCCAGGGGAAGAGCCTTATCTGTGGCGGCCCCGACCCTCTGGAACCAGCTCCCCCCAGAGATCAGAATTGCCCCCACCCTCCTCGCCTTTCGTAAGCTCCTTAAAAGCCACCTCTGTCATCAGGTATGGGGGAATTGAGATACTCCTTTCCCCCATGGCCTATACAATTTATGCATGGTATGTTTGTGTGTATGCTTGGTTTTAATAAGGGTTTTTAGTTATTTTAAATATTAGATTTGTCATACGCTGCTTTATTATTGTTAGCCGCCCCGAGTCTATGGAGAGGGGCAGCATACAAATCAAATCAAATCAATCAATCAATCAATCAATCAATGTAAAACAAAATGGTTTCTCCTCTTCTTGCCCTATTCTCCTCTCTCTCCTTTTACTCCACAAATTGCCATTACATTGTAAATGTTTAGGTAAGAAGAAAAGGGTTAAACTTGAGGGGAAATTATTTTAATTTTATGTTTATAATTGTAAGTTAAAATTATACCAAACTTCTTGGTCTTGGCTCTGCCCATGTTTTTGCATGCAATCCCTGGCGTGTCATCCAAAAGTTAAAGGTGACGCAGCTATAGTACACCCACTTATTAATGATTTATACATAATTAGACCTTTTGTGGAGAGACTTAAACAAGAAACTCCATATTTTACACATTAATGAAGGCACAAATGCTAGTTTTGAATGCGTGGGAGGATATGTAGTCCCATCTAGAAAGTTATTTTCTCCTTTAATGATTTTTACAGCATGGTTACAAAAGGTGTTAATGATAAAAATATTATTTTAGAAAGGTGGAGAAGGTTCTGTTTTTCTCAATCTTGTACACGGTGAATTATCCAACAGAGTTCCAGAATATTCCATACAGCTCGCCTGCATGGAACCCACGTTGCATATCTGACATCAACACAATTGAGAGAGTCCAGAAATATTTCACAAGAAGAGTCCTTCATTCCTCTTCTCACAACAAAATACCTTACTCCGCCAGACTTGAAATTCTTGGTTTAGACAACTTACAACTCTGTCGTCTCCGTTCCGACTTAATTAGAGTTCATAAAATCATATACCCAAAATGTCCTACCTGTTAACGACTACTTCACCTTCAACCGCAACAACACACGAGCACGAAATCGATTTAAACTAAATGTCAGCCGCTCCAAACTTGACTGCAAAAAATACGACTTCAGCAACAGAGTAATCAACGCCTGGAATGCACTACCTGATTCTGTGGTTTCTACTCCTAACCCCAAAACCTTTAACCTTAGACTATCTACAGTTGACCTCTCCCCCTTTCTAAGAGGTCTGTAAGGGGCGTGCATAAGCGCACCACTGTGCCTACCGTCCCTGTCCTATTGTCTTCTTTTGTTACTTTTTATCATTGCTTATCTAATGTTTTATTTGTACAAATTATCACCCTATAATTGTTTGACAAAATAAATAAATAAATAAAATAAATAAATAAATAAATCTCAATACCATAGCTCACTAGTTGTATTCCATATGTTTTTAACTGGCTTTCTTTCTTTTCTTCTATTATCCTAGAGCAATGATGGCGAACCTTTTTTTCCCTTGGGTGCCAAAATAGTGTGTGTACACTCTATTGCTCATGCGCGAGTGCCCGTGCCCGTAATTCAATGCCTGGGGAGGGCGAAAATAGCTTCCCCTGCCCCTGGAGGCCTTCTGGAGGTGGGAAACGGCCTGTTTCCCAACTTTAGGTGGGCCTAAAGTTTTAATAAACTTTATTGATTTTCTTAAAATTGACAAACATACAAACACACATTTAACATAAAATTGGGGTTGCAAATACCCCGCTTGTTCAAGAAGTCAAATTGCATTACAGAAAAAAGAATACATTATTAATATGTTAAGTTAACCTATTACTTTAAGTGAAAAGAAGAGATTTTATGTTACCTTATTATGAAAAAAACCCCATAAACTTCATATCTAAGCAAAGTACAAACACAAGAATTAAATCCTAACCATACTACTATTGTGCATTTTTAATTCTTCTTTTTTCTATCCATGTATACACTTTATTCCAAATCACATAAAATTCAGATTCTTCTTGGTTATTTAACCGTCTTGTCATCATATCCATTTCAGCGCAGTCTAATATTTTCTTAATAACCTCCTCGTGTTTCACCTTCCCCAGGCTCCAACCTGCGGCCAAGGGAGGGTAAAGGCACCCTCCTGTATCCCCCCAGAGCCTCTGTGCAAGCCAAAAATCAGCTGGCTAGCACACACATGAACATTGGAACGGAGCTGGGGCAACGGCTCACGTGCCAGCAGATATGGTTCCGCGTGCCACCTATGGCACCCATGCCATAGGTTCGCCATCACTGTCCTAGAGCTTGAAGATTTTGAGCATATTTAATTTACAGAAGAGTCAGGCCAAATTGCAAAATTAATCTATGGGCTTTTGGGGTTTCAAGATGTGATGATTATTGGCTTAACTGGCTTCAAATGGGAATAACGGATTATCTCTGACCATAGTTATCATATTTGAGGGCTATCTAAGTCAGCAAAATTTCTTCCCAGGATCACATGGAATTAAGTCAGTCTAAAACAATTCAGGAAACCACCTTGCACGCTGTCATGAATTTGTGACAGTTTTCACAAGGAATCACATGACGTCAGGGATTTATGAAGTGTTATAAGACTCACCAGATTCCATTAATTTCTAAATGAAGTTTTGTGCGCACCTTTTGTTTTTCGGCATATTTATATCAGAATATTCATTTTAAGAAGCATTATCCTGTTGAATGTTAATTAGATCAAATAGTGTTGTTGTCTAAAGTTATTTCTGCCCTCTTTTCCCTTTCAGAAGTACGGTGTTCCCTTGACTTTCGTGGGTCCGACATTCGTGGAAAGTCTATACCACGGGTTTTCAAAAAATATTGTTAAAAAAATACTCTGGTTTTTTTGCACACCAAGGGTTTTCTGGGGCCACCAGATGTACAGTACTGTGCGTTTTAACCCCCCCACTCCAGCCATCCTGCTTCTCTAAATAAAAGCTCTGCTTCCACCCCAGTCAGAGCCTCATCTGAGTCAGACGAGGAAGGGGTGATGGATGATCCCATCTTAAATGTCAGGGTGCGTAGAATGCTGGGATGCCAGGAGCAGGTACACAGACGCAGACAGAGATTTTAAGGCACAGCTGTCATCAAACAAGGAAGCCGCAGCAGGGCTAAAAAGAGAAGGGCTGCAAAAGGCGGTGTGGGAAATTATCATTCGGGTTTGAGAGAGAGACATTGACGCTTTGTGGTCTAGCTTTTACTGTGGACAATTTTGGAATTCTGAACACTCACGCCAAGTGAGTAATTGGCTGAAGTAAGTCAGAGAGACTTTTATTGCCGGCTTGGGCCATTAACCCTGACCTCTGAATCATAAACTAACATTCCTTTGCGGCCAATTTTGTACATAAAAAAGAACTTTGCCTTTTGCAAGCTCCTGTGTGTGTGTGTGTGTGTGTGTGTGTGTGTGTGTGTTTGTATACTGCCTTGTTCGGTGGCCAGCCGGCCAAGCAGAACAATCACTATCCATAATAAACACATCTATCAATTTGGGAAGTACATATCTTCAAAATATCTTCAGATTAATGGGTCCCCCCACCCGTATTTCTACTGGTACTAACTTATTAAGGTCTAATATAACAGATATGTATATGAATGTAATAATATTTGAACTCATTAGATATTCCTATATGGCACAACAACTATTTTCAAATTGTTTTGGCCAGCATCCCGGGAGCCATAGGCTTGGCCATATTTCCTCTTTGCAAGTTCAGAAGCAGGATTCTAACTCTGAAAGGTGAAATTTTATATTGGGAAATTCTTATATTGCTACACCTACACCAGAGGTGTACCAATATATAGAGGTGTGTTGCTCCTGGTTTTGACCAGATCTATACAACTGGCAGCGGAAATTTCCCCCTGCTCGCTGAACTGGGAGCAATCACCAATTGGCCATGTCCCTGAACCAGCTCTAATAGAAACATAGAAACATAGAAGACTGACGGCAGAAAAAGACCTCATGGTCCATCTAGTCTGCCCTTATACTATTTCCTGTATTTTATCTTAGGATGGATATATGTTTATCCCAGGCATGTTTAAATTCAGTTACTGTGGATTTGCCAACCACGTCTGCTGGAAGTTTGTTCCAACGATCTACTACTCTTTCAGTAAAATAATATTTTCTCATGTTGCTTTTGAGCTTTCCCCCAACTAAACTTCAGATTGTGTCCCCTTGTTCTTGTGTTCACTTTCCTATTAAAAACACTTCCCTCCTGAACCTTATTTAACCCTTTAACATATTTAAATGTTTCAATCATGTTCCCCCTTTTCCTTCTGTCCTCCAGACTATACAGATTGAGTTCATGAAGTCTTTCCTGATACGTTTTATGCTTAAGATCTTCCATCATTCTTGTAGCCCCTTTTTGGACCCGTTCAATTTTGTCAATATCTTTTTGTAGGTGAGGTCTCCAGAACTGAACACAGTATTCCAAATGTGGTCTCACCAGCACTCTATATAAGGGGATCACAATCTCCCTCTTCCTGCTTGTAATACCTCTAGCTATGCAGCCAAGCATAATGGGTTTGCCTATGGGGGCGCCATCTGTTTTTGGCTTCTGCGCATGCGCAGAAGCAGAGTTTTCAGCATTGTGCATGCGTGCACAGCCACGCAACATGGAAGGAAGGAACTGACTGTGAAGTAAGTTAGAACTCACCCAGACCTTCACCCAGTCTGCAAATAAACATAGCATTTTAGACCATAACATAAGCTGACTGAAACATATCCACTTCAGTTGAAAGCAACTGGTGTTAGGTTGGTTGAAGAATTCAATTGTTATTGTGCTGTCTAGCTCATTTGCAAGAAATATTACCTTCTTTAATTCTCCTGTTGAATTTGATTTGCCTTCAGGCTGTTCCCATATTTTTATATTCCAAATATTTGCACCATCAGTCACAAATTAAGTGGCATTAAAATCTACATACTCATTTTCACTGCAATATGCATATAACTGCATGTACTTTCCATTCTTTGATTTCCATCCAATTTAAATTTTGGTTCATAAGTCAATGAGTGATAAAAGAGTATCACAATCACAGTATATACAAAGGAGCCTTCTTATCTCAATTGCATCCAGAAAATATAAAAGAAAGTTGTGAGATCTTTTAAAATTTGAAATGTTTTTCTTTTTTATAAATGTGTTATAAAATCAAAATTAAAGATGTTTTTTAAAAGCAGAAACATATTTTGGTGTGGGATTTGGGAGGGAGAGAGGGAGGGAGGGAAGAAGGAAGGAAGGAAAGAAGGAAGGAAGGAGCAAGCATTTTTCTAGATATATACAGCACTTCAAATTAAATACCCCAAGGACATATGTGACAGGAAAACTTAGTTTGCCTTCTATACATATGCAGATACTTTATGCTTCCATTTATTCATTTCATTGCTTGTATATATTGCTTATATTGTACTTTCCCTCCAAATGCTGAAGTCAGTAAGTTCTCTCTTCATTTTGTCTCCACAACAAGAACCATGTGACAAAAAGTGCACTAGGAAAGAATGGCCCAAAGTTTTCCATGGAAGCTTCCACATCTGAAAAGGAGTTTGAACCACAATTCTCACCCAAAACCAGTACGGTACGATTGAGGTCGGCGAAGTGGTAACAAAAGTTATGCTGCATGCGTAGCTTTTGTTCTCCTGCATGCATTTATGCATGTCCCAGCATGTTTTTGCTTCTGCAACATGAGATTTTGGTGATTTTTTTGCTTCCGTGCATGCATGTAAGCAAAAACATAATCAAAACATGCTGGGAAGTGTGCATGCACATGCAGGAAAAGCAAAGCTACATGCACATCCCATTGGTAGCGGCGGTAATGGGAATCTGCCCGGCCCAAAACCTTAACCACGATATCACACAATTTTTATTTATTTATTTATTTATTTATTTATTTATTTATTTATTTGGTTGGTTGGTTGGTTGGTTGGTTGGTTGGTTGGTTGGTTGGTTGGTTGGTTGGTTGGTTGGTTGGTTGGTTGATTGATTGATTGATTGATTGATTGATTGATTGATTGATAGATATGCCACTCCTCTCTAAGGACTCGGGGCAGCTTACAACATATAAAAAGAAAACAATACAATATAATAGCCTAAATCCAATTAATTTTAGATTTAGATTTAGATTTAATTGGATTTGTATGCTGCCCCTCTCCTAGGACTTGGGGCGGATCATAGCATGTACAGAAAAAACAGGAAACAATAATAACAATGCAATTATACCTTTAAAAAAATCTAAAAATTCTAATTAAAAACTGTCAATATAATTCATTCAGCAGTCAAACTAAATTTAAAAAACTGAATAGACTAATCTATAATCCCCCATTCTATATCCCTTTCTCCTTGAACAATTATAGTGGTACCTCTACCTACTAACGCCTCTACTTACGAACTTTTCTAGATAAGAAGCGGGTGTTCAAGATTTTTTTTGCCTCTTCTCAAGAACCATTTTCCACTTACAAACCCGAGCCTCCGAAACCGTAACCACAAAAGGCAGGGAGAAGCCTCCTTTGGACCTCTCTAGGAATCTCCTGGGAGGAAACAGGGCCTCCACCCTCCCTGTGGTTTTCCCAATCGCATTATTTGTTTTTACATTGATTCCTATGGGAAAAATTGTTTCTTCTTACAAACTTTTCTACTTAAGAACCTGGTCACGGAACGAATTAACTTTGTAAGGAGAGGTACCACTGTATCTTGAATGTCAGTGACTATAACCATAATACATGAAAGCTGAAGTCAAACCTTGGATAGTAGCCTATCTCATCAATGATTCACTTGTTGATTTTATGTTCATCTCTCTGATGTGAAATTCTATCTTAGTGTTGTGGGTTGGCTTGCTGAACACTGGAAAGTGAATGACACACCCGGTCTTCTTCCTATCTTTTCATGGTGTGGCTCCACAGACAGAGCAGATATATAGTGCTTTCAACTTACAATGTCATCCATTCAAGCTTTGAAACTTGGCGTGGTGTCACAAACGATTTACCGTATCTGTGCAAAAGAACAGAGGTAAAAGCCGCTCCGAGTCTTCAGAGAGGGGTGGCATACAAATCTAATAAATTATTATTATTATTATTATTATTATTATTATTATTATTATTATTATTATTATTATTAAATTATAAAAGGGAAAGAGCTTTTTTTTTTAAAGAGAAAATAGAATGCTTTAGTTAGCAGGACTTTTATCTTTAAAAAAATTGTAAGAAAGATAAGCCTTTAAATATCCAAGGAAGAAATATTATTAGAATGTTTCAAGCGTGACTAGGACTACAGTGTTCCCTCGATTTTTGCGGGTTCGAACTTCGCGAAAAGTCTATACCACGGGTTTTTCAAAAATATTAATTAAAAAATACTTTGCGGTTTCCCCCCCTATACCATGGTTTTTCCCGCCCGATGACGTCATATGTCATCACCAAACGTTCGTCCACCTTTAATAAATATTTTTTTTAATAAACTTTAACAAAGAAACATAGTGAGTAATAATATAAATGGTTGCTAAGGGAATAGGAAATTGCAATTTAGGGGTTTAAAGTATTAAGGGAAGGCTTGTGATACTGTTCATAGCCAAAAATAGTGTATTTACTTCCGCATCTCTACTTTGCGGAAATTCAACTTTCGCGGGCGGTCTCGGACCGCATCCCCCGCGGAAATTGAGGGAACACTGTATACTTAAAATTGGATGAGTTGGAGACAGAGCCATTCAAGCAGGTGCAACTTGGGATTTTCCATTTGTTCTCTAATTTGGAGAAGGAATTGGATTATTTTGAGGTGGTTTTTTAAAACTGATTTGACTATGTTGAGGCTCTTATTTCAGCTTTATGTGTTGCCTTTTAAAGTAGTGGGAAATTATTAGTGTATTACAAACTATTAACCTTTTGGTAATCTAGGATAGAAACAAGCTGAGCAAGTATAAAAGAGTCTACAGAGAGGGGTGGCATACAAATTTAATTAATTAATAATAATAATAATAATAATAATAATAATAATAATAACAACAACAACAACAACAGCAAAGTGGCCAAGGTTATGTTGCATTACTGTGTTTGGGATATGTGTTGCTGTCTTGGGGTTGATTTCTTTTTTAAATTTAATACAGTGGTACCTCTACTTAAGAACTTAATTCATTCTGTGACCAGGTTCTTAAGTAGAAAAGTTTGTAAGTAGAAGCAAATTTTCCCATAGGAATCAATGTAAAAGCAAATAATGTGTGCAAACCCATTAGGAAAGAAATGAAAGCTCAGAATTTGGGTTGGAGGAGGAGGAAGACAGTTGCTTCTGAAGGAAGAAGATGAGGTGAGGAGAATCAAAAAAATCCAAAACTTTAAGGCTTAAAAAAAAAAACAGGGACTCTGAGGCAGCGAGGAGGAGCACACGCCTCCCATACACCTGGCGTGACGCTGCCTCCCATACACTGCACCAGAGAGAGAAACCCAGGGGGAATGGCAGGAAACTGGCCGGGCCTTCGTGCCGCTCTCAAATTTCCTGGGGAATTTTTTCTGACTCGGGTTCTTAAGTAGAAAATGATTCTTGAGAAGAGGCAAAGAAATCTTGAACACCCGGTTCTTATCTAGAAAAGTTCTTAAGTAGAGGCGTTCTTAGGTAGAGGTACCACTGAACTATGCTTAGTGTTACCTTGCATAAGATAACACTAAGTGTTATCTTAAGGTTATCTTGTATAAGATAGGCAGCCATGTAAGTTTCTAAATAAGTAAAAATAAATAAACAAACATTTGCAGCACATTTGGAAGGGAATTGAGTACCTAAAAAGAAGATTATGAGATTATGAAGCCGAGATTCTGAGAATTTCTTGTTTTATGCCTTCTTAGACTTAATAAACTCAATCTGTATAGTCTGGAGGACAGAAGGAAAAGGGGGGACATGATAGAAACATTTAAATATGTTAAAGGGTTAAATAAGGTTCAGGAGGGAAGTGTTTTTAATAGGAAAGTGAATACAAGAATAAGGGGGCACAATCTGGGGTTAGTTGGGGGAAAGATCAGAAGCCACAGTCCTTTTATGTATTTTCCTTCCCACATTCTGTTGAGTTGCAAATAATGAAAATGCCTAAGAAACATGAGCATGAAATTCCAACAGCTTTTTAATCCCACAGCATGACAAGTCTAATTTAATCAGAAGGAAGTCCCTTAATGAAGTTTGCTCTCATAAAATCTGTATTTTAAATATCACTGGTTCTCCATCCATCCATCCATCCATCCATCCATCCATCCATCCATCCATCCATCCATCCATCCATCTATCTATCTATCTATCTATCTATCTATCTATACCTGTATATATCTATATCTATACCTATCTATCTATAGGTATTCGCCCTAGAACAAGGACAGAAGCAACAGCCTGAAGATGACGAATGGGACCTCGTCGAAATGTCACCAGAAATCTCTGAATCTTACACGGGAAGAAACACGAATATGCCAAGACCGTCATATATATATAAATATATACATATATACATATACTGTATACATATATTTATATTTGTTTTCGTAGATTTTCACGGGTATAGGTATGAAGGTCTTGTCATATTCGGGTTTCTTCCCGTGTAAGTTTCAGAGATTTCTGGTGACGTTTCAACAAGGTCCCACTCGTCATCTTCAGGCTGGTGCTTTTGTCCTAGCACAAGGACAAAAGCAGCAGCCTGAAGATGACGAGTGGGACCTCGTTTATTCCAAGGCAGCTAGGTTTTTTATAGCCGACAACTGTAATCTATAAGTGTAACATATTTTGCTGGTAATGAAAAGGAAGGGAGACTACTATAGATCTATTTTGGGCTTGTTTGCCTTCAAGAGGTAGCCACACCCTTTTTACTGGGATATGTGTGTGTGTGTGTTTTCGTAGATTTTCACGGGTACATGTATGAAGGTCTTGCCATATTCAGGTTTCAAAAAAGCACCAGCCTGAAGATGACAAGTGGGACCTTGTCGAAACGTCGCCACGAATCTCTGAAATTTATATGGGGAGAAACCCAAACATGTCAAGACCTTCATACATATATGTGTGTGTGTGTGTTGTGTGTGCGTAAAAAAATAAAAAACTGAAGAAGTGTAAAGAATAATGGTTAAAAAGAAGATTCAGATGGAAAAAGAGAAGATAACTCGGTTTTAATAACACGGTGTTCAGTTCTTTTCAAGCCAGATTTACTTATTTCAGAAATATGCTCAACACCAAGCCAGGAAACCTGAAATACCAGAATTTGTACCCCAGCTTGATGATAGGACTGCAATTGCCACAAGAAAACGCCTCCTAGGGAAGAAAAGTAAGTAAATGGTGCCAAAGCACATGATGCAACAGTGATGTAAGATTTTTAATGACATTTAAAGGTCTAAAATCTAGTACAGGTAAATATTTACAAAACAATATTACACTCGGTTTAATGCAGTTTAATGGGCTTCACTTAACAACTGCGTTGTCCGTTGCCAATTGTGATTGCTAAACAAGGACTACCTACGGTATATAGGAAGAAATTATATCTTCTCAATGATGTGCGCATTTATTTATTTATTGTTTGTTTTGTCAAATAAGTATTGGTAGGATTCACATATCTACAGGTTTCCAATGTTGAGAAACACTACTATATAGGGTGGTTTGGAGTTGGCTACAGGGAGGAGGCAGTGGCAGCTATAGGGCTTTCTCCATATAGTCACCAGGAGTCAAGACTAAGTGCATACCCCAAAAAACAAGCTCCCAATTAGAAGTAGGTGGATAGAATATCCATTCCCACTCTGAATTTCAAATCCAAATTAACCTTCTCTATTCTGCTATCTTATTTATTTATTTATTTGTTTACTTACTTACTTACTTACTCACTCACTCACTCACTCACTCACTCACTCACTCACTCACTTACTTATTTACTTACTTATTTATTTTGTCCAATACACAATGAGGGTTTTAGTAGGTATACACATAGTAAAATACATAATGAAGGTTATAGAGGATATACTCATACTAAAATATATCTAAGAAAGAATAGAGGAGAATATATAGGAATAAAACGTATCAATGAAAGAATAGAAGAAGAGATATAGGAATAGAAGAAAAGTATAGGAGATAGAACTGAACACACTCAAAACCGTAGAAATGGTGGTAGACTTTAGGATAAACCCTGCCACCCTTCCACCTCTCACAATACTAGACAACACAGTATCAACAGTAGAGACCTTCAAATTTCTAGGTTCTATCATATCTCAAGACCTAAAATGGTCACCTAACATCAAAAACATCATCAAAAAAGCACAACAAAGAATGTTCTTTCTGCACCAGCTCAGGAAGCTCAAACTGCCCAAGGAGCTGCTGATACAGTTCTACAGAGGAATCATTGAGTCTGTCATCTGCACCTCTATAACTGTCTGGTTTGGTGCTGCAACCCAACAGGACCAACACAGACTTCAGAGGATAATCAGAACTGCAGAAAAAACAATTGCTGCCAACCTGCCTTCCATTGAGGACATGTATACTGCACGAGTCAAAAAGAGGGCGGGGGAAATATTTACTGACCCCTCACATGCTGGACACAAACTGTTTCAACTCCTACCCTCAAAACGTCGCTACAGAGCACTGTACACCAAGACAACTAGACACAAGAACAGTTTTTTTCCGAACGCCATCACTCTACTAAACAAATAATTCCCTCAACACTGTCAGACTTTCTACTAAATCTGCACTTCTATTCTACTAGTTTTTCTCATCATTCCTATCACCCATTTCCTCCCATGTTGACTGTATGACTGTAACTTGTTCCTTATATCCTAAGATTTTTATTAATATTGCTTCTTCATTGCATATTTGACCCCTATGACAATCATTAAGTGTTGTACCACATGGTTCTTGACAAATGAATATTTTATTTTATGTTCTCTGAGAGCATATGCACCAAGACAAATTCCTTCTGTGTCCAATCACACTTGGCCAATAAAATTCTATTCTATTCTATTCTATTCTATATAGGAGAGACAATAGGAGAGGGGACGGAAGGCACTCTAGTACACTTATGCACGGCCCTTACTGACCTCTTAGGAATCTGGATAGGTCAACCGTGGATAATCTAAAGGTAAAATGTTGGGAGTTTGGGGATGACACTATGGAGTCTGGCAATGAGTTCTACGCTTCGACAACTCGGTTACTGAAGTCGTATTTTTTACAGTCAAGTTTGGAGCGGTTAATATTAAGTTTAAATCTGTTGTGTGCTCTTGTGTTGTTGCGGTTGAAGCTGAAGTAGTCGCTGACAGGCAGGACGTTGCAGCATATGATCTTGTGGGCAATACTTAGATCTTGTTTAAGGCGTCTTAGTTGTAAGCCTTCTAGGCCCAGGTTTGAAAGTCTAGTCTCGTAGGGTATTCTATTTCGAGTGGAGGAGTGAAGGGCTCTTCTGGTGTAGCTATGGCTGCAGCACCCTGGAAAAGCCTGATTAGCATGTTTGGCAGGCCATTCAAATGAAAATTGCATTCTCTACAAATAGCCTTGTAGGCAGGCGAAATCACAGCTTCCTGACTGAGTGGATCTGTCTGTGGGTCTGGGTTATGTATGCAAGTTGCATCTTGATTTCCAAACACACACCTACCCGAAAGTTGCCAGGCAGGTTCTCTAAATTAGGTCACCCTGCGCTGCATAGGAACATCTTTTGAAGTCCCATTAACAGGAAATGAAAGCTTGCATGAATCTGCCAACCCTTGAAGATTGGTAATGGAAATGAGCAACCACAGCAAGTTACAAGCTGGCTCAAAGAAGCCAGATAATTTCCTACCATCAAAAAGGATTTAGCGAGATGTAATCTGGTTGAAACTAAAAAGCAACTTCTGATTTATGAGAGAAGCTTTGTGGTATATTGTTTTGCCATGTGCACAGGAAATAAACACGGGGAACAATCAGCAAGACTGTAACTCAGTACTGATTTCTTTGAGAGTAATTTGTTTGAGCTCATTTGAACTTACTTTCCGGATAGGTAAGTACAGGGTTACTCATCCATACTTTTTAATAGTACAAATGGTACCCAGCAGTTACTGTATTTTTCAGAGTATAAGACACACCAGAATATAAGACACACCTTAGTTTTTGGGGAGAAAAATAGGGAAAAGAATCTCCTTACCAGGTATTCATCTAGCTAGTGTCCTTAGTCTGGTCAGCTTCAGCACATTAATATATCCCCTGGTTAAGGGCTTAATTTTTTTTTTTATTCTGAGAGAGTAACAATGAAAGAGCTTACAAGCCAGTAAGAGCTGGAAACATCATTAGCACCTGAAAAGAAACAGTCTGAGTAACTAGAGCAATGGAAAAAACCCTGCAAAGAGCTAGGGCTTGGGAAACATTCTTCTTTGCAGAGAGTAACAATGAAAGAGCTTGCAAGCTGATAAGAGCTGGGAACATTGTTAGCATCTGGTTTGGGCTGGAAATAAACTTATTTAGAGCAAGTTAGAGTAATGAAAGAAACCCTGCAAAGACTTAGGGCTTGAAAAACATTCTTTTCAGAGAGAAACAATGAAAGAGCCTGCAAAGTAAGAGCTGGGAAGATCGATAGCAGATAGTTAAGGCTGGAAAAAAAAGCTACAATCAGAGTATAAGACGCACCCTAATTATCAGCCTCTTTTAGGAAGGAAAAAGATGCATCTTATACACTGAAAAATATGGTACGTATGTCAAATAAAAGAAGTTCCTGTTTGCTTTGAATGTCGGTCACTGAACCAGATAGTATTGGTTCAATTCTGCCTCCTGGTCATTGTTTAAATTAATAACTCTTTAAAAAAAACTAAAGTGGTCATATTATAACAGGTTTCACTTAGATATGTCAAACCTTTGGCTGCATAACTCTCATAATTAACTCAGGGGGAGTGTCTTTTTAAAGTTGCCAAGGCTATTAAAATAGTAAATATTTTGATGAGTCCCAATGATCATACAGCCCAACTTAATTGCAAGCTTGAATGCCTCTTTGCTAAACTACATGAGCATTATTTGGCTGCAGGTCTCATTAATTAATTTAGTGAGAGAAGGCAAGTAAAAATCTTCTTCACTGAAATAATTATTTTGAATCAGGTCACATACTGGTAATTCTTGACTTACAACGTTGTTTCCCCAACTTGTGGTTGTTCTAAATTCTGATTGGCTTACCAGGTGTGGGGGGGTGTTCAGATCTGAGGTTCCAACAGACACACACACCCCAAAAATCGCAAAATTGGCGCTCCGCTGGGCGCTGCCGCTCGGCTGTCACCTTTTGAAATAGCCGGGCGTTTCTCAGTGTTCTCCCGAACGCCGAACCCGAACTTTTGCTGAACTTCCAGGTTCGGCATTTGGGAAGCCGCCGAGAAGCCCCGCCGCCTGGCTGTCGCCTTTTGAAACAGCTGGGAGGCTTCTCAGCGTTCCTCCGAAGCCGAACCCAGAAGTTTGGCAAAAGTTCGGGTTCGGTGTTCAGGGGAACGCCGAGAAGCTCCCCGGCTGTTTAAAAAGGCGACAGTCCGCTGGCGGCACTTCTCAGTGGCCTTACGAACCCGAACGCCAAACCCAAACTTCCCTGTTCGGCGTTTGGGTGGCGGGTTCATAAGGCAAAAAAAGTTCATCAGAAGAGATAAAAATTTTCCAAACCCCAGGTTCGTATATCGAAAAGTTTGTATGACGAGGGGTTCGTATCACGAGGTACTACTGTACTGGTTTGGCATTCACTTAACAACCATGGCAATTGCAGTGCTCGCTTAATGACCGCTTCAAAAAAGGTTTTAAAATTAGGGCAGTCACATGACCAATCTGCTTTACAATCGATATAAATAACAATCACGACAGGCAGGCACCATGACAGTTGTAAGTCTAGAATTATATGTACAGGGGTATCTTTACTTACGAACTTAATTCGTTCCGACCCGGTTCTTAAGTAGAAAGGTTTGTAAGAAGAAGCAATTTTTCCCATAGGAATCAATGTAAAAACAAATAATGCATGCGATTGGGGAAACCACAGGGAGGGTGGAGGCCCTGCTTCCTCCCAGGGGATTCCTAGAGAGGCCCCATGGAGGCTTCTTCCCGCCTTTTTTGGCCCTGTTTCCTTCCAGGAGATTCCTAGAGAAGCCCACAGAGGCTTCTTCCCGCTTTTTCCAGCCCTGTTTCCTCCCAGGAGATTCTTAGAGAGGCCCCACAGAGGCTTCTCCCTGGCTTTTCCGGTTACAGTTTCAGAGGCTCAGGTTTGTAAGTGGAAAATGGTTCTTGAGAAGAGGCAAAAAAATCCTGAACCCCCGGTTCTTATCTAGAAAAGATCGTAAGTAGACGCGTTTGTAGGTAGAGGTACCCCTGTACTTTCTTTTCATTGATGAAAACAGCATGTGTCTCCATGAGCCAATTGTATTTACCAATAGGCTAGTACTGGTGGCGCAGTGGTAAGAATGCAGTACTGCAGGCTACTTCTGCTGACTGACGGCTGCCTGCAATTTGGCAGTTCAAATCTCAAAGGTTGAGTCAGCCTTCCATTCTTCTGAGCTAAGTAAAATGAAGACCCAAATTGTTGAGGGCAATATGCTGATTCTGTAAACAGTTTAGAAAAGGCTGTAAATCACTGGAAAGCGGTATAAGTGCTATTGCTATTGCTACTGGAGCATCAGAATAGATAACAGTCCAGTATTGAGGAAAGTAACACTTTCAGATATATTTTAAGTATCTGTATTATGTGTAATTTTTGAGACTTCGGTTTTTAATTACCAGTGTTGTTGCAATAATTTTTTACATTCATTAAAACTGTCCCAAATATTTAGATCTTTATAGTAATAATGGGGCTACCTTTGAAATGGGGCTACCTTTGAAAAGTGTTCGGAAACTTCAGATCGTGCAGAATGCAGCTGCGAGAGCAATCATGGGCTTCCCAAGGTATGCCCATGTTACACCAACACTCCGCAGTCTGCATTGGTTGCCGATCAATTTCCGGTCACAATTCAAAGTGTTGGTTATGACCTATAAAGCCCTTCATGGCTTCGGACCAGAATATCTCCGGGACCGCCTTCTGCCGCACAAATCCCAGCGACCGGTTAGGTCCCACAGAGTTGGCCTTCTCCGGGTCCCGTCGACTAAACAATGTCGTTTGGCAGGACCCAGGGGAAGAGCCTTCTCTGTGGCGTCCCCGACCCTCTGGAAACAGCTCCCCCCGGAGATTAGAACTGCCCCCACCCTCCTTGCCTTTTGTAAAGTTCCTAAGACCCATCTCTGCCATCAGGCATGGGGGAACTGAGACTTCTCCCCCGGGCCTATACAGTTTATACATGGTATGTTTGTGTGTATGCTTGCTTTTAATAATGGGTTTTTTAATGTTTTTTTAAATTATTAGATTTGTTCTTACATTGTCTTTGTTATTGTTGTGAGCCGCCCCAAGTCTACGGAGAGGGGCGGCATACAAATCTAATAAATAATAATAAATAATAAATAACAAATTTCCCTCTTCTTTTTTCTTGATTTATCCTTGCTACTATCAAAACTATGTTGGGATACAGCGGACTTTTAAAGGCTGCCATTTGTCACAATTATTATATCACTGGTTAGCTTTCCATGTAATTTTTAGCTAGACTTCCCATGTTCAGTATGCAGGTGTGAGTACGCTACCTGTTCACCACAGGTGTTTGCAGGAATGTATACAAACGCAAATCCAAGAAATCACATTTATTAAAATCATTAATAGGTTTAATACCTTTTGAGGCAAAGGGATGGAAAAAAGGTGGTTAGACTGCAGTATCAGAGGGCTCTCGAAGAAACAGATTATCCGAATCCTTTCCATTTGGGATCTAGGCACGGTGCTGTAAGTAGAAGGAAAAATTGACACTAAGAAAAATAAATAGTATCCTATGACTATCACTGTGTTGTATCTTATGATTTATGATGAATGTCCATAGGAAAAGGACGGTCTAGAAATCTAATTAAATAAATCCAATTAAATAAATTTATGATGACTATGATCATGATTTATAAATAGAATTCTTTATTAGCCAAGTGTGATTGGACACACAAGGAATTTGTCATTAGTGCATATACTCTCAGTGTGCATAAAAGATACATTTGTTAAAGATCGTGAGGTACAACATTTAATGATTGTCATAGTCTACAAATAAGCACTCAGGAAACAATATTAATATAAATCGTAAGGATACAAGCAACAACAGTCATACAATCCTAAGTGGGAGGAGATGGGTGAAAGGAACGATGAGAAGACTCATAGTAATAGTAATGCAGCCTTAGTGAATAGTTTCACAGTGGTGAAGGAATTATTTGCTTAGCAGAGTGATGGCATTTGGGAAAACTGTTCTTGTGTCTAGTTGTCTTGGTGGGCAGTGCTCTATAGAGTTGTTTTGAGGATAGGAATTGAAATATTTCTGTCCAGGATGCGAGGGGTCAGTAACTATTCTCACGGCCCTCTTTTCCTCGATGAAAGGCAGGTTGGCAGCAATTGCTTTTTCTGCAGTTCTGATGATCCTCTGAAGTCTGCATCTGTCTTATTGGGTTGCAGAACTGAACCAGACAGTTATAGAGGTGCAAATGACAGACAAAATACATTTATCACATATATATTATGTACACTCAGAACTCACATATGGGAGACAAATTCCTTGTGTCTCCAATCACATTTGGCCAATATAGAATTTTATTCTATTCCATTCCATTCTATTCAATATAGAATTCTATTCTATTCTATTCAATATAGAATTGTATTTTATTCAATATAGAATTCTATTCTATTCCTATCTCTATTATTTCTATTTCCATTATTGCTATTCTATTCTAATTTATTCTATTCTATTCCTATTATTTCTATTTCTATTATTTCTAATCTATTCAATATAGAATTCTATTCTATTCCTATTATTTCTATTTCCATTATTCTATTCTATTCTATCCCTATTATTTCTATTTTTATTCTATCTATTCTATTCCCTATTATTTCTATTTCTATTCTATCTATTCTATTCCTATTATTTCTATTTCCATTATTTCTATTCTATTCAATATAGAATTCTATTCTATTCCTATTATTTCTATATTCTATTCCTATTCCTATTATTTCTATTTCCATTATTCTATTCTATTCAATATAGAATTCTATTCTATTCCTATTATTTCTATTTCCATTATTTCTATTCTATTCAATATAGAATTCTATTCTACTCCTATTATTTCTATTTCCATTATTTCTATTCTATTCAATATAGAATTCTATTCTATTTAATATATTTCTATATTCTATTCCTATTTCTATTATTTCTATTTCCATTATTCTATTCTATTCCTATTATTTCTATTTCCACTATTTCTATTCTATTCTATTCAATATAGAATTCTATTCTATTCCTATTATTTCTATTCTATTCAATATAGAATTCTATTCTATTCCTATGAATTCTATTTCCATAATTTTTATTCTATCTATTCTATTCCTATTATTTCTATTTCTATTATCCATTCTATTCTATTCAATATAGAATTCTATTCTATTCCCTTTTCCACCGAGTGCAAGTAGCTAATGAGCTGTTTTTGCAGGAGGAATACAAAATAGCCCAAACAGAAGGGGCTCCTGCAGGGCAGAAGGCATTGATTGCATTGGCAGCTGGGAAACAAAAACCGCGCGGAATGGAACGCCGGACTCTTTGCAGCGTCGGTCTCCGAGGCCGGCCGCCTGCGTCTCGAGGCCCGGTGGCTGCCGTGGCAACCGAAACGCCTTCAACGACCGGCCGAAGAGCGCCGCTGGGCTCCGGGCCGCTTCCACCTGAATCAGGCAGGCTTCGGGATCGGAAGCAGGGAGCGGGGCGGCCGAGGGGAACAGGGTTGCCGCCAGGGAGGATTAAAGCAATTATTTCTCAACTGTTTAAGATAACGCGGACTTCAATTCCCAAAATACCTCAGCCAGCCATGTTGGGTTGGGGCAGGGGTAGGCAAAGTTGGCTCTTCTATGACTTGTGGACTTCAACTCCCAGAATTCCTGAGCCAATCATGCTAGTTGAAGGAATTCTGGGAGTTGAAGTCCACGCATCTTAGAAGTGGCCAAGTTTGGGAAACACGGGGTTAAAACGTCCCTCAACTCACCTTGCCAAAGTCGCAATTAGTTATAGGCAGAGCTTAATTTGTTGCATTCGCAAATGTGGTGCGTGGGTTTGTTTGTTTGTTTGTTTTCCTGGTATTTATTATGCAACCCTGACCTCAGTGTTTCAAGGTGGCATCAGCAACAACGACCCTACTACTTAGTTTTTTGTTAGATTAGAAACCATTAGATTGTTTCAAGATTCAGTTTAATATACTGCTCAAAAAAATAAAGGGAACGCTCAAAGAACACATCCTAGATCTGAATGAATGAAATATTCTCATTGAATGTTCTGTACAAAGTTGAATGTGCACAACAGCATGTGGAATTGATTGTCAATCAGTGTTGCTTCCTAAGCGGACAGTTTGATTTCACAGAAGTTTGATTTACTTGAAGTTATATTGTGTTGTTTAAGTGTTCCTTTTATTTTTTTGAGCAGTATAGAATAGAATTATTTATTGGCCAAGTGTGATTGGACACACAAGGAATTTGTCTTTGGTGCATAGGCTCTCAGTGTACATAAAAGAAAAGACACATTTGTCAAGAATCATGATTGTCATATAGGGTCAAATAAGCAATGAAGAAACAATCAATATTAATAAAAATCTTAAGGATACAAGCAACAAGTTACAGTCATGCAGTCATAAGTGGGAGGAAATGGATGATAGGAATGATGAGGAAAAAGCCAGTAGTAATAATAGTGCAGACTTAGTTTGGTAAATAGTTTGAGAGTGTTGAGGGAATTTTTTTGTTTAGCAGAGTGATGGCGTTTGGGGAAAAACTGTTCTTCTGTCTAGTTGTCTTGGTTTGCAGTGCTCGGTAGCAACACTTTCAGGGTGGGAGTTGAAACAGTTTATGTCCAGGATGCAAGGGGTCAGAAAATAAACGGTACTCCACTAAAGTGTAAAACTGAGAGTGCTGAAATTTATCTGCGTCCAGCTTCCTATGGAAAAAGTAACAGAGCTAGCTGCTTACTCTGGGCCTTGAGGAACTTTGAATGGAAGTTAGCAGCAAGGTAGTACATAATAGCAGTGACAAAGGAATTAATGCATGCATGTAATCTGATTTTAACCAATGGAAGGTTGAAAACCATGTTCAAAGACATTGTACAGCTGATTGCAAACATAATCTAATCTAGGTATGTCTATTTAATCTTTGTATGTTGTTTTCTAAATGATTAAACATTTCCATCTAATATGCTCTGAAAATATCTGGATTACTGCACACATGTTTCAAACCATAGCATACTTGGGAGATATTGCGGGTTTGGGTCTGCAATAAAGCAGATATCACAATAAAGCAAATCACATGAATGTTTTAGTTTGATGAGCTGATAAAAAATAGTTTTACACTATGCTGTATTCTCTTCAATGTACAATAGCATTCGGTCTAAAAAAATCAACCCAATATTCAATTTTAAAATACTTTATTCCTAGAAAGTTCTAAAATCTGAATACTTTATTCCTAAAAATCATTATCTGATCCATTCACAAATTGTAATCTTTCTAAAAGCTCAATAAAGCAAAGCACAATAAAACAAGGTATTACTTAAGTGCCAATTTATTGCCGTAGTTATTTCAAAGAGCTAAAGACTATAAAAATGTGATAAAAAGAACTCTTACAGGGCAATCTATTAACTGCGGTACAAGGAACCTACAGATCAAATTTCTCAACCTTTTTTCCTCCTCTGGGGACCCCCTTCTTATTTTAAAAAGTTATGGAGGAGCCCCAAAGAGCTTTTGTTTGTATTGGTAATATTTATCAACATATACTATATTAAAAATGAAAATGGATACATCCACCTCTGCTACTACCTCATCTCACAATTGTTTGATGAAATTTTAATGCTTTATTTTTCAACATGGGCTGGCAAATGATTTTGACTTCATAGGCCTCTATGAGACTAGGACGTCTTTAATAAATGCTGCTGCAGACTAAACAGTTTGTTGGGTCCTTGGTGCTCCCTGAACTTGGTTTGTTGGGGTTTTTGTTTTTTGTACATGTTTCAGTAGAACACTGATGATTTTATTTATTTATTTATTTATTCATTCATTCATTCATTCATTCATTCATTCATTTATTAAATTTGTATGCCGCCCCTCTCCGTAGACCCGGGGCGGCTCACAGCAATAGTATAACACAATATAAAATACAAATCTAATATTTAAAAACTAAAAAACCCATAATTAAAAACATACACACAACATACCATACACAAATTATATAGGCCTGGGGAAGATGTCTCAATTCCCCCATGCCTGATGGCAGAGGTGGGTCTTAAGAAGTTTACGAAAGGCAAGGAGGGTGGGGGCAATCCTAATCTCCGGGGGGAGCTGGTTCCAGAGGGTCGGGGCTACCACAGAGAAGACTTTTCCCCTGGGTCCTGCCAGCCGACATTGTTTAGTCGACAGGACCCAGAGAAGGCCAACTCTGTGGGACCTAACCGGTCGCTGGGATTCGTGTGGCAGAAGGCGGTCCTGGAGATATTCTGCTCCGATGCCATGAAGGGCTTTATAGGTCATAACCAATACTTTGAATTGTGACCGGAAACTGATTGGCAACCAATGCAGACTGCAGAGTGTTGGTGAATTTTACCTACTTTGGTAATGAAACCTCTGCAAGAAAACAAACCCAGAAAGCACCAAGGACCTCTGTTCAATTCTGAGCTATAAATATTCTCTTCTGTTGGTATTAAAAAGTTTATATGATGTAGCCTTTCATATGTTTTTTCTTTTCATCCCTTTTAGATGTGCTAATAATCCACAATGTTCATATACCTAATGTGCCAAACTGTTCATATACCGCAATGTACCCAAAAACAAAACAAGAAAAAACCCCAACCTTATCCCCCTTCATGCTATAAAATACCAAACCATGGAAATTATGAGCAATTTTTTCCCTAAATCCTGAATTGTATAGTAATCCAGTTTCAATTTTTCCCCCAGCATCAAAAAGTACTACAATGCAGGACACCTCCAAGAAAAAATATGGGTGAGACTATAATTATCTCATAGTAGGAGTATGTATTTACATCTTTTAGCAGGATGGGCAATCTTCTGGTTTTTACTTTGGAGAGATACATGGTATAATTACATTGCTGGGTCCATCTGACACAAGTGAACAAAACCAAGGGTGTTTGGATTAAGGGAAGTTTTCTTTCTTGTTTAGTGTAATGGGGTTATTTTAAAACGATAATCTTTGCACTTTTCCTGTTTCGGTGTCATGGGAAATTACAGTTTTCATCAGTTGCAGTTACACACAGCTTTTATCTGTGGGCTGTCAGACTCCTGAATGCATCATAATATCACAACTGTGCAGTATGATAGACTCTTAGGGCTGGGGCAACATTGGTGCAATATAATGTTATGTTAGGCACATACTGTATATGTATAGAGGATTGTGTGTCTGTTAGTATGATTTACTGGGTTAGGGATTTCCTTCTTTCAGTGTGAGTTACTGAGATGTATTTACGTTGGAGGTGGTGGTTCAAAATGTTGTAAATTGACAATAAAGGTTGGAATTGAATTGAGAAGGCTGCAAAATAAGAGATCTCACTTTCAGGCCATAGATTCCCAAGTTGCCTTAAGCAGAGCTTTCTCTAGTGCATCGTTTGTCAGCCTCGGTTATTTTGGGATAGATAGACTCCAGCTTTCAAGGTTCACCAGCCAGCATGGGGAATCCTGGATGTTGAAGTACAGACACACCAACACTCCGCAGTCTGCATTGGTTGCCGATCGGTTTCCGGTCACAATTCAAAGTGTTGGTTATGACCTATAAAGCCCTTCATGGCATCGGACCAGAATATCTCCGGGACCGTTTTCTGCTGCACGAATCCCAGCGACCAGTTAGGTCCCACAGAGTTGGCCTTCTCCGGGTCCCGTCGACTAAACAATGTCGTTTGGCGGGACCCAGGGGAAGAGCCTTCTCTGTGGCGGCCCCGACCCTCTGGAACCAACTCCCCCCGGATATCAGGGTTGCCCCCACCCTCCTTGCCTTTCGTAAGCTCCTTAAAACCCATCTCTGTCATCAGGCTTGGGGGAATTGAGATATTCCCTTCCCCCTAGGCTTATAAAATTTATGCATGGTATGTCTGTTTGTATGATTGGTCTCTTAAATTGGGGTTTTTTAAATTACTTTTTATATTAGATTTGTTATACTTGTCTTTTTTACTGCTGTTAGCCGCCCCGAGTCTGCGGAGAGGGGCGGCATACAAATCTAATAAATAAATAAATAAATCTTTAAATTGCTGAGGTTGATAAGCACTGCTCTAGCGACTGAGGAGGTCTAGACAGTAAGTTGAAAATTGGTGGGTCTCAACTCTTCTCTTTTAGAAGTCCTTAGGGTATATGAGGTGCAGTGACGCAGTGATTAGAGTGCAGTACTGCAGGCTACTAGTGCTGCCTGCCGGCTGCCTACAATTTGGCAGCTCAAATCTCACCAGGCTCCAGGTTGACTCAGCCTTCCATCCTTCTGAGATGGGTAAAATGAGGACCCAAATTGTTGGGACAATATACTGACTTTGTATACTGCTTAAAGATGGCTGTAAAACATGTAAAGCGGCATATAAGTGCTATTGCTATTGCTATGTATACAGGCCCTACTTCCTGCATGGTGACCTGATTGGTAGTGCTTAGTGCTTGGTGTAAAACTTTTAAGTTGTCTCCACAGACCTGTATTTAGTGTTCGCAATACTGAAGACTGATGTTTAAGCTGCTGTTTTTATCACCGGGGAAGTCCTTATTTCATTTATCCAGATTTGGTTTTGGCCTATTAATATTTGCATTTTTAAAAATCATTTGGACTTCTATATTAAATTCCGTTATACTAAAACTACTCTTCACGGCTGTGTAATGTTGAAAAGGGGAATTTTAAAAATAAGGAAAAAGAGAATCCAATATTATCATGCATATAATTATTTCATAATAGAGCATAAATAGTATCATGGAAATTTTATTTTAAGAACTTTAGGAACACTTATGATAAATCCAAAGGATCTGGTAGAATTAATCCATGATGAAAAAGACGAAAGAATGTATAAAGCAGCACGTCTCATTCAAAGAACCTGGAAAAAATGGCTGGTAAGTTAACAATCTCTCAAACACACTGTCATCCTTCGTTTAGAGCAGGGGTATCAAACTCAGTTGAATTGAGGTGCCGCATCAGGGTTGTGTTTGATCTCGGGAGCACGGGATGGTCGTGGTTTTGGCTGGGTTGAGCGCGGCCAACTTGACATCGCTCGTGTCACACCTGTGGTGGCCTGAGCATTCTGCCAGCAAAAATGGGGCCCCGAGCTCTGTTTTCGACTGTCATGGACTCCTGCAACCCTCTGCCAATAAAAACAGAGCTTGGGAGGTCAAAGATTTGGGTTAGTGTTAGGGTGCCTGACCTCTCCTTGTCTCAAAGAGATACAATTTCCCTTACTATTA
Organism: Erythrolamprus reginae; assembly: GCF_031021105.1. Classification (NCBI taxonomy): domain Eukaryota; kingdom Metazoa; phylum Chordata; class Lepidosauria; order Squamata; family Dipsadidae; genus Erythrolamprus; species Erythrolamprus reginae. Next base: position 20,010,519 of record NC_091953.1, on the reverse strand, counting down.
CTGAACATCCAAAATATACTATTTAATTCTATGTATATATGCCATATGTGTACATACATATTATGTACACATATGGCATATGTGCAGAAAAATATACATTATCTACTATATAAAGTGTATGTGCACACCCCCCCGAACGCACAGCTCTTCTAAAATTATATACTGTACATTCAACTCATTTACTGCGATAGGAAAAACATACCCACAGCCCAGAAGGGAAAAAGAGAAAAAAAAATTGGAGAATGTTGGGGGGGAAAATGTTCTACCTGCATACCTGACCGTACCATAGGAGCCCATCACTGGGGGAGGGACGGACTAGAAAATGTTTTTTTTTCCACAGTAGCCCCTGTTCTGTGGAATATTCCCCCCTTAAAGATTAGAATGGCCCCAACCCTGTTATCCTTTTGTAAGGCTTTAAAACTTGGCTGCATACCTGAGCCTGAAGCTTTGAATGTGTTAAGGGCCCCATTTGTGGCTGCGCTGTATATTAGTTAATTACCTTGTCTGCTGTATACATTTATTTTTTAATGTTTCTATTATTTTAAATAGAATTATTTAAATATTAAATAAAATATTTTTATTGCCTTAATTGTTTCTAGAGTTTTAGAACTGTAAGCTGGCTGGTTGAGGTGAGAGGCTATAGAAATTTAATAAGCAAGCAAAAAAATAAACCTCACCACCTCTGCGGACACCATAATATACAGTCAGCACAATATGAATTAATAATTTCATCAGGAGAAGTCTGGGTGAAATTTTATGTATGCAAAGTGTCAGCACATGAAATATTTGTATTTATAATTAGACTGCATTTATCTATTCCTTCCAGGATATAGGTGTATTTGAATACTATAAAGAGCTTATAGGCTTTAAGCAATATGGGGAACCTTCCCATCTTATGAAGTACATTGAGCCTAGAGAGGTAAGGGCTAAAATGTAGTGGTAAGCATTAAGCTTTTATAATTGATTCAAGATAATGCTGCTCCATGATGTGTCTAACCTTAACAACACTGTGCCCCTTCATACGGCTTAACGTGATATATTTAAAAGCTACATTTATTCTTCTTCCTTCTCCTCCTCCTCTTTTTCTTCTTCCTCCTCCTCTCCTCCTCTTTCTTCCCTTCTTTCTCTTCAGCTTTGCATGGAAAATTCAATTCAATTCAATTCAATTCAATTTATTAGATTTGTATGCCGCCCCTCTCCGTAGACTCAGGGTGGCTCACAACAATAATAACACAATATAAAACAAATCTAATAATTAAAAGTCATTTTAAAATCCCCTTATTAAAAAGAAAACATACACACAAGCATACCATGCATAAACTGTATAGGCCCAGGGGAGATGTCTCAGTTCCCCCATGCCTGGCGGCACAATGAATTTGGCTGGCTTGGATCTGCTGATAAACAATTCTATCATTACCATTACCTGAATAAAAGTGGATCAGTGACAGATTTCTCTTGTATCTTGTCAAAGAAATTGGAAAGGAAACCCTAAAAAGGGGGTGGGCAACTATGATCCCTAAGGCTTCAATTCTCAGAATTCCTGAGCCAGCAAGCAACACTGGAAGTTGAAGTCCACAGGTTGTGAAGAGGCTGTAGTTGCTCTTTCCTAAAGTATTTGTATTTGTATTTATTGGATTTGTATGCCGCCCCTCTCCGTAGATTCGGGGTGGCTAACAACAGTAATAAAAAACATCATATACTGTAAATCCAATACTAAAACAACTAAAAAACCCTTATTGTAAAACCAAACATCCATACAAACAAACATACCATGCATAAATTGTAAAGGCCTAGGGGGAAAGAATATCTCAGTTCCCCCATGCCTGACGGCAGAGGTGGGTTTTAAGAAGCTTACGAAAGGCGAGGAGGGTGGGGGCAATTCTAATCTCTGGGGGGAGTTGGTTCCAGAGGGCCGGGGCCGCCACAGAGAAGGCTTTTCCCCTGGGCCCCGCCAAACGACATTGTTTTATTGATGGGACCCAGAGAAGGCCCACTCTGTGGGACCTAACCAGTTGCTGGGATTCGTGCGGGAGAAGGCGGTCTCATAGATACCCTGGTCCGGTGCCATGAAGGGCTTTATAGGTGATGACCAACACTTTGAATTGTGACCGGAAACTGATCGGCAACCAATGCAGACTGCGGAGTGTTGGTGTTACATGGGCATTTTGGGGAAAGCCCATGATTGCTCTCGCAGCTGCATTCTGCACAATCTGAAGTTTCCGAACAAGTTTCCAATGTTCTGATAGTGTTCTGGCTTTTCATGCAGAAACTTGCTCAGTTGCACTAACAGCCTAGTTGCTAGCAGAACTCTGTCCCTTTCTGCCCAGAATACCCAATAGCCAAATTGGGATTTTCTGTGATTGCAAATAATTGATTCAAAATAAATACAGAATGACAAAGGAAAATGGGTGTCTCAAAAATTAAACCTAGTTTTCAGGAATTAACGTAAAATAAAGCAAGTTCATCTTGCCTGTTAAAAATGAGGTCCTAAGGTCAGTTGTTTTATTCTCTATGTCCAATTTTTAAAAAGGTTCTGTTTTATAAAACTGTAATATTTTATTACTGTTTTTGATATCTAGAGTAATGAAGTTTGTTATCTTTTTTTTAGTATTTGCATGTTATCACATGTAAAATCTTGTTTGATTACAGGCAGAACTTTTAGATGCTGCTGCAGGAGTTCATATTAAATTCAGACTAGGTGGGGTGAGTTTACATTTAATAATTATATTTTAATAATAATCAAAACAAGTATACCAATATGAGTGCCTGTTCATAGAAACATAGAAGACTGACGGCAGAAAAAGACCTCATGGTCCATCTAGTCTGCCCTTATACTATTTCCTGTATTTTATCTTACAATGGATATATGTTTATCCCAGGCATGTTTAAATTCAGTTACTGTGGATTTACCAATCACGTCTGCTGGAAGTTTGTTCCAAGGATCTACTACTCTTTCAGTAAAATAATATTTTCTCACGTTGCTTTTGATCTTTCCCCCAACTAAACTTCAGATTGTGTCCCCTTGTTCTTGTGTTCACTTTCCTATTAAAAACACTTCCCTCCTGAACCTTATTTAACCCTTTAACATATTTAAATGTTTCGATCATGTCCCCCCTTTTCCTTCTGTCCTCCAGACTATACAGATTGAGTTCATTAAGTCTTTCCTGATACGTTTTATGCTTAAGACCTTCCACCATTCTTGTAGCCCGTTTTTGGACCCGTTCAATTTCGTCAATATCTTTTTGTAGGTGAGGTCTCCAGAACTGAACACAGTATTCCAAAGGTGGTCTCCCCAGCGCTTCATATCTGTCTGTGTGTCTTTTTGCACATGTGCAGCAGGTGTGGGTTTCTCTTACCTCCTCCTACTGGTGCACATTGCAATATTTTATACAAATAATAGAACTTTCAAAATCATATTAGGATGATTTGTCTCAGTGCCCACAAAAGCACATTTTAAGGGGAAAAAAACAATTCCAGTCTGCTTCCTATTTGTTTTAGAAGCTTTTCATTCTGTTAATAAATAGGCATTTACAGGTAATATCCCTGAGGATCTGTAAAAGCAAATTGCAGTGACCTCAACATGTTTTCCATTTGCCACTTTTTAAACAAGATATTTCCTTGCAGGAAAAGTTTCCTCCCAGCATATACTATAAAATATTTACTCATAGACCTATTGTGGATTTGTGTGCGAATAGTCCCAAAGACTATGCAAAGATTGCAACCAAACCAAATCCAAGGAAGTTGCTTCAAGGGAGCGTCAATGAAAATACTAGTGACTGGTATAAACGCATTGAGAATAATGGATGGAGACTTCTTTCCATTAGAGTAAGTCAATAAATATTTTAATTTCTCATTCGGTTCCTCTGTGATTGCCCTCTCCAAACAGATTGTTTGCAGAGGTTGTGATGGTTGATTTCCTTCCCCTTGACACACTTCAAAGAGTGGTGGTGGCTGGGCTTCTTATTGTTAAAAGCGCAGACAAAACCTGCAAAACGATGTCGGGCTGCTTTCCAATCTCTTCAAATAATACTTCAAGGAATTGGTGTTTATTTCTATTATGCATTTTCTCCATTTTTGTGGAAGGTTATTGAGCTTTCCAGGTTTCAAGGGATATGGGGGTTGATATCATTTCTGAAGTAGAGACGATTTCCCACTTTGTATTACAGATCCTCAACTCCCCAACAATTCACAAAAGGGAGAGTATCTGTTTAGACCTTAGTATAAATGGTTGAGTGGTTAAAGACATTGAGCTTTATTTAATCTGTCTGTCTGTCTGTCTGTCTGTCTGTCTGTCTGTCTGTCTCTCTCTCTCTCTCTCTCTCTCTCTCTCTCTCTATCTATCTATCTAATCTATCTATGACGGTCTTGGTATATTCGGGTTTCTTCCCGTGTAGGATTTGGAAATTTCTGGCGACGTTTCGACGAGGTCCCACTCGTCATCTTCAGGCTGGTGTTTCTGTCCTTGTTCTAGAACAAGGACAGAAACACCAGCCTGAAGATGACGAGTGGGACCTCGTCGAAACGTCGCCAGAAATTTCCAAATCCTACACGGGAAGAAACCCGAATATACCAAGACCGTCATACCTGTACCCGTGAAAATCTACGAAAACAACTATCTATCTATTTATCTATCTAGTATAGGATAGTAGTTTATATAAACATAACATAGAAAGTAATGATAAAAGAAGACAATAGGACAGTAGGACAGGGACTGTAGGCACAATGGTGCACTTATGCATGCCCCTTACAGAAACTGATAGTCCGGATTTGAGGCCCAAGTGCCTTGGAATGGGGTGAGCTCCTGTTACTCACTCCAACTCCTGCCCATCTAGTAGTTCGAAAGCATGCCAATGTAAGTAGATAAATTGGTACCACTTAGATGGGAAGGTAACTACTTTCCGTACACCTCAGCATCTAGTCATGCTGGCTAGATGACCACGGAAATGCAACAGTGGCTCGCTTGGCTAAGAAACAGAGATAAGCACCGCCCCTTAGAATCCAAAACAAGTGGAAAGGTGATGTCTTTACCTTGAACATACTTCCTTTTATTTGTGTAATGTCCATTTCAACCACCTGAGTCACAGCAGTGTTAAGAGTTGCCAGCCTAATGAGAAACACAATGTAGAATAGATGTCAATTTAACAACCTGCCTTTTTAACATAGCAGACTATTCAAACGCAACCATTGCCAAGCTCCAGATTTTCTATGTCTCTGCAAGCATCAACAAGCAGAGCCCTAAAAAAACCTCCGGAGCATATATATGGCATCGGACCTACAATACCTACGGGACCGCCTCCTGCCGCATGAATCCCAGCGACCGGTTAGGTCCCACAGAGTTGGCCTTCTCCAGGTCCCGTCAACTAGGCATTGCCGGTTGGCGGGGCCTAGGGGAAGGGCCTTCTCTGTGGGGGGCCCAGCCCTCTGGAATCAACTCCCTCTGGAGAGCTATATTGCCCCCACCCTCCTTGCCTTCTGCAAGAGTCTCAATACTCACTTATGTCGTCAGGCCTGGAGCAATTAGATTCTTGCCCCCTGGCTGATGAATAGACTGAGAGAAACTGATTGAATGAGAATGACTGGTTTTTTAGGGGTTTTAGTTTTAGGTTATATATTTAATTAATTGGACCTGAAATGTTATGTATTGTTTTATTATATGTTGTCGGCCGCCCTGAGTCCTCGGAGAGGGGCGGCATAAAAGTCCAATTAATAAATATTGGTAGAGTGAGGGGAACTGGGGCAGAACAGCAGTTGTCTGAAAGGCATTTAGCCTTGACCAATGGTTTTAAAAATTCTGATAAATGTGAAATGGTTTTCATCCATATATATTTTTCAGTATTGGAAGGGTACGGATGCTTTAACAACGAAAGACAATAACAAAATACAGGAATTCCACCATTCTCCTGAGCAGAGAAAATGGAACATGATAAAAAGAAGAAAGGCAAGAAAAATTGAATGGCTGAAAAAAATGTGAGTTATAGCAACTTGACATTCTGAACACGAGAGTGGTCAATTTTCATTTTATCATCATCTTAGTGGTTTTTAATTATCGTTCATTCAGCCATATTATGCTAATATAATGGTAATCCATCATTATTAAGCTAGAGCTATTCATCAGATGCGTGCAAGGGGGGAAAAAACGCCGCCGCTCAGCTGTCACCTTTTGAAACAGCCGGGCGCTTCTCAGCGTTCTCCCAATGCCGAACCCGGAAGTTCGGCAAAAGTTGGGGTTCGGGTGGCCGCGGAGAAGCCCCGCCGCCCGGCTGTCACCTTTTGAAAGAGCCGGGGGGGCTTCTCGGCGGCCTCCCGAATGCTGAACCCGGACGTTCGGCAAAAGTCCGGATTCGGGTGGCCGCCCGGCTGTCGCTTTTTGAAACAGCCGGGGGGCTTCTCAGTGTCCTCCTGAACCCAAACGCCAAACCCAAAACTTCCAGGTTCGGCGTTCAGGAGGCCGCCGAGAAGCCCTCCGGCTCTTTCAAAAGGTGACAGCCGGGCGGCGGGGCTTCTCCGCGGCCACCCGAACCCCAACTTTTGCCGAACTTCCGGGTTCGGCATTGGGAGAACGCTGAGAAGCACCCGGCGGTTTCAAAAGGTGACAGCTGAGCGGCGGCGTTTTTTCCCCCCTTGCACGCATTAATTCATTTTACATTGTTTCCTATGGGAAACAATGTTTCGTCTTACGAACTTTTCGCCTTACGAACCTCCCCCGGGAACCAATTAGGTTCGTAAGACGAGGTATTACTGTAGTTTCTTTTATTAAAGATATATATATAGAGAATTTTTTTATTAGCTATTATGATACAATATTAAAATTTAGATAAAAGAGATTTTATTAATGTTTGCATTGATGTAGTGTAACTGTTTATAGTAAGATGGAGAAAAAGAATTTTTATTTAGACTTTTAAGAATTGACAATGTTGTTTAAAATTAATAGAAATTTTTAGATGAGGAGACAAGAGCCTCCATTGAGTGAGTAATAAGAAAAGTTTATATATGATTGATTTTAAGCATTGCTGTGTTTGTAAATATATATTGTTTTATTTTATGGTGGAGAAAATAAAAAATATATATCTGAAAATATAGTGGCTCTCCAGGTGTTTATTTATGCCTAAATACAACAATAAAACAGTGCAGGTTGAAATCAGCATTGGAAGGCTGCCTTCCATGTTGGCATGCTGTTTCATAGAGGACTGCTTCTTATACAACAGTGCCCTCCAGTGCTTTGGGGGGATTCCCTTAGATACCATGATTATCAGTCAACCATCTAAATTAGTTCTAATACACAAATAAGCAGTTTGGGTGTAGTTGCTGAAATTGAGATTGCCTTCCTGAGAGCCTGAAGTCATTACATATTTCCAAGTGTGTATTTTGTGAGTAGCTGTGGGTATTTCTAACTTGGAGCACCAGTTCTTGAACACAACAGGTGAACAAGGTGTTTTATTAAGAGATTAGAGGCCAGGTGGCATCAAAACTCTGTGGCTTTTGAGATGGTATCTTGTCAGTTGCAACTCCAGTTCTCAGAAATTATGAAATTCAGTATCACCTGAAGATCACAGGTTTCTGTCTAATTTTTATAGGAGCAGGCAGAGAATGTACAAGGCAAATTGTGAGTCTGACAGTGAACAATGATCTAGAATCAGGATCAGTCAAGAAACTTTGATAGAGCAGAAAACAGAGGATGAATTTTTATTCCATGACAAAGGGATGTATTTACTGGAACATGCCACAATGACAAGAGAAAGTTGCAGTCCATCTGTCACAATGTACTTTGTGGCAGTAGTTGTTCTTAAATATCGTGCTTTCCTAGGCAACCATTTTTTGTCGCAAGATCAGTAGCGATAATTTAATATGCCAAGTTTTTTTCAACATCTTTTAATTGAATGAGTCACAGAATACATCACAGATATTGGTTATAAAGAGTTTAAATGCTCCACTTTTCACCTTGCATTGTACTGTATATCAATTGTCGGAATTGTACTGTATAAATGAATTAATTGCTAACAAGTATGTATCAAAACATTAATCAATTTGCAAAGATTAAATACTTCAAGGCTAATTAGCCATGTGTTAGAAAATGACACTTGCATATTTTATTATTAACATGGTTTCAAAGGAATTAAAACTAAATTGCCATCTGAATACATTGTGCAGGTAGTGCTCAACCTTATTTAGCGATGGCTCAAAGTTACAACCACCCTGAAAAAAGTCACTTACAACTGGTACTTGCATTTACAACTCTCACAGCATCCCAGTGTCACCTAGTCAAAATTTGAGCATTTGCCAATTGTATGTATTTATGACGGTTGCAGTGTCCCAATTGCAGTGTTCTAGGGCAGGTGTCGGCAACCATAAACACTCAAAAGAGCAACAAAGGTACTCACTGGAAGCCCCCCATTCAATTATAGAGCTGATCAGAAGTCCGGTTCCCCCATATAGTCTCCTCCTAGTGTGCCATCCTTTTTCCTCTACCTCTCCTAACAGAAAGTCCAATCAATTGTGGCACAGCAGAGGGATGAAAGAGCCACATGCGACTCCAGAGCCGCAGGTTGCTAAGCCTTGTCCTAGGGTCGCTATTTGTGACTTTCCCAGATGGCTTCTGACAAACAAAATCAGTGTCAATCAGACTCCCTTAACAACTGTATTATTAACTTAACCACTGCAAGTGATTCACTTAACAACCATGTCAAAAAAGGTTGTGAAATTGTGTGCAAATTTACTTAGCAATTGCCTTGCTTAACAATAGAAATTCTGGTCTCGTTTGTAGTTATAACTTGAGAACTACCTGTACAGTTTAACTTAACTTTAATGGTAATTGAAACTGAAAGTTTTGTTGTTAAGCAACTGTCATAACTATAACTACCTACTAGAACTAGAACTAGAACTGCTGGTTGGTTTCCAGACACAATTCAAAGTGTTGGTTATGACCTATAAAGCCCTACTTGGCACCAGACCAGATTACTTGCAGGACCACCTCCTGCCACATGAATCCCAGCAACCGGTCAGATCCCACAGAGTTGGCCTTCTCCAGATCCCGTCAACTAGACAATAGCGCTTGGCGAGGCCTAAGGGAAGAGACTTCTCTGTGGGGGCTCCGGCCCTCTGGAATCAGCTCATCCCAGATTCATACTGCCCCCACCCTCTTCACCTTTCGTAAGAACCTGAAAACCCTTTTATGCCGCCAGGCTTGGGGTCACTAGACCCTAGCCTCTGACCAACGGGTGTGATGTATGCTTGTTGTCTGAATGTGAATGGTTATGTTCCAAGGTTTTTAGAATAGTTAATTATATTAATTGGATTTTAGATATTTATATTGTATACTGCTTTCTTTTGATATGTTGTGAGCTGCCCGGAGTCCTCGGAGAGGGGCAGCATACAAGCCCAACAAACAAACAAGAAAAACCTTGTGTTTGTGCCACTTAGTGCTGCCAGTTTGGTAGTCCTGCTTATCATTTAGTAAGGACCACATGGATGATTAAATGACAATCTCGCCTTACCACTACTTGTGATTTCCTGCTGTGTATTTTTCTATGCAGATGAAACTGTATTATTGGCTAAAACCCAAATGATTTGCAACAAATGTTGGGTTATATAAGGCAGTAAATATGGATATGAACTTTACTGTAGTCAAGAGGCTTGTGCTTCAAAGCAAAAAATGATTAAAATTATCCATAAATGGCAAACTATTAATACAGAGGAGAAATTATAGAAATGCTAAGGCAAAAGAAAAAAAATTGGGTAGCACAATTTGTTGCAAGGAATCAGTATTTGTTGAAAAAAGCAAAAATGACTATATATCCCTTTGGGCCAATGAAAATGAATGTTGATTAGATCAAGGATGAATGGGTATAATCTAAATCAGGGGTCTCCAACCTTGGCAACTTTTAAGACTTGTGGACTTCAACTCCCAGAATTCCTCAGCCAGCAAAGTTGGCTGAGGAACTCTGGGAATTGAAGTCTACAAGTCTTAAAATTGCCAAAGTTGGAGACCCCTGGTCTAAAGTCGATTGAATATAAAAATGAATGATTAATATGAAATAAAACATGTAAAGGAAAAGCAAATAAGCAGAGGAAGATAAGTTCACCGTTGGATGGAGTTTATGAAATTCCCTCCAAACAAGGAGGAGACTAAGGCAGTAAAGTTGTATATGGATGTTGAATAACTAAGGATGGTTAGGAACAGAAATCTTTGGGGAAATATGATTGTGTTGATATAAACTTGACTCAGTTGCATTTCCTATTTTTTACCTCAGGCTTTTAATTTTCTAGTTTTATTTCTTTGCTTATTTCCTGCCCTTACTATTTTTAAAAATAACTTAAAGTGGTGAACACTATTTTCCCTACAACAACCCTGAGGTAAATTGGGCGGAGAGAGTGTGATAGGCCCAAAGTTCACCAGCTGCCTTTAATGGCTAAAGCAAGTCTTGAACTCATGGTCTTTCTAACAGTGCCTTAAACCCTGACTCTATAGACCAAGCCAGCTGTATTAATTTCTATTAATCTATCAAACTAAGTCGATTAATTTTTATTTCTTTCTCCTTTTCTGCCCTTTGAATAATGTTGCTTACCTTGGAAGGGCAGAGAACTGCATATAGTTGCCTCAGACTGAGATGGGTAGCAAATAAATTTGAATATAATAATCCTCAATGAAAATGCTGTCACTATTAAGAATGAAAATACCTATTTCTATCTCTTAGGTACTTTGGAGAAAATCTGCAAGTTAAAACAGAGACTCCTGAGGCCATTGCTTTAATTCAGAGAGCAACCGAAGGGCTAATCAAGTCCCTGGAAAAGGAAGGAATAGATCAAGTGATGGAATGGGAAGTAGATGAGATGTTAAAGTGGACAAATGCATTGAATTATGACGAGTAATGGTTTTAAAGTTCACCTTTCATTGCTTTTCTAAATGTTGTTTTAAAATTATCAATAACAGTGATATCTCTACTTACGAACTTAATTCGTTCCAAGACCAGGTTCCTAAGTAGAAAAGTTTGTAAGAAGCAGCAATTTTTCCCATAGGAATCAATGTAAAAGCAAATAATGCGTGCAATTGGGGAAACCACAGGGAGCGGGGAGGCCCTGTTTCCTCCCAGAAGATTCCAAGAGAGGCCCCATGGAGGCTTCTCCCCACCTTTTCCGGCCCTGTTTCCTCCCAGGTGATTCCTAGAAAGACCCCAGGGAGGCTTCTCTCTGCCTTTTCCAATTACAGTTTTGGAGGCTTAGGTTTATAAGTGAAAAATGATTCCTGAGAAGAGGCAAAAAAATCTCGAACACCCGATTCTTATCTAGAAAGGTTCGGAAGTAGAACCGTTTGTAGGTAGAGGTACCACTGTATTAGCTTTTGATCTCTACTGGCAATTTAAATTAATAAGTTAATCTAATTAATAAATTAATTTATTAATTCACACCCACACTCTTTGGAATATCACAAAATATTCAAAGGAGAGAAGTAGGAAATTATTTAATAAAAGCTTTTCTGTAACATCTTTTCACACCTTTTGTTATTGTTATTGTTTCATCTTGGTTTATTTTTTTGCAATTTGGGTGGTTTTAATTTTGTTACAGCAATTTTTAGCGTAAAATTGTAACTGCAGAGAGTTAGGAAATTTAAAGTGTGTGTGTGTGTGTTAGAGTCAGAGTGAGATGCTAGGAATATGTGTTTATATATCACTCTATAAGTATGGATTGCAATTTGGTTATTAATTGCTCCATTTTATTCACTGTGCTTACTGTTTACCTAGATATGTTAAACTATGGAAAGAAGTTGGAACAAGCAAGACTTCAGAAAGTTATCAAGGTAAAACTTTTGCTGGTCATTCTTTATGTAATCTACATGGGTAATTAAGACTCCTGCAGCACATGAGATTGATGGGATGATGGCGGAGCAGCTGGTGGTGTAATCCCACATACACGCATAATTCCTCTGCCTCACTATAGGTGTATATGGTTATGGAGGTAAATTTTTGGTTGATTAAAATTTTAATGCATTCAGTTAATTAAACAAAAAATTATAGCATAACTAATTATTCTATAAAAGTGGATGAAAACAAATATGAATTGGAATTGCATTGGTAGCCATTCTGATCATAGACTACACAATTTGGATCTTAGTTATAATTTCTTTTGAGGGATCTGTTATGTGAACATTTTCAATATATTCCTTTAGGAGGGTCTAAAATAAATGTGATTTTTATAAATGCATAAAATGATATTAATATTGAAGTCTTAGCTTTCATTATTTCTAGAGAAGCAAGTCTCTAGGCCCAATCAAATATTCAATTCAATTCAATTTATTAGACTTTTATGCCGCCCCTCTCCGAGGACCCGCAGCGGCTCACAACATGCAATACAAACAATACGTATACAAATCTAATAGTTAAAAACAGTCAACTAAAATCCCATTATATAAAAAACAGTCAGTCTACTCAATCACATCCATACATAACATTTTACGGTCAGAGAAGAAGAGGACATGATCTAGCTGCCTCATGCCTGGCGATTTAGATGGGTCTTAAGTGTCTTGCGGAAGATGAGGAAGGTGGGGGCAGTACAAATCTCTGGAGGGAGCTGATTCCAGAGGGCAGGAGCCGCCACAGAGAAGGCTCTTCCCCTAGTTCCCACCAGACATTGTTTGGTCGACGGGACCTGGAGAAGGCCAACTCTGTGGGACCTTATCGGCCGTTGGGATTTGTGCGGCAAATATCAGAAGTCAATTTGGTAAGAATTCAGATTTCCAAGAGTACATGACCTGTTGCAAGATTATTTATTTACTGAATTTGTCTGTTATGCCATCTTTTCTCCAGAAGTTCAAGAAGTGCTTGTGGTCTCAAACCTCAACCCTAAAAATAGACATAGAACAAATTTTGAAAGTGGATAAATATATAATATTGTAGATGCAAATATGCCATTTTGCAAGTTAGTGTAGAAAATAAACTTTAAAAAAGATTATGCCCATCCAATATTATTTTATAATTCAAGGATAAATCTAAATTCAGTAAATATGAATTGGTTATATCTTCTAGGAATGCAGGGAAGTTATACATTTTGTTGCTATCATGTAACAATATTATCTATGAATGAATATCTTGAATTCTGTTTTCCATTGTAAATGATTAAAACTATATTTGTGCTCTTATAAAACATTTGGTTTTATTGTATAAATATTCTTCATTTGTATGTTTATCCTTAGGTTTCTTGTTTACTCAAAATAACGTTTCTGAACTGATACCAAAGAACATCCAAGAAATAATGCACTCTCAAATAATGTAGACTAAAGGAGAGACCTATTATCAACCCTCTTTAATAGTTTCAGAAGAAAAAAATAACACATCTGACAGCTGAACATTCATCAGTCACAACAGTATCAACATTAAACTTCAGGATACAAAAATAAAAACTCTGTACAAAAAGATGAAACCTGTGCATTTGTCAAGTTAATGTGCCTTAACACATTAATATGAAATGTAATGAATGTAAAGAAATTTGAAATTAAATTTATTTACTTTCTTAGTGAACTTATTTTGTGATAGATGATATGCCTGTTGTAATACACACAATTAGTAGCATTTCTTAATTCTCCAAGATTTATTTTTAATCATTTTTTTTTATTCTGACAAACTTAAGATATTACATATAATTGAACAAAGATATGGAAACAACACAATCACATATTATTGTTGATAGTGATAGCAGGAGGACTTGCTGAGGTTTGACATCAATCTAAACAACCTGAGCGACCATGTGTCTCTGTGTTTAACCATTGTCGAGGCAATCATAGCTGAAATGTTAGTTAAAATAGAATAATTTTATTGGCCAAGTATGATTGGACACACAAGGAATTTGTCTTGTCCAATCACACTTGACCAATAAAATTATTCTATTCTATTCTATTCTAACTAACACTCCAGCTATGATTGCCTCGGCAATGGTTAAACATTAAAGCCAGGGGCTTCCAAAGTGAATGAACTTTTTCTTATTCATAAAGGAGTAGGAAAGGGATTGTCGAAATTCTGAGTTTGAAGGAGGCAGTGATAGACATTAGAAGTAGATAAAGCGAATATAAAAACGTATGTGGTAGAAAGTCTTGTTCTAGCCTGAGTTCGTTTCTTCACCATATCTTGACCAGGCCAAAAAACCTCTATGGATTCTTAGATAATGTACTGTATTGCACATATGTATGAAGGTATTCTGCATGTTTGTCTTACAATTCAGACAATTCCCCATGCAACCATGAAAGTTATAAAGACGTTGCTCTTCATAGAACAAAGCATTTAAACAAATTAATTAAAAATTAGTAGCAGGAAAATTTCAGCATTCAAGGCTGAAATATTAGCTTTCCCATCCCGTCAATTACAATGTGAATATGAATTTTCCACATACCAATTTGAAGGCAAACAGACAAAATTCTTCCATTCTTTTTATAGCTCACTATGGCTTTATTCATAAATGGACTATAAAAATATATATGAAAGAGAAATGCATGTTCAAAAAAATTGGCTTTATTGTACATTTGGCACTTTTTACGACCTCTGCATTTCATAGCATATCAATACACACATAGTCTAATGCAAATAAAAAATACTTCCACATGAATAGTTCACTATTTAAAAAAAAAAGGAAATGCCCATAACAGTGTTTACAATATATTTTATTTTGCAAACTTTCTTCAGTAACTTCTTCCAGGTTCCAAAGTGCACACACAAGTTATAACAAAATGGATTAGCTTATTACAGAACTAAATTTAATCAATAATGAAATGTAAAATAAGGCTATCTTTTCCATGATATAGAACAAGATTACAGTACAAGCTGAAAGGAATTTCTTGCTAGTTATAAACTAAAAGTTTTACTTGAATTATTCTGTTTGTAAGAAATCTATATCCACAATCATTTGTAAAAAAAAAAAAAAAGGAAAAATAAAACCACAGGAAACATGAAAAATTCCCCTCCTACATTACTATAGCATAAAGTAGGATAGATTATGTCAGTTTGTAAAGCCAAAGAACTGCACTCTTCAGTAATGATGAAAAGTAATGCACTACGTAGCACTATACAATTATTTCTGATTGTACGTGTTATTGTGAATTACTTCTTTTCTTTTGAAATGTCTTCAGAACCACACATAAATTATATGCATATATAAAAATACAATTTACTGTTTATCCACTTTTTTTAAAAAAACTACAACTTTGCATATATTATAAATCAGAAATGCCTAAATATTTATATAGCAGGATGCACAGCATCATCATTAACATGAATGGATGATGCATGTTTTTATCTTTAGTGCATTCTCTTGTCTAGGAGAAAGGCAAGGGGGTCATATTGCAATAAAAGGCTTGATGTCAGTTTGATCATTTTAAACACAGCAGAAAATAAGAACTACTATGCTCTTAAACCAAACAAGAAGTAAGGTTTACTGAAAAATATTTACTTTTTGTTAAAGCAAATTGTAATATTCTTAATTTCTGGGAGGTTAAGACCACGAAGCTATGCTCCTAGTTATACCAATGCAAGTAAAAGACAAATCTTTCTGGGCTGTCCACAGAATCTTACTGCTTCCATTTTAATTATATATTAAAAAGGGACAGAGCTTACAGTATAACACTGATATTGCTTTCATCACACTAGAATAAGTGCAATATAGTAATGCATTTGGACTCAACATTTTCCTCGTAATATTTTTAAAATTCTACTTTCCTCAAGAACCATTAAAATGTTTGTAACCTCTTCTGGAGATCCTGTCTTATTTTCTTATGGTATATTTTTATACCCATGGTTTCCATCCCGGGAAGAGGCGGCTAAGATTTTTGGGGTCCACGGCTTGCTGTATGAGGAAATTCACTTGGCCGGCCACGCTGAGCACTGTACCTTCTTCCATTCCTTTAAGTTTCTCCTGAAGTCGTATCAAAACACGCTCTGCCACTTTATTGAACAACTGATTTTCATTACTGAAAAGGAAACAAAGGTTTTAAGAGGCAGACCAATACTAATTCATAAATATATTTAAAAAATTACAAAATGGTAAAAGTTGTCCTTACTTTGCTTTTTTGTTACATCCTTGATCAGCACTACTGAAGTTGCAGCTGACATCAGCTTCATCTTCTGACCCTTGTTGCAGATATAAAGCTTTCAAAGGATTCATAGTCCAGTCAAAAAGAGGGTCATATAGAAGCACCTTGTCAAAGGAGATACAATTAAGTTTCTATACACAGCTTTCCACTGCCCATCTCTTATAGTAATGTATTAATTTTATTTGTGTAGCATAATTTTAAATTCTAGGACAAAAATCAGAATTGTTCAACCTATACATTCAACTATTGAACTCTGGTTCCATCAAGTAACCAAATCAAATAGAGTTAAGATTGCCTAAATCTGCAATCTCAAATATTATCTTTTGTTACTGGCTCTTGTCCTCTTTTGACTGACAGGAAGAATGCTCATTCAAGGATTTTATGGCTGCAAAGTATATGGATTTTTTATTTTGGGAGTACAGCAACTGGGATCTGCAAAGGAGACTAGCTCAGTGATTCCCAACCTTTTGTTGTCCATGCCCCAGCTAAAAACCCACCTCTGCCGTCAGGCATGGGGGAATTGAAATATCTACCCCAGGCTTGTATAATTTATGGCGTGTTGTGTGCATGTTTTTTAAATTATGGTTTTTTAACTTCGTATTATTAGATTTGTATTGCACATTGTTTTTATCACTGCTTTGAGCCGGCCCGAGTCTACGGAGAGGGGTGGCATACAAATTAAATAAATAAACAAGCAAGCAAGCATCTCTAAAATCTTCAGGCCTCCCCCCACCATGACATATAATTCTTATTATTCAAAAAGTGAACTACTCACACGGAGGAAGCCTAAAAGGCCATTAACTTGGTTTAAACAAGATTCCAATTGCCCCCATTAAAAATGAAATTGTCTCCCTGTTGGGCGTGGGCCCTACATTGGGAACCAGGGCTGTAGCTCCTTCCCAAACCAAGGCTTGATAAGTATGTTATTACACAATACGTAATTCAATTTGAGAAACTGCTACCAGTGGTGCTGGCTACCAGCATTGTTGGTTTCAAAAAAGGGACCAATTTATGAAAGTCATGGTGATCAAAGCTACTTACCAACTAAGTTGTCTTTTGGTATGCAAAATATTAAATATGGAATATAGTAGTCCAACATACCCAAGTATATTTAATATAAGAATTACTTTCAATGTTACATTTAGCCAAGAAACACTTACTTCTACAATAGTTAGTAGGGCTTCTTGAGAATTTCTCATAACATTCATGGTTTTTTCACAGCATCTAAATGATTTCCAAACAGATTTTCATGTCAAAACCAGTAATGTATTTTTATAGGTAGTAATAAAGTTTACAATCAGCTCACATGGGCTATATTTTTATAAATGAAAATGGTTCTTACCAACTCAATTTCCCAAACTGTAAGAACTGAAATCCTGGCTTACATAATGCTGAAATGCTTTCAAATAAGTAACATACCTCCTGAAGACCCCCTCAACACCGGCAATGCCCATGCCATCGACTATGTCTCTTGTTAGCCTAAAAGGTACAGTCTCTGGAGTAGGAAGGATTTTGCCCTGCTCAAAGGCAACTCCTAGTAGAGAAAAGAAAGCAGAAGTCAAAGGCGATTGTGTTAAATGCACAACCCTCATCCTTCATCTACCAATATAGCATTATAATATATTTTTAAAAGGCAGGAAATACAGTTGAATGCAGCTATGGGGTAACTACATATTTTAGCGGTTATTAAATTACAGATAGTCCTCCATTTATGACCATTCATTTAGCAAACTTTCAGAGTAATGGTATCACTGGTTATAACGGGGCTTCGAGTTCCAGTGGTCCCAGCATCCCTGTGGACATGTGATTGAATTATTGGTGCTTGGCAATAGGCTTGCAATTACAACCGACTGCACTGCCCCATGATCACCATTTGTGATCTTTCCCACCAAAAAGTCAATGGGAAGGCCAAGTCATAGGAGTAAAAAGCTCCCATATTCATACGCCCTCTCCTAGCCCCTCTGGATTCACACTCCCAGATCTCTGTTGTAACTCCCTGCCACCCGTGCACCTTCCCTGGCCCTCATGGCAACTCCCTGGCATCTTTGGATCTTTTTGCACCTGGTAGTAGTCACTTACCTTCCCTGCTATCCTGCTTGCAAGCAGCTGGATCTTACAACTTTCTGTCAGCTCCCCTTCTGATTTGGTTGTGAGAAGCTGGTAGGAAGTTGCCTCATCTAATGATTATGGGATTCAATTGACAACAACAACCAGAAGTACAGGGGTCGTTGTCACCAAGCAATTGTGCTTTATAACTGCCTTGCTTAGGGATGCAAATTCTGGACCCAATAGGCCAGACTAGTTATTGTGTCTTTTCAAAAACAGGGACAAGAAGAAAACCCCCCCAATCTTGTCAATGTTTTTGGAAACCTTTGCATTTTTTTTAACTTCATTCTTTTATGTTACACTGTTCCTTTCTCTATGATTTAATCAACAGTAAAGCCCTATGCTGATGTTTAGAAACTTGAGACCCCTCCCCTCTTACATCAATATTATTCATGGAGTATCTTTATCCTTCAAGCAAAAGGCTTCAATGCAAGCAATGATGCACCATTTCATACACCTGAGACTTTTCTTATTCAGACAAGTGTGCAATTCACAGGAGAAAGAGCAAGAGTTAATCAGAATGGTGAAGCCTCTTACTTTTATAATGCTTAAATGTGACTCACACCAACATCTAAATACTTGATACCTTTGCTTAGTACATACCTAGATCAATATGCACAAGTTCTGCACTTTCTTCATCTAACAGAATATTCTGTACATGTCTGTCTCCGAGACCAAGTATGTAGCCAACTGAAATGGAAATATCCAAAATTAATCCAGAAGCACTTGTATACAGTCTTTATTTTTTCGAAAGCCTATTCCAAATATGAAGAGTGGATTTCTTCCCCTTCCTCAGCATAATTTAGCAAGACAATCCAATGCTACAATAATGCCCTGAATTTCAGAAATATCTTTTCAAGGGGAATAAAGAGCTGCAGATAGTTAATAGCTAATATATACTGTATGCAGCTCTGGTACAGAGCTAATATTTTTATATAATTATATTTTTGTATTGATAATATATACAACATATTTATTTTATTTTCTAATTACGGTAAGAGTTTGTTTTTCATTAGCTATCAAAATAACACACCTCAATAAAATTAGGAAGATAATAAAAGGAACTACCTACACAATCTATTAAAATATTTAACTTACCAAAGCTGATTTCAGCATTTTAAAAAGCACAGTGGTTAAGAGTTAACAGTTTACAAACCCATTTTGGAGTTTTTGGAATTCTATCTGAAAAATCAGCAGTGTAGTTTCCTACCATTTTGAAAGGGAAAGTCATATTACATCAATAAAGGATGGAAGGGCAACTTGGGGTGTAGTGCCTTTCTTAGTCAAGCTTCCAGAAACTTTTCCAATCACAACTGCTACCGGTAATTATTAGTGGCATGATATCCATGATTTTGAAATATATATGCTAAAAGAGTTTTCTGTTGACATGGGTGGCTATAGAAATCAACCAACCAATCAAATACGCATACAAGCAATCACAGATACAAGCAACTACAGGGGGGGGGGGAACCCTAGCTAATAGTATCTGTGTGATGCTTCCCTGTGTCCTTTGCATCATCCTTCCTACAACTGTGGCCCTCCTGATAATTATTGGACCACTTCTGGCCATCAAAAAGATACCAGCTGCTAGTTTAAAAAATACAATCCCCCCTCTCATTCCAAAGGACAAAAAGAAACAATTTGCCTTTGCCTAAGTCTCCAAATAACTGTCTTACTATTAGATTTTACCCATTCCCAAAAGTTAAATAATCAAAAGATTATCTCCTTTTATAGCTACTATTGCCTCTAGACTGCCTACTCTTTTTCTGCACAACTCCACTGGCAAAGAATTCTTCATAGAAAATTAATAAAATGACTTCATTCAATAGTCAACAAGATAAACTCGATAAAAGAATTTATTATATTTTACAATACCTATAGATGAAGTGGCAACACTTCGAGTGTATGCCAACCTTTTCTCAAACCACACCGCTGGATCCAAAAATCTTTCCATACAGAAGTAGCGAAACACAGGTTGAAAATTCTGGCATATATCCATGAAGATAGTGTATTTTTCTTCAAAACCTTTCTTTTGTGTCTCCTTTGAAGGAAACCACAAATATATTAGAGATATTTATTTCTTTTCTCCTGTTAATTCCAAGTGTAGTTCCCTTTGTGTATGAATAGAGATGGTATGAAAAATGCTTTCAAATACAACTAGGCTTACAATTGCACAAGAAAATAACATCTCTTTCCTACAAAAGTATGAATGCATATGAAAATAAGGATTAGATATTCTGATAACATTGTAAAGAAACACCATAATGTGGTGGATAAAGTACTAAATTTGGCAGGGCAGAGCAAAAGAACCTTTAAAACAGATAAACAACAATAAAACATACCACCAGATGGATTTAAAGAAGTTTTTTTGTCTTTGCTGCTATTGATTGATCTTATAGTTTTGCAATTAAGATACAGTAGCCCTAAAACCTGGTAATGCTGTCTGGATTATTACAAAGGCTACATGTAGTGCTACCTTTGAAAACTGTGCAGAAATTTCAGGGCACATGGCTGTCAATTGGAACTGATTAGTAGGATCCTAGTGGCACTGCCAGGGAGCCATTTCTGGGTCAACTCAAGTGGCTTATTTTAGCTTTAACTGGCAAATGAGATATCAAAAGAAATGATCATTTGCCAAAAATGGTTTCCAAATTCATTGCAGCAGCATCTGAAGCCCTCCTCAAGACATCTCACTAAGCAAGGGAATGCAGATAGCTACAAAAGAAAATATTTTGTTTCTAGGGGTGGTATCGCATCTGAACACATTGTCCTCACAATCAGGTTTTTAAATATGCTATGTCCTTCATCTTGTTGTTCTTGATGTCATATTGGTTTGACTGTGCCAATGTGTCATCATGTCATTATACTTGACAGTTTGCTCTATCTATACCACTGCTTAGCTAAATTTGATTTGAAGATCGAATTCCTATTACATGCTAAAGGTCTCCGGGGTCATATAGAGTGCTGGTGAGACCACATTTGGAGTACTGTGTTCAGTTCTGGAGACCTCACCTACAAAAAGATATTGACAAAATTGAACGGGTCCAAAGACGGGCTACAAGAATGGTGGAAGGTCTTAAGCATAAAACGTATCAGGAAAGACTTAATGAACTCAATCTGTATAGTCTGGAGGACAGAAGCGAAAGGGGGAACATGATTGAAACATTTAAATATGTTAAAGGGTTAAATAAGGTTCAGGAGGGAAGTGTTTTTAATAGGAAAGTGAACACAAGAACAAGGGGACACAATCTGAAGTTAGTTGGGGGAAAGATCAAAGGCAACATGAGAAAATATTATTTTACTGAAAGAGTAGTAGATCCTTGGAACAAACTTCCAGCAGACGTGGTAGATAAATCCACAGTAACTGAATTTAAACATGCCTGGGATAAACATATATCCATTGTAAGATAAAATACAGGAAATAGTATAAGGGCAGACTAGATGGACCATGAGGTCTTTTTCTGCCGTCAGTCTTCTATGTTTCTATATTTCTTTTCTCAGTGAATCCTGGGCCACTGTTTGACAACATGCTTGCCTCTCGTATAGACAACCATATTTCTATTACCGTATCAATTTTCTTATGTCCACTTTCTACAAATGAAGAAGCATTAATTGGCTTCATTTAACATAGCGGACTTACCAGCATTTTCTTTTGGCAGTCTAAGCTACTGTAGTCTTGTGGTCTGTAGCGTTTGTGAGCACTGCTGTCAGTATTGATGAGAAATTCACCCAAAGGAATTGTGCCAGTGCACCACTCTAAGACGCCACTTCTCTGAGAAAGGGGAACAACCTAAAGAGGTAGACAAAGCTTTTGAATTTATTAAATTGAATACATATATGGTAAAGTATTAAGAAACTAAAAGGATAAGGTTTTCTTTTTATTTTTAGATTGAATAAGTTAATTTAATTATTTTATAATATTGTTACAATAGATATAAAGTAATAGATCAAAAATAGTATAATGATAGAGTATTTTTGTAATATTATTAATCTCAAATGCTTTTTTTAACTATCTGTTTAACTAATTGACTTTAACTAGTTTAATTACATTATGAAAAGGATATTTTATAGACAGGAGAGCTCATTTGAGTCATATCAATTACAACATAAAGATGGAAACACAGAAGTGAATTTAATAAGAATCGAGAATATCAAAGATTGTATTTCTGTATTGATCGGACCATAGTTAGATTTTTCTTTTTTTGTATTAGTTAGACTTCTATGATAAGCGGAGCAATGGTAGCTCCTTTAAATGTTAAATGTTGTCTGTCTTGTTTGTTTAAAGATAAATAATAAAAATATTTTTTTTAAATAAAGAGGTAGACAAAGCAGATCCATTCTGAGTTATATGATCTCCGATTAATCAAGAAAGTGCCAGAGAATGTATTATCACAGAATTGGGATTATCATTTGAAAAATCGAAGAAAACTCTCAAGATAAAAAGGAAGGAAAGGAGACATGTAAAAGTTGACTGTCTGCAATGAGGGGAAAGATTCAGCAGCTGAGCATAAGCTATACAGTGGTCCCCCGATCATTGCGAGGGTTCCGTTCCAGGACCCCTAGCAATGATCGGGTTTTCGCGAAGTAGCGCTGCGGAAGTAAAAACACCATCTGCGCATGCGCAGATGGTGTTTTTACTTCCGCAGCAGCGAGGAGCCGAACATTGGGGTTTCCCCACCGCCCACGCAAACTCCTCGCTGCCGCTCGCCCGCCCTTCGCTCGCGCCGCTTCCCAGCTGAGTCCTGAAGCCAATTCGCTTCAGGACTCAGCTGGGAAGCGGCGAGAATGAACGGCGTGGGCGGGGGAAGGGCGGGTGGGCGGGCAGGCGGCGGACAAGCCGTTCGCTCGCGCCGCTTCCCAGCTGAGTCCTGAAGCCAATTCGCTTCAGGACTCAGCTGGGAAGCGGCGAGAATGAACGGCGTGGGCGGGCGAAGGGTGGGCGGGCGGCAGCGAGGAGTTTGCGTGGGCGGTGGGGAAACTCCTCGCTGATGCACGCCGCTCGCCCTCCCGCCAGCAAGAGGGGGAAGACCTAGGGAAGCCGCCCAGCAGCTGATCTGCCCGGCGCCATCTACGTATGCGTGCCCATAGAAAAAAGGGCGCGCATGCGCAGATGGTGTTTTTACTTCCGGGTTGCAAAATCGCCATATAGCCGTTTCGCAATGATCGGGATCGCAATACCCGGGGGATCACTGTAATACATTTCAGTAGTGGATTTGCAATTATAGGTAGAGGAATTTATAACGCTACATATTATTCATATTTTCTGGGCTCACACAGGTAGTCCGTGTCTTATGAGGGCAATTGGGACTGGCATTTTGATAACTAATCAATGCCGTCATAAAGCATTGCCCCATCACTTAGAGACAGCTCTCCTGGCAATCTCAGTTGATGTTGTTAACTGAATCTCATGGTTGTTAAGCGAGGTAATCTCCTGCTGGCTTCCCACAGCCTAAGCCAGTTGGGGAACTACCCTGTTTCCCCGAAAATAAGACGTACCCCGAAAGTAAGGCATGTCCGAGGTTTTGCAGAATTTGCTAATATAAGGCACCCCCCGAAAATAAGGCGTAGTGAAGTTTACATACGGTACGGTGGAAAAACATATGGTACCATTCAAAGCTGTTCATAGCGGTATCGTAATAATGTGGCAGCCCCTGCTGGCCCCTTCCATCGCTTTGTACCGTCCAGTACTACAGCAGACACAGTCTGCTGCTGTCTCACCGCCATTACAGTCTCCACTACAGTGCGTAGACTGTAGTTCCTCTGGTGGCCGGAAGCTGCAATAGCGGGAGTATACTGTTGTACCATATAAGTGCCGTCGTTTGTGTGTGTGGGTGCCATACTGACAGGTACCGTACTGTAATCAGTGTACTGTACGGTACACTTTCTTTGGGGGTGTCAGCTTTTCTGCCTGCGAATTTGTCTTATTTGAGAAATATAAGGCACCCCCCGAAAATAAGACGAAGCACAACTTTTGGAGCAAAAATAAATATAAGACAGTGTCTTCTTTTCGGGGAAACACGGTAGAAGAAAGTTGCCAATCCCAGGTCCATGGGCAGGTGAGCAAAGAACAATGCGGTATGCAAGGTACGGCATGAGAGTATGGGAGGTTGATGGGGGTACAAGAATACTTGTGAGTCACTGTAAAGGTTGGGGAAGAAGCAGAAAAGGCACCACAAGGGTTGGAGAGGATGGTTAAGATGTGCAGATTATGGAAAGTGTGGAAGGGTGTGCGTAGAAGGTGCTGTGTAGGGTGACTCTGGAAAGTTACTACTATCCTCCTGAAGTCATTCCAAACTAGGCAAACACTTATTGTGTGGGAGGAGAAAGGTTGGCAACCTGTTTGCCTAGTGGCCAGGTTCTGCCATCATTAGTTATTCTAGAAGTTGTTAATGAGGAACAGCAGATGAATGAATGGTCTTGCACAGGGCAGTTCTTCCTGCATTCAGGGCACCAAAATTATAACCACACCAGGTCATTTTCATGCAAAACTTGCCTTGTATCTGCGGATGGTCAGTTTTCTTTTTCTGGTGTCAGCATCTTGCTGCAGCAGAGTATTGCACATCTGGAAAACCTGTTGCATAACAGCATCCTGCCTCAGATCGTCACGACCCTTTAAGAGATTAAAACAACAGGAATAGCATTGTCCCCAAAATGAATATAAATGCAGAATTATATAACCGGATCCTATGTACATTCAGAGAAGCAAATGGAAACTGTATCCATATAAATGTGGTAGGGACAGCAATTATCACAAAAAAGGCAGACACCTTCACAACCTTTGCATTCTAATGAGAGTGAGAGTGAAACTGCAATTTCAGATAAATCTTCTTTGTTTGGAACTGCTTCTGTAAGCACTGCAAAAACAACAACAACCTCACTACCCTCACTACTATTACCATATGCAAATTTTACTATTTAAATTCTCATACAGTAAAATAAAAATATATGGAAACTCCAGTGGTAGAATCCTGACCTAACAGTGCAAATTCAGAATAGCACTGGAGGAAGAAACAGATGTTTCTATGTATGTACTCCCATACTAAAAAGTTCCCCAATTGAGAAATAAGCTTAATAGTACTGTATGTATATTTGTGACTGAATATTTTATCATACCTATTCTATTGTCAAGATCTTGGTAGTATACAAAAGTGCCACATCTATAATACTGTTCATATTTCATAATGAAACAGAGAACTCACCTTCACAAGCTGCCTTCTCTGTTGTCCATCTGATCCAATACAATCTATTATTTTGGGTAGATTGACCCCGCCAGCTAGGCGAAATTCTGGTTTGAATGATTTTATTGTAATCAAATTTTCATATTTGCCACTAGGATCCACCTAAAACCATACAGACATTTAGATGAAGTGTGGGTATTTCTTGACATTTGTCGCTCCTCTAACTGAAATGTTCAACTGAACAATAAAGTATGTTTCATTTCTCTGCTGCTCACAACACAATGGGACAAAAATATTTATTGAGACTTAAATGCAACTTAAATTGATTTACCTTTATTTATAAAGTATGTTTTATTTCTCTGCTGCTCACAACACAATGGGACAAAAATATTTATTGAGACTTAAATGCAACTTAAATTGATTTACCTTTATTTCCATGGTAGGTACAGCAACATCCTCTAGATTTTTTAACTTAATTAGAGGTTGATCGGAAGGAATATTTATGGCTCCTGGATAAACAATACATGCCTCATATTAATAAATATTTGCTGTGTATTGAGTCAATATAACTTTTAATGTCAGGCCCCTTGTCATACTATAGTCAATGTTTTGGGAACAGTCTTTGAAGAAGTTCAGAATACATTTCTGAAATTATTGAAAGTTATTTCAGATGTTCTACTTAGTCACTATCAATCAATTTATTTTAATTAACAATTATTTTTTTGATTTATACCCTGCCAAATAAATCATCTCTCATCTACTAAACATAGCAAATTGCAAAAATATTTACAACCTACAACATTCATATATAATATACTTCAAGTAAAATACATTGTTCACATTAAACAGTTTGAACGAAAAACGAATTGATTCCAAGCATCCAAACAACCCCCAATTTCCCATATACATACTTCTGTGGGTTTTCCAGGGAGTTGCATCCATGTTTGCCAAAATAATATAAGCATCACAAAGGGCTTCAACTTTTATCACCATATCAGGTCTTTTGCATTTTACAATGTTAATTATACTGCTAGCAGCTGCCATTCGGTCCTACAGGATGAGGGCAAGGAAGTTAAAAATACAATTCAAATGCAAAGTTTAAATTAATTAAAGACATAAAATAAATCTGATATGAGGAAACAGAAAACACTGCAGAAGAAAAAATATTGTATCTTCATCTTCAAAGCTGATAACGTGTCCTTCCACCCTTCCACTTCTCACAATACTAGACAACACAGTATCAACAGTAGAGACCTTCAAATTTCTAGGTTCTATCATATCTCAAGACCTAAAATGGTCACCTAACATCAAAAACATCATAAAAAAAGCACAACAAAGAATGTTCTTTCTGCGCCAGCTCAGGAAGCTCAAACTGCCCAAGGAGCTGTTGATACAGTTCTACAGAGGAATCATTGAGTCTGTCATCTGCACCTCTATAACCGTCTGGTTTGGTTCTGCAACCCAACAAGACCGACACAGACTTCAGAACTGCAGAAAAAACAATTACTGCCAACCTGCCTTCCATTGAGGACCTGTATTCTACACAAATCAAAAAGAGGGCGGGGAAAATATTTGACCCTCGCATCCTGGACACAAATTGTTTCAACTCCTACCCTCAAAACGTCGCTACAGAGCACTGAACACCAAGACAACTAGACACAAGAACAGTTTTTTTCCGAACGCCATCACTCTACTAAACAAATAATTCCCTCAACACTGTCAGACTTTTTACTAAATCTGCATTTCTATTTCTACTAGTTTTTCTCACCATTCCTATCACCCATTTCCTCCCACTTAGGACTGTATGACTGTAACTTGTTGCTTGTATCCTAAGATTTTTATTAATATTGATTGTTTCTTCATTGCTTATTTGACCCCTATGACAATCATTAAGTGTTGTACCACAAATGTATCTTTTTCGTTTATGTACGCTGAGAGCATATGCACCAAGACAAATTCCTTGTGTGTCCAATCACACTTGGCCAATAAAATTCTATTCTATTCTATTCTATTCTATGATTCCTTTAACAAAGCTTACTATTGTTTACAACCCGAAATAATGCACAGTCAGTAATTACCATGTCCAGAGGAGATGTTTCTTTTGGCACATTTTTTATTAGTCCACTTCTTCTAGTCACTTCTGGCTTGGTCAGGAGTTCATCTTTGTTGGCATTAGCCAATGCCAAAATTATAAACAAAGTGTGATGTGGATGGTCGAGAGAAATTCTTGCTATAAGCTGTTAAAGTATAATATTTTAAGAGTTGATTATTGAAAATAAAATATGAAGTGAATATTAAACAAGCATCAAAGTTTCGACAATTATGCTCAATTTGCTTTAACTAAGAAGTATATGGACCCTGAAAGCCTTATGAATGGATCCTCCCTACAGATTTATATTAGCTGTAGTTAATTTACTTTCAGTTTCACTATATTTATATTAAACGGAAGTTAGTTTTTATCCCACTTACAAGTGGTCTGCAGGATACAATAATAATGGGGATCGGGATTGCCGCTGCCAAATAATGCAATCATGAAGTGTGAGATGATATGACCACATAGCTTAGCAAAGGCAATGTCAGCAGTCCAGGGTGCTGCCGTAACCTCAGATACAGGGGTCATTGAGTGAAAAGGGACAGCAGTCCTAGGGAAGGAATGCAGAGAATACTGTTGCCACAGTGGGTGGGATACCGCACATACATTTTTAGGGTCAGGGATGTATGCGGGGGGGGGGGGGAAGCACTGGGAGGCTCAGATAGGCCAGCAGAGGCCACAAGGGGCAGGGGAGTGCTGCAAACAGATGTGTACTACAGAGGTAGGGGGATGATAGGCAGTACAAGATTTTTGAGATACATCATAATAGGGACACCATGATAGAGGCAGAACTTCAACGACCTACCATTTCAAGGACAGTCCATTTCATCAGTGCTACTGTAACTTTGAACTGTGGACATAATTGAGGACTACCCTGGGGGGGGGGGGGGGGGGCGGTTGGGAGCACCGCACCAAAAACATTTAACTAATGTAACATACATCACAGTGAGTATTTCACTGTGAGTTTTTTGACCCTATTATAAATCAAGGAAATCCTTTAGCACTGTCAAAATATCTAAAGCAATGTAGAAAGGATTCTACTAGCTCAACTGTCCATATGCATTCTAAGAAAATTATCATGCTACTCTCCTATCATGCCTACTTAAAATTCAAACAAAAACTCTTGAATATATTTGTAAATGAGGAAGACACATGACAACTGAAGATCAATTACATTATTCAAAATCTCACGGAATTCATTCCCCTTGGTTCCCATTCGAGCAGCCAGCTGGTACATCAGTGGCAAGAATTTGTAGGATGGGATTTTCTGGGCCTCTTTCTGTTGTGCAGCAGAAGAACATGTAAAATAGACACCAAATAGGAAAGTGCATTTATTATTTAAACACAGACTTCTTTACAGAGTAAGATGTTTATATAAATTTTATGAATGGTTATAATCCATCAGAGTGGATTTGATTTATATCAACCTGATCAACCTGAATCACAATTCAAATCACTAGTAAAAAGGGTTGATTTAAATAAAGTGGATTTAAGTCATAATTTTTAAGAGTGACTGTTATCTCTGTCTTGCAGCAGTTCTTCATCTGATCTGTTGTTGACTCACTGATGGTCCCAATATTGCAAAATATACAGCCTCATGCAACATAACTAAGCTCCATTTCATGTTGAATAAACTAAATTATTAATGTATCTTAAACAGAAAATTTATTAAAATAAATTTGATTAAAAAATTAAAAATCCAATTTAAATTTTAAAAAACCATCGATTTTTATCCACCCTGTAATCAGAGTGTAACGATCACTACTTTCAATCTTTTCTTTTGAAATGCAAAGTCAATAGTCCTGTGAATGACTTACTTAATGTTCACAGCCAGGACTGCTGTCATAAGTTGGTGCAGTAATGTACTGTTTCGCTTAGCAATGAAATTAGTAAGTAAGATTATTAAGCAAGGACTACCTATATTCCCAAGAAAGCCATGCAAACATAACACTGGTTGCTAACTAGACTAGCAGATCTCTTTTATATCTAAACTTCTCTGGATGTTTTTT
The DNA here is from genome assembly GCF_031021105.1 of Erythrolamprus reginae. Lineage (NCBI taxonomy): Eukaryota > Metazoa > Chordata > Lepidosauria > Squamata > Dipsadidae > Erythrolamprus > Erythrolamprus reginae. The sequence goes on along the minus strand of NC_091953.1, from coordinate 19,981,068 downwards.
TCCCCTTTGCTAGAGGCAGCCATGATATAGACCAGACTGAAAAATAAAACAAATAAAAGATATGCTTGGTGTGTGCGTGTATGTTACATCTATAGATTATAGTTGCCGGCTATTAAAAAACTGATCTGCCTTGGAATATGGCCCCTGGTGGAGCCGAGAGGCAAAAATGAAGCTGTGATGCTCCTTCAATATACCAGGGTGACACATAACCTTTCCCTGGTACAAGCTGATACAGGAGATGAGCCTGTAGCCTAATGGCTAAGACACAAGGTAGAGGCCCCAGGTTCAAATCCCAGTAAAAAGGTGTGGCTACCTGATGAAGGCAAATAAGCCTGTAGTAGTCTCCCTTCCTTTTCATTATCAGCAAAAATATTTTACACACACACACACACACACAAATATGGAACAGAATCAGGTGTTTATGCAAGTCGGATACTTTCTTATACTAGCCTGAAAAAGGAACAACCGAAAATGCTATTAAGATGGCAAGCTGATGCTAATTAATTCAGATAACCATGCCACATATCGCAAGAACAAAAGCTAATGAAGTGAGGCAGACATAATGAGAGTGAGAGATAAGAAACGAGGAGGGTGCCAAATGCAATGCTTTAGTTCTAATCATTTCTCTATGTAGGAGAAAAACAATACAGTATCTTTCAAACGAATCAACTATATTTATCTAGTGAATACCAGCAACAATAATGAAATAGTACAATGCAAAATTTGTTCTGAATTTTGAGAAAATGTAGCATAAATATGCACAAAGATGTAAAATCCAAATAAAGCTGACAACATGCACGTTTTCTTAGAATTTACATGATAAAGGCTTAGAATCCAAATTAAACATTCACAACATAAAAGCAGCTGGCCCTGGATTCAGTCTCAAATGTGTTTGTGTGCGTGTGTACCTTTGAATCAACACTGAATCCTGACAACTGCTTGGATAAGTCTCAGCAGTTTTTTGAACAAGTCTGTCTGTCTGTCTCAATCTATATCATCCATCTCACTTAAGTAATTTTTTTTGAAGTATCAGTGTTCCCTCGATTTCCACGGGGGATGCGTTCCGAGACCGCCCGCGAAAGTCGAATTTCCGCGAAGTAGAGATGCGGAAGTAAATACACTATTTTTGGCTATGAACAGTATCACAAGCCTTCCCTTAACCCTTTAAACTCCTAAATTACAATTTTCCATTCCCTTAGCAACCATTTAGATTATTACTCACCATGTTTATTTATTAAAGTTTATTTTAAAAAGTGTTTTTTAAAGGCAGACAAAAGTTTGGCAATGACATATGACGTCATCGGGCAGGAAAAACCGTGGTATAGGGGGGAAAAACGCGAAGTATTTTTTAATTAATATTTTTGAAAAACCGTGGTATAGACGTTCCGCGAAGTTTGAACCCGCGAAAATCGAGGGAACACTGTAGTTTGCCATTGTCTTCTTCCTAGGACTGAGAGTGAGGGACTGGCCCAAGGTCAACTCAGTCTCAGCCTCCTGCTTTCTATCCACTGTACCAAATTGGCTCTCAGTCTGAAGCAACCCCAACATGATGCAGAAAAATAAGGCTTCAGTAAGACCAACCTGAACCATTGCATTGACTTCAGAAAGTTCATCATTCGCAAGCCAGAGAGAACAGAGACGGAAGATCCACATGTCATGTTCTTCTCCACTCAATAAACACATAATGTAGTTCTCAACTGCTTTGCATAAGAAACGCTTACGATCTGCTTTCAGGGCACGAATTGCACATTCATCCAGTTCCAGCTCCCTCTGAATTTTCACAGTATATCTGAGCAGTACAGAATGAGAAATAAATCCTCCATCCAAAACTCCTGAGATTAAATATGAATGATTATGCAAAAGATAATTATATAATTGTTCCAAGAAGATCAGGATAACACAATGAAATTTAAGAGTTCCAAGATAAAAAGACCAGGGCACTCTTTTTTTAAATTTAATTTATTAGATTTGTATGCCGCCCCTTTCCGTAGACTCGGGGCGGCTCACAACACAATAAAAACAGTTTATAACAAATCTAATAATTTACAATTTAAAATATTAAAAAAAACCATTATTAAACAGACATACACACAAGCATACCATACATAAATTGTATAGGCCCAGGGGAGATATCTCAGTTCCCCCATGCCTGACGACAAAGGTGGGTTTTAAGAAGTTTGCGAAAGGCGAGGAGGGTAGGGGCAGTTCCAATCTCTGGGTGGAGCTGGTTCCAGAGAGTCGGGGCCGCTACAGAGAAGGCTCTTCCCCTGGGGCCCGCCAACTGACATTGTTTAGTTGACGGGACCCGGAGAAGGCCCACTCTGTGGGACCTAATCGGTTGCCGGGATTCGTGCGGCAGAAGGCGGTCTCGGAGATATTCTGGTCCGATAACATGAAGGGCTTTAAAGGTCATGACCAACACTTTGAATTGTGACCGGAAATTGATCGGCAACCAATGCAGACTGCGGAGTGTTGGTGTAACATGGGCATACCTAGGGAAGCCCATGACTGCTCTCGCAGCTGCATTCTGCACGATCTGAAGTTTCTGAACAATTTTCAAAAGGTAATTTCCTTTTTATTACAGTAGTGTTGGTTTGCATACCTGTAGCTTTCTAAAGGAATGTAAAAACATGCTAAAAATAGGAACAAAAAAGTTATACTTAAAAATTTTAGGTGGCTAAAATCTCAAGACATCTTGGGAAAATAGATTTAACTATCACATCATGGGGCAATTTTATTACCATTATTTAAAAATTTAGCATGGATGCCATCTTAGTGTTTGAAAAATATGATAGTATCCACGATCACTTATTGGAAACTTCAATTTACTAACATGGCCAGCTTCAGCTATGAGACTTACCGACTTGTCTGAACTTTATGCTCCCTTAAAAGGCCAACTTCATGCTTGGCTTTCTTCAGCAAAGCTTGCTTATTTTCAAACTCTGATGATTTCATACGGTCTTCAATTCTTTGATACTCAGTATCCGAAAAGCGAGCCAAAGAAAGAAAGGCCTTCATCTTTCCTCTCTTTAGCTCCTCGCTACTGTCATCATTGTGATCCCCAGCAATTTTAACTGCCTGGAGCAATGTGAGGAACAAATAATAGAACAATGTAAGCCAAATTTAATTTTCAATTGCTTTGTACAGGTTAAAGCAGCGGTCCCCAAGCTACGGCCCGTGGGCCGCATGCGGCTTGCTGGGGCCATTTATCCTGCCCAGGGGTGAGTGAGAGAGAGAGAGAAGTGGAGACAAAGAAAGGGAAGGAGAAGGGAAAAAGAGGGAGGGAAAGAGAAGTGGAGAGGAAGGAAGGAAGAAGGGAGGGAAGGAAAGAAGGGGGAGAAAGAGAGGGAGAGAGAAAGGGAGAAAGAGAGAGAGAGTGAGAAAGAGAGAGAGAAAGAAAGCAAGAGAGAGAGAGAGAGAAAGCAAGAGAGAGGAAGGAAGGAGGGAAGGAAGGAAGGAGAAATGGAGGGAAAAGGAAGGAAGGAAAGAAGGAAGAAGAAATGGAGGGAACAAGGAAAGATGAAATGAATGGAGGGACGGAGGAAGGAAGGACGTTTTTTGGGAGGGGTGTACATTTTTTAAAAAAAATTTCTATCAACATACATTCAAACAATACAGTGTACCATCTAATTTTCCATGAATAAAATGCGGTATTTTGTTAGTAACTAATATCAATCATCAAAAAAGTTGGAAAAGTTTTTTTTTCTAATGTTGTCATCCAGGTAATAAATTCCCTCCTTAATGTTCCTTCAAAAAGTACAACACCAATTATATTTCTAACTTATTAACCATTATGCCAAAGTGCTTCCTTCTTTCTTTATACATTTTTCTATAAACCTAAAAACCTTGTATAGCCAATCAGATGTTAACAAGAGAAAATTAAAAACAAAACATAAACATATATAAATTTCAGACTTCTTTCCCCCCCCCCTCTAAATAGTATGTTCCCATTTTATTTTTTTACTTTAAAATAAGGTATGTGCAGTGTGCATAGGGATTTGTTCATAGATTTTTTTAATAGTCCGGCCCTCCAACAGTCCGAGGGACAGTGAACAGGCCCCCTGTGTAAAAAGTTTGGGGACCCCTGGGTTAAAGGATTCACTACAAACTGTTACCTTTTCCAAGTAGTTCTGCATAATGATGGTAGGATTTTCTAAAAAGGTCTCTGCTAACCAACTTCCACACACCCTCAGGCATTCTGTGTAAATTAATTTCAGATGCGGGTCTTTCTCAACCTTAGAATAACAATAACACAGATCGGATATTTTACTATGATTTTTTTATTTTGATATTGTTTCTTCATGTACTTTGCTCTTTTTATTTAATAAAAACCACATATTTCTCAAAACAACGCATGAATTTAAAACAAAGTTATTGCTACCAAATCCATCAGTCAAATAAATTATACTACCTCAAACCAATTTTCATCCGATTTCTTGATCATGTCTTTTAGAATATTCAGTGCTAAGCTTTCTTCCTTTTTAGCCCAGAACACCTGAGCTTCTTCCAATTTCCATTCTGATACTCTGTCTCTGGTTAGGCTGTACTTTTTAATTTCATATATTGCTCTTTCTGGAAGCTGAAAACAGATGAAAAAACTTTTACTTTACTTTTAATCGGATGGCATAATACCTCCCTTAATTCTTCTAGAATCCCAGAGAGACAAAGCTAGTTATAACATTCTACTTCAGAAACATAACTCACAATCCAGCATGCACGATTTATTACCACTCTTTAAATTATAGGTAGTCCTTGGCATAGTTAGTTCCCTCTAAGCTGAGCAGTGAGCAATCGCTCACTTAAAAGTCATCATCAACTCAGAATTTTCCAAACCTGCCCAGAAGCCGAGAGGGAAAGAGTGAGAGGGAAGGAGAGAGAGAGGAAGAGAGGAAGAGAGAGAAACAGATAGAAAAAAAGAGAGGAAGGAAAAGAGAAAGAAAAAGAATGGGAGTAAGGAAGAGAGAAAGAAAATCAAAATCTAGTTTGAAACTAGCTCAACTATTTAAGTGGCATTTTGATATTGATAGAGTTGCCATATTATGAGCTCACTGTTATAGACACACAGTACAGTATTTTATTTTGAAATTCTCTGAGGCAAAACAGTGTGGGTTTTTTATTTGTTTGTTTGTTTATTTATTTATTATTTCTGTGCCGCCCAGTCCCGAAGGGACTGCCGCTCAGACACTATATTTTTCCGCCCACCCCAAAAAAAAATTAGAGGGAACACTGGTCCTTGACTTATGACAACAATTAAACCCAAAATTATATGCAAAAACAATGGTTAAGTAAGTTTTTGTCCCATTATATGACTTTTCTTGTCACCGTTGGATAGTGGATTACTGCAGTTGTTAAGTTAGTAATATGGTTGTTAAGTGAATCTGGTTTCCCCTTTGACTTTGCTTATCAGGAGGTTACAGAAGATGAACTCATGATCCTGGAACATTGCAACTGTCTACTTCATGATGAAAGACTATTTACTGAGTATTACTAATGAACAAACACAAAAATAGAATCTTATGGTTATTGCAATAATGTATTTCAGATGCAATGCCACTTTTTTAAAGCATAAAAATACATTTACAATTACTTTTTGTGGAATGGAAAATCCTGAAAGTGTGCTAGTGACCTGTTGTGGTTAGCTCTGGCCCTGTTCCTGCCCCAAGGACTGTGGATGTGGGGGAGACATCCACATGCTGCAGGCCTGTTTTGCCCCTGGTGGAATCTGATGATGAAGGCTCCTCTGACCAAGAAGACATGAGTGACAGGGAGGAGGAGAGTGGGGCAGACAGCTCAGAAGGAGATCAATTATCTAGCTCCTCCTTGGATTCAGAACAAGAGTTAATGATACAGGCACGCATGCGGATAGCGATGCATAGGCAACAACAACTGAGAGATTATTATCAAAAAAAATGAGGCCACCTGTGGTTGGGTGGGGCTGTGGTCATTAGTGAGGCTGCTATAAATAGCAGCCTGTGGGTTTGGCCATTGTGGAGGATTATCTGATCGTTGTGTTTCGTGACTGCTTTACTGACTTTGACTTTTTGTGTGCTGATTTTTTCCCGCTTTGAAACTAAACCAGAGCAAAGTGTGTGTCACTTTGTGAAAGAAGAAGGACTGTGAATTGCCTCACAGCTGCAAGATAAGTATCACAGAACTGATAAGGGACTTGTACAAATTACCAGTTTGTTTGGAGAGGAGTGCTCTTTTCTATACCAAAAGAGGACTTAGTTTAAGTGAATTTTCATTATAAAGAACATTGTTTTGAATTTTCAAACGTGTGTGTGTCTGAAATTTGTACCTGTGAATTTTTGGGAGGAGTCTACCAGAGAGCCCGACAGAACAGTGACCACAAGGGAAACATTTCCCCTGTCCAGTTGCTCTGACTCTAGGAGGTCCTGCTCATCTACATTTAGCAGAAGGAGCCAGAGGTGTCCAAACACATTTTAATGGTCATGTGGCCAGCATGACTATATGCTAAGACGGACAGAATGCTGATACCTTCCCACTGAAGTGGTACCTATTAATCTATTTGCAATGCCATGCTTTCAAACTGCTAGGTGGACAGAAACTGTGGCAAGAAATAGGAGCTCACTCCGTCATGCGGTACTCAGGTCTTGAACCGGGGCTATTAACTTTCCAGATGACAAGCTAAGTTTCTATGAAGAATCCTGGACTAAAGATAAAATCCTTTATACACCCAATATTTGCATGTTAATAAAAGCATAGGCCTATATTTCAGGGAATAGTTAAGGCAGGTTTTCAGTTGATTCTTACCTGTGAATTATTCGCCATTCGAGCCAATCTGGATAGTTCCACAAGATGTTCAGTGAGGATGTTTATAATGCATTCCCTTTGAGCATTCTCATTTGTCTTCTCCAGAAGAAGCTTGAGAATTACTGTGCGCAAAGCCATAATAGGCTCTTGAAAAGCGAAGTCACTATCCTGAAGAAGTTGGGACTGCTTCTGCCACTTTAGATGCAAATTATGCAACTGGATATTAGTTTCCGACCTGAAAACAAAGAATAAAACGAAGCTGTGACTAAATTTTAATAAAGTGTTAGCCACCAATAGTCCTTAGTTTGAAACCTGGGAGAAAACTGTAAATGGCAGGTGAGAAATTATAATCTCTATATCGGGGTATCAAACTCGTGGTCTGAGGACTGGATTATTATTATTATTATTATTTATTAGATTTGTATGCCGCCCCTCTCCGCAGACTTGGGGAGGCTCACAACAGTGACAAAAACAATATATACTGACAAATCTAATAATTAAAATCTAAGATAACAATTATACATTTAAAAAACTAAAAGCAAGGAACCCCAATATAAAAAAACATACATACAGTCATATCATGCACTAGGACTACATAGGCAGGGGGAGATGTCTCAGTTCCCCCATGCTTGATAACAGAGGTGGGTTTTAAGGGGTTTACAAAAGGCAAGGAGGGTGGGGGCAATTCTAATCTCCGGGGGGAGTTGGTTCCAGAGGGCCGGGGCCGCCACAGAGAAGGCTCTTCCCCTGGGCCCTGCCAAACGACATTGTTTTGTTGACGGGACCCAGAGAAGGCCCACTCTGTGGGACCTAACCGGTCGCTGGGATTCGTGCGGCAGAAGACGGTCTCGTAGATACCCTGGTCCGGTGCCATGAAGGGCTTTATAGGTGATAACCAACACTTTGAATTGTGACCGGAAACTGATCGGCAACCAATGCAGACTGCGGAGTGTTTGTGTTACATGGGCATTTTTGGGAAATCCCATGATTGCTCTCGCAGCTGCATTCTGCACAATCTGAAGTTTCCGAACACTTTTCAAAGGTAGCCCCATGTAGAGAGCATTACAGTAGTCGAGCCTCGAGGTGATGAGGGCATGAGTGACTGCGAGCAGTGACTCCCGGTCCAAATAGGGCCGCAACTGGTGCACCAGGCGAACCTGGGCAAACGCCCCCCTCGCCACAGCTGAAAGATGTTTCTCTAATGTGAGCTGTGGATCGAGGAGGACGCCCAAGTTGCGCACCCTCTCTGAGGGGGTCAATGATTCTCCCCCCAGGGTAATGGACGGACAGATGGAATTGTCCTTGGGAGGCAAGACCCACAGCCACTCCATCTTGTCTGGGTTGAGTTTGAGTTTGTTGACACCCATCCAGGCCCCAACAGCCTCCAGGCACCGGCACATCACTTCCACTGCTTCGCTGACTGGACATGGGGTGGAGATGTATAGCTGTGTATCATCGACATATTGATGATACTTCACCCCATGCCCTTGGATGATCATAGTATTGCACATATTCTTAAAAGGATTGGTGCTTGCAGTGCTGCTTTTTCTTTTTTTAACAATGAAAGCAATGAGAGCCTGGGGATGCTTGGAAATATATTGCAGTAACAATGTTCCAAATAAAATATAGGGTTTAAAAAAAAAAATTGTAATGTTTACATTTAGCCAGTCATACCAAACAATAACACTGTATACAAGATCCTACATATGTTTATCATGTGGGGACTGTATCTATTTATAGATCTAATATAGAAGTAAAATGCAGGAAACTAATTATACCTTTCACATTCATAATGTTTTGCTCGGAAATCCTATTTAGGCACACTTTTGTTTTGAAGTGTACATAAGAACCAAATCAAAGCTGGAATAAAGAAACGTTTTAGTTCTTAATGTCCTAAAATTTGAGTCAAGTCACTTAGGCATTTAAGATAAATCAATGAAGAATAAGCCTCCAAGGCTTCACTAACTTGCAATAAAACAAGTTTTTGTTTATCTCATTTCTATACTCATCTAAGGTACCGTACTCTAATAAAGTGTCAGCTATATAAAAAAGAAAGACTGTATTTATTGTTATTGGCTAGTTCCAGATTTAATTATGCTTATAGCAGACTTTCTGAAATCAATGAGATGTCTAGTTATATGTATTATTGAGCTAAATATTTCAAGTTAAGCATGACTATGTTTGAGTCCAGCCCAATGGCAAGAAAATTCTTAATGAATTAGCTCATTAAATTACTATGCAAAAAGTATAATATATCATTTATATTTTTAATTTTTTACTTAAATTTACAATGAAGCATCAGAAATATAGGAGCCTTTGATTTTACACAGGAAAAGCATCACAAAGCATTACAAAGTATACGTTATCAACTAAACCATTGGTGTTAATACCACTAAGAACTAAAGGAGGCTGACAACATAGCCAGCCGTAGGAGGGGAGGGGAGATATATTATATGCTCGTCTTTCAATTGTCATGTGTGTATTGTACATTGTTTAGATGTAATGTTATGTCTGTTTTTTATTGTTTTTAATGTTTATATGTAAATAAAAATTATTTTATATAAAAAAAGGAAAAGCATCAAAAATACCCCCACGGAACTAATATAATGTATAAAGAAATAGTAAAATACCCAGAGAAAAGTTGTCCTACATATTCCAGCTCCCCAATTGTCTGTAGCCTGCAGAGTGTAGGCAATAATGAATATACAGACTCAAGGCTGCCTTTCAATAGTTCTTCTACTTCTTTGATTCTACAAATAAAAGAAATAATTATAACCCACTGTTTATAGACAAACCATCTCAAAAGCCATTAAGCAGAAATTATTTCATTTAAATACAAAACAACTTTGAAAAGAACAGATATCAAACTGCATCTTATTCAATTAAACACATGCAAATTATAAGGTGATGTTGACATTACATACAAAAAAAATGACTGACTTTTATCTAGAGTGGAAAATCTTTTTTAAAATCACAGATTACACCTTCATAAGGATTTATGCCTTACTGCTGATTTTTCAATGTATTATATGTCAAGACTTCCATTGTTGTATGATTCATGCTATAAGTAAAATGTTTAACTTCTAAAAATTGATGCAGAAGTTTTCCAAAAGAACATCCCAAAAGAATATGGTAATGGTCATCTATCTGCTAGAAAATGTGACATTCACCAAATACTTTGTTAACAACATATACATGATTTTAAAGCTGCCTTTTTTACCTGGCACATTTCACTCTTCCATAAAAGGTAGAGAAATCTCTGTCCCGTAGACACTGTAGAGCATCATACAGTGATTCATGGTAGCCTCGTTGCTCTATTTCATCTCTTAAGGTAAAATAAAAAAAAAAGCTATTGACTCAAATTTTACAATAAGCATATTCATAAGGAGTAAAAAATACAATAGTAGTTAACATGATGCAAGGCTTTCCTTATCAGAACTGAGCTTTAAATCATAGACCACAGAAAGAATTTACACAGCCAAATATCATTCTTAGGTCAGACCTCCACAGATGCTTCCCAGATGCAGTTTAATTAGATAAGAATCTTTACTGCAAACAAACGTAAAGTCAAGTGAAACAGTTGATTGTCCAATGCAAGTATGTGTTACGACTGTATCTGTTATAGCCATGATAGTTCAGAACTACAGCTGTCTCTTCTACCTTTTTCACAAATTAAGAAATTATTTGCATGCTTGATGCCTTGAAAATAAATAATTGTTTATTGTTATCAATCATGGTGCAAAAACCATTGCCTCTGTTTCATAATCTATATCTGTCTGTCTGTCTAACTAACTAACTAACTAGCAAATTTAAGATAACTTGCATTACTTGACTGAGGAGGTCTGATCCCACTGCATATTTCTCCAAGCTGCCTGGTAACGAATCTCCTGTAATTCTATGGAGCTTTCTTCATTCTGCTGTTCCAATCCTTTTAAGTAGATGGAGAGCGTATTACATAGCCCATAATTCTGCAAAGCCTATTAATCAACAAAACTTAAAGTTAATATAGTATATGTCAAATCTGATTTATTAAAACACTTCCAATCTAGATTAGAAACAACATATATTTACTACTTGCAAGTATCTTATTTTTACCATTAATTTATATTAAGATTTATAAGATCAATATACTAATTTTCTTAATTGAGTACTTTTCAATGAAATAGGTCATAAAATTTACAACAATTATTTTAGGTTAATGGGATTGCATTATTAATAAAGTGCTAACTTGCTTTCTTCGTGTGTATGTTTATTTATTTAAAAAATTCAATACAGGCATCCATCTCACAGAAATTAGTCTAAGCAGCATAAAAGGCTAAACAAAAATGCAACACATTTTATATAACAACACACAAAGGTACACATTCTCAGCAATATTTAGCAACAACTTGGCATCTACATTACCTCTACCAATCCAGCCTGTTGAATTGATGGTGGAAGGCTGGTTTGAAGGTCATAGGTTACCAGAGCTTTCCCCCACATTCCTTCATGTTCATATGTTCTTATCCTGTTAAAATAACATGAGACAACAACATTCATATAAGTTCCTATTTTTTTATTGCATTGGCACCCTTCAGTCTTGAAAGACCAAGGTATCACAATAAAGTTAATTTTCTAATATAATTTATACCTGGCCAATGGCTGCAGCATTTTTCCTCCACCACAGCCATAGAGACTATCTGGCTCTCCTATGCTTCTATAAATATCCATAAGAAGGTCCTAAGGGGGAGAAAATGACAAATACATCTTGAATACAGGTAGCCCTTAACTTATGGCTACAATTGAGCCCAACATTTCTGTTGCTAAGTGAGACATTTGTTAAGTGAGCTTCATCCCATTTGATGACCTTTCTTGTCACAGTTGTTAAGTGAACCACTACAATTGATAAGTTAATAACTTGGTTGTTAAATGAATCTGGCTTCCCCATTGACTTTGCTTGTCAGAAGGTCACAAAAGATTATCACATGATGCAATGGTCATAAACATGAATCCACTCTGATCAGATGAGCATGGGGATGCTTCAAAAGTCATAACTAAAAATAATTACAATTATTTTTCAGTGCCAGTGTAACTTTGAACTTTGGGATCACAAAACAAACTGTTGTAAGAAATTAAATAATTGGGGATAACATCTTATCTCAATTCTAAGTAGAACATCATGTTTGTTGTAAATTGAATTAGGTTTTAAAACACAGGAGATAGTAGAGCTTGGAATTAATTGGGATTAACTATTATATATATCTGGGGCAGGTTGCTAATTCAGGGAAGTGATCTGCCACCATTAAAACATGATAACAATTATTTTTCTATATGTACCATCACAATCTAGTACTGGTAACTATATGCATTATTTTTAATAAATCACATGAAAACATAACCTTTCTAAGTGACTCCAATGAGCACTTTTAAGAACATTACAATAAATTCTATACCTGCAAACCTATTCCTGTTTCTTCTTTACTCTTCTCACTTAAACAAGTAAGTGTTGAATTCTGACTTCCTTCTTCAAATGTTAGTTTCTTAGCTGCTTTGGAAGCAGATCTGCAGAAAATAAATTCAAAACTGATGTCCAAGTGGAATTGATACCATGTTTGGGCATTCAGAAAATACAAATTGTAACTAATAATCATGCCCGTTTGCTAGATGCATTAGATGAGGTCTGCATAGTCACCCAAAAAAGCTTGAAATGAACTGCTATAGTTAATGTATTTTAAACTTGTTAGAATTTCAACAAATAAAGCAATACTATATTTCTCTTTCAATTGTGATATCTCAGTGAAATTTTTAAAAATGTGAAATCTATGAACTAAAACAATTGTTTTCTTGGCAAAAGCTCATTTTAATAAATTAATGATTCTGACATTGTAAGAAGAACAGCTGAGGAATCTTGGTTCAAATGAGATTCATGGTTTTCCTGATCATATTGAACGGAAGAACCAAACTGGAATATGTGACATTCCTGCTTCTTGACAGTATTTTCCCCAGGCTGAAACTGTTAATAATTCAAACCAATGGCACAAAATATTAGGCCGTGCAACTAGATTCAAAAAAAGAGACAGAGCAGCTTTGGATTATGCCTGATACCCACAAAGCACCTATTCAATTTCTTCAAGCAACTTGTCTTTTCTCAGGATCATGTGATTGCCCTACACAGCTTCAGTGTGATACAGGAAAAGATCCATTTGGTTAAAAAACTACCAAAAAGTGCTCCAAAGAAGTTTTTTCTCTTCAAATCTGAAGCATTGCATATAAGTTTAATTAGAAAAAAGAACAAGGCAGTTTATACTTTTCAAGGTGAGAGATGTCTGTAAGCCACACACTTTTGTATAAGTTGTATCATAAAAGTGAACAGACTGCAATTAACACTACCTTTCCTGTTGTCTTCCTATCTTGTCTGCATAGATTTCTGCATAAAGCAAAGCTGTGAAGTGAGCAGAACAAGACTGGGCTACCATGGCAACCTGCAGATAGCTTAACTCCAGCCAGAAGCTGTCATCAAAAATGGTACTGGAAGGATTCCTGGACAAAACAATTGACAAACACAACTATCTCATTTTACCACTCTTTTCCCAAATGAAGGAGGCACATATTTGAGTTACATTATTTTGTCGTGATTTGCCATACTTATAATACTTATTGCTTTAAATTAAAATAATGCCAGAATATAAAAGAAATTTATTAATATAATCTATAGAAGAAATTCAGATATAATAATTTTCAATTTGTAGATTTAACAATTACCATATACTTTCTACTTTTATTTTAAAAACATGTCTTTTTTCTGAATAAAAGAGCAATCAATTAAAATACAGGCAACAAAAGAACTCAACCTACTTTTTTTGATGTCTTAAGTAGTCAACCACAGCAAGCATTGTTCTTCGAGATATTTTATCCAAATGAGCTAGAGTTTCTGAATCTATATTAAAGAACATCTTCACAGTGATTCAACTCATTAATAAATGATAGATTTACAAAAATTTTGAAAATTCTGTACATTACAATATACAGAATCTGGAAAAAAAATCCTAAGGAATGCTACTTTGAAATTTCAAAGTGCTTATTAATTTATTTTATTTATTTCATTAAATACATTTATTTTAAAAAGCGATATAGCTGCCCATCTTAAACGTAACTCTCTGGATGGAGAAATCTAATCAATAAGACAAAAGCAGTAATGGCCCCTCCCCTGTTGCCACAGCTAAACTTTATGATGCAGCTGACAACACACTCTTCCTTATGCCTATTGCCAGTGCTTGTGGAGAAAATCAGATCTTAAGTGGTTTTTTTGGAACATTAATGGATAGCGGCCTGCAAGATCTCAAGGACAGTGGGTTCCCCAGAGCATTGGAGAAGCTTCTGTTGCATGCTTCCAATGTCCCTTAAGATACTACAATTTAAGGAAAGGGATAGAAACATAGAAGACTGATGGCAGAAAAAGACCTCATGGTCCATCTAGTCTGCCCTTATACTATTTTCAGTATTTTATCTTAGGATGGATCTATGTTTATCCCAGGCATGTTTAAATTCAGTTACTGTGGATTTACCAACCACGTCTGCTGGACGTTTGTTCCAAGGATCTACTACTCTTTCAGTAAAATAATATTTTCTCACGTTGCTTTTGATCTTTCCCCCAACTAACTTCAGATTGTGTCCCCTTGTTCTTGTGTTCACTTTCCTATTAAAAACACTTCCCTCCTGGACCTTATTTAACCATTTAACATATTTAAATGTTTTGATCATGTCCCCCCTTTTCCTTCTGTCCTCCAGACTATACAGATTGAGGATCTGGAACATAAGTATCCTTTTAACTTTTTTTTAGCCATATTAATTGGATTCTTAGATGTACAGTATTGTTATGTTGTTTTGATACGTTGTGAGCCGCCCCGAGTTCTCGGAGGGGCGGCATACAAATCCAATGAATGAATGAATGAATGAATGAATGAATGAATGAATGAATGAATGAATACCTATCCAATCTTGAGGACAACCTAATCCCATAGTTCACACAATAGCAATAAAATGTGGATGAACCTAGGAATGCTGAATACTGGAAACGCTGTAGTTTCTGGATAATCTTCAAGGGCAGCCCAATCTGGAGTAAGTTCTAAAGAACTTTGTCTAAACTTCAAGTATTAATGGAGAGAACAGACATTACAACTACCAATAATTAAATCACAATGTATTAGAATGTTAACAATTCCTACCCTCTGGTATAATCTCCTGCTAGAGTTGTGTGTGCATGTCACTATCATGTTGTTTAAAGGTAAAGTTTCCCTTGCTCATGTCTGACTCTAGGAGGTTGTGCTCATCTGTTTCCTAGCCAAGAGAGCCAAAGACAAAGGGGGCACAGAATGCTTTTATTTTCCCATTGAAGTGGTACCTCTTTATCTACTTGCATGTGTATGCTTTCGGACTGCTAGGTTGGCAGAGCTGTTGTCCGGCATAGCCACTGCTACACCACAGAAACAAAATATTTCAAGTTTTATCTCAGATTCTAGCACAAGAGAAGCCTCAGTCTCATACCTGAATCTAAATTTGAAGGCGTAGATGATCTACTGGATGATGAGTATTTGCAACAGGTCATAAAAAATGTTTGAATTTGTGCAGACAGAAGATTGTGTCCAGATTCATTTGAGTCATGTAGTAAGATATCATGAATTAAATAAGGAAGGACAGTTTGACAGAAATCAGCATGAACCTACAAGAAATGCAAAATAAGGTTTTGAACATCAAATTACATCCTCATATTGGCTCTTGGTCATTTTCATTTTTAAAAATCATAGTAATTAAGAAATGCATATTTCCTTATTATTATAAAATAAAACATTTGTGTAACATTTGGGAGACTGGTCAAAGAGATGCAGCCAAGATAATGGTCACGTAAGAGACAGCATAACCTACACTACAATAGAGGGCAGGGAAAGAGGTACTGAAAACACCCTCTTTAGTTCCTTGGACTGCAAAAGAGATTGGGGTGGGGTGAAGATTGTATTTTCAGATTTGCAAGATTCTGTCAATGTAGCTTTGCAATAAATTAGTATTAGCTCATCTGGTTGTGATTCCTATTTGGTTGATACTCTGAAAGGCTGGCATCTGATCACAGAAAAAGCAGTATAAAAAGAACTACTTTTTTTAATTCAAGTGTTTACATCCTACCTGCTGGTGCCTGGAGGCTGTTAGGGTCTGGGAGTTAACAGACTCAAATTCAACCCCGACAAGATCAAGTGGCTGTGTGTAATGCCTCCAAAGGACTACACCAACTGTCCATCTTTGGTCTTGCGGGGAAGGGGATACAATGACCCCCTCAAATTGCTCTGGGGCTACCTTTGAAAAGTGTTCGGAAACTTCGGATCGTGCAGAATGCAGCTGTGAGAGCAATCATGGGCTTTCTCAAAAATGCCCATGTATCACCAACACTCCGCAGTCTGCATTGGTTGCCGATCAGTTTCCAGTCACAATTCAAAGTGTTGGTCATCACCTATAAAGCCCTTCATGGCACCGGACCAGGGTATCTACGAGACCGCCTTCTGCCACACGAATCCCAGCGACCGGTTAGGTCCCACAGAGTGGGCCTTCTCCAGATCCCGTCAACAAAACAATGTCGTTTGGCGGGACCCAGGGAAAAAGCCTTCTCTGTGGCGGCCCCAGCCCTCTGGAACCAACTCCCCCCAGAGATTAGAATTGCCCCCACCCTCCTCGCCTTTTGTAAGCTCCTTAAAACCCACCTCTGCCGTCAGGCATGGGGGAACTGAGATATTCTTTCCCTCTAGGCCTTTACAATTTATGCATGGTATGTTTGTTTGTTTGTATGGATGTTTGGTTTTACAATAAGGGTTTTTTAGTTGTTTTAGCATTGGATTGTTACATGCTGTTTTTTATTACTGTTGTTAGCCGCCCTGAGTCTACGGAGAGGGGCGGCATACAAATCCAATAAATAAATAAAAATAAATAAATAAATTGGGCATGCTATCTGGGTGTCCTTCTAGATCCGCAGCTAAGACTCGATCAATATGTCTCAGTTGTGGCTAGGGGGACTTTTGCACAGGTTCACCTTGTGCACCAGTTGCGGCTCTATCTGGACCAGGAGACTCTTTGCACACTCATGCCCTTATCGCCTCTCAACTCGACTACTGCAATGCGCTCTATATGGGGCTACCCTTCAAAAGCGTTTGGAGATTTCAACTGGTGCAAAATGCAGCCACGCATGGGAGTACGAAGATACACTCATATAACAGTGATGCTCCGTGAGCTGCAATGGTTACCGATCGATCTCCAAATGCAATTCAAGGTGTTGGTTATTACCTATAAAGCCCTATAGGACTCAGGACCAGACTATCTTCGGGACTGCCTTCTGCCGCATACCTCCCACTGACCAATAAGAACACACAGAGTCAGAGTCAGTCTTCTCTGGGTCCCATCAGCCAAACAATGTTGGCTGGCAGGCCCCTGGGGAAGAGCCTTCTCTGTGGCGGCTCCAGCCCTATGGAACCAACTGCCTCTAAGATTCGTATCCTCCCCACCTTTCCAGTCTTCCGCAAAGCTGTAAAGACTTGGCTGTTTCGGCGGGCCTGGGGCCATTGATGATTGAGACATCCAGCGATGAATGATGAGTGACTGAGAGAGTATATGTGTTTTAATGGGATTTTCCTAAGGAATGTTTTATGCTGTTTTAGAAATTGTTTTTTACTGTTGGAAGCCACCCAGAATCCTTCAGGAGTTGGGCAGCACATAATTATAATAATATAAAAATAAAAATATAATAAATAATAATAAAATATTACCTGTATCAAGATAAGTTAAAAATAACGCAAACAAAAACCTTTTATCGTAGCTTGTAGTCCTGCCAATCTAATTTACCTGACACAAAGGTTTCAGCAACAGGAGGATTTCACTTGTTATCATTCCACTGTCCAATAATGCACAAGTCAAGGTCTTAATCCAAATTTCATGACTTTCGCTGTGAGGAATCCACAAAGTTGTGCAATCGAGATTTTCTGGAGGAGTCTCTCTTACCTTCCCAGACACCTCCAAGAGCTAAACATCATTATTGTTTAGAAACAAACATGAGAAAAAAATTAAATTTAGTTAATAACCCTTTAATTACTTAATTCTCCCATTGCCACAATATCACATACGTTACCCACTGTGAAAACACAAAACATTGCATAAAACATTCTTTACTGTATGTGGTTGCTTTTGAGTAATTTCTGAAGTTTACTTTTCCAAAATGGGTTTGGAGTTACAATTTGAGATTCCAACTTCCTATCTTGATAGCCATTTTATAAATAGCTTACCCTGCCACTTTTTACTAGTGTCCATAAATTTTTTTCTCATATTTCAAAACTGAAATATGCTCAAATAGAAGTTGTACAACCAAGAGTCAAGAATACTTTAATTTGGAATACTGCTCCCAGTGACCGATTAGGTCCCATAAAGTGGGCCTTCTCCGGGTCCCGTCAACTAAACAATGTCGGTTGGCGGGCCCCAGGGGAAGAGCCTTCTCTGTGGCGGCCCTGACTCTCTGGAACCAACTCCCCCCAGAGATTAGAACTGCCCCTACTCTCCTTGCCTTTCGTAAGCTCCTTAAAACCCACCTTTGTCGTCAGGCATGGGGGAACTGAGACATCTCCCCCGGGCATATACAATTTATGCATGGTGTTTGTTTGTATGTATGTATGTTTGCTTAGTAAATGGGTTTTTTTAAATATTTAAATTATAATTTAGATTAGTCATGAACTGTTTTATTTTGTTGTGAGCTGCCCCGAGTCTGCGGAGAGGGGCAGCATACAAATCTAAATAATAAATAAATAAATAATTTGAGGGGCCTCCTTTTCAATTCTATGCTTTTAAGATGCCCTTCATTCATTGCCCATTCATTTCTCCTCGCCATCTAAATCCAACCTGTATGATTGCCACAAAGAACACAAGGCAACTAGCAGCTGCTTAACTTTCTTTCTCTTATTACTGCTTGGAAGAGAGCTGAAAAAGGAGTAACAAGAAGGCAAGAATAGCCTGGAGTCATGAATCTACCTTATAAACACTGAGCTTTGAGAAAAAAAACAGTGAATCCCATTCTGGATGTTGGATACAACTTTGCTGAAAGAGGCACAGCTTATTCTTAGCGGAGTTGTCCTTCTCCGGGTCCCGTCGACTAAACTATGTCGTCTGGCGGGCCCCAGGGGAAGAGCCTTCTCTGTGGCGGCCCCGGCCCTCTGGAATCAACTCCCCCCGGAGATTAGAACTGCTCCCATCCTCCTTGTCTTCTGTAAATTACTTAAGACCCACTTATACCACCAGGCATGGGGGATTTGAGACACCTTTCCCCCAGGCTTATTATAATTTATGTTTGGTATGTATGTGCTGTTTGGTTTTTAATGATGATAGGGTTTTTAGTTTTTTTTCTCTTAATATTAGATTTGTACCTATGTATATTGTTTTATCGTTTGTTGTGAGCCGCCCCGAGTCTTCGGAGAGGGGCGGCATACAAATCTAATAAATTATTATTATTATTATTATTATTATTATTATTATTATTACAACAGAATAATTGCTGTGTCCTAAAATTTGTATATGGAGCAGATAGTTTTCAAGTTTCAGAGGAGGAGCTGATTTACCTTCCTACCCTAGATTATCTAAAAAATCTAGGAAAGATTGGAGCCAATTGAAAAATTGTCACACAGAGATCCTGTAACTGGTTATTTAGAGAACTGTGTTGAAAATAAGTAAAATTAACTCTCTAATCTATGTTCCCTCTTAACTGAGCAAGAAAAATTAGGATTCTTCATTTAATTTTGTTTGGTGCAAAATACAGTACCTTTTTCTTAGATGTCCTGAAAGGATGCAAATATTTCAGCATTGTATCCATTTGGGTTTTGTACATTTCCAAAAATGTATGTCCTGTTTTGGTCGCTAAAATGTTTTTCAAACAGACAGCAGCAGCTGATCGAACATCAATACTGAAAGTAATAAAAGTCATTTTTTTACAATTTAACTACTACAAAAACACCCGCAAAGCAACAATACATTAGCATTGTGTTGAATGTTTATTATATACTTACCATTGATCTATTAAATAATTATTTATGAGCGTTAATATTACAAACATCCACTTAAGTTCTCTGTCTTTAAACAGATCACATGTATTGGAACAAGGTCCATTTTTACTGGGTTGCAATGCTATGGTGGAAAAATTTATAGGACCGATTTCTCCCAAACAGCTTCCAACAGCTTCTGCAAATATAAATATTAACATAATTAAGGTGGCCTTTGCATACTTGAAGCTAAAGAGAAGTCAATATGTAAGGAGAACAACTTTCTGCAGAATCTGAAGGAAGAAGCTACATAGTGCTTATATTATATGTATATACTAACGTAAGTGAATTTTCTTTTTATAGGTATTTTATTGGTTAGCTTCCTGTTCAGTAAATTAAGAAACATAACAACATAAAATCTGGGGATTGGGCAACAGCTATATTCTTAGTTTTGAATGAATTTAAACTAATTGACTGCAATACAGAATATAGAATATAGAATATAGAACAAGAAAAAAAGAGAAGCAGAAGATATAATTTTCAGAATTTAGTATATATATTTTTGACAACTGTGTCCTGATTTAGGAAGTTGACAGCTAGTATCCATGGGAGAAAATGCAATGGGCAGAGAAAATATAATAGGCAGAATCAAATATCTAAACCAGACACCCTGCTTTGTTTATCAATTGATAACAACCTTCGTACACCAAGAATATACCACAGTGATAACAACTAAACAGTGGAAGAGCTTGCCATCAGAAGTTGTGGATGCTTTATCACTGGAAGTTTTTAAGATGAAACTATACAGTCACTTGTCTGAAATGGAATAAAGTCTCCTGCTTGAGCAGGAGGTTGGACTAGAAGATCTCCAAGATACTTTCCTACACTATTCTGATTGATTGATTGATTGATTGATTGATATACAGTAAGCTCCTCCAAGTTTTTGTAGCTTACTTTTTTGAAAGTGGAAAAACCATTATTTCCCAATTTAAGGAGATAATTAATTGCCAAAATTTAATACCTCCACAAATCAAGTAACTTTAAAGAAATAAAAAGAATACAATATCAATACAGCTAAACAGTATTAAACATGTACTGCTTTGCAACTTTGTTTCCTTACATGTCTTTAATTATAAAATGCTATAACAAGCAATGAAATTACACAAAGCAAGCTGTTAAAAACCACCACTCATTTAAACAAGTGATGACTTACCCAAGATAGCATCAGAAGAATGTACAGTTGTTTTTGAAAGTTGTAATAGATATGCCATCAGCTTCACTATGATGCAGTCCCTTGGATTTTCTAACATTTAAAACAAATGTATATTAGAAGCATCTGTAATATCTTAGGTATCAATTAAATATTAGCACTCAAGAGCTATTGTTTTCTCTGATATTCTAAAGAGCACAGAAGCAAATTAAAAAAGACAGCACATTGTTTGGCAAACCTGTTAAAAAATGTCCTTAGGGAATTTTGGTCCCAGCATTTTCTTCAACAACCTTTAAAAGGCAGGTAACAACCCATTCCTTTTGAAAACATAGACTTTACTAGAAAAGGTTGATTTTAATCTCAAAAAGGTGGATATATTCTATTTTGCTTCAATAACATTATATTAAAAAGCATTTGCCAGCATTCATATGTGATTGATTGATGGAACATTTGGAGAAAACCCCCTCGAGTAACCTACATTCCACTGATTTCAACCGGTGTACCAACCAGTTCATTTCACTTTGCTCCACTCAAGTGCATTTCATTTCGAAACAGCTAAGGCATGGCATTCTGCTCTGCCGTGCCTATCAGCTGGGCTAAAAATGAATGAATATAGGTTAAGTATAGTGCAGGGGCAGGCCCAGCTGATGGTCAGAGTGAACTGATTCGCTCTCAGCTCACCATCAGAGCAACCGGTTTGCCCCAACCAGACTGAATAGGCAGAATCCCACTCCTGCTACACTCAATGTCTTGCATTGGCCAGAAGTATAAATTAGTCAGTTTATATTAAAAAGCAAAACATACAAATTTCTTCCTTTCTCTACCGGTAATTCATATTGGGTTCAGAGCACACCATTCAGAGGTTGATTCTTGATTTCATCAAGACTGAGTTCCTGGAAAATGCCTATAACATTGCAGACTCTGTTTCTCTATGTTAACACTACCTTCTAATTTTGCAATGGATTGCTGGAAGTTTTAGGTGAGTTTTACAGGGGACCCATGTTACAGATAAGTCATAATCATAAGAATTTCTGTTTAACAATTGTAGTGCTTATATATGAAATTGTTGGTCTCAAATGAGATCTACCTGTATATTTTTTCATAAATAAAATGTATATAATTAAAAAAGAACAAGCATACTCACTGTTCGTCATATTTTCCCTAACAAACAAAGCTGTTCTTGGGTTTAACACTGGCTTGTTTGAAGAACAAGCTGAAGTTCTTCTTTTATTATCCAGGAGGTGTCCATAGTTGCTAATTATACATAATTAACGGCAACAAAAACCAAGCAAGAGAGACTCAGCCCAAGTCAAGGCATCAGCTGACTGGACTCGATTTTACAACTCTTTTTATGACAATTATAAAGCCTCGGAGTTACTGTAGTTATATGCATCAAAGCAAGCTGCATGGATTTTAAGCAAATCCGGCATAACCGATGGGCGTTTTTCACCCTTTCCTACTGTAAAACCTCAAAAACCATAGCAAATCTTTATGTGATCATTGGATGCTGCAACCCAGTGGCCAAATATATGAAATGTGATTTACATGACAGGGGGCAAAGCAATCGTAATTTTGAGAGGTCATAAGCTAATGGCTGTTTTTTAAAAAAAAAAATCAATGTAAATTTGTACAGTTATTAGGCAACCAATTAAGTTGAGGACTACCAGTATCACCTAAGCAGACTTCCTTTATAAGAACAAGCCCCTTACTGATAAAACAGAAATTGTGTAGATTAAAGCAGAGTTCCCCAACATTTTTGGTTTTGTGGACTGACTGGGGGGGGGGGAGGGGGGGAGGATGGTTTTTGGAAGCAGCTGGCGAACACGTATGCACATTGCTTGCGCTTGCCTACTGCTCAACCAAGTGAGGATGTGCATGCATGTACTCACCAACCATTTCCACAACCCAGTTGCAAACCCTTTACAGCCCCCTATTAGGCCGTGGCCCACCAATTGTTGACCCCTGCATCCATTTTGAGATGGAAGAAAGAAAGAAAGAAAGAAAGAAAGAGGGAGGGAGGGAGGAAAGGTAGGAAGGAAGGAAGGAAGGAAGGAAGGAAAGAAAGAAAGAAAGAAAGAAAGAAAGAAAGAAAGAAAGAAAGAAAGAAAGAAAGAAAGAAAGAAAGAAAGAAAGAAAGAAAGAAAGAAAGAAAGAAAGAAAGAAAGAAAGAAGGATATAGACAGACAGAGATAGACAGGCAGATTCTTTTCCACAAACACATTCAGAACAATTGATATTATTTTCCAGCATTAGCTATGCTAATAATCAGTTATGAATGTGTAAAGCTTACACAAGAAACAATATAAATGTTTGAATTACTTCTTAGACCTCTGAAAATAAAAAAAATGAAAGGATCAAAACATAAAGATAAATCAGAATTAGAAAATTCATACCCTGAATTTTTTTCATAAGTTCTATCATTTGTTCTTTATGATCTTCTAGTTGTTTGTGCAGGTCATTTAAACCATCAAGTCTTGTTAAAAATAGTGAATCAGATATATTTATCGATAAAAAATGGTTAATTTCCTGAAAACATAAATTTGACAATGAAGATATAATTCATAGATTTAATCTTCTATAAAGAACTATTGCAAAGGATAACACTCCCCCAAATCTGAGGCACAAATCTAATTTTTAATACATAGTGCAATTGTAATAACTTCATGATGTAAGAGCTTTGATATAAATAACCAACAATAAAAATAATATTAGTTCAAATAGGATGAAGAGATTCCATTAGCAATATAAAACATTGCCATTTTTAAAAATCTGAAGATATTACCTCCAAAAGAGAAAATTTCCCAGCGCTGTATTTAATCTTTTGTTGAGTGGCTCGCAGTTCTTTAAAATGGAGATGATCAGGAAATGGATCTAATAATTTGATTGCTTGGTACAAATATTCATGGTTCTGATTATCTATCACTAGATACTTCAATAAGCCCAAGACCTAAAAATAAAGTAGCAGTACAACAACAGTTACAATAATTGTAGCAACCACCACTTTTGCATTTTTAAAAACAGAATAAACACACAATTCAACCATAGCTATATTAGCAGTCCATATTTTATTTCCACCAAAACTAAGCTTTATGGATATAATAGATAAGGAGACAGACAGATTTTTATGCCTTTTTCTCTCAACACCCAGGAACCAGGCAAAACAAGGAGGCCTGAACTTTTTAGGCTTCAATTCTGAATAGTTTTCTGGAATAAATATTATTAAATACTTATTTCTGAATAAAAATATCATTTTGCTAACAGTTCTGAAACTAGAGAAATACCATATTTTCCGGAGTATAACACGCACCAGAGTATAAGACGTACCTTACTTTGGGGGAAGGTAAATAGGGGGAAAAAGTTACCTACCTGTTCTGTCTGGGTCACTCCAGAAGCCAATACCAACCCAAAAAGAGAAGCCAGACACACTGGTAAAAGGCAAAGGCAGTTTTATAAAATCCAAGAAAAACACAGGTAACAGAAAATGTCCTTACAAACAGGAAAATGCTGTATCTTCAGATATATTCATGAAGGCCAAAAGTCCATGCAGCAATACAGAATTCTTGCTGCCAAACCAAAGCAGTAGATAGCAGACCTACACCCACGGATCTTCCAAAGCTGCTGGGCCACAAGCCAGGAACAGAGACGCCGAGAAACAAGACAGGATAACGCCATGCCAAGCTGATAACACTCCACATGGCTTAAAGGGCTTGCCTGCCTTTTAAACCCTGCTAATGAGTACCACACCCAAACCCAGCTGTTTCTACTTCAATGGTGAAAATATCTCTTTAACTGCTCCTTTCGTTGCTCTGAACGTCGCTGTCTCATGTCAATGACAGCTTGTGCGTCATCACCTAAGGACTCCAAGCTACTGGCTGGGGAGAGCCCCCCCCCCCCCGGGGCTCTCATGCTGTTCTCCTTCATCCCATTCCTGATTTTCCTCTCCCCCGTCCGACTGTTCAGCCCCCTCCTCTGCGCTGTCATCCTCCTCCGGGCATGGAGCCAGCAGAGACACAGCTGGTCCCTGAGCAGCCTCAGGCTGAATCACAACACTACCAGGTATTTATCTGGCTAGTGTCCTTAGTCTGTTCAGCTTCTGTAGCTGCCATATAATGTTAGGATAGGATTTGATATCTGGACTTCTGACATAAATGCCTCATACACTCCGACTTCATTAGCCAGAATAGGACTGAACGTAACAACCATATAAAGTAAGTCTGCATTTCTGGTGAACTCTGCTTGAGGAAGAGACTGGCCATAAAGCGGTTCATGGCAGCTCCCTTTGAATAACAAGAATGTGTCAGCAGGATGAGAACTGTGTGATAAAAGGGTGCATATTTACATTTCCTGGGATAAACAGGATGAAGGCAGCAATAAAAGACCTTGCCTTGAGGTAAACAGGAGATAGCCATTCTAACAACAAAGGTCCCAGGAATTTGGCCATGAGAGACATTTGTTCAGTAGAAACTAGTTATGTGCCATATGTAGATAGGAAGGACTCGGAAGTTGTGTCATATCTTAGAGTCATGTTATTGGATGTTTGTATACCACTTGACATATACATATAACCTTACACAATTTGCATATTCCCCCATAATAAAAGGAAGTGCACGGCCCAAAACTGTGTCATTTCACCCGGAGAGAAATGTGTCTAAGTTTTCTTTCTAGGATTCGCGTTTGTGAGTGACCCCACATGTCTGGGTCGCCCTGAGTCCCTCTGAAGACCTCGATCCCCTCAGGGACTTTGCGGCGTCGCAAGCTTCAGCACATTATTTTATCCTCTAGTTAGGGCTGAAAATGCATTTTTCAGAGGGAATAGGAATGAAACCAAGCCTGCAGAGACTTAGGGCTGGAAAAAAAACCTTCTTTGGAGGGAATAGGAAGTAGTGAAGATCATTAGCACCTAGTTAGGCCTGGGGGGAAAAGCTTCATAAAAGCTACATCTGAAGTATAAGACACACCCAAATTTTCAGCCTCTTTTAGGGAGGAAAAAGGTGCATTTTATACTCCGAAAAATATGGTACTTTTTCTATTTTTACTTCAATGTAATATTTCAGTTGATGCTGCATAGAAAAAAAAATAGGTTTTATAAATCAAAACTTGTTCCTCTTATTATTGTGGAAAACAAAGAAAGAACATTCAAAGCTCCCCATTGTGTGTTCAAAAACAAAATTTACAGCTGCAATTTCTCAACAATGCAATATGATTCGCAGTTTGGCAACTCATATGGGGGGGTTGGTCCTCCCTTTATATTATCCAAACAAACATGTGAGTAAGATAAATAAGAACTCCATGTAGGAAAGGAAATGCTAGCATCATTTTTGATAATGATTAAGGTAAACATAAATTTGCAGCCCTCCAAAAATTACAAAATGAAAAATTGCCAAGTATGATTCCAATATTCATAACTGCAAAGCAATTCAGATGATTCTTTAACGAGTCCCTGACCTTATTTGTTTCATAAATCATGATTCAAATTATAATTCTGAAGACACAATTGGATTTTACTTGCAAAGGAAAAAAGATGATTAAGCATACTTCTGTATCATTCAAAGTGAGCGATAAAGTTAATCACACTTTTTAGATGAAAAGTTAATAACGTTGTTTTCCAAAAATTTGATTAATGGAATGCCTAGCAAGTAGGTCCTCTAGAAACATACCTCTTCTTCAGTTTCAGGTTGTTCTACAACAACTGGTATTAGTGTACCCACGACAACATGGAGATGGCTTGCTAGGGCATCCCCACAATACTGTACTGCTGTATGACAAACACGATTGAGAAGATCACAACAGAGCAAGAAGCTCCGGAGGGATACTCCTGTCAAAGGATTTGACCTAAAAGGAATACAGGGAAAATAGCTAATAACATAGTTGTTTTAGTATTGGATTTACATGCTGTTTTTTGTTACTGTTGTTAGCCGCCCCGAGTCTACGGAGAGGGGTGGCATACAAATCCAATAAATAAATAAAATAAATAAACATGCATGAAATATTTTGCTTCAATTATAGAATTGACCATAATAATGACAAAATATAGAAGTATTTTTACAAAAAGGAAAGATCTTAGCTATACATTTTCAAATAAAAATAATGGAATACAATCCACTACAGGCTAAACTTTGAAGCAAAGATTTGGGATCATACAACATTATCTTCCTTTATCTTTCCGTGTACAAACAGGCTTTAGTCAATTGCTAATTGGTTCAACAGCAACAACAGCAAACAAATCACACTGGGTTATTTAACAACTAGTGTTTCTTAAAGCCATAATTCCTGGTTCATGTCTATAATTAAAACAACTTAAAACACACCTCTGCCGCCAGGCATGGGGGAATTGAGATCCTCTTTCCCCCTAGGCCTTTACAATTCTATGCATGGTATGTATGTATGTATGTTTGGTTTTTATATTAATGGATTTTTAATCATTTCTAATACCAAATTACTATTGTACACTGTTTTATTGTCGCTGTTAGCCGCCCCGAGTCTCTGGAGATGGGCGGCATACAAAATAAATAAATAAATAGATAGATAGATAGATAGATAGATAGATAGATAGATAGATAGATAGATAGATAAATAAATAAATAAATGAGGAAATTAATTTCGACAAGGAGAATAGCCAGTCTAAGCTCAAACATAATATGAAAACCTTGTTTAATATGCTTGACAAATCAAATGCCAGACAAATCAAAAAGCTCTGTATGATAAGAACAAATGAATGAAACAGAATTGAACAGAATCGATGCAAAGACAGAATAAAAGAGAATGGCCTTACCTGTTGCTGATGTGGTGAATCATAGAATAAATCACATCCCGCAGTACAAAAGCCCAGGCACCACCTAAGCCACCCTTTATTTCTTTCAACAGCAGATTTACAAAAAAATGATATATCATAAGCATTCTATGTTTTTTATAATTGTTTTTTGTTCCAGA
Organism: Erythrolamprus reginae; assembly: GCF_031021105.1. Classification (NCBI taxonomy): domain Eukaryota; kingdom Metazoa; phylum Chordata; class Lepidosauria; order Squamata; family Dipsadidae; genus Erythrolamprus; species Erythrolamprus reginae. The sequence continues at coordinate 19,953,123 of NC_091953.1, read as the reverse complement.
CACCTGCTTCCACACAGCAAATAAAATTTTGTGAAATGACTCCTAAACAAAAAGAAAGTATCACATGAGCAATGCTTAAATACAATTTACTTCAATTGTTTATTCTTAAACATGCCTTATTAGATCACTATTCATACGACTATGCTTCAGGCATCTCTTATCTTCAGAATTATTGAAATCACAAGAAGTCTGACATATCTGAGGTATTGTTTATACATTTGAATAATTATCCCTATTGACTTAATTAGTATATCAAACCAAACCAAAGCTGTATTAATTCTGCTTGACCAAACAAGAAACATACAAATAATGTATTAGAATTTCTTATCTTCTTTAATTTTAATTTGCTTAACACCCAGTTTAATGATTACAGAGATCCCTCGATTTTCGCGGGGGTTGCGTTCCCAGACTGCCCGCGAAAGTCGAATTTCCGCAAAGTAGATGCGGAAGTAAAAACACAATTTTTGGCTATAGACAGCTAAAAACTACCCCCGCACACCCTTTTTCAAGGCTGCGCAAGGAGCCGGGCTTGAAGTTGGGGGCGGGGAATGACGAAAGTGCGGAGGCCAGCAAAGATTGTTTTGAATGTCGGCTGCACCCGCCCCCTCAGCGCCTCCGGCCCCCTCGCTGCCACCCCCCGCCCGCCTGATCCGCCCCTCTCACCGGCTTTCTTGGGGCACGGATACTCCTGCAGCAGTGCTGGTGGCTATGGCTTCTCATCCTCCTCATTCGGCCGCTAGCCGCTCTGATCGCTTTGAGAATGCCCGCCCCTCTCGCAGTCCCTTAGCTGAGAGCGCTTTCGTCCCAGCTGTCAGCGAGGGGGCTGCAGGAGAGGCGGGGCAGGCGTTCTCACAGAGAGAGAGCAACAGACAGAGCGAGATAGAAAGGAGAGAGGGAGAGAGAGGGAGAAAGAGAGAGAGAGCAAGAGGGGGGGGAGAGTGGAAGGTAGAGAGAGAGAGAGAAATGATAGAAAAAAGGGGGGAAGAGAAATGAGAAAATGATTGAAGCAGAAAATGACAGGAAAGAGAGAGAAAGAGAGAGAGAAGTGACTCTTGGTGATGACGTATGACGTCATCGGGTGGGAAAAACCGTGGTATAGAAAAAAACCGCGGAGTATTTTTTAATTAATATTTTTTGTAAAACCGTACTATAGCCGTTTCGTGAAGTTTGAACCAACGAAAATCGAGGGATCACTGTATATATAAGATCATGAATGCTGGAACTCTGAAAGAAAAGCAAGTCATCGCTGTTTTATTATTTTATTAATAGTGTGATGACTTAATAGATTTAAAAGGGTTACATAACCTGATTTTGTAGAAATATTTTTTTCTGCCTATGTTGCACATTTATAGCAAATTCTATGCTGAGAGGGATGTCCAGAATTAAAAAAATATAATGTATACAGTCCCACTAATTAAAAATGTCAACTAGTGTACAAAAATACTGTGACCATAACACAAAACTGACCATCAGTTACTTACCGGGTTCTTAGAAAGGATTGCTATAATACCATTAGACTTAGTTTTATAACATCTATTAATGTAATCCAGTGTAGCTTGGATGATAAATGATGGAAAATAAGGAGGATTTGGAGCAGGATCCAGGTCTCTGAAAGAACAGAAAATATCACAAATATTTAAAATGTTTGAAGAAAAGGATATACTGTAGTCTAAATGACACTAAATAGAATTAAATGAGAATGGTATACTTCACAGGAGAAAACAGATTAAATCTATATTAGAATAACTTCAGCACACATTTTTAATTTACAAATAGGATTTCTTTTGCTACAGTTCATCTAATCGGGACCTGTAGATCATTATTTTCAAATAATTATACGGATTTATGATAGATGAAAGAACCAGTCTGGTGTAGTTGTTAAGGTATCAAGCTAGAAAACAGGAAATAATGTGGTATCTCATTATCATTAATTAGGCACAAAGCCAGCTAGATGATCTTTGGGCTTTGGCCAATTATTGTGTCTCAGCCCTAAGGAGACAATGATAAATCACTTCTGAAAATCTATGCCCCCAAAGCTGCAGGGAACTGAACACAGTTGAATGGCAGAGGAAAAAATGATTGAAGCACTATATCTCAGGCAAGTAAACAGATGCTTTAAAATATGCTTGCTCTGCAGTATATAGATGGACTTGGTGTAAGTAGCCTTCATTCATCACTGTGATAAATTCAAACAGTTGCTAAACAAATGTTAAAAGAGGACTGGCTGTATTTTACTTTTGCTTGACATGCAATCACTTTACAAATAAAGAAAGCTTTGTTTAAAGTTACAATACACAACACATTAACAGAAAAAGGAAAACTGTACCCTGCAAACTTAATTAAGTCAGAATTCTCTTCTGGTTTGATATTGATTGGCTCATGTAGGGTCATCAACACCTCTACCACAATTTCTGGTAAGCTGCTTTGAAATAAACTTTCTATCAGCTGTAGAAACAAAATTCAATTCAATTCAATTTATTAGATTTGTATGCCGCCCCTCTCCGAAGACTCGGGGCAGCTCACAATAACAATAAAAACAATATTCTAGCGAAAACAAATCTAATATTACATACAGATTTACAAAATACAGATTCAATAGCCTTAAAAGACAAAAGACAATTAATGTGGACCCTATCTCACTTATCTATCTTCTGGTTTTATATTTAATAAAATATGAAAATAATTTAGTTTTCTCTTTGTTTGCTATAATGTTTTCCAACCAAGCAGAAAAAATATGTTCTTTGAAAAAACTTTTTTGCCTGAGGCACAAATAATAATAATAATAATAAATCCCTGAAACAAAGTGGAAAAGGTGCTTGGTGTCAATATTAAGGAATTACTCCACTCAAAATGCATTTTAAAAAGGAAAAATAAGGGGAGAGCACAACCCAATTTCAAAAGAAATACCGGTACGTTCTCTTTCTACTTGTTATTCTTCATTATTCAAGCACTGAAAAATATTAAAATGGAGCCTGCACTAAATAGCAGAGCAATTTTTGAAAACAGAATGCCAGGACTTAATGAAGTACTGCCTATCACTAGCTAAATGAAAAACAAATTGAAACTTCAATAAAAGCTTAAGCAACCAAGCAGTACATTTCTTGACATTTTTTGTCACAGCAATTACCAACGATAATGAGCATTTTTCAAGTACATGTTCTTTGGAAACTTTGTTTATCTATGGATAGGGGGGTTTCTATAAATTGATTTAAAATAGAAATAGATTGCACAGCTGTATTTCTAGCTGCTTAGACTGGGGAAAAAATCAAGAGAATAAGATCCAGTTTTATTTTAAACTCATACTAATTTTAGGAATAAAAAAGTAAACTAAAAAATAAGCCCAAGCTTATTTTTACACTACATTAATAGCAAAGGTTCTGCTTATCTTAAATATGAGACTAAAATAAAATATATTAACAAAATAACTTTAAATAGGAATGCTATGAATTTTAGTGATTTTTCTGATGTGGAAATTATTTACTTCTACCCAGGAATTGAAGTAATATTTAGAAATTGACATTTTTTTAAAAAAATCTTAGGATCTTGTAGCATTCAAATTCTTTTCATTTAAGACTACTGGTTATATAAATCAAATTTTATTTTTTAAAGATACCTGCTTTCCTAAGTAATTTTCATCTGCCAACATGTCATAGACTCTAGAAGCTGTGTTGCTCTTTTGTGTGAATTCAATATCTTCATGGTTTTGGTAGGCAAAATAAGGAAGAATATTGACAAGGATTTTGGGGAAGCACTGTGCCAGAAGGGGACGCTCTTCTGTTTCAATGTGGCTGGCAATGGATTTTATCTCTTCAAATTGATCTCTGATTATTAGTTGTGGAATCAAGATTTTATAACAGGTCCTGCAATTAAAATACTTCCTTGAATTATGATGAAATTACATTTGAAAAATAAAAGCCCTGTTGATAGGCAACAATTGAATCCTCAAAGTATTATTACAGCAGCCAGTTCAAATTAAACAAGGACCCACTGTCTTTTCCATCCTCGGAAAAGGATGTTTTTAATGCATTAAATTACTTTCAAAATTAAATGATACATTTTCCTTGCATTAAAATAAAGTAAAATTTAAGCTTATATCAGAATACAATGAATCAATTAATGCTGCAGCAATCAATCTACAAACAGAAAGTATTATTTAGAAGCATACCTGTAAAACTCTTTCAAAGTAGAGCAATTTAGCAAAACATATGGAAAATCGGACAAGCTGTAATCACAGTTTAACCATTCAAATACAAGATAATCTAAATGGGTACTCATTAAATCTTCTATATTTTTATAGCCAAAAGAGTCAGAAATGTTTTCTAAAACCTGTGTTTGAAAAATAAATAAGATTGTAAATAGTCAAATATAGAACCATTAATATCACAGCAATAAGATAAGGAACATGTGCCTTGTGATTTGTCACTGATGTCTCTCAATGTATTTCTATTCCCATTATAGGCAAGTATTCGATTACTCTGTCCTCAGTATTATCTACCTACCTATCCATCTATATGTTCATTTATTGCATATTTATATATGTGCATGCACACGTGCTGACCCATACACATGTATAAACGAATTCTTTCACTGCTGAAAAGTAACCCCTCACCCTTAGTGGTAAATTGGATCGTTACTGTAAAGACAGAAGTAGAATTTGCCCACCTTCAAACAACTCATCAATCAAAATTCAGCTAGTATAAAAAGTTCCTATTTTTGCGAGGCCCTCGAATTCTTGCATTGCCTTCTTCCCCATGGAAGCAATTGCTAATATGTACAGAGTCTGGAAAAAGTTATGTTAATCTGGCACAGATCATGACATGTTTCTGATTGCATGGCCACTGTAAGCAGCTATTTATGTTTAGATTCCTTACGGGAATCATGAACAGAAAAAGAATGATAATAGGAGCGGAGGGGTGGGGATTGTTTTCATTTTGCTTTATCAAGCCAATTAAGGCCACATAATCCCTCACTATCCTTGCTTGGAAAAAATATAATTAATACTTATACTCCTCCTTATAAAAAGTACAACCCCTACTTTTATTTATTTAGAATCTGTATAACCATATTTACTGTAGGCACCTGAACGTATCCCCTTTAATTCAGTAATTACCTTCCTTACGAGCTGAGGATCTAATCCATTGTTTATAATACACTGGAAAATAGCAAACAATGCTTTTTTCTCACACACAGGACTGCTGTACAACATCATAGTTATTAACATGAGTAGGACTGTTTTTCTGTTATGGTCTTCATCAGCCTGGCTTTCTTGATTCCCTGTACCACGTGCCTTCAACTGACAAAGCACAAAGTGAAAGGAATTTTTTTTTAGTAACACACATAATACATTTCATTACAGGTTTTTTTATGATTAAATCAGCATTCCAACACAAGTGTAACAAAATGATCAAAGAGATAATACCACAATGGATCAAATTTTGATAAACCTAAAACAATCAATCTAAAATATTCAAAATAGTTTAAAAAATTTTATGTGTTGTAAATTCTGACATGGCACAAGTGTTCTGTGTAATGTCACATGAAGTGTCTTTTATTTCCATGCATCTCCTTCTCTCGTTACTAAACATTTTTTTGCATTATAAGACTCACTGCCCCCAAAAATGTGGATGGAAATGTTTTTGTGCCTTATAGAGTGAAAGTTGCTGAAGCCCTACCCACCTGCCGGCCATTTTCGGACTCCATGCACCAGATTTTTGGGCCGTTCCAGGCAGAGGATATTGCTGCTGCCAATCGCCGCTGCCAAATGGCAGCGGTGGCGACTATCAGTGATTGGCGGCAGCAGTGACAATGGTGATACGTGCCGCCTGGAATGGGCTGAAAATGGAGTGGGCAGAGGCCAAAAATGGGTCGCGTGGAGGCGGCAATAGGGTGGTGGCAATCATAGTTCCCTCTAAGCTGAGAAGTGAGCAATCGCTCACTTAAAAATCATCATCAACTCAGAGTTTTCCAAACCTGCCCAGAAGCCGAGAGGGAAAGAGTGAGAGGGAAGGAGAGAGAGAGGAAGAGAGAGAAACAGATAGAAAAAAGAGAGGAAGGAAAAGAGAAAGAAAAAGAATGGGAGTAAGGAAGAGAGAAAGAAAATCAAAATCTAGTTTGAAACTAGCTCAACTATTTAAGTGGCATTTTGATATTGATAGAGTTGCCCTATTATGAGCTCACTGTTATAGACACACAGTACAGTATTTTATTTTGAAATTCTCTGAAGCAAAACAGGGTGGGTTTTTTATTTGTTTGTTTGTTAGAAACATAGAAACATAGAAGTCTGACGGCAGAAAAAGACCTCACGGTCCATCTAGTCTGCCCTTATACTATTTCCTGTATTTTATCTTACAATGGATATATGTTTATCCCAGGCTTGTTTAAATTCAGTTACTGTGGATTTATCTACCACGTCTGCTGGAAGTTTGTTCCAACGATCTACTACTCTTTCAGTAAAATAATATTTTCTCATGTTGCTTTTGATCTTTCCCCCAACTAACTTCAGATTGTGTCCCCTTGTTCTTGTGTTCACTTTCCTATTAAAAACACTTCCCTCCTGGACCTTATTTAACCCTTTAATATATTTAAATGTTTCGATCATGTCCCCCCTTTTCCTTCTGTCCTCCAGACTATACAGATTGAGTTCATGAAGTCTTTCCTGATACGTTTTATGCTTAAGACCTTTGTTTGTTTGTTTGTTTGTTTATTTATTATTTCTGTGCCGCCCAGTCCCGAAGGGACTGCCGCTCAGACACTATACTTTTCCGCCCCCCCCCCCCCAAAAAAAAATTAGAGGGAACACTGGTGGAGATCCCTGCTGCCTGGAACAGTTGATTATTCCAGGAGGCTGATCCAAACACCAATCAGCTGCTCGTGCTAAATCAGAATGTGATAATGTGTTGAAGCTAATCAGGCTCTGCTGCAAGGACACTGGTCAGATGAATACCCATGGATGCTGGGAGGCAGAGGCAGGTTTTTTTCCCTTGGTTTCTCCCCAAAAGCTAAATGCGTCTTATGATCTGGAGAGTCTCATAGTGCAAAAAATACGATAGTTCTCTTTCTTTTAATTTTGAATTATCTGCCTATGCCTTAAAAGTGTCATTTCCTCAAGAGACTTTATAAGAAAAAAAAGAATGGCAAGACAGGTCATCTCATGGGAAGGCTAGCATAGGACAAATAGTGGAAAATACCATTGAGGATGAGTAGGGCAACAACAGGTTGGGAAGTAAAATGGGAAGAGATTGGGGCTAGTGGGAGTGTGTTTGAGTGGAACAAAAACATGTACATCTGTGGGTAAAGAAGTGTGGGTAGAAAAAGTGGGATAACCATTGGGGGGGGGGATAGAAGGGACAAGAAAAGCGGTGAGGTGTTGTGGTTCAGCCCGAGTCAGATCAAAGACCAGCTGCGTCTCTGCTGGCTCCATGCCCAGGGGAGGCTGAGAGCGGAGAGGAGAGTTCTTGGCAGTCAGACAGGGGAGATAGCAGTCAGGAAAGTGACGAGGAAGAAAGGCCTGGGAGCCCTGGGGAGGGGCTCTCTCAAGCAAGTAGCTTGGATTCTCTGGAGTCTCTGGAGTCATTGGATGACGAAGCACAAGCTATCATTAGTATGCGACAGAGACGCATAGATCAAAGGAGGAATCAACTGAATAAATATTATCAGCGTTGAATGAGGAACACCAGGGGTTTGGGTGTGGTCCTCATTAGCAGGGAAGGGTTTATAAGGCAGGCAAACTCTTTCGGCAGCGTGGAGTGTTATCAAAGTGGAGTTGCTGTTATCTGCCTTTTCTCTCAGCGTTTTTGTTCCTGGCTCGTGGCCCAGCAGTCTTGAAGACCCGTGGGAGGTTGGTGTATGTTAGCAACCACCTCGTTTGGCATTGAGGATCCTGCGTTTATGTATGAACAATTGCCTTTGTGTATCTATTTGGAGTTCCAGTGCTTTCCTGACTTGTAAGGACATTTTCTGTTGGCTTCTTTTCTCTTTACCAATATAAAACTGTGTTTGGATTCAACCGGTGTGTCTGGCTTATCTTTTTGGGTTGGTCATAGCTTCCAGAGTGACCCAGACAGAACATAAGGTGACAGGAAAAACACAGGAAGAAATGAGAACAGAAGGGCAGTGAGAAGAGACAGGGAGAATTGGGCAGGGAACATTGGCATAAAGCTACAGAACCAGCAGAGAAAACTAACAAAGAAATACCAGATGGAAAAGCAATGGATACAATTTCCCCAAAACTCTTTTCAAATCTTGGATCAATAAGTGAAGGAAATGCTCACACTTGAAATCTTCATGCATGCTTAATAATAATTATTACCAATGTTTTTGCTCCTTCTTGAACTTTGATGTACAAATTATCAAAAGCTCTTTGTTGGCACTCCAAAGGAAGACCTTTCACTAAACCAGTAGTATCTCTCAGTTTCACATCTTGGAACAAACTTATGAGGAGAGAGAAAGGCAATTTAGAATTAAAGTGTACATTCTTTCTTTTCTAAAATAAAATAGATTTGTGTAGTTGCCATTTTGTTTTCATGGGTTTTTTTTTCCTGAAATAATTTTTAACAAAGTAAAACATCGTTAAATAAGTTATTTATTTTCATGTCATATATTTCTGAAAGATGAACTGTTAAGTGATTTTAATAAACTAGCAATATAAGTAATGTTAATCTTGTTGATTTTAATAAACTAGAAACAAATTGCAGCTCTAAAACTGTATACCTGATTGCTGATTTAGCTGCAACTGTACAAACTTGAAAGTTGTTATCTGCAAGGAATTGAGGAAAAGCATCTCTCACAGGTATATCTTCATGGTTAACTGTAAGAACAGCCCAATCTAAACAAGGGTCAGCCTGGGAAAAATGGAAAAAAAGGAAATATCCTCCTTATATTTTAATAGATTTAGAAACTGAAATCAGTAGTATTAAGAGAAGTAAGAGTAGCTCTTAAACGCTTTTGGAGTTTTACTTACATGAAGGAAGGTTGTCATACAGTTCACTAAAGCAATTCTTACAGGAACAGAACATTTCCCTTCTTTTGCTAAATGCCTGAAATAGAAAACATTTTGTGACCAAGGATGCTAGACAGATGAATACCTGGTAGGGTGACCCCCCCCCCCCTATTCTCCTCCCCAAAAACTAAGATGGGTTTTATACTCCAGTGCATGTTATACTTTGAAAAATACGGTATCTAGTGAGCCTTCAAGAAGATTTTCCCTTCAATCCTTTGCAATCTCTCTGTGGCAGTAGATCCAGGAAGTCTCCTTGGTTTACCAAGGAGGTCCATGAGATGAAATGCCAGAAGAGACGCAGCGTTGGAGGAATCTGACTGGACACTATTAAGATCTTTTATTAAGACTTATTTAGTGGCGATTAAGGCAGCAAAATCTTTCTGCCCTGATTGTATCTGCGGACTCACGCTCAGCGACCCTGTTTAGGATTGGACCAGAATATCTCCGAGACCGCCTTCTGCCGCACGAATCCCAGCGACCGATTAGGTCCCACAGAGTGGGCCTTCTCCGGGTCCCGTCAACTAAACAATGTCGGTTGGCGGGCCCCAGGGGAAGAGCCTTCTCTGTGGCGGCCCCGACTCTCTGGAACCAACTCCCCCCAGAGATTAGAACTGCCCCTACTCTCCTTGCCTTTTGTAAGCTCCTTAAAACCTACCTTTGTCGTCAGGCATGGGGGAACTGAGACATCTCCCCCGGGCATATACAATTTATGCATGGTATGTTTGTATGTATGTTTGCTTAGTAAATGGGTTTTTTTGAAATATTTTAAACTATAATTTAGATTTGTCATGAATTGTTTTATTTTGTTGTGAGCCGCCCCGAGTCTGCGGAGAGGGGCGGCATACAAATCTAAATAAGAAATAAAATAAATAGTAAATGTCCTGTGCCCTCCTTGACACAGGAGGAATGGATGAGCCCTTACAGGGTGGAGCTGGAGTTTAATCAGTTTCTTGCGAATAAAGTTGCTCCAATTCGGACAGACCTGGACTCGTACTAGGCACTATCGACTGAGATGACTGGGGCAAGTCTTAGTCCGTTTGTGTGGAACACGTTTAAACTGCTGATGCCTGATGAAGTGGACAAGGCCATGGGAGCTGTGAGCTCCTCCACCTGTTTATTGGACCTGTGTCCCTTCTGTCTGGTTTCAGCCAGCAGGGAGGTGACATGAGACTGGATCGAGGTGGTGATCAACGCTTCATTGAGGGAAGGGTTCTTTCCACTCCCGTTAAAGAAGCCTTCCCCGGATCCAGCTATTTTGAATAACTATCGTCCTGTCTCCAACCTTCCCTTCCTAGGGAAGGTTGTTGAGAAGGTGGTGGCGCTCCAACTCCTGTGGTCGTTGGAGGAAACCGATTATTTAGACTCTTATCAATTTAGTTTCAGGTCCGGCTACAGCACCGTAACTGCTTTGGTTGCACTGATGATCTCTGGCGGGCCCAGGATAGGGGACACTCCTCCATCCTGGTGCTTCTTGACCTCCCAATGGCTTTCAATACCATCGATCATTGTATCCTTCTGCGCCGAATGGAAGGTCTGGAAGTGGGAGGCATCGTTTTACAGTGGTTCTCCTCTTACCTCTCCGGTCGGCCGCAGCCGATGTTGGTGGGGGAAGATCAGTTCCTAGGCTTCTCCATTGTGGGGTGTCTCAGGAGTTGGTTCTCTCCCCTTACTGTTTAATATCTACATGAAACCGCTGAGTGAGATCATCCGATGGCATAGGGTGAGTTTCCAACAGTACGCTGATGACACTCAGCTGTACATTTCTATCCCATGTCAATTCAGTGAAGTGGTGGAAGTGATGTGCTGATCCTGGAGGCTGTGAGGGTCTGGATGGGTGTCAACAGACTCAAGCTCAACCCCAACAAGATGGAGTGGCTGTGGGTTCTGCCTCTCAAGGACAATTCCATATGTCCATCCATTACTCAGGGTGGTGGTAGAATTTTGACCCCCTCAGAGAGGGTCCACAACTTGACAGTTCTCCTTGATCCACAGCTGAGGCTAGAGCAACATCACTCGGCTGTGGCTAGGGGGACATTTGCGCAGGTTCGCCTGGTGCAGCTGGCTCTATTTGGATAGGGAGTCTCTTCTCATAGTCACTCATGCCCCAATCACCTTCAAGCTTGATTACTGCAATGCACTCTACATGGGGTTACCTTTAAAGAACGTTCAGAGACTTTCATTAGTCCAAAATGTAGCCATCCAAGCCATTATGGGATCACCCAGATCTACCCATATATCTCCATCATTCCGCGAACTGCACTGGTTCCAATTCCAATCGGTCTCCGTACGCAATTTAAAATGTTGGTTATTACCTATAAAGTCCTACATGGTTTAGGACCAGATTATTTATGAGACTGTCTTCTGCCTCACATATTCCAGCAATCCCACAGAGTTGGCCTTCTCCGGGTCCTGTCAGTCAAGCAGTGCCGGTGGCAGGTCCATGGGGAAGGGGTTTCCCTGTGGTGGCTCTGGTCCTCTGGAACCAACTTCCCCCAGAGATCTGCACTACCCCCACCCTCTTGACCTTTCAAAAGGCCTTAAAAACTCAGTTTTGCCGGCAGGCCTGGAGCCATTGAGCGATAACACTCTGCTCTGGCCAGTAGCATATTAGTAGTTATGGATGAGTGATGGATGAATATTTTTAAAAATTGGGGTTTTAAACTTTGTATTGTTGTTTTATTTCCCGGAGTCCATTAGGAGAAGGGCAGCCTATAAATTTAAATAAATAAATAGCAAATAATTTTGAATTGAACTTGCACTTAACCTACCAAAATGCTCCAACAACAGTTAAGACTTGACACCGGGCTTCTCTTAGATCTTCAGAATTTGTACTGAAGGTTCCCAAAATATTAACCATTGGAAGAAGATTATGTAATATTGCTGCGCAAACATCTTGATCCCGACGATAAAAGGAACATATACCCCTGTAAAAATAACTAAATATTTGTATCTCATGACTCGATATATAATCTACGAAAACATATACAGTGGTACCTCAAGATACGAACCCCTCGTCTTACGAACAACTCGTGATACGAACCCGGGGTTCAGAAAAATTTTGCCACTTCTTACGAACTTTTTTCGAGTTACGAACCGGCGTTCGGAGACTGCTGGGAAGCCGCGCAGCTGTTTTAAAAGGTAACAGCCGGGCGGCGGGGCTTCCCAGAAGCCTCCCGAACGCCGGTTCGTAACTCGAACAAAGTTCGTAAGAAGAGGCAAAATTTTGCTGAACCCCGGGTTCGGTTCGGGAGGTTGCTGGGAAGCCCCCCCAGGCCGGCTGCGACCTTTTAAAACACCCGCGCCGCTTCGCAGCTGTCTCCCGAAGCCGAACGCGGAAGTTCGGCTTTAGCGTTCGGCTTCAGGAGACAGCTGCGAAGCGGCGCGGGTGTTTTAAAAGGTCGCAGCCGGCCTGGGGGGCTTGCCAGCACCCCCGGAACCCCGAACTTTTGCCGAACTTCCGGGTTCGGGGGGGTGCTGGCAAGCCCCCCAGGCCGGCTGCGACCTTTCAAAACACCCGCGCCGCTTCGCAGCTGTCTCCCGAAGCCGAACGCGGAAGTTCGGCTTTAGCGTTCGACTTCAGGAGACAGCTGGGAAGCGGCGCGGGTGTTTTAAAAGGTCGCAGCCGGCCTGGGGGGCTTGCCAGCACCCCCCCGAACCCCGAACTTTTGCCGAACTTCCGGGTTCGGGGTGGTGCTGGGAAGCCCCCCAGGCCGGCTGCGACCTTTTAAAACACCCGTGCCGCTTCGCAGCTGTCTCCCGAAGCCGAACGCGGAAGTTCGGCTTTAGCGTTCGGCTTCAGGAGACAGCTAGGAAGCGGCGCGGGTGTTTTAAAAGGTCGCAGCCGGCCTGGGGGGCTTGCCAGCACCCCCCCGAACCCCGAACTTTTGCCGAACTTCCGGGTTCGGGGTGGTGCTGGGAAGCCCCCCAGGCCGGCTGCGACCTTTTAAAACACCCGCGCCGCTTCGCAGCTGTCTCCTGAAGCCGAACGCGGAAGTTCGGCTTTAGCGTTCGGCTTCAGGAGACAGCTGGGAAGCGGCGCGGCTGTTTTAAAAGGTCGCAGCCGGCCTGGGGGGCTTGCCAGCACCCCCCCGAACCCTGAACTTTTGCCGAACTTCCGGGTTCGGGGTTCGGGGGGGTGCTGGCAAGCCCCCCAGGCCGGCTGCGACCTTTTAAAAGAGCTGCGCCGCTTCCCATCTGTCTCCTGAAGCCGAACGCTAAAGCCGAACTTCCGCGTTCGGCTTCAGGAGACAGCTGCGAAGCGGCGCGGGTGTTTTAAAAGGTCGCAGCCGGCCTGGGGGGCTTGCCAGCACCCCCCGAACCCTGAATCCGGGTTCGGGGGGGTGCTGGGAAGCCCCCCAGGCCGGCTGTCACCTTTTAAAACAGCCGCGTGACTTCCCAGCAGTCGCCGAAAGCCGTTTTTTTTGCGGGGGGTTTTTTGGTTGCACGGATTAATTGACTTTACATTGTTTCCTATGGGAAACAATGTTTCGTCTTACGAACCTTTCGTCTTACGAACCTCCTCCTTGCACCAATTAAGTTCGTATCATGAGGTATTACTGTATATATAATTAATATCTATCTATTTTATATAATATTTTATTAATATATATTAATAAAATTAATATATCTATATCTATATCTGCATAACATATTTTTGCTGATAATGAAAATGAAGGTATGATATGTATATCAAATTAGAATAGAATTAATTAATTTTAATTAATTAATTTTATTAAGCAAGATTATTTTCTTACGGTAGACGTTTGAGTAATGAGACAACATAATCTTCAGGTAAGGGATTTTCTCCTCTGGGAAGTTCCTTCAGCAAGACTAAATACTAGTAGAAACCACAATCAAAAATATAGTATCAGAAAAGAATAATGCAATATTTATGTACACTTGTATGAATGTAACAATTATACTGCATATATATGTTGAAGGTATAATTCTTTTATAACAGAACAGAGTTGGAAGGGACCTTGGAGGTCTTCTAATCCAACCCCCTGTTCATGCAGGAAACCCTATACCATTTCAGACAAAAATCTACTTAAAATCTACTTATACTGTATACAGTTTACTTATATAAGCTCCCACAGAATTGGTCTCCTCCGGGTCCCGTCAACTAAACAATGTGGTTTGGCGGGACCCAGAGGAAGAGCCTTCTCTGTGGCGGCTCCGACCCTCTGGAGTCAGCTCCCTCCAGAGATTAGAACTGCCCCCACCCTCCTTGCCTTTCGCAAACTCCTTAAAGCCCACCTCTGTCGTCAAGCGTGGGGGAACTGAAACATCTCCCCCTGCCTATGTAGTTTGTTTTTTGTGTTAGTGTTTATGATATGACTGTATGTATGTTTTTTATATATTGGGGTTTCTTGTTTTTTAGACTTTTTAAAATGTATTATTGTTATTTTAGATTCTAACTATTAGATTTGTCATTGTATATTGTTTTTATCATTGCTGTGAGCCGCCCCGAGTCTACGGAGGGGGGGGCATACAAATCCTATATATATATATATATATATATATATATATATATATATATATATATATATATATATATATATAAATATATAAATAAATAATAGTATATTATTCAAAAATGTATTATTGATACAAAATATGATTGATAATATACCAAAGGATAATCCTTTGGTTGTCAACATTTGTTTTCTTTTTAAAGCAGATCTACGTTCAAATTTGGCAGTATACAACCATAACCCTGAACAATGATCCATATCCCAATAAATTCTTGACTAGATAACTACAATGCATTCCAGACCTGGAACATCTGAATCAGGTCTGGAAGCTGCAAAACTGTTCGATTTTCAAGAGAAACAATTTCTGAGATTGCTGCTATTATCACCCATAACCTACTAGGCCTAATATAAACTGCTGAAAATTAGTCCAGAAAAGCATAAACAGTTAATAACCCAGATATTTACAAGGTAGTCCCAGCTAATTTAATTGTGATGGTCTTATTTAAGACTGTGTTATTGTGTGGGGTGGTTTTTTGTTCACTCTGAATTTCTCTGAAAGGCTGGTATGGAAATTAAATGAGTTAACAAGTAACACTCCAACTGCATTAAAAACAGAAGGCTAAACAGAATTAATATTATACTCACCACACGTAGATGTAGAGGTTTAATAAAATCAACTGAATTTCCATCTATTAGCTCTAAGAGTTTCTTCCAAATTTCAGAACAACTAAAGCGAACCGTTTTTGTTGTGGTTGCTGTGGAAGCTGTGGAAGCTATACACAAGAACTTCAAAACATCAAGAAGAAGCAAACCCTGTTTTGATAGATGTTCTTCTGATAATGGACTTGTGGCACCTGTACAATATGATGACCATGCAGAAGCTATGAAAAGACAGGTCTCAAAACTTACAATTAATTATCTGTCAGGAAGCCATAAGTAACTGCATTTAATCAGAATTTATATTCCTTTTGGCTTACCTTCCACCAATCAGCATTTTGGCTGCCACATATAGAATGAAATAATGTAAAAATATAACAATACTACCAAAAATGTACTAACCTAACATTGGCATGGGGAAAATATCAGCCTGTAGAAGTTTAAAGCAGCCAGAATATTAGTACTTATATCTTGTTTATTTCAACTGAGACATCTCCCCCAGGCTTATACAGTTTATGCCTAGTATGTTTGTGTGTATGTTTTCTTTGTAATAAGGGTTTTTTAATGACTTTTAATTATTACATTTGTTATATATTGTGTTATTATTGTTGTGAGCTGCCTGGAGTCTACGAACTCCCCAACTCTGGACACTTTCAAGAGGAGATTGGACTGCCACTTTGGCTGGGGTGCTTTAGGATTCCTGCTCAGGCAGGGGGTTGGACTTTATGACCTACATGGTCCCTTTCAACTCTAACAATAAATAAAATAAAATCTAATAATAGAATAGAATAGAATTTTTTATTGGCCAAGTGTGATTGGACACACAAGGAATTTGTCTTGGTGCATATGCTCTCAACGTACATAAAATAAAATATACATTTGTCAAGAATCATGTGATACAACACTTAATGATTGTCATAGGGGTCAAATAAGCAATGAAGAAGCAATATTAATAAAAATCTTCGGATATAAGCAACAAGTTACAGTCATACAGTCAACATGGGAGGAAAAGGGTGATAGGAATGATGAGAAAAACTAGTAGAATAGAAGTGCAGATTTAGTAGAAACTGAATTGAATTGAATAGGCAATATTGCCCTTTGAGGGTTTTTTTTTAAACTAAAAAAAATTAAATTTATCACTTCAATCTTTTCAAAACCTGTTATATGGAAATTTTTCTAAGCATCTCCAAAACAACACATGGGATGAAATATAAAAGGTCTTCAACCATTGGATGACAGTACAAGTCTTTGGTCTACATCACGGGTGTCAAACTTGCAGCATTACATGCTGTCTTGTCACTTTTTGCAATTTTTCCCCTTTGTTTAGCAGGGGTGGGCGTGGCCTGCATCCGGCCTGTGGGCCAACGGTTTGACACATCTGGTCTACACGTTCTAATTACACTTCTAAATGTAGATGCATGCCCTGATGCAGATGCTTGATAGTTCTCACTGCTGCTAAGGAATTTTTTTATTATGCCCTCTCCTATAATTCAGTGTATGAGAAGTTATAGGGTTGCTCATATCACAAAAAACATCTTGAGAATCTCCAACAGAAAAAAAATAGAAAACCCTGAACAGATTCCAAAATGGTGATCAGCTACTCTGGCTGAGAAATAAACTCTAGTAAACAAAGAGACAATAATCACAAGTATAGGTATTCTCATAGTAATCACAAGCAGCGTTCCCCGTAAGTTGAGCGCGTGCGTATGCGCGCCCCCCAAATACCCTCCGCACACCCATCCCCCTGCCAGCCCGCAGGGGGGGTTGCGGGGGCAGGGAGGCGCCGGCAGTTAAAGGAAAGGGAGCCGCGGCCGCCGCTGCCTCCCCACAATGCCTCCGGCCCCCTCGCGCCCCTGGCCTCTCGGCGCTGCCCCCCACCCACCCGATCCACCCCCTCTCCTCCTCCGCCACCTCCTGCCTTGGGGCACGACTTCTCCAGCGCAGGTGGGCGGCTGCAGCTTCTTTTCCTTCTCTTCCGTGCTCCCAGCCAGGGGGCTGCAAGAGAGGGTTTTCTCTGCATGCGCGCTTCAGGAATGCCCGCCCCGCCCCTCTCGCAGCCCCCTCGCTGGGAGCGCTTTCGACTTTCAGCAAGGAGGCTGCAGTAGAGGCAGGGCAGGCGTTCCCGGAGCGCTCGGAGAAAGCGCTCTCGCATCCCTCTCGCTGACACAGAGAGAGAGAGAGAGAGGGAAAGAGAGAGAAAGTAAGTGAGAAAGAGAGAGAGAGAAAGGGGGGAGAGAGAGATAGCAAGAGAGAGAAGAGAAAGAAGAGAGAAAGAAAGCAATAGAGAGAGAGAGAAAGAGAGAGAAAGAGAGGGAGAGAGAAAGTGAGAAAAAGAGAGAGAGAAATGACTCTTGATTTAAAGCATATGGTAAAAAGCACCCAAATAATAACAGAGAAAAAAACCCCCAGCCATTTGTGTGTGTGTGTGTGTGTGTGTGTGTGTGTGTGTGTGTGAACTCTTGAACCATTTCCAATAGCTCACCTGTTATTGGAAATGGTTCAAGAGTTCACACACACACAGACACACACACACACACACAAGGGGGGAGGAGACAGGGATGGAAAAAGAGGAGAAGATAGTAATAATAGTAATAGATTTTGGTTTTGTTTTATTATTAATTTCTTTTAATAAAAAAAGAAAGGAATTATTTATTTAGTTATTTATACATACATACATACATACATACATACATACATACATACATACTTCTATGCCGCCCAGTCCCAAAGGGACTGCCGCTCAGACAATATACTTTTCCGCCCACACTGAAAAAAAGTTAGAGGGAACATTGAGCACAAGTATAGGTATTCTCATAGTAATCACAATTGGGACCAGCAACTCAATCACTAAGCAGAAAATCATGTGAGTGCAATTGCACTTTCTATACAGTATTGCCTTACTTCCTCTTTGGTCCTTAAAGAAGCCACATGGTCCAAGAAGAAGCTGTCAATCTTGTGAATGCTGTATGGCAAGGCTGTCAAACTGGCAGCCCGCAGGCTGGATGTGTCATGTGCAGGCACGTCCACCCCAGCTCCGTAAATGGGGAAAAGATCATGAAAGATCACATGACGCAGCAAGTTTGACACCCTTGCTGTATGGCATCACAAAAGCCTTTATTTTATAAATTGTCATATAAATCTTTGTTTAATTTTTGAAGTTGCTTTAAGTACCTGAATTCCTTACTCCCCCCCCCCAAAAAAAATATTCAATTACCACAAAAATGTACATCAAATATACATGAAACAGGTTGAACATACCTGTCAAGGTCTGCAAGTCTCCAACTTCATTTACTTCACCAACTTCAGTACACTCATCATCAAATAAATCGAAGACTGTTTGGTTTCCCTCTTCCATTCTACTTTCTTCAGGAAAATCTTCCATTAAATCCATTTCTCCAGTTTCATTTGACTTTCCAGTAAAACACATCTAATAGAAGATATGTATTCATACCATCTCTTATACTGAGAATACATTATAATAAATATGTAATAAATTTATATAAATAGTTTTATGAATAACATCCATTTACCCTTTCCATACAAATACCTGTAGATAAAAATTAAAAATACCTGTAAAAAAATCTATCCTTTTGCCAAAATATTGATTCGGTATAGAAGCTTCACTTCCACTTGTTCATTAATGTTTGAATGTTGGTTGGCTATTTTGTATAATAAGGTTTCCATGAAATGGGATGTTTGTTAAGAAAGTCATTTTAGAATTCAGTAATTACTATTATATTTTAAGTAACTTAAGCAAAGCAATAGAGCTAAGTTTTTCATGTTGACTTTGCTAGGCTGGGAACTTTACCCAGGAACTAATTTCTGATTAATACCTAAAACCAATAAAACCAGTATGATTAAAGTTTAATAGTTATATGAAAATTAATGAAACTTTTCAATTTGTTTTATATAAAACAAGAATAAGCTATTTACAAGGATTTTAATTATTAATCCTTAAATGCTAACACACCTTGCAACCAATTACTTGATTACTTACTTGCCAGTATTATTGTAATTGATAAAATAGCGTTAGGCAAGACTAAATGTATTTACTGTAGCTAATCCATCACTTGGCCAGAGGTAAGTTAATAACTTTTTATTTTAAGAAGCAAAGAATCGAAGTAGCGGAAAATACAGTTCCTAAGAGGAATATACACACTGGATATTTCCATACAAATTGTCCACAGCACTTAATCTTCTGCATTAGGTAGTGTTCCCTCAAGTAGAATGAATTTTAAAGTCTGTGCTTGCTCACCTGATACATATCTAACTGAAATAGATTAATTATAGCAATGAAGTACCTCTGATCCCTGCCACTGATAAAGGTGTATAAATGTGCAATTAGAGTGAAAAAAAACTATCCTTTTACCAAAGAGAAAGATGTAGAAAAGGACAGAGAGAGATTATGTTCAATTTGTTTAAGGAAAACAAAAGAATCATAGTGCGAATTATGATTAGAATAATTAGAAAGAATTCTTCACCTCAGAAATAACATGTTCAGAATAATTAAAACTCATTGTATATACTATATACAGTCTCTGGGAGGAAAACAAACATCACATCTTATCTACTCACCAGAGGTTTGCAGATACTTGCAAGTTCATTCATCAACTTGGATGTTAACAAATGCAAGAAGATAGTAGATAAACTCTTTTTGGGACTATTCTGTTGAAACAGAGTAAGAAGAAAAAGAATAGATAAATGTTGCCATCTTTTCTAGACTCCCAGAAAGCTTTGATTTATTATTTGTTCAATGCCTCCTGTTTTGTTGTGTTTGTTATGTATTAGTTTATTATAGCATTGTCTTTTTGATTTAATGCTTTTAGCTGTTTTTATCTTTTTTAGTTATGAATATTGCTCTGCATCTACTGGAGTTGGGAAGCACTAAATTTAAATACACAAACAAATAAAAGTAGAAGAAACAATTATTGTAAAAGAACATAATGAAGTATTTGGCTTTTTGCACTACAAAATAATCTGCAGTAACCTGTAATCAGTTCTCCATGCATTTTATAATTCAACCCAGGTAAAGTCAGCACTATGCTGACAATACTTAAGATTGGAGAACCTTTTTAAGGAGAACCTTTTTTAAGGAGAACCTTTTTAATGTTTTTAATGAGCAGCAAGTAGCTCAGGTAAAATGCAAAAAATCCAAGTAAAATTACACCAGATGAAAGACTACAAGCATTATTTAAATTGTAGTTTTATCAAGCTGTATGAAAAAACTTGAAATAAACTGCCTAAATTTCATTGAAGTCAATCTGACTGATTCAGTTGTACAAGAAATAAAAACATCTCTAGTGATTTTAGGTCTTATACAATCAGAAATTGAAAGAACAACTTGCAAAAATCTCATTGCACACACTAAAATAACAAAGCAGTTTCAATATTATATCAAACAATACCCCCATATTTTTCTGCAAAATAACTGGGAATGTATTTGTATAAATGGACATTCATATATAATAAAAATGAACAAACTTGTCTTATAAATAAGTGGCCCACATAAGTTAATAATAGGCATAAATACAGAAATTTCAACTTTGCTCACGCTCAGATTGCTCTGCAACCAACAAATGTCTCACCTGAGTACAGTTGCATAAGCAACTTGTGCACTGCAATATTAAATTCCTCAATGAAACAACTCTAGAATCTTCATTTAGCTTGCTTTTAGACTGAGAAATGCTTTCTTCCACATAATTAAAACATAACTGTAAAGGAATAAAATGAATTATTTTTATAGAAATAAAATGAAATTATTTGAGAGGTTCCATTTCTGTATGTGTGTATATGTGTATGTACATAACTACATACATATAAGTTTAAACCTGCTAAATAGAACCAACTGCAACTGATAAATTAACTGCGTTAATATATGGCATGTTTTGCAATTTCTCAAGGTATCTTAATTTTTCAAAAGAATCCCTAAATAAAATTGAAAAGGTCCAAACTTCAAACTGCATTTATCCACACAATTAGTAAATATTTTTATAATAAATTCAAATGTTTGTCTATCTACTTAGCCAGTATTCACATTTATGTGCCGAGTCCAATTATTATCTGTTAAAATTAAAAGTTAAAGTCTACTAGGATAAATTTTATGCAAGCCAAAAAAATATTTGCTTATGCCATATTTATTAGATAGATCCAGAAAATGAACCTTCACATCCAACAGGGAAAATGCACATGGAGCCATATCTGTCGGCACACGAACTATTGCCCTAGCTCAGCTCCAGCACACGTGATTTTCGGTTTGTGCGGAAGCTCTGGGAAGGCATTTTTGGCTTCTGGGGGGCCTCTGGGGAGATGGGGAGGGCGTTTTTGCCCTCCCCAAGCTACAGGGAAGCTTCTGGAGCCTGGGAAGAGTGAAAAACAGGTCTACTGGGCCCATCAGAAGTTGGGAAACAGGCTGTTTCTGGCCTCCTGAGGGCCTCCGGGGGAGGCTGGTGGGGTCAATTTTCGCCCTCCACAGTCATTGAAGTATGGGTGTGGACACTCGCGCAGGGTGATAGTGTGTGCGCGCACATTGTCGGTACGCCAGGGAAAAAACGTTTGCCATAACTGTCCTAGCAAACTTATCTTTTTCTTTTCCTACCATTACCCCACTTGGAGATTTTTAAATAGCATATAAACAAAATCTGCGGAGAACTGAGAAGTAAAACTATCCAAGATGAAGGCAGAAAATGAATCAAAAAGAGGAGGAAACCTGAAACAGCTCATACACTATAGACATCTTCATGTAATTCTGGAAATTATATCAGAGATTAATCCTCAAATGAATGCTTCTACTAGGAATTACTTGAGCTTACGTCAAAAAGTTATACCTTAGCTTTGTGAAAAAAATCCAATTTACATGCTTCTTCTTCTGTAACAATGCCAACATAACAATAGCAGCCAAGAACACCAGTCAAGATGCTGGTACAACGCATCAGCATTTCCACAGATATAGTCTGAAAAATAAACAACCCACAAAAATACATACTCAATTCACTTGGACCTTAATCTGGATTTTTAGTAAACTAATATTTTCCAATGGTCACAGACATCCACATTCGTGGACAAATCAGATCCCTATGCAGAGGTGGAATGGTGACGTGTGCTCACTCCCGTGGCCCTGAATGCTAGCAAAGTCCAGTGCAACTATGCTACTGCGCATGGGCAGGTAACAAAATCGTGTGTGGACACGCAAGTGCGCTTGTGTTTTGGCGTGGTTTTTTGCTTCCGAGCGTGCGTTTCCAGGTGCAGTAGCATAATTACGCTAGACTCCGCTAGCACTCAGAGCCACAGGGGCAAGCACACGTCACAGGTCCACCTTAGCAGCCCACCTCTGTCCCTATGGTGAGATTGGTTTGTCCATGAACTTTTTGATTTGAGAGCAAGTCCAGTCAACGAACCAGTGGAAGTGATGTGCCGGTGCCTGGAGGCTGTTGGGGTCTGGATGGGTGTCGACAAGCTCAAACTCAACCCAGACAAGACGGAGTGGCTGTGGGTTCTGCCTCCCTAGGACAATTCCATCTGTCCGTCCATTACCCTGGGGGGGGGGGGAATTATTGACAGGGTTCGCAACTTGGCCGTCCTCCTCGATCCACAGCTGACATTGGAACATCATCTTTCGGCTGTGGCGAGGAGGGCGTTTGCCCAGGTTTGCCTGGTGCACCAGTTGCAGTCCTATTTGGACAGGGAGTCATTGCTCACAGTCGCTCATGCCCTCATCACCTCGAGGCTCAACTACTGTAATGCTCTCTACATGGGCTACCTTTGAAAAGTGTTCGGAAACTTCAGGTCGTGCAGAATGCAGCTGCGAGAGCAATCATGGGCTTCCCAAAAATGCCCATGTAACACCAACACTCCGCAGTCTGCATTGGTTGCCGATCAGTTTCCGGTCACAATTCAAAGTGTTGGTTATGACCTATAAAGCCCTTCATGGCACCGGACCAGACTATCTCCGGGACCGCCTTCTGCTGCACGAATCCCACCGACCAGTTAGGTCCCACAGAGTGGGTCTTCTCCGGGTCCCGTCAACTAAACAATGTCACTTGGCGGGACCCAGGGGAAGAGCCTTCTCTGTAGCGGCCCTGACCCTATGGAACCAACTCCCCCCAGAGATTAGAATTGCTCCCACTCTCCTTGCCTTTCGTAAGCTTCTTAAAACCTACCTCTGCCGCCAGGCATGGGGGAATTGAAATACTCAATTTTACAATTTTATGCATGGTATGTCTGTATGTATGTTTGGTTTTACAATAGGGGTTTTTAACTGTTTATTTTGGATTGTCATATGCTGTTTACTACTGTTGTTAGCCGCCCCGAGTCTGCAGAGAGGGGCGGCATACAAATCCAATAAAATAAAATAAAATAAAATAAAATAAAATAAAATAATAATAATAATAATAATAATAATAATTATTATTATTATTATTATTATTATTATTATTATTATAAAGTTGTAACTGGTTTTGCTCTCAAATTGCTACACGTAATCCTGGCTTAAAAAGCAGTCTACCGATTTTATTAATTTTATTAATTTTACCAACACACCTAAATCTACTCACAGGTATACAAGGAACAAGTCAGACTTTAATAAACCTTCACAATGAACAAAGAACACAATTTTCTTTTTGGCTTACCTCCGGAGAAACTTTGCTAAGTAGCTGGTCTGACATCATCATAAGATTGTGTTTTAAGGTTTCTTCAAGCTTCTGATTGACAACAAGGCAGGAATTAGATTTGTTTTCTGATACGTCTGCCATATTTGTAAAAATATTGGTTTCATTGAAGGTTGTCTGCAGGTAAAAAGCTTCCATTTCTGAAATACTGTTTTCTTCTTTCTCTTGGTTATGTCCCATGCTTAATAAAATAAAATGTATTTTCATTTATTTATCGTTAATAATCCAATAATGGCTAAAATACCTACCCATCCAGAAAGGAAGGAGTCCCATGATTTCAGAGACTGGTACTTGAAATTTGTCCAGTTCAATGATCAATATACCTATTCGAGCCCAAACTGATTAAAAACTAGATGACTCAGCCATTAAACCAGAAGCATTTTTATCATCACTGTTCAATAATTCATTTTAAACTATGTTTGCAGAGGTTCAGGTAGTCCATGACTTACAATCATTTACTTAGTGATAGTTTGAAGTTACAACAGCCCTGAAAAAAATGACCTATAACCATTTGTTATACTTAGGTTTCAGTAGTTAATAATAATAATAATAATAATAATAATAATAATAATAATAATTTATTAGATTTGTATGCCACCCCTCTCCGAAGATCAAAATCCAGACCCTTGGCAACTGGCATGTATTTATGATGGTTCCAGTGTCCTGGGGTCATGTGAACACCTTTTGTGATCCTTTTACATGCAAAGTCAGATTTACTTAACAACCATGTTACTAACTTAACAACTGCACTGATTCCCTTCACAACTGTGGCAAGAAAGGTAATAAAATTTACTTAAACTGTCTTGCCTGGCAATGGAAAAATTTGGGTTTAATTGTGGTCGTAAGTCAAGGATTGCCTGAACTTTGTACCACAAGGAATGCAAAGTACTGTATATGCAATAGGAAAATGCCTTCATTAGATAGGAAAATGCCTTCATTAATTGTTTAAAAACATACCATTCTGGTGCATTGTTGAAAAATGCCATTGCTGCTCTACAACTTTTCATAGTCAGACTTACAAGGATTTTCTGTAATTCTAGATTAGGAAAATCACTGAAAGAACAAAAACGATAACAACAAAAACCAGAATTATTTCATGTTTGAATGCTGCAGTGTTAATAGATTCAATAGAAGATGCCTATAAAGGTCTAATTTTACACTCTGCATCAAATATTTGTAGGAAGTTATTTGTTTGTTACACTTTTTTGTTGCCCATCTCGCCTAGTACTTCCAAAATCAACCCCAACCAAAACGTTCATACAATATAGAATCTTTTATAGAAGAATCCATCTGTTATTGGAAGGAACAGAGTTTAAACTTCCCACTGAAAGCACTAACGGTGATGTTAAAATGTTTTTGATACATTACTGGAGCTGTACATGCATGTCAACCCACCCCTTGCACAGTCCAGTTCCCTTCCCCTCACCATCCAGGGTTGACAAGCTGCAAAAGTTGGACACTGCTGCATTATATGAAGACAAGACAAATTCAAGAGGTCCATGATATCTGGAAAAATTCATTAGAGCCCAAAACAAGGTGGCTAAATGACAGGAGCTTACAAGCAGGAGTTTACAAGAACTCAGGGAAACAATTATTGAAAAAAAGTCATGTAGAAGTTATGTCAATCATATTATGAAAAGCTGAAAATAACTGACTAAGGATCAAGCGGCATGCTTTAGTTCCACTAGGTCTTGGACTGAAACATTCTCCCCAATTCTAATCTTTCACAAAATATATATATATGGAGAGAGATGAAATGCTATTAAGGTTATAATGAATTAAAAAATATCCTTTCTTCTTTTGGCTGGATAATCAGGAAAGGGTTACACTCAACAAGTGTGAGCTTCGGGTTTCTAAAGAAAGCATACTTGAATTTTTTTGTATGTATAATAAATGTCCCAGTAACCATTTCAACCGACTATTGTCAGTCTCTTAGACTTGAAATACATTATATCCTTTGATCTGTGTAGACTGTGATACAATACAATGCGCTTTTCAGTTACCCAGAAGAAAAAAGGATACAAATTGCTAAAAGTTTACAAAATATTACACCAAACAAAAATAAAACTGAAAAAGTAAAAGTAAAAACAGTGGGAGAAAGTGGAAGGCATCAATTCTTTCCTTTTTTTAATTAAAAGGTTATTTTATTTATAGTACAATTAAAAATATGACATATACAAAACAGTGCAACATAATACAAACAGATGAAAGATAAAAGGGGACACCCCCCCCAGTCATCGCAGAAGGATACCATCGGTCAATGGTATCGAACGCTGCTGAGAGGTCAAGAAGCACCAGGATAGAGGACTGACCCCAATTCCGGGCATGCCAGAGATCATCTATCAGCATGACTAAAGCAGTTTCTGTGCTATAACCAGGTCTGAAGCCAGATTGAAATGGGTCTACATAATCTGTTTCATCCAAGGAGTGTAAGACTTGGAGTGCCATCACTTTCTCTATAACCTTAGAAACATAGAAACATAGAAGACTGACGGCAGAAAAAGACCTCATGGTCCATCTAGTCTGCCCTTATACTATTTCCTGTATTTTATCTTACAATGGATATATGTTTATCCCAGGCATGTTTAAATTCAGTTACTGTGGATTTACCAACCATGTCAGCTGGAAGTTTGTTCCAAGGATCTACTACTCTTTCAGTGAAATAATATTTTCTCACGTTGCTTTTGATCTTTCCCCCAACTAACTTCAGATTGTGTCCCCTTGTTCTTGTGTTCACTTTCCTATTAAAAACACTTCCATCCTGAACCTTATTTAACCCTTTAACATATTTAAATGTTTCGATCGTGTCCCCCCTTTTCCTTCTGTCCTCCAGACTATACAGATTGAGTTCATGAAGTCTTTCCTGATACGTTTTATGCTTAAGACCTTCCACCGTTTTTGTAGCCCGTCTTTGGACCCATTCAATTTTGTCAATATCTTTTTGTAGGTGAGGTCTCCAGAACTAAACAAAGTATTCCAAATGTGGTCTCACCAGCGCTCTATATAAGAGGATCACAATCTCCCTCTTCCTGCTTGTTATACCTCTAGCTATGCAGCCAAGCATCCTACTTGCTTTTCCTACCGCCCGACCACACTGCTCACCCATTTTGAGACTGTCAGAAATCACTACCCCTAAATCCTTTTCTTCTGAAGTTTTTGCTAACACAGAACTGCCAATACAATACCCAGATTGAGGATTCCTTTTCCCCAAGTGCACTATTTTACATTTGGAAACATTAAACTACAGTTTCCATTGCTTTAACCATTTATCTAGTAAAGCTAAATCATTTACCATATTACAGACTCCTCCAGGAATATCAACCCCTCCAGGAATATAACCTTGCCCACAAAGGGCAGGTTGGAGACTGGACGATAGTTGTTCAACACAACTGGATCCAGGGAGGGCTTCTTGAGGAGGGGCCTCACAACTGCTTCTTTTATGTTTTTTTTTTCTTCTTAAAGTTTGTTGTTGTTTTTGTTATTTGTGTTCAATAAAAATTTAAAAATTAAAAAATATATATAATGCCTGATTTCCTGGACACACCTGCACAATACTGGAGGGAGTTCCATGCTGTCTTCCATAACGTCTTCCACATTGCAAAAGAGAAGCCATTTCAAAACTCGTTCTTTTAGTGTATAAGTTACATTTCCTTCCCAATCATTCTGAAGTGATCCAATTTTCAAAGTTTCTGGTATTTCCAAAGCTGTCATTGCTGAAGCTAAACACTGTACAGCAAAACTAACAAATAATAACAATAAGTACAAACACTTAACTTACAGCTGTAATATTCATATAACATCACTAATGTGTGAATTCAGGTGCCAATATTTTTCCCCATGGCCTAAACCACACCAAGTTTAATTAAGATTTCACCAATCAGAATTGGAATGGTAACTAGAATTTCAAATGGGCTTGTAGAATCTAATTAAAAACATATCTGATCAATAAATAAAGAATGGTTAGATACCCAAATTATTCAGAACACCAGATGAGCACATGCTTATTATTCTAGGATGGCTAGTAGAAGTTACAATAATGCTAAAATCACTCTCCATTTGTACCAGTACTTATGCTAAACAGAACTAATGATTGAAAACAATTTACTAAATATAAAATTTAGAAATTTTAATTAAATTTCTAATGCTTGTAGTGCAAGGGCAGATCATTTAATAACGTTACGTGTTTTGAATTACATCTGTCATAATATTTTATCATTGGCCAGAACAAAAAGAGTTGGAACCTCTAGAGGAGATGAGTTGCTTAAGCTAGTTTACTACTTTACAATTAATATACAATTTAATAATACAATATCAAAAAAAATCATTTTACCTTGATGGCTTGTATACAGAACCTGCAAATATCTTCCAAATTTCCCTGTCCATTGTTATTAAATTTTTTTGAAATAGGACTCCAAGCAATTCAAAGCTTTCTATTTCAGTTTGTCGAAAGTTTAGACTTCGATCTACCAGAGACCAAATTTTGGACCATGTTCGTTGCAGTTCAGACTTCTGTGTGATATTGAGGTCTATTTTTTGGCTTTGACACAGAGCAACCTTTTTAAGACATCTTAACACGTAAGGGGTCCGTTCTCCTCGACGTTGCTTATGTAATAATTGGTAAAGTATATTAAGTAAATTAGTCAGCTCATTGTCAGGAAGGCTCCTTGGGTACTTGGATACTAATCTGGTGGTAATCTGCAACCTTGAAAACAAAATACCAATTATTAACAGTACATTAATAGTTTGAGGAAATAACTTTGTTTTTCTTTACATTTACCACGGTATGACATCAAAGCTATTCTGTGATTTTTGCAAGTGTTCTTGAATCACTTCCCAGCCTAATTCAATTCTTCTACGTTTGGATGGTCCTTCTCCATCTCCATCTTCTTGCTGAGTAACTGCATATGATTGGGTTACCTCTAAGACTTTGGTGTCTTCAGTAAATACCTTATTTTTAAAAAGACATTTAAAGAATTAAAGAATTAACATATTTTACACATTTTACATATTTTAAAAAGACATTTAAAGAATTAAAGAATTAACATATTTTACAACAGATATGCAGTACAAAAAAAATATAAGACCACGAAATAGGCAATCCATTGCTACTAGGTAAACCCCATCTCTAAAATAATAGTGGCAAATTTAAATTCCCATGATTTTGCAGTAAACTAAAAAAAATATTATTAAGTTTCAACAAGGCTTAACAAATCAATTTTGCCCCTAAAGTTGAAAATTTCACCTCTCATTAACAATGGAATATCATCAACCACATGCTCTGGAACCTCTGAAGACTTTTCTTTTTAATCAGTTAAGAAAAAAGTTTGCCCAAATGTGAAGATCAAGCAGGCATATCTCCTTTCTATTGCCCTGGTGTGGTACTCTGTTAAGATTACACAAAAACCCAACTTAGAATCACCACATGAAAGTATATACTGTAGTGACAGCTTACCTGATGGCAAGTATCAGTCATTAACTCAACCAGGTTGTCTTTTAGTACAATACTGTGAGCGCCTGAAGAATATTTTCTTCGGTTGCGAATATGAGTTACCTCATTAGCTAACAGATCATATAGGTTGCATAAAGCAGTTTGCCATTTTGCTGAGCTGTATGACCCTGTTTATACAAGAATTGGAAAAAATAATTTTGTAAAAAAAAAGATATGAATTTAAGAGTTCGTTATTAATTAGCAACACATAAAATGTCTGTTAAAATAATTAAACAAAAAACTTAAATACTTAAGCAGGCAATACTGTGAAAAATTATGACATACAAAAATAGATACGGACAGTCCCAAATCAATTCTGGATCAAGCTGGATTCCTGGTAATTAAATGTAGAGCGAGCCCATTCAGTGTAATGGTTAAGGCATCAAGCTAAAGATTGAGAGATTGTGAGTTCTAGTCATGCCTTAGGTGGCCTAAGGCCAGTCATTGCCTCTCAGCTCAAGGAAGTGGCAAACTACTTCCAAAGTCTTGCCAAGAAATCTACAGGGACTTAGAGAAAGACAGATCACTGCATAGATGGTTTTTATTTATTTATTTTTATTTATTATTTAGATTTGTATGCCGCCCCTCTCCGCAGACTCGGGGCGGCTCACAACAAAACACAACAAATCGTAACAAATCCAAATAAATTTAAATATTTAAAAAGTTTAAAAAGAACCCCAATATACTAACACACACACACACACAAACATACCATGCATAAATTGTACATGCCCGTGGGAGGTGTTTTAGTTCCTCCATGCCTGACGGCAAAGGTGGGTTTTAAGGAGTTTACGGAAGGCAGGGAGAGTAGGGGCAGTTCTAATCTCCGGGGGGAGTTGGTTCCAGAGGGTCGGGGCCGCCACAGAAAAGGCTCTTCCCCTGGGGCCCGCCAACCGACATTGTTTAGTTGATGGGACCCGGAGAAGGCCCACTCTGTGGGACCTAATCGGTCGCTGGGATTCGTGCGGCAGGAGGTGGTCTCGGAGATATTCTGGTCCAGTGCCATGAAGGGCTTTAAAGGTCATAACCAACACTTTGAATTGTGACCGGAAATTGATCGGCAGCCAATGCAGACTGCGGAGTGATGGCGAAACATGGGCATACCTAGGTAAGCCCATGACTGCTCTCGCAGCTGCATTTTGCACGATCTGAAGTTTCCGAACACTTTTCAAAGGTAGCCCCATGTAGAGAGCATTACAGCAGTCGAACCTCGAGGTGATGAGGGCATGAGTGACTGTGAGCAATGAGTCCCGGTCCAGATAGGGCCACAACTTGTGCACCAGGCGAACCTGGACAAACGCCCCGCTCGCCACAGCTGAAAGATGGTTCTCTAAAGTGAGCTGTGGATCGAGGAGGACGCCCAAGTTGCGGACCCTTTCCGAGGGGGTCAATAATTCCCCCCCCAGGGTAATGGACGGACAGATGGAATTGTCCTTGGGAGGCAAAACCCACAGCCACTCCGTCTTATCCGGGTTGAGTTTGAGTCTGTTGACACCCATCCAGGCCCCAACAGCCTCCAGACACCGGCACATCACTTACACTGCTTCGTTGATTGGACAAGGGGTGGAGATGTAAAGCTGGGTATCATCAGCATACTGATGATACCTCACCCCATGCCCTTGGATGATCTCACCCAGATATCTCATGTAGATATTAAATAGCATATTTAATTTAAAAAGCATAGCTTTTTTTCAGAATACTTTCCATTTTAATCTGATGATTTCCTGATTATCTCTTTTACAAAACATTGATCAGGCCCACCAAACAAGTGGAACAGGTTGACCCCAAATCCTCCGAAACATTTTCAGTGCCAAAATACAAAAATTACATAAAGACCTTTGTTATTTCAAAGCTTTCTATGTACCTTCTTCCTGAGTTTTTGCTCCATTTGGATGATGAACACAAATCTGACACTGAACAAATTGAATGATCTGCTCCTTCAAAGCCTCTTTTGGTTTGTACTGAGCCCATAGAAAAAGCACAGTTGATAGAATTTCCTCTCCTGTTTTGCAAACTTGCATGCGGTAATTCATTGCATAAAAGGGGAGAAACACATTAATGGCTGCAAAAATGTGTTCAAGGCCTGCAAGATTTCTTTCTTGCCTACAATAGAAATAAAGCCAAATTTTATCAGATGCTAAAGAATCCAATTGTAGGATCTATGATTAAGCTTGGAAGTACAATATATTTTGTTTCCCTTTCTCTATAGTAGCATACATCCTGACAATTATTACTTTAAAAGCAGCATGAGCACCATAAAGCTTTAGAAAATATTAGTTATTGAAATTTGCTACTGATAGATCAGCAATTTCAAATAATTCCATAGCTGTCTGGTCAATTTTTATTGTCAGGAAAAGAAAAGTGCCTTTAGATTATGACGATAGAACTCACTAAATGTAATACATTCCACGTTTCAGACATTAAACATTATATTATCTCCTGAATTCAGAAGCTTTTTATAAACAAGCAGCTGTCAAGACTACAATTCAGATGGATAGAGAAAGCCATGTACATACCTACTTCTTTACTTATCTGTTATGCTTATCTATCAATACCTCTGCACATTCATAAATGTCTATACCTACTATTTATCTTACTTACCATTCCTATTTTATTTTCTTCAATAAAATACATTGTATATAGATATGTAAATAAGAAATATAATGAAATGGGCTATGCTCTTTAAAAGACTATTATGGCGTATACTTATTTTTAATCTGTAAAAATTAATACACTTTTTAAAAAAAATACTACAATTCTTCATGAGTAGAAGCAAATTTTAAAACTTTTTCATAAAAAGTTCCAATTTTTAAATTTTAAATTTGGCCACAATAGAAACAGGAGGGGGAAAATAGTTACACAAACTGGAAACATTTCACCCATCATAATGATACAGAAAATATTTAAATGATAAAAAGAGCTCATCAGTTAGCAGATTAATGAAAAATTAAGTTCAAAAGATGTTTAGTAGGGTATCATTTTACATTCAAATTTAACTCGACAAAAGAAAATGTTATTTACCTTGCACGTTGTATAACTTTTGAGAAGACGTTCAAAATATCTGAATTGAACTTGTCAGTTTGGAAACAGAGGCCTCTAGTTAATGTATAGATTATTCTACCCACCAAAACTTTGTTAACATTGCCAGAAGGATTGAGAAACATTTTGAAGTACAGATTTTGAAGATCTAGAGAAGCAATCAAATTCATTGAGATTATAAATAATTGACAATGTAACTGAACAGTTTGCATGCTTTCACCTATTCATTTTTGTATGTCACAAATCAATTTCCTTTGAACGCATTTTATTTTATTTTATTTATATTTAGAGGAGTTACAGGAACAAATCTAGTGATACTGCAATGGTACTATAATTTGGGGCCATACATATTTCAGTTGTTTGAAAGGAATTTTAGGAAGTAGCACACCCAGCAACTTTTATTTGAGCAAAGGAATAT
Organism: Erythrolamprus reginae; assembly: GCF_031021105.1. Lineage (NCBI taxonomy): Eukaryota > Metazoa > Chordata > Lepidosauria > Squamata > Dipsadidae > Erythrolamprus > Erythrolamprus reginae. The sequence goes on along the minus strand of NC_091953.1, from coordinate 19,920,386 downwards.
TTTTCCAAGTTTATAATAAAGTCAGTTCAATTAATAAAACCAGATTAAAATCTAATTAACAAGAAAAGTTTATCAACAAGAAAATGTTATTGTTTGGGATGTGTAATACAGTACTTTGGATGCAAAAGTATACAACTTTCAAGTCTCTTAAGGCATAGAAACTCTATCCTTGATACTACCAAAGCACCTTTCCTACTTTGAATAAGAAATAGTTGCAGTTACCCAAGTATCATCATACTTAAATGTAACTTTAGGTGTAACTTAAAAATTAATAACATAGAAGCAATATTTATTAATTTAATAAATCAAATTAAGCAGAACTCTCAGGAAATATAAAAATATGATTTGGAAAAGAATGCCATTCAGTGAGAGACAATTAACAGACAATAAGTACAGTGTTCCCTCGATTTTCGCGGGTTCCAACTTCGCGAAAAGTCTATACCACGGTTTTTCAAACTACTTCGCGTTTTTCCCCCCTATACCACGGTTTTTTCTGCCCGATGACGTCATATGTCATCGCCAAACTTTCGTCCACCTTTAATAAATATTTTTTTAATAAACTTTAATAAATAAACATGGTGAGTAATAATCTAAATGGTTGCTAAGGGAATGGGAAATCGCAATTTAGGGGTTTAAAGTGTAAAGCCGCCCCGAGTTTTCGGAGAGGGGCGGCATATAAATCCAATAAAACTTGAAACTAAAACTTGAAAGGGAAGGCTTGTGATACTGTTCATAGCCAAAAATAGTGTATTTACTTCCGCATCTCTACTTCGCAGAAATTCGACTTTCGCAGGCGGTCTCGGAACGCATCCCCCGCGAAAAGTGAGGGAACACTGTATTCTGTTTTTGATTGGTAGAAAATTGATCTCCCCAAGCAGTAAGTTAGGACGTTATAATATTCAGACTTTGCCCTCCGTATATTAGTGATAGTTCAATAGTACTTTATGGAAGTCTAAGTTATATTGCCTCAATTTTATATAAGAGATTATCCAAATAGAGAGTGGCCTAGCGCCTGGATTCTTTTCTTTAGCCTTGGATTTTGAGGACCCCAGCTTCTGCTACCCTTCTGACATCTATGATCATTACACCAATAAAGGAGAAATTTGCAAAAATTGCAGAAAATGCACATTTAAGGTCTTGACAGTAATCCTGATTCGTTTTAATTGAGGCAGCCCTGTATTTTTTTGTATGACACATATTTTTTTCTGGGCTAGTGCAAAAATTCAGGAGCACTTGATCCTAAACATTTTGCACAAGTATAGTCAATATTAAACAAGAGTCACATTTACAAACCTAACCACTGTTGTGGAGATATTTCACACCAATATTTCCTCTCTTTGAGAATGTCCTTAAGTAATATGCTGTTACAATCGGCCCCACAAATAGCATATCTTGATGACTCATTTATTGTGTTTCTTACATAATCCAGAAGCTCTTTACAATTTATTCTGGGGGCTCCTGTGTAGACGGAAAAGATATAGTGAGCTTTTAGCAAAAGAGAAATAGTTTATTTGCAATTTACATCTGAAAAGATTCACTATACGTATCTGCAACGCTTAAAAGAATAATGTTCTTTAGATATATAATGATATATAGGTGTATATTATTTCATGAAATGAAAATATGACATCATGTCTAAAATCTATTCATATTCCCCAAACAAAATAAAAACAATAATTTTTGCAAACTGTGTATCTGTGTATAATTCTTGGTTTCATAGTTTTATTGTCTTAAGATTTTTTAAATGTTTAATATTTAACCTTAAAAACAAATAAATGACAATCTAGACCAGTGGTGGCGAACCTTTTTTCCTCTGGTACCAAAAAATTGACTCAACCTTCCATCCTTCTGAGGTGGGTAAAATGAGGACCCGGATTGTGAGAGCAATATGCTGGCTGTGTTAAAAAGTGCTATTGCTAACATGTTGTAAGCCGCCCTGAGTCTAAAGAGAAGGGCGGCATAAAAATTGAATAAATAAATAAATAAATAAATAAATAAATAAATAAATAAATAAATAAATAAAAAAAATAAAAGCGTGCTATCACGCATGCTCAAGTGCCCACACCCATAATGTAATGCCTGGCCCAGGAGGGCGAAAACAGATTCCTCCACCCCCGAAGGCCCTCTGGAGGCTGAAAACAGCCTATTTCCCAACTTCTGGTGGGCCCAGTAGGCTCGTGTTTCACCCTCCCCAGGCTCCAAAAGCTTCTCTGGAGCCTGGGGAGAGTGAAAATGCCATCCCTCATCTCCCTGGAGGCTCTCTGGAAGCCAAAAATGCCCCCCCAGAGCCTCTGTGTGAGCCAAAAATCAGCTGGCCGGCACACACATGCATGTTGGGGCTGAGCTAGGCAACAGCTTGTGCACCAGCAGATATGGCTCTACGTGCCACCTGTGACACCCGTGCCATAGGTTTGCCATCACTGATCTAGACATTCCAATTATCCAAACCGAGAAAACAGAATGCAAAATCAATTTGAATTTTATTTTAGTAACAATTACAAATTAATTTCCTCCTAACTATTGCCACCAATCTTCCTGCAAAACTATATTTTACCAAAGATTTAAAAACGGAGCAGCTCCCAACTACCAAAAAGCCAAGCATCCTTTGTTTTCCCATTTAATTTATTACAACAGCTTCTTAACTACAGGATTTTCATTATATCATCTTACTACCAACACAATATTCAAAGCAATTAACAGTCTAAAGCAGTGATGGGCTACCAAAATTTTTACTACCACACTGTGGGCGTGGCTTATGCATTTTGTTTCAACATCTTTCAGTGCAAATTGGGTGCTTCGGGGTGGAGCTCCAAATTTTGCTACCGGAACTGCATTCCTGACCGTTCCCGTAGGAGCCCATCACTGGTCTAAAGTAAAATATAAACAAGTATAAATCATTACAACTGATACAATCTCCATTATTTATTATTACCATATTCCCCAAAATAAGACATCCCCTGTTAATAAGCCCAATTGGGCTTTTGAATGCATGGCAATAAGGCCAAATTCAGGGCCTTATTCAGGGTTCAAAAAAAAAAAAGATAGGGTCTTATTTTCAGGGAAACTCAGGAGACAGAGTTTCAACAACTCTTTAAAGCCTCAAGCATTTCTACAAGATACTCACTTTTATTGGCACACATGATAAAATGCTTAACCAAACTACTGATCTGTTTCATCTTTTTCTCTCGTGTTGCTTGCGTTGTGGCAGAGGTACTTGGTTTTGCCAGTTTGACACTCTCAGCCTCTTTCTGAATATATTTCTGCAAAACCCTGCAAAACAATAAAAAAGATACTATCAATAGATACAGAAGCTATTTAGACAAAAACACAGTCACATATTTCAGTATACATTACTGTCCAAGACTGCCAGCTCCTTCGCTATCAAAATGTCATGTAATTCTCCACTGCCTGCACTTTGGCAAAGTAACAAATCCACCTGGATAACTAATTACACATAAAATAAGTGTCCTACTCACATTGCACCACATTTTTTAGGGTAAAGTATAGTTTTATACATGGCATTGTTAAAGTGTTGGCAAAAAAGTTGGCAATAAACCAGGGAATGTGACTAAGAAAACTGAGAGATGATCCACTAATCTGAATACAGGTAGTCCTTAACATATATCCATAATGGAGCCTGCCCATTACAGTTGCATGTCTTGAGAGTGGTTAAGCTAAATGGCCTCACTTAACAATCCTCACTTCCTATTCTCCCTGTTATGTCCATTAAATAATGGTGTCGATATTAAGTAAAGAATCAGCGTCTCTCAGTGTCCCTCCTGCTTGTTGGGTCCCCACAGGCTTTCTCCTCCCCTTATGGGTCCCCGAAGGCCTTTCCCCCTTCTCCCTTTGGTGCCCTGCAGGCATTAGACCTGATTCCCACCCAACACAGAATTAAATCACCTAATCTGTTCATTTGCGGAGGAACTGTTGGAAATAAAAATTGTGTGTTTAGACCCATTTACTGCATCTGAGGCTACCTGTCTTCGATTTATTTTCTATTTTAGTTTGTTTAGGTTTTTATTCCTTTTTGTTTTGATGTTTAATGTCTCTGTCTTTTATTGTATGCTGTCCATAATTCTTTGGGATCAAGTTAGGCTATAAAACTATTGTTGTCAATAATGAAGTTATCTAAATGATTGCTTCCAACTCTTATTATTTTATTATTTATTTATAAAGGCCAGAGGAGGTGGCTGTTTGTTTTGATATAAAATAAATATCTTACCTGAATAAAGCATCCCAGTTTATTTGTTTTTCATTTTTGGAATCAGAATTCCGATCCAGCTGCTGAACTATTTTTGGATCACAAATAAGACGCCTGAACTTGTCAATTTCCTTCTGTATTTGTACAGAAACACAATATATATATATATAATACTCCTTTACCACAAGGTCATATTTTTGAAAAAAGAATTAAGCTCACCTTTCTTTCTGTAGCTCTGTCACTTCCAAGCTGATTACAGCAAGTCAGCAGCTCATGAATTGCAAGACTCATGGTTCAACCAAGGTGTTGTGAATGCACACCCAATATAAACCTAAGTTTGTAAAATTAAAATTTGTAAGGTTAACAACAAAAGATAAGAACTTCACCGAATTAATCAATTTAAAATATTTGAGCTAGCAAAAGTATATCAAATACACTATTACCTTATTTATTATTATTATTATTATCATTATTATTATTATTATTATATTATTATTAATTAGATTTGTATGCCGCCCCTCTCCGTAGACTTGGGGCGGCTCACAGCAATAATACTTCCAAAATATACACCCTGCCAGGCCTGGAAGCCATCTTTTGACTTGGGCCTTCAGGCCTGCCACATTTACTGCTGTGGGAAATTGGGAGGGGAGATTGTATGGAGCCTGGGAGATATATAGTCACAACATTCCTTTCTCAGAAGTTCAAGGACATCTTGCCTTGTACCTGGGAGGCATCTCCAGTTGGGACAGTGCTGTGATTAGATCATGTGATGGACTCGTGGGTGTTGGGCAGAGACTTGAACTTTCCTTTGGGTGGGGAAATTCCTGGAAGCTTTCAAATTTGGGTTTCTCCAGATGTGCCAATATGACATATCTAATAAAATCTAGCTTTGAGGAAATCCAAGCCTCGGAATTTTTTTTGTTAGGAGTATTACTTGGAATCATGACATACCCATCTTTTTATTAAGTTGACTGTTCTTCAAACAGGAAAATATTAACCCCCATATTGTGATAACCCATTTCAGATAAATTAAATGATTAAAATAAATAATTTAAAATAAATATTTAAAATATTTTACCTACTACACAATTTCTTATGAATGATTATTTCTGGTTATTTGATAGATTGTGGAGAACAGACAACCCTAGATTTTTATCAACATTATTAAGAACCTTTTTTATATATAATAGTACAATTTGTATAAATGTGAGCATCTTTGAGGTTGTAATTAGAAATCCAACTCTTTAAAGGACCCTGATAAAGTTCTGTTGGTTGATGAAAGACTGGCTGGGCACAAATCCAATCTACAAAGGAAGTGTAGTGTCAAATTGATTTTTGTCTAGGAGAAACAAGTGAATTTAAGATAGCAAGGTAAGTTCCGGTTTGGCTGCCTCTCTCTACAGGTCCTCTGGTAATTTTAGCTACTGATATAGAGAATCGCTTTTTAAAGGAATTTCGGTTCTAAGACTGAAGTTCTACAAGTGCAAAATAAAACGGGGAAGCAAAGATATGGTCATAATGATGGTCAAAGAGATGGACAAGAGTCAGAAGAAGCCAAATAAAAGCAAAAAGTTTGGACCAAGTGACCTAAACAAAGCATATAGCTATTGCTATATGGCTTTCTGGGCTAAGTAAATCATTATTTAGGCATCAAAAATAGATAAATAATGCCTACATGCAATGGATTAATATGGAACTTTCATTCAAATGATCAATATGGTGTATTTGTTTACTTGGCAGAATAAGAGACAACAGAGACATCACTTGCCTAAAGCTCAGATAATCTGAAATAGGGTTTGCAAATCACAGTAAATCTTAACACACGTTATCTAATTTTGATTTAGCATAATATGTGAAGTTAATGAGTTTGATTTGTATAAGATTATTCAGTTTCAGGGGTCATGCAAATCTACAAATTGAAGTTTGGTATATCCTGGCATAGTTATGTGATTCCATAAAATGTGAACTCAATCTACAATTTAATCAAGGCAGATTATGGAACAGATGGGGTAGACAAAGGAGAATTGAAAAAGCAAGTAAAATCTAATTATTAAACACAATGGGAGGAAGAAAGTAAAGCATGCTTAATGTGGAAAATGTATGGATTGCTTCAAACATTTCTGAATGAGTTACTTCAGTACAATCTACTTTCTTCTCAAGAGAATTTCATAAACATACATTTTGAGTGAGGGATCCTTAGTGCCTTCTGAGCCTACTTGTCACAGTAGGGATACCTAGTTAGGGTAATGAAATATCTGCAAGAACATAAGCAAGCTCAGATCACTCATTTCAACCCTAAGCTACAAATATTCTCCTTTATTGGGTAACACATTGTATCATTTTTTTTTAAATATCAGCATTCATTTTTCTTTTTTCACCCTTTCCATGCTTCTTTTCCCTAGCATTGCAAGGAAATATGTAGCATGCCACCCTTTGCATAATTTAACCTTAAATCCCTGAAATTCAGCACTTTATATAGAAGTAAAGCTATCTAAAACATCCATGTTTCACTTGATCCCCAAGCCAGGGGATTTCCAAGCCCTGGAGTTTTTTGGCAAGTCCACCCCACACGCGCCCACCTTCCTAAAACTGAAAGAGAACAGCCCAACCAAGGTCGCCCAGATAAGGCGAGGACTAGAATTCACAGTCTCCAGTGTTCTAGGTTATTTTAATCGCAGGCATTCCCAATCATAAACCTATTGCTTTGATTAATAAAAAGAATGGTTTTCTGGGCTAAGTAAATCATTACTTAGGCATCAAAAATAGATAAATAATGCCTAAACTTACGATTATTTGAAGTGATTCTTCTGCAATTTAATCTTTCCCACTGCACAGAGTAAAAAGAGATTGAATTGTCCCAGGCTCTGCCTTCATGCAGTTCTAACCATCACTTTTACATGTTGGCTTACTTAGTGAAAAAACAAAAAATGCCTCTGGAAAGTTCTCTCCAATTGCCTCTCATCCCCAGTCAGAGCCAATAGGAATACAGATATGGTCACCTGTAAAACTACATTACCCAGAGTTCAATTTGACTACATTTCCCCTAATGCAATGTCTTAAAGCAATATGTCTTAATTCAAGCTAACTGTGATGACAGCGCACTAAGGCTGCATTACTATTAGTATTAGTTTTTATCATCATTCCTATCAACCATCTAGTCCCACTTATGACTATAACTTGTGCTTGTATCCTTACGCTTTATATTGTTTCCTGATTGCTTATTTGAACCCTATGACAATCATTAAGTGCTCATGATACAGCTGCATTACTATTAGTTTTTCTCATCATTCCTTTCACCCATCTCTTCCCACTGGACTGTATGACTGTAACTTGTTGCTTGTATCCTTACTATTTATATTGTTTCCTCATTGCTTATTTCTCACCTATGACAATCATTGTGCTTTACCTCATGATTCTTGACAAAGGTATATTTCCTTTTATGTGCACTGAGAGCATATGCACCAAAGACAAATTCCTTGTGTGCCCAATCACACATGGATAAAAAATTCTATTCTATTCTATTCTATAAAGACAAATTCCTTGTGTGCCCAAACAATTTTTACGACTGACCGGATGTTTTAATTCCCCTGAGGGGAGGGAGGGAGGGAGAGGGAGAGAGCAGGATGTCCAGGGGGAAAGCATTTTGAAATTCCCTGATATTCCCGACATTTCCCTGTAACTTGCAATCTAGTTAAGGCGCAGTCGCAGATCATACTAGGCAGCTAAAGCCGGCTAAAACGTGGAGAAATATTGGTAGCTGAGGAAGCACGTTGTTGCCACAGTTATGCTCATTTTTGCTTGACTCTGCCAGGCAGCATGAACCGTTGTTTTTTTTTTTACATTAGTTTTCCCTGACTTTTAAACATTGTAATACACTTTGTTTCTTTTTCCCTGATTTATTCCATTTTTTCATGAATTCCTGATAATTCCCTGATTTCCAGGTTTGCTGGATACAGAGAGAAAGGGAGAGAGAGAAAAAGGGAAAAGGAGAAAGAGAGGGGGAGGGAGAGAGAATAGGACAGAATAGAATTCTTTATTGGCCAAGTGTGATTGGACACACAAGGAATTTGTCTTGGTGCATATGCTCTCAGTACTGTATACATAAAAGAAAAAGATACATTTGTCAAGAATCGTGGTACAACACAGAAAAGGGGAAAGAAAGAGGGAGAAAGAGAAAGAAGTGGGAGAGGAAAGAGAGGGAGAGCTAGAGAAAAGAGGAAAGAAAGAGGGATAAAGAGGGAGGGGGAGGGAGAAAGAGGAAAAGAAAGAGGGAGAAAGAGAGAGGGAAAGAAAGAGGGAGAAGAGAGAGGGGAGGAGGGAGAGTGAAATAAAGAGAGAGGGGGGAGAGAGAAAGAGGGAGGGAGAGAACGAGAGAGAAAGAGGAAAAGAAAGAGGGAGATGGGGGGAGGAAGGGAGAAAAGGGGAAAGAAAGAGGAGGGAGAAAGAGAGAGAAATAACTAGAGAAACTGAATAGGCTGCAAAGCCCCACACACAAAAACGCGGGAACGCCTCAAAGGATGCTCGCGCGGGAAAGCCAAGAGCGGACCTGAATGTCACCCGCCGGGGGGAGGGGGGCTGTCTCGTGAGGCGGGCTCCGGCCAACGTTCTCTCTCTCTCCCTCTGGGGAGGGGGTGTCTTCAGGCGCGCACTCGGGCAACCCCGAAGCCCGAAGCCTTCCACCGCCCACGTGGTCCCAAGGAGGCTGGAAGCCAACAGCCACCGCGGGAGCCGAGAAGCGGGAAACATTTCCAATGCCCGTCCTCCACCCGGAAGCGGAAAAAGCGTTTTTGTTTTTGTCACTCTTCGGATCTCTTGAAGCCTCGAAGCGAGATAGGTGGCGGCGAGTCGGGGCTTCCGCGCTCTCGCTCTCTCTCTCTGAGGGAGGTTTTGGGGCGCCTTTCCCGAAAGTTGAGGGAGAAAAATCGGGGAAGTAGGGAAAAGCCGCATCGCCGCGCTGGAAAAAGCGGCTGAGGGTCGGCCTCGCCCCGCCGGCGGGTGAGGAGAAACGAGACGGGAGTCCCGAATTTTCCCCTCACCAACCATGTTACTGCCGTCTGACGTGGCCCGTCTGGTTCTAGGTAAGCGCGAAGCGAAGAGAGCCGACGGGGGCCCGAAGGAAGGTTCCGGCCCTCCTCGCTTTTTCTTTCACCCGGGATCTGAAGTGTGATGGATTCGGTCGACCCGCTTTTATTGGTTCCTCAGGACAAATCTTTATTGGTCAAGTGTGATTTGACACACAAGGAATTTGTCTTTGGTGCATACCCTCTCAATGCACATAAAAGAAAATATAGATTTGTCAAGAATCATGTGGTACAACACTTAATGATTGTCATAGAGAGATACCCCCTCCCCTCCCCCGCCGTCGTTTTCTTCGAAGGAAAGACGGGGAAAACTTTCCGAGGCGGCTCCGGCCCTTTTTACTCAGAGGGTCGTTGACGTTTCGCGCTTTTATTCTTCTCCGGAGCCCGCCCTCCGTGTGGCTGCTGTTGATCTGCTTTCCTTGCCAAACCTTCCTGTCCTTAAAACCCGTTTGGCATCATTTGGGGCCTCACACAGACAGAGTTTGAGGAGTTGGTTCTTCCTTTTCATACAAACATATGTGTTGCATGTTTATCAGAGTTGGAAGGGACCTTGCAGGTCATCTAGTCCAACCCCCTTCCAAGCAGCAGACCCTACATTTGCCTCTCCCTAGGATCAAACTCACAACGTCCTGATTGTGAGGCAAGAGTTCCATCTCTAGGTCATAGCAGCTGCATGATACATACATACATACATACATACATACATACATACATACATACATACATACATACCAATAGTGGGTTGCTACCGGAACAGTAAAGGACAGTGCACTAGTAGTGATAGTTGAACTGCACATGTGGTTTTGGGTCTCTTGCTTGCACACGTGTGTGTCCCAATGTGTTTTTGCTAATGCGCATGCGCAGGAAATAAAATCATGAGGGGACAGACGCGCGGGAGAGATTTTGGTGATATTTTTTTTGCTTCTGCGCATGCACGGGAGCAAAAAAATTGCTGAAATCTCACGTGCACATCCCCTCACAATGTTTTGCTTCCTGACCATGCACAGAAGCAAAAATACTCTGTTTGCAGCGCGCCAGTAGCAGTGGTAATGAGAATCCACCCTGATTCATACAGTCCTAGACTTATAACAGTTCATTTAGCAACTGTTCAGAATTAGAACAGCACTGAAAAAACAACTTATGAGCATTTTTTCACATTTATGACCATTCCAGCATCCCCATGGTCACATGATGAAAATTCGGATGCTTGACAGTTGGTTCAGATTTATGATGGTCCCAGAGGTCCCCTTTTGCGACTTCTGACAAGCAAAGTCAATGGGATTCACTGAACATGTTTACTGACTTAACAACCACAGTGTTTCCCTTAACACCTGTAGCAAGAAAAAGTCATGGGGCAAAACTCACTTAACAAATTTCTCACTTCACAATGGAAATTTTGGGCTCAATTGTGGTCAGACATTGTTGGACTACCTGTAATTATTGAAGCTTTTGTGAAAGGTCTCTGAATACTGAAGAGCTAATAACTTGCAATTGAACCAGGCACTTTGCTATTTAAAGGCAAAAAATATAGAACACTTCTGGTATATAGGAATTGTAGAAACATATGAAAAGTAATGGCAAAAAGTAACCATTCACTGTATTATATATTTTTGCATAATATATTATGAAGATAGTGTACGCCTATATGCTACACAGTACTGTATATCCAATAAAATTAGTTGTCAACTTACAACCATTCATTTAATGACCATTTGAAGTTACAACACCACTAAAAACTCTGATTTGGGACCATTTTTCACACTTATGACCCTTGCAGCAGCCCCATGGTCACATGATCAAAATTCAGCATGTATTTATGACAGTTCCACTGTCCTCCAATTCTCTGATTACCATTTGTAATGGCTTCTGACCAGCAAAGTCAATAGAGAAACTAGATTTTCTTAATAATTGTATGATTCACTTAACAAGTACAGTGATTCATTCATTTAACACCTTGGGGCAGTTAACTAGTGCCTCGCTTAGTGACAGAAATTTTGGGTTCAACTGTGGTCATAAATTGAAGTCTATCTGTACTAGAAACTGTATGCCTTTAAATCCCTATTTTCCAGAGGGTGAAAACAAAGGTGCACAGATTTTGCTTGCAACCTCTTAGAGATTGGCTCTTGGTGGAATAATTAAAGTTTTGGTATAATTGAGCACAGATCTGTTCTCGTATTCCTATAGGAAAGAAAATTAGGTAGGAGATTTCCTAATGAGATTCCTTGCAAGTATGATTGTGTAGCAGTTAAAATTTTATAACAATGTATTTTAAATTAGTTTTTTAATTTTTTTACATATTAGATTTGATTTATATTGTATTGCTGTTAAATTGTGAGACGCCCCGAGTCTTTGGAGAAGGGCAGCATACAAATCTAATAAATTATTTATTTTGTCTAATCAAGGCAGTCTTATCATCAGCACAAAAATTTTGAACTTATGACTAAATTATGAAAAATCCATTCTTGGTTTTATTTGACTATCCTTTTTGTAGTATTTTTGGCACTGTTGGCAGTCCATAAAGTTGAAAGTTTTGCAGAAAGATGATAAAAAATAAAACTACAAGTAATTGTTTTAAGAGATTAGAATTTATACTATGATACACATTCTTCAGAAAATATAACAATGTACAAAATACTGTATATTTTGATAATGATGCACAGATTAGGAAAAAATGCTTCTCTTTTCAGGTTATTTACAACAAGAAAAACTTTTAGCCACATGCAGAGCATTTATATTGGAAAGTTCAGATTTAAAAGAATATGCAGAGCACTGTACAGGGGAAGGTTTTGTCCCAGCCTGTTTACTTGTAAGTACCATATTTTTTTAAAGTACCATATATTTCTCTTTATAATATCTTAAATCTTACTATATTTTTAAATAGCATCTGTAATAATATTTAATCTAATTTATTAATTTATTGAATATCTTTGCTGCCTAACTTCAGAATGATTCAAAATGACTTCTTGGAAATAAAAAAACAAAATTTTTCTGACGAACAAAGCAACTTTGTTCCATATCATTGCCAATTTAAAGGGACACATCCAAACAATATAAACCAAGTCTTAGGGGAAAACTCAAGTTTTTAGGGATCACTTGCAGATGGCCAAGGTGGGAACTGTACAAATTTCTAGGGAGATGCTGATCCTGGGTGTTCCGAGAAGCAAGTATTTTGACAATGAAGAGTCAATGATGTAATTTCAGGGATGAATGCTGGGGGTTGGCAAACAGGAACAATCTTGCCATTGAATTGGCCAACCCTGAAAGTGTTGTCCCTCAGATTCCTCCCATATCACATATAGAGAGTAAAGGAAATTACCTTGTAACAAATATGCAAGAACCATTGCTTGCAAAGGGATGAAACATTTTAATTCATAAGAAACGCATAATATTTAGAAATAATTTATGATTCTGATTCATTGGAGTATAGTAAGGAGAAGGATAGCACAATCACTTTTTCAAGAGTTACAGTTTTCATATGAAGTTGATTTTCTGGTCTGCTTCATGTAGTTGATATCTTCTGCATTTCACTACTTGACACATACCTGCCCATCAAAGTTTCCTTTGAAACATATGACTAAGGTTTTTCCCCCAACTACTTATACAGTGATACCTTGTCTTAAGAACCCTTCGGCATACGAACGTTTCGAGATACGAATGCGGGGTTCGAGATTTTTTTGCTTCTTACGAACTTTTTTTGCCTTACGAACCCACCGCCGCCGCTGGTGGGATTCCCCTGAGGCTCCCCTCAATGGGAAACCCCACCTCCGGACTTCCGTGTTTTTGCGATGCTGTAGGGGAATTCCAGGAGGGGAATTCCAGGATCGCAAAAACAGGCGCTTCGCTGGTAACGGAAGTCCAGAGGTGGGGTTTCCCAGCGAGGGAAGCCTCAGCGAAATCGCAGCATTTCAAAAACACAGAAGTCCGGAGGAGGGGTTTCAAGGACTTTTTGCGATCCTGGGATTCCCCTACAGCATTGCAAAAACGTGGAAGTCCAGAGGTGGGGTTTCCCATGGAGGGGAGCCTCAGGGAAATCCCCCCAGAGCAAAAACGGGCGCTTCAGCGGAGAGGGGCGGCATACAAATCTAAATAATAAATAAATTAAATAAATAAATAAAAAGGGGTGAATTTTGGGCTTGCACGAATTAATTGGTTTTCCATTGATTTCTATGGGAAACATTGTTTCGTCTTATGAACTTTTCACCTTACGAACCTCCTCCCGGAACTAATTAAGTTCGTAAGACAAGGTATCACTGTATATGGATTATTCTTTATATTATTCATGTTGCCATGTATTCTTGTATGGATTGCACCAGTAGAAGCCAAACCAATTTCATTTGGAGACATGATGTACAATGACAATAAAGGCTTCGATCTTTAATAAACTCTTCATTCTCCAAGGCCATCAGACCTATCCAACCTGCATTGGCACCCATACTTAAGCCCCTGCCTCCACCAAGTATGCCTGCTCTTAGGACTCGGCAGTCAAGAGGTCTAGTTAAGAAGGAACTTTGTAACATAAACATAGATCTGCAGTCATTCACACACATGACAAGTCCTGTCCAGTACACACAAGGTTAAAGGTTAGGCCAAGTAACTGATATCAGCCTATCCCAAACAAATGAAGAGTTCAGCAGACTAGAAAGTAGGGCATTCTTCAAAGAAATAAGCAGCAGTGGGGTGGTCCGTCTTCTGCTGACCCCTTTTCAGTACATTGCATGCCAGAGAGAGCCAAGGCCCTTACTTAAGAGGCACCACTTAAACTACAGTTTGCCATAAAGATAGGGTAGGTGCTTGATGTTTCTAAATTCTTTGGAGAAGTGAAATTTTTGCAGTATTTTTTCATATACTTTAATATTATTCTTTTTCTTCTCAGTCTCTCTTTGGAAAAAACTTAACTACCATATTGAATGAGTACATAGCAATGAAATCCAAAGGTAGGTATTATTAAAGAGTGGGAGATGTATGTCACATTTTATTGCTAGCATTGATTTGCTTTGACTATAATTGAGAGAATGTTGATCTTATACAATTAAATGTAGGTATTTATTGAATCATAAGAAGCATTGAAATAATGCTCTTTAAATAAATTTAATATGACTTCAAGACACAAGCTCTTGACCTGTAACCACAATTGGGAACAGAATTTACATTGCTAAGCAAGGTAGTTATGAATGGTTGTAAGTCAAGGATTACCTGTAGTTATGAAGTAAGAAAAAAGCATATCAATTATAAAAATAATTAGAATTAAATAACATTGATCAATTATAAGCAGCAGAAAGGAAAAGAGCCTCAATAGCAATCACATTAAGTGAAAAATACTGAAATAAACAGATATTAAATATTAAATAAATTAGATATAGTATTAGAAATATAGTTTTCTAGATAACGGTTGATTCACAGATTTTCCACTTGTAATATCTTTAAAAAATTTACAAAATTATATATAATTTTTTTTTCAAGAAACAACAAATGACATTCCAGCAATTATGTCATCTCTATGGAAGAAGTTAGATTATACACTTTCTCAAATCAGGTAATTTGAATTTAGTGCAAATAGTTTGTAAATCTGACTCTGCTTATATTCTTATTCTTGAGAATTCAATTTTCATATGACAGGCTTCCTTGATACTATAGTTTCTTTCACATTGACGTCCCATACGTCCCTAAGTTGTTGAATGAGGGTGTGTGATTCTTATTAAGGATGCACTGGTGGGGAACAGGCAAAATTGTCCCTTCTTCAACACTACTGACAAATGTGGCTTCATTAGCAGAAAAAAAACCATAATTGTTTTTAAAACATAATCTATTATATTTTATAAAATCTATCATTTTATAAAATAATATCCAAATGCTAAAATAACACTATTGGGATTCAGAGAAATTATTAAAACTATTTCAGCCGGACTTTAAATGGGCTACTATATTCAAGAATAATTTTACTTGTATAAGAATATATGTTTATTCATGATTATAATGGTTCAGTATATGAATCTTTTTAATATTGTTTATTGATGGTTATTTTGCTGTTTCCACCATATTCATATACAGTAGGAATACCAGCTCCTCAGTTGACAACAAGAATGGTGTATAAAGCTACTAAAATTAACAACATTGTGATTTAAGTAAATTATGGTCTTAGTTATAGTAGTTTAACTGCTGTCATTTTTTTAAAAAATCTGAGATAAATATGTATATGATGATTCAAAACTAAAACTACTCAATAGTTTGATACCTGTAGGATCGTAACTCCTATAGCCCTTGAAAAATAAATGTTACATTTTAAATGATTGTACTAAATTTTGCAAGATCACACTTTATGAGAGTTCATATGCTTCACTGAAATCACTCAAAATTTCAATTTTTTACAATTTTCATGTAGTTGCTAAAGTACAGTATTATACAATTTCAGTCTCATCTTACATCAAGTGAGATTGCCCTACATTTTGCATTTTTCCATCTCAGTATTGTGCAAGATTACAGGATTGTACTTACTGCCAGGAACCGATTCTTATGTTATATGACATTGAAGTAGCATAAAAGAAAGAAGAAAACCGTCAACTTAAACTTTAAAAAAAATTATTTCTCTACATGTGGTTGGCAAAAAAGTATTCTAAATGTAATGTTTATACACTTAAATGCTGCATTTTAACAAACAAAAACTTCAATTTTTGCAGGAGCATGCAGAATTCAGTTGGATTTTCTGCCAATCAACGGAGTATGTATTTGAAGCTATGTTATGTGGTTTGAATTTACTATTAAAAGTCTTTCATACATTTAAATTATAATTACTTAGAAATCAATCTTATTTATTTCACTGAGACTTTGTTCTAATAAAGTATGCTAGAGCAGGTGCTTCATACTGGACTATGTAATATAGATATTGGATATAAGGCCCATATGTTAGACACTTACTTACCAGCACAAGTTTCCCTAGCTTTTATTCAACCATCTCTAGGCAATATTTTCCTATTTCTCCCAAAAAAAGCTTTCTAGTTTTCTATATCCATGAGTTGAAGAATGCTAAGGCCTGAAGATGCTCCCACCCTCAAATAATAGTAACTAGACCCTCCCTTTGGAAGTTAAAGAAGGCTCCCTCTTATATCTTTCCAAAAGTTGATTGAAACAACTTTTCCCAAGATGATTTGGGGATAATTGATATTGTCTAAGACATGATAAAAGATCTTTATGGCTCCCTATTATTTGTATTATTATTTTCTTACTGTGGATATTTTATTTTATATTGAATATTGAATATTTAGATATTTCATTGCTGTTTATGGTAGACAATCCTTGGAGATTGTGTTGACATTCAGATTTAATGAATAAATAAGCAAGCAAGCAAACAAACAAACAAACATACTTTCTCTACTTCTTGCCACAAAAAAAATCAGAAGGTGTGAGAGCAGGAGATATACCTATGACTCCAATCTAGAAATTATCCAGAAAAATGCCATATGTACTAATTCAGTAAATTTCCATTAATTTTAGATTAAATAATCCTAGAATGTAGCATACATGTCTGTATCAAGACAGCATAGTATTCATTGATGCCAGTTATATTTGCCAACAGAAGAATAAATGCTTTCTGACTCAAAATTAGTTGTGATTGAAGGAACAAAAAACAATCACCTTTATTTCAGTACCAAAGCTGACTAAAACTTAGCTAGCTTCTGAAATTCTCTAATATCTAATTTAATTGCATCTAATAGTTTAATGATTTATGCATTTTTAGACTTCGTATTTTGCTTATACGTAAGATGGGTGGTCATATAAATTTACCAATGAAAGTTTCTGTGTTTCTGTTTTAATATTTACTTAAAGGTCGCACTAGAAGTGCAATTGCAGATATGAAAAAGCAGAAGTGCCTTCAACAGTCAGCCTCTTCTAATTTAGGATCATCACCTGCAGTTTATCAGCCAGGACAACTAACTTCCACTGCAATAACAGCCACACAGGTTATTCTTAAACCAGTTATATCTTCAAGTCTCGCTCAGCCAAGATTGAATCCTCCTTCTGCACTCCAGGGCCAAATTCAGGAAAGCCAAATTCATAGTAAG
Organism: Erythrolamprus reginae; assembly: GCF_031021105.1. Lineage (NCBI taxonomy): Eukaryota > Metazoa > Chordata > Lepidosauria > Squamata > Dipsadidae > Erythrolamprus > Erythrolamprus reginae. Next base: position 19,903,044 of record NC_091953.1, on the reverse strand, counting down.
TTTACTGAACATTTTCTTGTACAAACTATAAGGAAACTGTTGAGCAAAGCCATGTGACCACAACAATATAAGATTTCTTTTCTGCCACTAAATATAGGGAGTATAAAAACTCTATTTCTATTGAAAATATTCTACTAGAGCTTCCTGTGAATTCATATTTTAGATGTATTTTAGCTTATTGTACATATTCCTTTGTTTTTCTAAATACTCTAAACATTGCTATATAAAATTAAGGAAGAGACAAAAAGTATGTTTTAAAATTAAGGACGAAACAAAAGACATGTTTATGAATTTGGGTCAACATTTCCTTTAGTCTGTCTGAAAATCTCAACTTTGCTGTCATCTTTAGTCCCTGACAGATCATCAGAAAAAGATACACTTGATCTCTGTCTATATTCTCAGTTTTATCTCTATCTCTTCACCTCATTCTCCTCTTTTTCTGCATTGGGTCCTTATTTGCTTTAGATAATTGCCACCACCCCAGGAAAAATATCTACAATATCTACAAAAAATGTCCATTATAATTACTGGCCTGTATGCTAGCATGATAATAATCTTCTGCAACTGGATTTGTCTAGATCTATCTTACCAGCTAGCCTTTACAATACAATTCTAGTTCTCTCCTCCTCCTTCTCTACTCCTTTAAGTCTCCACCTGTAATACCACCCACTATCCTTATTATTCTCCAATGGAAAATTAAATTCTGCTATATTCTCAAGTAGCACAAAATTGTTGTTTCCTTATTTAGGTTTTTATAAAGCCCATGTTCAAATTAAATTCAAAAAGGGAGTGCTATGTTTTTTCCAATCAGTAACATACTCATTTTCTTAGTACTGACAATGACGATTCATCATTGATACCCTAAATACCTTAAACAAGTCAATGCTTAATATAATTTTGTTCTTAAATGCTTTTTTTAAAGTGTGTGATTCCCTCACTCTGGTTTCTGCACTCCAAGAGAGAAAGCTTAACACAAGTGTATTGTCTCCAGGAAAAAGAAAAAGGTAATAGTTCCCAGCTTAAGTATTTATAGTGTAACATATGCTGCATATTTAGAATGTAGATCTTGTGCATAAGGAAAGGTGTGAAAAATGAAAAGCAGAGAAAAAGTATGTGGTCCCCAGTTCATATTAATCTCTTTTCTGCTGACATGTTTATGAATTTGGGTCAAGCCGTTACATCTCACTTTTGCTTTCTGTCATTGTCCTCTTGGACCGCAAATTATGCATCTAATTCCATTACAATTCCATTGGATTCCTCTGGAACATGTTAATGTAATATTGAACAAAACATGAAGCATGAATTGATAAAGTAATGCAGGAGCCATGAAAATCTAGCCTTAATAACATGTTCTTCCCATCCAATACTTAAAATATTTCAGTGACTCCCAGAAGAAAAGGAGTAACGCATCAGGACCACAGTTGTCTAATTGTAGCATCCAAGAATCTTCTCCAGCAGAAAAAGTCAGCTTGCCTATGCAAGAAGAAAGTGAGCAACTAGAACTTATTGATGGTGACCTTCCCGTAAGCCATAATTTTTAAAAACAAACTTAATATTTGTCTATTTCACCCTCCCCCCTTTTCTTGGTTTGATTATCCCAGTTTTATATATGTCTTGGTGTACAGAGATTTTTCTCTTAAAACTTTCCATGTTAGCATGAAATACTATTCCTTTCTTTGGAGATTCTAATAGCATTTTGTGCAAATATTTTTAATCCTTAAGAGTGTAAATGCAAGGTTCAAGGTGAATAAGTCCTTATTAGCTGCATGGGAAGAATATTACAGCAGAAGACAGTTGGAAGCTTACAGGGTTGCTTCCATTATCCAAATTAATGTATAGGTATAGGTAGTCCTCGATGTACAACCACAATTGAACCCAAAATTTCTATTGTTAAGTGAGACATTTGTTAAGTGAGTTTTGTCCCATTTTACAACCTTTCTTGCCACAGTTGCTAATTGAATCTGGCTGCCTCAGTGACTTTGCTTGACAGAATATTGCAAAAGAAGATCACGTAACTGTGGGATGCTGCAGTGGTCATAAGTACAAACCAATTGCCAAGCATCTGAATTTTGATCACATAATAATGGAGATGTCGAAAAGATTGTAACTGTGAAAAACTGTCATAAGTCACTTTCTCCAGTATCATTGTAACTTTGAACAGTCACTAAATGAACTTTTATAAATTGAGGACAACCTGTATCATATGCATGCTACTAACATGGTCTTAGGTCTTTTCTTTTTTAAGGAATTGCATAGAGGCATATAGGAATTGTTTAGAGGCATATAGAAAAAATAATAACATTGGGAACCACTGCACAAATGTCATATTTGATGCCCTAGTTAAGAAATTATACAGTAAATGGGAGTGTACAGTGATCTCTCGGTTAGCGCGGGGGTTACGTTCCAAGACCTCCCGCGCTAACCGATTTCCGCGTTATATTGGATGCGGAAGTAAAACTACCATCTGCGCATGTGCGCCATTTTTTTCATGGCCGCACATGCGCAGATGGTGGAGTTTGCGTGTGGGCGGCGGGGAAGACCAAGGGGAGGTTCCTTCAGCCGCCCAACAGCTGATCTGCTCCGCAGCGCGGAAGCAGCGAGGAGCCGAAGATGGGGTAAAGGCAAAGGGGAAACCCCATCTTCGGCTCCTCGCTGCTGCCGCGCTGCGGAGCGGATCAGGTGTTGGGCGGCTGAAGGAACCTCCCCTTGGTCTTCCCGCTTGCCGCTTGCCAGTCCACACACGCCCCCCTGGATGAGCCGGCCACAGGGGCGAGGGGTGGGGATGAAGGGGCAGGACTTCCCGGGCGGAAGGCATGCTCGGCTCTGCCGCTCCAGCCGCTTTCGGCCGAGCCTCCCTAGCCAAGCGACTGCCTTCCGTCGCAGCGGGGAACATCGGCGCAGGCCGCCGCCACGCCTGGCTCGACTTCCCTGGCTGCTTGGCCGGGGAGGCTCGGCCGAAAGCGGCTGGAGCGGCAGAGCCGAGCACGCCTTCCACCCAGCGATTGTTCCGCTGCCGCCAGCATGGCCTGGCTGGCAGCGGAAAATGTAACGGAGCCCACGGGGGATTCGCCTTCCTCCCACCCGCAGCCGAGACTGATTGTGGGCTCCTTCGCAACCTCGGAGAGCTTCCGGGGCAGGGAGGAAAGCGAATGCCACGGGGCTGGGCTCGGCTCCCCCCTCGGCTCCCCCCCTTACCAGCCCCGCCGCGGAAGGCTCCATTCTGTTCCCTGCCGGCCCGATTGAGCGGCCGGCGGTCTCCATTCAGGGAACAGAATAAAAAAAAAATTTTTTTTTTAAAAATTCTTTAAAAAAAAAATTTTTTTTTAAAATTTTTTTTAAAATTTTATTTTTTAAATAATATTTTTTGAAAAACCGCGTTGCAGCGTTTCGCGCTAATCGAGAACGCGCAAGTCGAGGGACCACTGTATATCTCCCGAAGGGGAGAGATTATTAGGATGCTAATAGGATTAATTTTTCTTTTATAATTGGGCTATTTGAAATTTATTTCCTAGCAAATGATTATTGAAAATGCCAGAGAGAAAATTCTGAGCAGTAAATGTCTGCAGGAGAAGCTAGCTGAAAATATTAATAAGTTCTTGGGCAGGTAATATATTTCAATTTTTAAAAAGAAAACTATTCAAGATGCTTAGATTATTTCTGAAACTTACTAAGTATTTACACGTTTTTCTCAGCGATGGCAATATGCCTCAGACAGCAAAACAGGCAGAAAGTGGTCCACCAATACAAGAGTCTTCAATTGATGAATTTCTTGGTCTTCAGGTAAGTGTCTGATTTTAATACATATAGTATTTGGATCTTATAAGTAGCACAAAGAGCTATATAAATTGTTAAGCCACAGGTTGTGCATTTGTTTGCCTGCTTTTTCTCCTTTTCTCAGTTCTGATTAAGATAGCCCCACAAAGAACAGTACTTCTGTGAATCTTTAAAATTGATTGATAGCTTATTGTGCACCAGCTTTCCAGATATTTTTGTTTACTCACAGAGAGAAAACTAATGTTTTAACTGATATCTGATTATTTTTACATCTTAGCAGGGTGAAATTCACATGACAGAAGAAGCCATCCAGGAGATTCTGGAGCAAACAGAATCAGATCCAGCATTTCAAGGACTCTTTGATGTATTTGATTTTGGTATGGATTATTCTTCATTTTAACTATCATGGGTTTTTACAATGATGGGTTATTTCCAGTCATCTTCATTGAATTCAGTGAGACTAAGAAGAAAAGTATTACAGTATGTGAAAGACTTACACTTTGACTGAATTAACCCTTTGTGGCCATATATTTTAACAGAACTCAAGTTTACTAGTCTGATTGAACTCTTCCATTAAAACGATACTATAGATTTCCTGTCATGATTATGACAGGTTTTCACAGTTCCAGTGTAGAGTCTCATACTTTCCCAGTTTTTCCCATTGCATTTTTCAGAAGTGTTTTGACTACAATTTTAGAATTCCAACATAAGATGCTAGAAATTACATATCTAGGGGATATGGTTTGAATCATCTACAAATATTGTTCATTTTGAGCCCGGCCTAATGTCTAAAGAATGGTTTTGTCATCATAACAAAAAAATGAACCCTTAATGCATTTAAGAAATTAATTTGGATTCTTCCACCTTATGTTGAAGTCAGGAATTTTTCCCCCTTATTTTAAATAGGTAAAACAAAGAATTGTAGAAATGTTTCTCAGGGTATTTCTACACAGAATGGGACAGATAATTCCATGTTGGTGGATGAAGAAAACCTAGAAGCACTTGAAAGCTATATTGGCACTAAGGAACTCGGTAAGCATTTCTAACATACTTCCAGTATCTCGGGTTTTTTGGCATATAAAACTATTATTGATTTCAAGACTTAACATACAATCAAGGATGTTTGGAGTAATGTTATGCCTGTTACAAAATTGAATACCATCTGTGGGTCCAGAAATATGTCTTTATTGTGCAAAGGATAGTAATTCCTTTGAAATACATGGAATTAGCTTTTTGCAAATTCATATAAGGTCAGACTGCAAGTTGATGAATTGACATTTAAGTTACAATTAAGTTCCTATCTTCCTTTTAAAAAACTAACTATTGTTTTATACAGACTGACAACTTCTGTTTAATATCTTTTTTCTTCTCCATAAATCAGCTTAGAATGCCTACCATTACTAAAATGTTGACTTTAGTGATTATATATCACTCTTTCCATAATTAGTGAAAGGGGGGGAAATCCATTTCTGATTTGTCTTAAGGCAAAAGAGAGTTCTTGTTTGTTTTATGTGTATAGTTTTGTATGCATTATATCTAATTATTATATTTATCCATGCATATGTAAATGTGATTATTTGTTACCAATTCTTGGACTTCCTTGCAGAAAGGACCTTCTCTTCAACTCCACTGTACTCTTTTTTAAGATGCAGTAACAGAACTGCATAAAACATTCCAAATGCATTCAATGAATGAGCAATGCAGATTTAGTACGTCCTTGAAAAAGGTAGACAGGGATATTTTTATCCTTCTGATATTATTGATCTCATCCTTTAGAGATTCTCGTTCAGGCTGTCATTAAAATCAGAAGTCAGAAGGCTGAAAATAACTCAAGAAACATTGTCCTGACAAAATTGTATAGAAGATTAATAAAAACTTGGGTTGTTTGTTTTGGGGGTTTTTTTGGTTTGTTGGTTTTTGCTAAATTCATTTTATTTTTATATTGCAGGTGATAATTCCCATGAGAGTCTATCATACACAGACGATCATTCAAAAGAAGCATGTGTCCTAAAGACTAGTTGCAGCGAACATGATTTTACTTTAGAACAGCATCTAAAGATACAAAGTATAGTATCTGGAGAATTTTCTTCAAGCTCTGAAGTGAGAAATCAAAGTGAATCAGTTGAAATGGAGACACCTGACCAAAGAATTGAGCCAAAATTTACCTCGGAATCTGTGCAAAATCAGTTTCCTGGCACTGAGCCCAATATAGATGCTTGCAACAAACAAGGACCAGCTACAAGGAATTATAGAACTGAAAAGGATGGATTATGTCAAGGTGTTCAGAACTTACCTGATTTGCCGTACAATCAGCTGGATACTTCACAAACAGCTTTATCGGATAAAACTGAGTGTTGTTCTTTGCCAAATATGCTCTCTGAAAAAACAAATGCAGAAGTTCTTGCTCCCTTGAAATCTTATGAAAGTGAAACAGTGAACAAACCTAGTGTGAATTGCAGCCATTCAAAAGAAATGGCTGAAAATGTACAGCAGGTCACAGATCAATCTGTGTTTCCTGTATCTGCCCAGCGCAACCGAAACAGTCCTAGTTCTTCTAATTTTCAAGACTCAAATAAGTTGGAATCAGAACATTCTGCAACACTTGTGGTTGAAGCATCCCATCCAAATGTAGTAGAGCTCCAACTTGAAGTTGTTGGTACTTCCAACAGTCTTAATTTGAATGATCCAGCTATAGACCCAGAACCTTGCTCAAAATATGGCAACCAGAAATTGGAGGATTCTGAAATAGCACAGGTAGAAATCCAGGAGCCATCATCATCATCTCCAAAAGCAGATGCCAAGAGTTTGTTTTTAACTGCTGATAATGACAGGCCTACAGAAACAGCTATTGAGGCCAATGCCACTACATCCAGTGAATGTCGTTCTCCACTTCTGGATCCAACAGGTGAAACAAGCCCAGGAAACAAAATTGCTGAGGGTGTTTCATCTAGTAATCAAGGCATTGGTGCAGATGCTTCTAATATTGTTTCCTTAAAAATTATTATAAGCGATGATCCGTTCATTTCATCAGACACTGAACTAAATAATGCTGTTTCCAGCATCACAGGGGAAAATGTACCAACTATAATATTGTCCTCTCCAGCTAAATCACCATCCAAGATGACAAGAACATCTAAATCTATAACAGCTGAAGAGTCTGAAAAGCCTGGAGATTCAGCTTTGGTAGAACATAATCTTTTGGTTCTTAGATCTCAAGAGTCTGGTGTGAGTTCCCTCAACATACAAAATGAAGATTGTGCAGTATTTTCAGTTGCTGGCACAAGCAATATTTCCAAGGATGGAGAATTTATTCAGTTGATGCCAGCCACAAGCACATCTTTTGGAAGCTCCAATAGTGTTTATATTGCCTCCTGTATATCTGATCCCACAGCATTGAGTACTAATGTTACTCCATCAAATTTAGTTATGTTTCCGGGCAGTTCAACTTCTCTTGCATCACACATTCCAATGTCACCACAGTTACAGACGCCTCCTAGGACAAACAGTTTGTTTGCCATGAACCCATCAATGTCTCCAAATTATTCGCAGGGTAATTATTTGTAGACAAATATTTGCTTGGGCTTTAAAACAATGTGCTCTTGGTTGAAGGTAATTTATAACGGTCAAATAAAATTATAGCGACTGATACTAAAAAAAAAATGGATAAAATTTACATGATGGTGATTGAATCATAGATCAGTTGCAATCAATTGCTGTAAGTGAATTGGCTTCTATTGGCAATTGCTGAACCTTGATTCTGTATCATTTAGCATGATGATACCAGTATCCATTTGATTTTTAATTAAAAAAATAAAAGTTGGGTGAGTAAATTAACTTTCTGACCATGAAAATTTAATATGTTCACATAGTAAGACTCACATAGAAAAGAAGTCTATTCAAGCACAAAGGTTCCCCGCCCCCCTTTTTGCAGCCACTAAAGCTGAAAGTCATATCCTGATTTAATAGGATCAGGTACAATAACAGTATGTTAACAATTGCCTAATCCTTTAATTTCTACTATTTCTTGATAACTAATGCTCAGTTGTTTACAAATTGATAGTTATCTTCAGCATCCTTCCAATATTTTTAAAAATTCTACTAGTAGATTCTATGTTTAAAATGGTGAATTATACAGTATTTTTGACTAAAGCATATATAGTATAGTATACCTGAGGTATACAGTAATGCTTAAAGTTTGTGAGTTGCTTTGAAGTTTAATATTTCTGCATAAATGTGACCTAAAACATGATTTCCATACAAATCCTAAAACTAGATAGAATTCAATTTAGTGAGTTAAAAGCATGGTTGTTCATTTATTTATTGAAAAAAATACATGCTGATTTATGGATAAAATCTCCATAGAGATTTTCTCATCTTGTGTGGAGACCAGATCACATTTTAGGTCATATTTATGCAGAAATTCAACAATGTTCACAAACTTTTAAGCATTACTGTCAGTGATAAATGGAGGATTTGCAAAACTGATTTGGAAACTATATTAAAGAAAAATATATAATGTTCTCCTTCAGATCATGTAGTTTTTTAGATGGAAGTCCAATAAATAATCTGAACTAGAAGTGCTTTTAAGTTGGTTTGATTCCAAAACATTTAGTTTATTTGCCATATTACCTGTCTAAAACTAATTTTGAAGTAATTAGTTTGGAGAAAATCTCCCTTTGGGACATGACGATCTCAAAGCAAGCAAATTAGAGTAGAATTTCACAGAACAAACCATACCTGTATTGCCCAATTCTATACATGCCTCTTATAGATAATTGTACTTATGATTATGTAAGATCTTGGAGAAACTTTGGGAAGGTAAAACTTGTGCAGTCTAGTTTATATATCAGAATTTATTAAAAGACACTTGATTGGGAATAGAGGAAGAAAAGGAGAGGAAGCTTAGCACCTCACAAGGCATAAAAATGATACCATCTCTGCTTTTCTCAAAGAGCCAATACAAATGGGATCTCATTCATTTGTTAATGTCCATTTACACCTCCATTTCAATCTTGTTGAAACTCAGCTTTGCCTTTTTTCATATTTTATATCAACTGCTAATAAAAAACTTGACTGCATTAGTGTGGGTCACACGTCTATAAGACTACAAAGCTGAAGTAAATTTAGTTCATGTGGAAAAAACTATGTGAACCAGATTTTAGGAAATGCTGTAATTTGCTATTGATTCGGCTTTAGAGCTGTAACTTTCCATTGTAGCATAAAAACTGAAATTATTTAATTGCTACTACATTTTTGCTGCTTGTCCTTTTGCTGGACTGCTTAAAGCTATCCAGATATAGCATCTAAGGTTGCTGGGTTAGATTTACCCTACTTAGTTTCAATGATCAAAATTTGTCTTCAGTCTTTTCACTGAGTTTTACATTGGAGAGCGAAAAAGAGATGGAGGAATATAAATTATATACTGTAGTTCACATGGATACGTTACCTTTTCTAGGGTCTGCAATTATAATTGCTTCTCCAGTACAGCCTGTATTGCAAGGAATGGTAGGAATGATTCCTGTATCTATAATGGGGCAAAATGGAAACGCTCTCTCAGATCCTTCCCGTCAGGTAATGCTGTGTTTGAAAAATAACTATTGCTTTTATTTTTTTGAGCTAAAGAAACTTTTAGAAAACTTGATTTCTATTCCTTTCACTTTTTAAAGATCCTGCATATGCCGGTCCATGCTTCATTGAGCAGTGGAAGTATTCCTAAACTTCCTCTTCCTCCAAAATTTCACAGGATGCCAAGAAGTAAATCAAATGGAGGAGGTAAGCAGAGGGCATAGGCAGCACAAGGTTGTATTAGTTCAACTATTTGCTGGAGATGAGATTTCAGATAGCAATTTGTAGTCATTGAGCCATTTATGAAATTTCCATCTTGTCTCCCATGCTTTTCAGGCTCTTTACTAATTAGTGAAATAAGATATCAGAAGGTTTGGGTTAAAGAGCCTTCAGTTAATGCTCAGTTCTATCTTGTTTATCTGTTAACTGATTCAGAGGAGTCCTGAATCAATGTTTTAAGGCAGTTTGGGATTGATACGATTGACTACGGAAAGCAGAGGAATGTGCTGAGTATGTGGAAATTAACAACTTTCAGTGTAGTTTTACAGCTAGACATAAATGGTGTAGCTTTTCTTTTGCTAGACCAAATGCTGGACTTAAAAAGTTCATCTGGACTGAGCATTGTATTTCTCAAGAGCTTTGAATGTTATACAAATTTGCAGCTGCAGTCTTGCCTGAAGAGATCCAAGTTCGTTTCAATTATGCAGTTACTATTTTCATCCTCTTTCATGTATTTCCTGTTTTTGCACCCAGAAAGCATTCAAGACAGCCAGTGATGGACCAGCTATGTCAATTCTTTTGGGGAAATTCCTTGGGTACAGAAACATGACTGTCCAAATGGAGAGAATTATATGATTGACTTTTAGAGTACTTATACCATGCGACATGCATTATTTGCAACTATATTTCCAACTACTTATTTTATTTCAGCATTAGCTTATTTGAAACCCATGCAATTTCATCCACATCTTCAAATCTGCAAGAGGCCCTTGTCTCTCACCTCAGAGCAGTCAGGTTTGAGAGTAGGAGGAAGTCATTAAGGAACACTGTAAAGACTCATTTATTCCCTGGTGAATTTTTAGCAGTTCAATTTTTTAAAAACTCTTGAGAAATAAAATGTGGGTTCTGTGCTCAAAAAGTCATCCTATTTTGTGACTTAGTATAAAATTAAATGCTTCTTGAATGCTATTAGTAAAAATTATTTATTTTGCCTTAATCATTTAGGAAAGCCAGTACTCAATGGATCAGAACCTGGTTCTCGAGTTCAGAGGTCAGTTATGCAGTGTGGTATTACTTAGTTTCTATTATTGCTGGACATGGAGAAATGTCCAGCAATAATAATTATATTATAATCAGCAGCCATTGTTTCGGTTTACAAAATTGCAGAATGTAATCTTGGGAGTTACTGACAAACATCAATTCATACAGTATTTCTTCATTTGAGTGATTTGGAATTGGGAAAGCATTGTTGTGGGTGAGAGCGATTGATGAATTTCCTTGTGGGATTTCCCATTTATTTTTCTCATGGGAAGCAATCAAAGAAGGTCGCCAATCTTGATCACAGGATGTTGCAGTTGTGAGCTGGAAACTTGAGTGGTCAGACCACAGTCACATGATTGATTGCTTCAATGTCCAGAATTTCAAGGGTTTGTTGTACGCACCATTGTAACTGAAAAGACCCTGAACGAATGGGCATAAGTCATAAAAATCACTTCAGGCTAGTGTTCATGCTAATCATTTTCAATGAGTGTAGTCACATACTCTGGGGAAACAGTTCTAACTGGTTTTGTGTGTATGATACAAATACATATAGGTAAAAGTTAAAAGAAAAAATAAATAAAAATAATATTCTTAAACTAAATACCGGTAACCCAAATATGTTTTTCAAAAGGCAACTGGGCTTTTGGTTTCTTTTTCTTTGAAAACTTTTCACTTCAGAACTGAAGAAGCTTCCTATGTGAGGAAAAAAATATTTTCAAAGAGGAAAAAATATTTTCAAAGAGTTCAGTTGCCTTTAAAAAAAATACCTTTGGAATAACTATGACTTGGAGATTGAAAATCACCATAGACATACTAAACAAAATATTTTTTATGCATTCTTCTCTTCATTTCAATAAAGTAAAATAATTTTAAAATGTTTAACGTTTTATATCATCCTTAAATCTATTTATTAGAGGTGATTAAGATCGAACCAATTTAAGCACTGAACAGAGGTTTTGGATAGCAAAAATAATTACAATAGAAATTTCATGCAAAGTTGCCAAATACTATTTTTTTTTCTCTCAGAACTGGAAACTCAGACAAGAATATTTGTGGGGATTTGAAAAAGACGATAGAAACTCTGCCAGCTGATACTACAAGCCCAAGTTCCAAACAAAATGGCAGTCACAGAAGAGTGCTTTGCTTTGATACCACCCAAGCATCACAAAAAGAAAAGAACGAGAATTCTAAGTTCTGTCAAAGCTCTTCCAATACAGTGCTTTCATCAACAAAAACTCAACCTAGCAAGAGGGAACGTGAAAGAACTCTGCCAAGAATTTTATGTAAGCCAGATATAACTAGCAAAAATTTGGCTGTAAAGGAAAGCCAACTGGAAAAAAAGGGTTCGGGTCCAGGCGTAGCATCAGATATATTAAGAAAGCAGACAGCGAATAAAGAGAATGAATTAGAAAGGAGTCTTCCCCCACAAACTCCGGAGATGGCATCCTTATCCAACAACCAACAAAGTCTTCATCATGAAAAGAATTGTTCCTCAGCTCAGGAAGTAACTAAAAAACCGCGGCTTCAACCAAAGGCCAACAATAAAAACGCAGGAGTTTTACCCTCAAAAGAGTTTAAAAAAGAGCAAGCGAAGTCTCCCAGTCAAGTCAATAGCTTGACTGGTCCTTTAACTAAGCAAGCTGTGGAAATGCTGTATGATATTCAAAGGCATAGCCCTGCTAGCAAGTTACCTGAAAATGGGGAACTGCCATTACCCCGTACGCCTTCAGGTACTAGTGATAGACATTCAGACGATACCTTTGATATAAGGACCCCAACTTGTAAAAGGTATAGCGAAGATAGTACCACACCAAGGATCATGGTTCCTCCAGCTACTCCTGATCTGCCGGCTTGTAGCCCAGCAAGTGAGACGGGTAGTGAAAACAGTGTTAGCATGGCTGCCCACACTTTGATGATACTTTCACGCGCTGCTATTGCAAGGACTAGTACAACTACTCCACTGAAGGACAATACTCAACAGTTTAAGTCTATAAGAAGTGCAGCTAAAAAAAGAAAGCAGGAGGACTCCGTGGATTGCGAAAAGAATTCCCGGACTCCCAATAAAAAGGATGCTCAGAATTTTGCATTACCCATAAAGAAAAAGAAGATAAAGGTAAGCAGGGGTCTTTTTTATGTAAAAGCATGACATTTATATACTGGCAGAGAACTACATATAGAAGAATAGCAGTTAATTTTGTCCTTCTGTGCCTTTGAACCATAGTCTTCTTCACAAGATTTTAGAAATGGTTTGCCCTTTCTTCCTAAGGCTGAGAGAGTAGGACTGGACTAAGGTCGTCCAGTTCGCTTCATGGCTAAGGCAGAGTTAGAATTCCTGATCTTCTAGTTTTAAGCCCAATGCCTTAACCATTGCATAAAAATGGCTCAATTAATTCCTTAATAGCTGTTCTGCCTGACTGGGCTCAGGCGATAATTAACGGTCCAGGAAAAAAGATCAAACACACACGTGCTTTGCTAATCAGCAAACTTGTATTAAACAAACAGAAAAGGTTAACAAAAACTGTCCGTATTGTCAGGAGTAAAACACAGTTCGAGGCAAACAGTCAGCCAAATACAAAGTGCAGGAAAAAGCAAACAAAGACAAACTGCATGGAGCAGAAACTGTTCAGGAGTTCTCTGAATCTTTGAGGCACGAGAGCAACAGCTAGTCCCAGAGTTTTTAACTCCCATTTGCCTGAAAATGCTGGGTTGAAATCCAAAGGCACGGTGGGTGCAGAGGCTTCAAAGCAGGAACCACAAAGTCACATAAACATCCACAGTTTGCCTCTACCTCTGTTCTCTTTTATAACTGTAGCCCTCATGGGACCACACCCAGCCCTCATTATGGGGACCACACCCAGCCACAGGTGCTACTATGATCACTGGTGATAGTCCCTTAATTGAGCCTCCCTGTGCATGGCTCTCCAGCTACGCATGTCTATTAGCTATTCAGCACCTGAATCCAATGAGGAGAGGCTATTGGATGGGCTGTTTACTAAATCCCCTGGGCTGTCTGCCAGGTCCTGTGGTCTGTCTGCCAACTCCTCTGAACCATCTGCCTCATCCTCTGGGCTGTCTGCCACGTTTTCCTGGCTGTCAGCCAGGCTTTCGCAATCACTTTGTGATGCATCTCTCACATATGTGGGGGCAACAGCTGGCTCAGGCCCAAACACAATAGCCAATTATAGGAAACATCCCAGTTTATTCTACGTATGTACAAGAAACGTTTTCCCTATAATTCCTACTTATATTCATATACTTTGGGAATAAAATCCTCCTCTTAGTTACTTTTTCTATCAATTAAGATAGGCTATATTCAAAATAAGGATTTGACTAAGGACTAAAAATGACTCCTTTTTAGAATAAAAATAGAAAATATCAATAATTTTTATAGAGTAAGTGTTTACTTATAGCAATAATATATCATCACCACTTGGTATGAAACATGTTAACTAAACTGGATTAATGCTTATGATACCTGCAGTAGTGCTTAAGGCTGAAGCTTAATTCTTAAAATCTTAAATCTCAGCTATCATTTAGAATGCATAAGGAATCCTGCTGTGAGCTCCTATGAAAAATAGTTTCTTGTGCTACCTGGTATAAATCGTACAGAAGTAAAAAAAAATGGGGCATGAGGCAGTCTTACTATCAGAAGAAAAATGTTTGATGCTTTTGAACATGGGCATTGTTGAAGATGGGAGCTTAAATGATCTGTTCTATGGAGAGTCTAGCCATAAATATTTTTATATAAAAATATTTTCTTTTTCAGCAGAAGAAATTACCAATTGCCTTTCCTGCAGAAATGGATGTGGATAAATTTTTATTGTCATTGCATTATGATGAATAAATTCCAGCTGTATTCAAGCACAGATGTTCAGCAGGATGAAGAGGAGAATAAATTAGGGCGATATTGCATAATCCATCAAAATTCAACTTCTGAAACGAAAATCATCCTGGATCTAAAGGATGAATTTTCTAAGCGAGCCTTTAAAGGTCCTATGTTAAATTTGTAGGTTTTTTATCATGTAATTATTGTACATATTTTCAAGTTGTAAAAGAAAAAAATTATACTTTTATTAACACCAGGTGTTGACTATGTTTTAGCAGGGTTTTGTGGTGTCAGACACCTGAACCAAGACCACTGAATTGTGGACTGTTTTTATTGTGTGCCTAGGATTGGACCCCGTGGTTCAATCAAAGCAAACTTCATATAGTTGGATTTGGATGAATAGGCTTAACTGTATATACTTGCAGATAATCTGAGGATTTACTGTATGGACCAAAAAAGCACCCCCTCAAAAATTGGGTACAGCTTACCCATAGCGGGCTTATCCGTGAGTATAGCCTTGTAATGCTTGGTCTGTAGCAGAAAACCTCAGCTGATTTTGTATTGAGAACTTTCCTATTTCCTTTTCTGTTTTTTCCTTTAGCTGTAATCTATCAGAATAAATATTTTTCAACTCTCTTACTATACCTAGATCTATCTTAATAGACTTCTCTTTACGTAATAGAATTTACTTAGGGATGTGAGATTTGCCTTTAGGGATACAGATTTAATTTTGATAAACCCTTGCTTAACTTGTTTAAGCAAGTGAAAATTTAAATATATATCCTGAGGATGTGTGATATCATTTGCAGTAGTGGGTATCTCACACAATTAAAACAGCATGAGTGGAAAAAAGTACAGTAGTCCCTCACCTATCGCTGGTGTTACGTTCCAGACCTGGCCGCAATAGGTGAAATCCGCGATGGGGAATTTATCGACTGATAGTACTTATTTAAGTATTTATATTGTAATTGTTTGGTAAGTTTTCATTGTTTTAAGTGTTTATAAACCCTTCCCACACAGTATTTATTTTAGATACAGTATTTAAATACAGTATTTACAATTTTAGATTTTTTTTTTTTTAAAAAACCTGCCGATCGAGTTCGGCGGGCTGTTTAAATCTGCCGATCGGCTTCCTCAGAAACCCGCAATGAAGTGAAGCCGCAGTAGGTGAAGCGCGGTATAGCGAGGGACTACTGTATAACTGCTCAAATAGCATAGTTCTTGGTGCACACTCCACCTTTGTCGTTGCAGTAACTCTCTTTCTACTCAGTAACTCTCTCATGTGATGTAAAATTCTCATTTCCCTGGTTGTAAATAGTCAGGTACATAAATACAAGGCTCTCTCTTTTTTAGCCTTGAATGTATGAAGAGGGTAACAGAAGTAATAACTTTGCATTCAGTTAAAATTAACACGGATATTTGTAAATATAGGTCAGGTTCACTTTGCTTTAGGTTGGATATTTATAATCAACTACCAGATATTTAAAAGTGACTCTACCAAGAATTCAAAAAAGCATTACAGCTGTTTAACAATTAAATCTGTGTAGTTCCACACATTAAAGTATTTTTCAAGAGGTTTTAGCAATAAAAAGACCTTATTTTATATCTCAGAGTGGACAGCAGGTCATCTTCAACCTGGAATGACAGGTATATGAATAATGAGAATAGTGTGAATGTTGAACTTAGCCTACCTAGCGATGGAAGCACAGGAGGGAGAGGGGCACCTATCTCTGGGGTGGCAGAGGGCCGGAATATTCCGGTCTTGCTGGGGAGAGGTAGATATGGTGGGAGTCACGGGATTAGCCGTTCTGGAGGAAGAAGGGATCGCTGCTTAAAAGCGATCCACTGTTCCGGTCTCGTAAGCTCATCCCGGGGTACTGGTGACGAGTGTAATCCAGGCCCTGGGCTCAAGCTGCTGCTGCTCAATGCCAGATTGGTAGTAAACAAAGCTCTCCTCATCCAGGATTTAATCTTGGATGAGGAGGCCGATCTGGCATGTGTGACTGAAACCTGGCTGGACCCCAAGGGAGGAGTTCCTCTCTCGGAATTATGCCCAGCCGGGTTTCAGATATGGCATCAGCCTCGACCCCAGGGAAGGGGTGGGGGAGTGGCTATTATAGCCAGGGAGAATCTTCGCCTGCGTAGACTCATTGCCCCTGAGATTGCAGGTTGTGAGTCACTCCTTGTGAAGTTGGATTCAGGGGTTCAGGTGAGCTTGTTACTCACGTACCTGCCTCCCAGCTGTGTGTCAACAGCCCTGCCTGTGCTGCTCGAGGAGGTGGCCGGGTTTGCGGTGGAGTTCCCCGGACTTATTGTCCTGGGGGACTTCAATCTGCCGTCACTCGGCGGTTCCTCTGGATTGGCACAGGAGTTCATGACCACCATGACAGCCATGGACCTGACCCAAGTAGTTCAGGGTCCGACTCACGAGGGTGGACACACACCCGATATGATATTCCTCTCGGAGCAATTGAATAATGGTCTGAGACTAAGGGGCTTAGAAGCATTGCCTTTGTCATGGTCAGGCCATTTTCTACCGCGGCTTGATTTCCTGGCTCCAATCCCCCCCCCCGCAGGGAGGCGGAACTGATTAGGAGGTTCCGCTCCAGACGCCTGATGGACCCTGAGGGCTTTCAGAGGGCGCTTGGGGTTTTACTAGATTCACTCGTCCACGGCTCGGCAGAGTCTCTTGCTGAGGCCTGAAACAAGGCTGCAGTGGAGGCTCTTGACCGAATTGCGCCTTTGCGACCTCTCTGTGGCACTAGACCCCGTAGAGCTCCATGGTTCAACGAGGAGTTCTGGGAGTTGAAACGCCAGAAGAGACGTCTAGAGAAGTGATTGGGGAAGAGTAAGTCTGAATCCGACCAAACACTTTCGGCTGTGGCGAGGAGGGCGTTTGCCCAGGTTCGCCTGGTGCACCAGTTGCAGCTCTATTTGGACAGGGAGTCATTGCTCACAGTCACTCATGCCCTCATCACCTCGAGGTTCGATTACTGCAACGCTCTCTACATGGGGCTACCTTTGAAAAGTGTTCGGAATCTTCAGATCGTGCAGAATGCGGCCGCGAGAGCCATTGTGGGGCTCCCTAGATTCGCCCACGTTTCTGCAACACTCCGTGTCCTGCACTGGCTGCCGATCGGTTTCCGGTCACAATTCAAAGTGTTGGTAATGACTTTTAAAGCCCTACATGGCATTGGGCCAGAATACATCCGGAACCGCCTTCTACCGCACGAATCCCAGCAGCCGATAAGGTCCCACAGAGTTGGCCTTCTCCGGGTCCCGTCGACCAAACAATGTCGTTTGGCGGGCCCCAGGGGAAGAGCCTTCTCTGTGGCGGCCCCGGCCCTCTGGAATCAACTCCTCCCAGAGATTAGAACGGCCCCCACCCTCCTTGTCTTTCGCAAATTACTCAAGACCCACCTTTGTCGCCAGGCATGGGGGAGTTAGGATATTCCTTCCCTTAGGCCATTACAAGTTATGTATGGTATGTTTGCGTGTATGTTTGGTTTTTATAATAAGAGTTTTTAGTTGGTTTATTAATTGGATTGTTACATGTTGTTTTTTATCATTGTTAGCCGCCCCGAGTCTGCGGAGAGGGGCAGCATACAAATCCAATAAATTAATAAATTAATAAATGTTAATCTTTCACTGAAAAAAACTTATCAAAGTTTGCATAAGTAAAAAAAAACATTGCTGTACCTGTTAATATTGAATCCCTGCTTCTCCTTTCTTTTGCTATACTGAAACACATATGAGGTTGAATGAAGAAAATAACTAACAGCCCATCATGTGCTTTTTTATGGGCAAATTAAATTGAAGCTGTACAGTGCAGAAACCATCTACAGATTTGAGACCTTAACTGCTCTTTTAACTCTTGTTTATAGTTCATTTGCCATCTATTTATCAAATTGTTTTTCTAGAATGTGGTTTGCTATTACAGGTTGAAAGGTTTTCCTTTACACTTTCCTCAGTTACAAGTATAAGCAAGTACATACATGTAAGCTTTCTTAAGAGCTATAGTACCCATATTTCCCCCGAAAATAAGACACGTCCTGATCATAGTTCCCTCTAAGCTGAGCAGTGAGCAATCGCTCACTTAAATATCATCATCAACTCAGAGTTTTCCAAACCTGTCCAGAAACCGAGAGGGAAAGAGTGAGAGGGAAGGAGAGAGAGAGGAAGAGAGAGAAACAGATAGAAAAAAGAGAGGAAGGAAAAGAGAAAGAAAAAGAATGGGAGTAAGGAAGAGAGAAAGAAAATTAAAATCTAGTTTGAAACTAGCTCAACTATTTAAATGGCATTTTGATATTGATAGAGTTGCCCTATTATGAGCTCACTGTTATAGACACACAGTACAGTATTTTATTTTGAAATTCTCTGAGGCAAAACAGGGTGGGTTTTTTATTTATTTATTTATTTATTTATTATTTCTGTTGCCACCCAGTCCCGAAGGGACTGCCGCTCAGACACTATACTTTTCCGCCCCGCCCCCCCCCAAAAAATTAGAGGGAACACTGGTCCTGATAATAAGCCCCATGGGGCTTTTCAGGACATGCATAGAAATAAGTTCCACACCCAAAATAACTCCACCACCCCCAATGTTTTCCGGGGAAAGTGGAGGGAGCCACTCTTTTCCTGACGGGCACTCTTGTGACCGGGAGATCGAGAGCAAGCGAGGCAGGTGCACAAACTGCAGGACAAGCTCTGCTCATCTGGGCTCGGCCTACGTCAGTTTGAAACATGGTCCTGCCTGCGATGAAAAGGAGGTGAGCATGTGGTAGATCCCTGCCTTGCCATCTGCTCACGGGCAGAAGTGCATTTCAAAAGGCTGCCGGAGGCAACAGAGAGGAGCAGGCTAGTCCTGCGGGATGTGCGCATACCCACCTCTTGCTTTCTCTTGCTCCTTCCACCAAGAGTGGCCACCAGAGAAAGAGTGACTTCTGGCTACGAGAGGCAAGTGCGCACACACACACACACACCCCGCAAGACTAGCTCAGCTCATCTGGGCTCTGCCTAGGACAGTTTAAGTACAATTTTTTTTTTATTTATTTATTTATTAATCAGATTTGTATGCCACCCCTCTCCGCAGACTTGGGGCGGCTAACAGCAATAATAATACAATACAAATACAGTGCTACCTCTACTTAAGAACTTTTCTAGATAAGAAGCGAGTGTTCAAGATTTTTTTGCCTCTTCTTAAGAACCATTTTCTACTTAACCCAAGCCTGGAAAAATTTCCCAGGAAATTTGAGAGCGGCATGGAGGCCCGGCCAGTTTCCTTCCCTTTAATCCTGGCCATCTCGCGTTTTTCTGGGCTGCTAGAGCCTTTCAGTGGCACTTAAGGAGGCTTTGGCAGCCCAGAGCGAACGGAGCGTTTTCCTTTCTCTGGGCGCTTGGAGAGGGAATAAACCTCTGCCAGCGCCCAGGGAAAAAAGAAATGCTCCCTTTGCTCTGGGCAGTGATTGTCCTCTTCTTCCTCCTCCTCCTCCCACCCAAATTCCGAGCTTTTATTTCTTTCCTAAAGGGTTTGCACACATTATTTTCTTTTACGTTGATTCCTATGGGGAAAATTGCTTCTACTTACAAACTTTTCTACTTAAGAACCTGGTCACGGAACAAATTAAGTTGTTAAGTAGAGGTACCAATGTATAAGTACAATTAATTAATGTTTGAAACGGGTTTGGTCTCTGACTGCTTCTGCTGGGCGGGGATGGTTGAGGCACTGCCAGTGTTGCTGCCAGCCTCGTTCCTTGGCATCGTGTCCAGAGAAGCCCTTTGTAAAAGAAAACTCATGAGTTCAAACTCACAAGAGGCTTTCTTTTACAATGGGCTTCTCTGGACACTGCTGAAGACGCGATGGAGCTACAAGTGTCAGGTAGAGCACATCTTGTGGCTCAGCATGCCAGAAATGAGTCTCTTTGAGACTCGTCACGCCACCGCCGCTGCCTCGTGGAGCAGGACTCTGCAAGGCTTGTTGTGCCGTTGCATGCACGAACGGCAGGACTGCCCCGAGCTTTTATCATACTGCACAGTTAGGGTCCTGCTGTTTGTGCATGCAACGGAACAGCAAGCCTTGAGTCTTGCTCCACAAGGCAGCAGCGGCCAGCCGCTCAGACAGGACCAAGAACAGAGAGTGGGAGGCGGTGGCCATGGGACATCCAGTCCTAATCTCACTGCCTACTGCACTCCCAAAATAATAAGGCACCCCTCGATAATAAGGCCAAGGCCATATTTTGGGATTCAAAAAAATATAAGCCCCTGTCTTATTTTCGGGGAAACACAGTACTCGGTCGCAAAGATTGTTCTTCAATTTTCCAGTTGCAATTTCAAAATGCTAATTTTTAAAAGCTTAACACTCAAATAGCACAAAGTTGTAAATGGCCTAAGTCCCTGAGCTAAAGTAAGAAAACCAATTCATTATTGTTGACTATTGAATAAATACATTCTCATTTATTTCTACCAATTGTGGAAACATCCAGTGTTACTTCTATATTATTTTCCTCTTAACCAAGCAGTTGTTTTCTGGGCAAAATGACACATGGCACAATCCACTGCCCTCATTCTAAGACACTAAGAAGAACAAAAGAATGTCTACAATTCAATGACGAGAGCAGGACAAATGATAAGTATCTAAAATAGTTAACGATAGCTGCAGCACTGGGTGATAATTAACATGTTTTATAGTCCAAGATATAAAAAACATTTTTGCATTAAAACATGCTGTAATAAAAAGACATAATTTTGTTTAACAATGGCAGATTGAAATTAATCCTTTATCCTGCAGTTCCAATCACGGTTGTAACAGCTCTTGATAAGTTGGGCCTTAGGGCTTGAGATCAGAGCCTATAACTTTTGGATCAATATTGCAGAGGCCCCACCGCCACCATTGCAAATCCCAGCAAGGCCATGTTCTCCTTGTTTCAGGGCATGAGTCATGTGGACAACAATTCTTGCACCAGACATCCTGAAATAGACAGGAAGAAAAGAATTTCAAGTTGGAATACTATTTTTGCTTAGCTTTTTCAGTTTATGCTGTAGTGTTAAGTCAGTTTAAGCATATAAAATGAGCTTAATTCAGATCGTTTCACTTCCTTTCACACAAAGGTGTTAACGGTGGACCCCAGGAGGAGGAGACGAGATGTGGCTATATCAAAAGGAAAGGTAGCTAAAGCTATTAAGTCAGAATTGTAGAATGACTGGGGAATGGGGACCCTAAAATAAAACAGCTTTGGACTGGGTGAGATCACTTCTTTATCTAATGCAGAACTGAAAAACACTGATTTTCAGATGACTCATGTATACTGCACTACGTTCCAAGCTGAGATACACTAGAGCAGGGGTGAAGAACCTACAGCCTCTAGATTCCTATTATGATCTCAAGCAGCAAGTACAGTACAAAGATTTTAAGAGCAAAGATCCAGCCTAAAAATCTCTGGAAAGTTATAGCTTTCCTACTCCTACAAAAATCATTCAACTGTTTCGAGTTCAAAGACACAGGTCTAGCAAGTAATGGTTAGTGTTCCTAATATTCTAATAGTTTTCCCAAGTAAGTACTATTTAGACGAATTGTAATTCCAGCATAATTGGAAACTTTATTTTTTAAATATGCTTTGAAACATTTTAGGGTATATGCAGTCTACTATTATTTATTGATTGATTGATTGATTTGATTTTTATGCCGCCCTTCTCCTTAGACTCAGGGTGGCTTACAACATGTTAGCAATAGCACTTTTTAACAGAGCTAGGCTATTGCCCCCACAATCCGAGTCCTCATTTTACCCACCTCGGAAGGATGGAAGGCTGAGTCAACCTTGAGCCGGTGATGAGATTTGAACCGCTGACCTTCAGATCTACAGTCAGCTTCAGTGGCCTGCAGTACAGCACTCTACCTGCTGCGCCACCCCGGCTCTTTGTATTGTGTTGTATCTTTGTATCTCTGTATTGTATTGACATAATATTGTCCAATCTTTCATAATTAGTGTTACTGGACACTGGCAAATATTAGAAATATTTGGAGGAACCTATTTGCCTTATCTCTAAAAGTTTTTAAAATCTGAGTAATAGATTGTGAATACTTTACATAACATTTTACAATCTGCTAAGAACAAGTACACAATATGAGTTGTATTTCAAATCCTTTCAGAAATAAAATCAATATAAGATATGCTAATTGTCAGTTATATAAATACACTACAAAGATTTCAATATATTAAATAGTCACAGAAACCAGGCAGCTTTTGAAAGTTACAGAACTTCAGGGAGATAGATAGTTCAAAAATGGGAAACAAATAAATTGTGATATTTTGCGCACTTGACCACAATTCATGTTTTTTTTTGTTGGAAACTGTCATGTACTGGCATCCAGTTTTTGTCAAACAGCACCCATTGACTAAACAAATTCCACAATGAAGGTCATAAAATTAGACACATTCACATGGTTAACTACTTGACTAGCATGACTTTTGGAGGATCAATTACAGTCATAAATTGAGGGCTACCTATTTATTCGGTTATTTCCCACTACCAGGTATTGCATGTTTTTTTACTTACCCAATTGGGTGTCCCAAAGAAACTGCTCCTCCATGAATGTTTACCTTCTGTGGGTCAATGTCTAGCATTTTAATATTAGCTAGGACAACAACACTGAATGCTTCGTTGATTTCCCACATTTTAATATCTTCTTTTTTGAGTCCTGCCTGAGCAAGTACCTGAAAGGAAAAACACCATTATTTAAAAATTGATATGTATGTACAGAAAACATATTATTTGCTGTGCTATTAAGTAGATCATGATATACCTGCACAGAATCCAAGTAAAAAGCAGAAAAGACAAGGCTCACAACCTCAAACCTTATAACACAAATTCTGAAACTTAATTACAATAAGAAAAATATGAGGGTCGCCCAGAAAGCAATGCACCACATTTTTTTCCTCCAGCCTCCAGTAATGGTACGAATGCGAAACTTTAGATTTACATTATTTGAATTGTCAGGAGTGTGTGTGTAAATTTTGCTTTTCTTCAGACAGATAGTGTAGCTGCAGCAGTGTTTCGAAATGGCATCTGTAAAGGATGTACATTACAAGCAGCATGTCATTGAATTTCTCACTGCGGATAAAGAAATTGTTGGGAACATTCACAAACGTTTGTGTATAGTTTATGGAGAATCTGCAGTCGGCAGAAGTACGGTTAGTCATGGAAGACATTTTGAGGATGACGAACAAGTGATTTGCACAGTGCAGAAATGGCTTTGTGACCAGAACAAGGAATGGTACCGACAGGGCATACACGCCCTTGTGTCTCGCTGGAGAAAGGCCATAGAACAGGACAGCGATTACATGGAAAAATAGGGAGTGTAGAAGAAACATCATTCTCTCTTGTGTGTAAATTTCATTGTGTTCAATAAATAATTGTTGAAGGAAAAAAAACATGGTGCATTACTTTCTGGATGACCCTTGTAGAATCAAATTTTTAAAAATTTGTTTGTTTATTTTGTCCAATACACAATGAGGGTTTTAGTGGATATATATCTATACACATAGTAAAATACATGATGAAGGTTATAGAGGAGATACTCATAGTAAATATATATCTAAGATAATAGAAAAGAAGGTATAGTAATAGAACATATCAATGAAAGAATAGAAGAAGAGATATAGGAATAGAAGAAAGGTATAGGAGAGCAATAGGACAGGGGATGGAAGGCACACTAGTGCACTTGTACTCGCCCCTTACTGACCTCTTAGGAATCTGGATAGGTCAACCGTAGATAATCTAAGGGTAAAGTGTTGGGGGTTTGGGGATGACACATGCTGAAAACCACTCAAATATAGCCCTGGGTTAACAGATAACCATTCCATCCATCTAAGCCGAAATCCATTAGCTTTTAAAATTAGGCAGCCTAAATAGATTTTCACACTTGTAAAGCCAGTAAAGGCCTAAATCTATGGGGATATGGTTCAATTATGGGAAGGGAATTCTGGTGGCCATCACTTAATGACTACTCATTCAGCAACCAGTCATACTTACAACGGCCCTGAACAAATGGTATTTATGACCAGGCCCCAAAGTTCTGGCTATCGCAGTATCCTGGTGGTCACATGATCACAATCAAGGGGTCAATGATAAGCTTGCAATTACAACTTTGCAGCATCAGTCCCATGATCTCACTATTTGTGACCTTTGCTGCTGGTTTCCAATAAGCAAAATCAACAGAAAAGTCAGCAGGTCAAAAATGGGGTTGTCATAACATGTGATTCACTATGGGAACTGGGTCACTCAGTGATAAATTCCAGTCCCAATTCTTGTCCTTTTATTTATTTTATTTTTTAATTTTCATTTTAATTATTGAGCTCTAAAAAGG
This sequence comes from Erythrolamprus reginae, assembly GCF_031021105.1. Taxonomy (NCBI): domain Eukaryota; kingdom Metazoa; phylum Chordata; class Lepidosauria; order Squamata; family Dipsadidae; genus Erythrolamprus; species Erythrolamprus reginae. The sequence goes on along the minus strand of NC_091953.1, from coordinate 19,878,259 downwards.
GGGATGCAATTGATTTTCAATAAATGGTCTTGGATGATTGGAGAACAGAGAGCATATGATAAATAAATGTCAGAGCCAGAACAAGAGCAAACATTCTGCAAAGACAAACAGACAAAACAAATTTCATCCAAACAGCCTAATCCACTGAAATACCACAGAACACACATTGATCAATTAAAATATTACATAGTGAAATGATATTTACAAGACAAAGGAAGTTTTTGAGTTCTCTAAAATTCTTCATTAGACCAGATGCTAAATGGACCCATTTGGTCACAGATTTAAAGTAGAATGTGAGCAGAAAACATTACGTTAAATCAGATATTATGCATAGCACGGCAGTGTCACTTTGTTACTTGATTATTTTATTCCAGTTGTTCAGCTACAATCTGGCATTAATTTCTCCAAAAGCAACAAGAATTTGTTTATTCATTCATTTATTCATTCATTCATTCATTCATTCATTCATTCATTCGATTTTTATGCCGCCCTTCTCCTTAAACTCAGGGCAGCTTACAACATGTTAGCGATAGCACTTTTTAACAGAGCCAGCATATTGCCCCCACAATCCGGGTCCTCATTTTACCCACCTCGGAAGGATGGAAGGCTGAGTCAACCTTGAGCCGGTGATGAGATTTGAACCGCTGACCTACAGATCTACAGTCAGCTTCAGTGGCCTGCAGTACAGCACTCTACCTGCTGCGCCACCCCGGCTCTTAAAATTAAAATATTAAAATGCAATGGCTCACTCAATTCTAATCTCTAATCTTTATAACTTTTTAGATTCGGTTTTAAACCTAAAAGCAGATAATCTGCTTTAAAAATTAATTTTAAATTCCGTTATATTACATTCCCACCAAAGACTAAATGCAGAATTCAATGAGCAATTAAATGAAGGCAGAGATGATCACCTTAGGAACAGCGAGTGCTGGTGCAATGGGAAAATCAATAGGATCAACAGCGGCATCTGCAAAACCTACAAGAACAGAAACGTGAATTAGAAAAGAAACATGTTGTTAAATGTGCTTATTCATAATATTGAATTTTATTCTGGCAAAGATTCCTCCATCAGGAGCAGAATTTTAGAGTTCATTCCTTAAAACAGGGATGTCAAAATTGATTTCATTGAGGGTTGTGTTTGATCTCGAGGAGCTGGGGTGGGCAAGGCCAAGGTGGGGTGGCCAACTTGACATCACTCATGCCAGGGTCATCTGTGGTGGCCCAAGTGCTCTGCCCGTGAAAACGGGCTCCTCAGCTACGCCAGCTGCTTGCAACCTCTGCCAGCGAAAATGGAGATTGGGAGAGCTGTGCGTGGCTCTCCCGAGCTCCATTTTCGCTGGCAGAGGCACCATGAGCCAGTCCTTTGGTGTTTCCAGGGCAGCCCCACAGGCCAGGTCTAAGTACCCTACGGGCTGGATGCGGCCCATGGGCCTTCAGTTTGACATCCCCGCATTAAAAGATACTTTAAAAAGTCCATGCACGAGTAATGCACTGAAAGATTCCAAAGCCTTGGGTTTTGAGTTTGGTTTTTTAAATTGGCTTTTAGCAAAATTGCAATTACAGTAGTACCTCTAGATAGGAGCTGCTCCACATGCGAGTATTCCAAGTTACGAGCCGAGACGCGAGCAAAATTTCTGTTCGACACCCGAGCTCAAATTCGGGATACACGCCGAGCGTCCACTAGGTGGCGCAAGAATTCCATGTTTCCAGTTCTCTCGGCACGAAAAGCAAAGTCTAAAGGCATTCGTTCGAGATGCGAATTGATCGACATACAAGCTCCAGTCTGGCACGAATTAAACTCGTATGTTGAAACCACTTGATTAAGTGCCCTTTCGGCCTAATCCACAGATAAAACAAAATAAAAAGAAGACACCCACCACCTAGAGGTGAAATCTACCTACCTTCCCTACAGGTTCGGAAGCACACCCTTTTTACAAAACCCTCAAACACAACTCTGATGCAGCCCTCAATGAGTGATGCCACCATTAAAAAAAAAAAAACCTCAGCACATGCGCCAAGTTTTTTTTTTTTTAATGGTGGCATCACTCATTGAAGGCTGCATCAGGGTTGTGTTTGCTCTCGGGGAGCTGGGGTGGGTAAGGCCAAGGTGGGGTGGCCAGCTTGACATCACTCATGTCAGGGTCATCAGTGGTGGCCCAATGAAAATGGGCTCCTCAGCTACATCAGGGTGGGCAGCAGCGTGGGCGGAACCTCACAGTGCTGCCGCTACCAGTTCTCTAACACAGTGTTTCCCAGCCTTGGCAACTTGAAGATATCTGGACTTCAAGTCCCAGAATTCCCCAGCCAGCATTTGCTGGCTCGGGAATTCTGGGAGTTGAAGTCCAAATATCTTCAAGTTGCCAAGGTTGGGAAACACTGCTCTAACACACCGATGGTCGCCACTACTGGTACACCCGAACCAGGCCGAACCGGTAGCATTTCACCCCTTCCCCTACCCGGGTAGCCCAGATAGCCCTCAACTTATGACCACAATGGAGCCCAAAATGTATGTTGTTAAGTGAGACATATGTTAAATGAAATTTGCCCCATTTTATGATCTTTCTTGCCACAGTTGTTAAGTGAATCACTGCAAGTTGTTATATTAATAAACGTACCGGTAAATCACGGTTGTTAAAAGAATCTGACTTGATCATTAACTTTGTGTCAGCGAACCAAATAGCATCTGAGAAAATAAATCAACTTCCACGTCTTATATTTTTAGCGCAGGGTCCGATTTATTAACAAAGCCAATTTGGATTCTGCGTGATTCTTTTCAACTTAAAGTCCCTTAAGATTACATCCTGCACGATGTAATGCTGCACAAATCCCAGCGACCGATTAGGTCCCACAGAGTGGGTCTTCTCCGGTTCCCGTCAACTAAACAATGTCGCTTGGCGGGACCCAGGGGAAGAGCCTTCTCTGTGGCGGCCCCGGCCCTCTGGAACCAACTCCCCCCAGAGATTAGAATTGCCCCCACCCTCCTTGCCTTCCGTAAGCTGCTTAAAATCCACCTCTGCCGCCAGGCATGGGGGAATTGAAATACTCTTTCCCCCTAGGCCTTTACAATTTTATGCATGGTATGCCCGTATGTATGTTTGGTTTTATAATAAGGGTTTTTAACTGTTTTAGTATTGAATTATTATTATATGCTGTTTTATTGCTGTTGTTAGCCGCCCCGAGTCTGCAGAGAGTGGCGGCATACAAATCCAATAAATAAATAAATAAAATAAATCCAAGTCAAAAGCTCATCTCCTATCCCCACACCCACAAGTGCAATCATGAGGACAAATCTGATGCAGGGATTTCTAATTTTTTCCTGTGTTCAGTTTACTTTGGATTCTGCGTAAAGGAATGTGTGCTGCATGGCATAAATCTCTCATTCTCTCTCTCTCTCACTCCCCCTGTTCTTTTCTCACTACCAAAACTGTGTCAGGCCAACCTTGACTTCACATATTGACTTTGGGCCTGACACTTTGCTTGTCTGCCGATGGTAAAAAGGGTCACATGATCAGAGGACACTGCAACCATCATAAATGTGAGTCAGATGTCAAACATCTGAATTTTGATCCCATGACCACGGGGATGCTGCCCTGACTGTAAGCGTGAAAAATGATCATAAGTCACATTTTTCAGTGTCGTCGTAACATTGAACGATCATTAAACAAACTGTTATATGGACTACCTATATATTTGTTTGTTTGTTTGTTTGTTTATAATAATAATAATAATAATAATAATAATAATAATAATAATAATAATAATTTATTAGATTGGTATGCTGCCCCTCTCTGAAGACTCAGGACGGTTCACAACAATAATAAAAACAATATTATAGTAGAACAAATCTAATATTAAAAAACATATAAAACCCTATCATTATTTAAAAAACCAAACAACACATTCATACCAAACATAAAACAAAGTATAAAAGAGCCTGGGGGAAAGGTGTCTCAACTCCCCCATGCCTGGCGGTATATGCCACCCATTCACACAGGACTCGGTGGCTAACAATTGGCAATAAGAAATATGGCAATAAGAAATAAGAAATACAGTGATACCTTGTCTTACAAACTTAATTGGTTCCAGGACGAGGTGCTTAAGGTGAGAAGTTTGTAAGACGAAACAATGTTTCCCATAAGAATCAATGGAAAAGTGATTAATGCGTGCAAGCCCAAAATTCACCCCTTTTGCCAGCCGAAGTGCCCGTTTTTGCGCTGCTGGGATTCCCCTGAGGCTCCCCTCCATGGGAAACCCCACCTCCGGATTTCCGTGTTTTTGTGATGCTGCAGGGGAATCCCAGCAGGGGAATCCCAGCAGCGCAAAAATGAGCGCTTTGCTGGCAATGGAAGTCCGGAGGTGGGGTTTCCCAGCGAAGGAAGTGAAATTGCAACATCGCAAAAACACAGAAGTCCTCGAAACCCCACCTCCAGACCTCTGTGTTTTGCGATGCTGTGATTTCACTGAGGCTCCCCTCGCAGGGAAACCCCACCTCCAGACTTTCGTTGCCAGCGAAGTGCCCGTTTTTGTACTGCTGGTATTCCCATGCTGGGATTCCCCTGCAGCATCACAAAAACATGGTAGTCCGGAGGTGGGGTTTCCCATCGAGGGGAGCCTCAGGGGAATCCCAGCAGTGCAAAAACGGGTGCTTCGCTGGCAACGGAAGTCCAGAGGCAGGGCATCCCAGCAGCGACAGTGGGTTTGTAAGGTGAAAACAGTTTGTAAGAAGAGGCAAAAAAATCTTAAACCCCGGGTTTGTATCTCGAAAAGTTTGTATGACGAGGCGTTCGTAAGACGAGGTATCACTGTATAATGATAATAAAACAATGATACTATAAAGTATATAAAACCTAAAAAACCACACACGCACACAATCATTCCTAATTCCAGGCCTACCGGAAAAGTCAGGTCTTAACGGCTTTCTGGAAGACCGGTAGGGTTGAGATGGTACGGATCTTTGGAGGCAGTTGATTCCAAAGAATAGGAGCCCTCAGAGAGAAGGCCCTTCCCCACAGCCTTGCCAGCTGACATTGGAGGACAGAATCCAGAGAAGGCCAACTCTGTGGGCCCTTACTGGTCGCAGCGAGGTAGGAGGTAGGAAGCGGTCCCTTAAATAGTCTAGCCCTGAGCCATTTAGGGCTTTTCACCAAAGGGAAGGACGATTCTCACCTACTATTCTAGCCAATGGCTTCACATTCAGTCTCTTGGCAGCTTCTGAAGTCATCAGTACCAAAGCAGCTGCTCCGTCGTTCAGTGTACTAGCATTGGCAGCAGTGACTGTTCCTGGAAAAAAACATTCATTAAGGAAAAACAATTTACTAGAAAGAATCATTTAAGCACAATGCATTCCTCCACAATGGTGTTTCCTAAATTGGGTAAACTAACTAAAATTGGGTAATGACACACAAACCAATTATCCAATCGTACCAGGGGCATATAAATAAGGGCACTCTGATAAATGGCTTAGAGCAGGGGGTCCCCAAACATTTGGACCTCAGGGACCACCAAGGTCATAATTTTAAATTCCACAAACCCTAACTCATAATTTTAAGTCCCGTGGACTACTGATATGATTTTTTAAAAGATAAATAAAATTGTAAAATAATGATCAAATAACTTCCATTTTATATGAAATGCACCTATTTAATATAACAAAATTATAAATGCTTATTAAATTATAATAAAATTATTAAAGTTAGTGTAATTATTACAAAATAATTAAAGCTTCTTTGACTGTGGCTTGCTGATATTGTTGGGAAAGTCAATCTCATATTCCAGAACTGAAGCTGTAGTCCCTCCCCTCCCCCTCCCCTCCCCTCCTCTCCCCTCTTTCCTTTCCTTTCCAAGAGTGGGGGCTGGCACGTGAGCAGAGTGATATTGGGCAGTGCAGCCTTGTGTTCCCGCCTACAGGCTGGATTAATTACTGTTGGCCATATCTGGCCCAGGGGCCAGGATTTCTCCACGGACCACAAACTTTTCTCATGGACCACCAGTGGTCCCCGGACCACCAGTGGTCCCCGGACCACTGTGGCTTGGAGAATGGGTGTCAAACTCAAGGCCCGTAGGCCAGATCTAGCCAGCAAGGTGCTTAAATCTGGCCCATGGGGCTGCCCTGAAAACAGCGAAGGACCAGCCCGTGGTGGCTCTGCCAGCAAAAAAGGCCCACACCCCTCCTGAGCTCCTGTTTTCACTGTCAGAGGGTTGCAGGAGGCTGTCGCAGCTGGAAACTGAGCTTGGGAGCCCAGTTTAACTGGCAGAGCACTCAATCCTCCACAGGCACCCAGGATATGATGTCGACCTGGCCATGGCCGACCTGGTGACGCCCTAACGTCCTGTTTGGAGTGATGTATACTTGTTTATCAGTGAGATGTTTATTGAACCCTTTTATAGTCAGTTGTCTTCCTGTTGCGAATTTCACCAGAAATACAGACTAAGCAAGTTAATTCCGTCCTATCCTGGCTGTAATAGAATCAGGGTAAGCAGAGCATTTTATGCTAGAGGTCCAGATATATATAATATGATATATTCCTATTCTAACACGCATGCTATACTGCAACACAACCCAGCCCTCTAAGATTAAACATAAGCCTGATACGGCCCCCAGTGAAATTGAGTTTGACACCCCGGCTTAGAGCAATAAAGGAAAAAACTGAGAAGCACTATCCTATGATGTTATCAATTTTCATTTGGTGTCAAACGATGGTCATAAAATGTACAGCAGTCTAAATCCAACATAGTTGGCATTATCTTAAACCATCAATCAAGAAATATTTTGTAAACTAGCACCCTGTAAGAACAGTCATGAAAGCTTTGCAAACACTGAAATGTGTGACTCTCTATGGAAACTTTGAAGAAGCAAGACAGGAAGAGTATTGATACCACTGAAATTTGTTACTAGAGAAGACTCCTGAAAATTCCATGGACAGCCAAGATCTGGAATAAATTCTAGCACATTAGAAATGGACATCAAATCTTACCATTTTCTTTTTGGAAAACTGCCCTCAATTTTGGAACTTTACTAAAGTCAACACGCTTGTATTCCTCATCTTCTTTAACCACTGTGTCTGGTTTCCCTAAAGTAAAGATTCTGTTTAGTAAAAGATTTGAAACTTTGACCGCAGTCAAAGTCCAACCCAGCAAAGACCTGTTGGATGTTAACATTTTCTTAGTTTCCAAAGGACAGTTGAACATATAAGAACTTTTGCATCATCTCATTTCTTGATCTGTCCATCTCATGTCCATCTAATACAGTACAGTGTTCCCTCGATTTCCGCAGGTTCGAACTTCGCGAAAAGTCTATACCACAGTTTTTCAAAAATATTACTTACTTACTTACTTACCGTGTTTCCCCGATAGTAAGACCCCCCCGATTGTAAGACATATAGGGGGTTTCAGGGGGGTCGGTTAATGTAAGCCATACCCCGAAAGTAAGACATATGTCTTACTTTCGGGGAAACACGGGGGTTACGTTACGCTTGCTTTTGCCGTCCGCTGGCCGCTTCTGCAGTCACTTTCTGCCTTCGCTGGAGCCGGCTGTGATTTCATACTCTGCTTGGAGAGGTAGCCTCCTCTGCAACTCCTGTCTTGTTTGCCTTCGGACCCCAAAATACCCCCCCACGCCCTTTTCCATTGACGCGCAGTCCCAATCCCCCTGCCAGCCCGTGGGGGGGGGGGGCGGGGAGGCGCCGGCAGTAGAAGGCGCTGCCCCCGCCCGCCCGATCCGCTCTCTCTCCTCTTCCACGGAAAGGCAAAGGGCGCGCCCCGCCGCTTAGGCTTTTGCTGCTTCTGGAGGGGTGGGCGCCGATCCCCCCCTTCCAGGAGCAGCAAAAGCCTAAGCGGCGGGGCGCGCTTTTTGCCTTTTGATTCCGATGCTTAGGCTTTTGCTGCTGGGGGGGGGGTTGGCGGTGCCCCCGCCTGCCCGATCCGCTGCCTCTCGTCTTCCGCCAAAAGGCAAACAGCGCGCCCCGCCGCTTAGGCTTTTGCTGCTTCTGGAGGGGTGGGCGCCGATCCCCCCCCTTCCAGGAGCAGCAAAAGCCTAAGCGACGGGGCGCGCTTTTTGCCTTTTGACTCCGATGCTTAGGCTTTTGCTGCTGGGGGGGGTTGGCGGTGCCCCCGCCCGCCCGATCCGCTGCCTCTCCTCTTCCGCGGAAAGGCAAAGGGCGCGCCCCGCCGCTTAGGCTTTTGCTGCTTCTGGAGGGGTGGGCGCCGATCCCCCCCCTTCCAGGAGCAGCAAAAGCCTAAGCGACGGGGCGCGCTTTTTGCCTTTTGACTCCAATGCTTAGGCTTTTGCTGCTGGGGGGGGTTGGCGGTGCCCCCGCCCGCCCGATCCGCTGCCTCTCCTCTTCCGCGGAAAGGCAAATGGCGCGCCCCGCCGCTTAGGCTTTTGCTGCTTCTGGAGGGGTGGGCGCCGATCCCCCCCCCTTCCAGGAGCAGCAAAAGCCTAAGCGGCGGGGCGCGCCCTTTGCCTTTTGGCTCCGATGATTTGCTGCTCGTGGGGGGGGGTTTGGCGGTGCCGATGCCAAATGCTTTCCCTCCGTGGTGGGGGGTGCAGGGCAGGCACAGTCAGCCCCAGGAGACAAAGAGAGAATGAGAGAAAGGAAAGAGACAGAAAGGGAGGGAGAGAAAGAAAGAGTGAGAGATACCAAAGGATAGAGAGAAAGAGGGAATGAGAGAAAGGAAAGAGAGAGAAAGGGAGGGAGAGAAGGAAAGAGTGAGAGATAGAAAGGATAGAGAGAAAGAGGGAATGAGAGAAAGGAAAGAGAGAGAAAGGGAGGGAGGGAGAGAAGGAAAGAGGGAGAGATACGGTAGAAAGGATAGAGAGAAAGAGGGAATGAGAGAAAGGAAAGAGAGAGAGAGAGAGAAAATAAGAGAATGAGAGAGAGAGAGAGAGAAGGATGGGTTCACCACCTATGGTAATGGGTTGTTGTTGTTGTTAATAATAACAACAACAACAACAACAACAACAACAATAATAATAATAATAATAATAATAATGTTATTATTCACATTCTCACAGCAGTATGAATCACACTAGCACAATACTGGAAATGAGGGGTACCAACCAAAAACGTAAAAAAAGATTTTGGAATGTTTGGAACTAGACAAATTGACATTAGAATTGAAAGAGAAAGATTTAGAATACTGTATTATGAAACTTGGAACTTAATGTATGAGTGGCTTCAAAGAAGGAAATAAAATAGGTTTTTTTGCCCCTAGACATGAGCGCTTCCGGTTCCAGTGGTAAAAGGAGGAGTTACACCGTGGAGTATAAAAAAGCGATTGTCGAAGAATCTTGGGGCAAAAATGTAGTGCAGTTCTGCAAGGAGAAAATGTTGGATCACCGACTGGTCCGAAAATGGCGTGCAGAATACACTAACCTGAGTGAAAAAGTGGAGAGCGGAATGGCTAAAAAGCGCAAGATTGGATGTGGTCGGCAACCAATGTATACAGAGCTGGAAAGCCTGGTCTCTGAGTGGGTTGCAGACAGGAGAGCAAAGACATTGGTGGTAACCAGGGCTCAGATTCAGGAATATGCCCTTGCAGTGTCGCCACAGTTTGACATTTCCCCTGAACAATTCAAGGCATCACAGCACTGGGTGGATAACTTTCTTGAACGCAATGACCTGTCTTTGAGAAGATCCACAACCCTATTTAGATTGGAAGATGCTGAGATTGTTAAACGTGCATTAGCCTACAAGAAGTTTGTGGATGACATTGACTTCTCTAAATACAGTCTTTGCAACATGATCGCCATGGATGAAACTGCCGTGTTCATGGGCCAAGCAGCTCAAACCACCATTGATCAACGAGGTGCCTCCGCAGTGTACGTTCCCTCCACCGCTTATGAAAGTGCACGTGTCACCTGCATTTTGACGATTCGTCTGGATGGCACTAAAGCAACACTGCTACTCATTGCAAAGGGCAAGAAGGAGAAGATTGAGCGGGTTTCTGGCATTTATGTGCTGGAAACTGAAAAAGCCTGGGCCACACAAGATGTTATAAGAAAGTGGCTTGATTTAATGCTGCCACTTGTAATGCGCGGGAACAAAAGAGGGATGCTGATCTGGGATGCAGCCAGCACACACCGCGCCAAAACCATGAAAAACTTCCTTCATGAGCGGAGAATCGACCAAATCATGATTCCTGCAGGGATGACGGCTTATCTTCAGACTCTCGATATCGCCATTAACAAGCCGTTCAAGGACTATCTGCGTGTGGAAATCAATGACTACATTGAAAACCGAATGGAGAGAAATGTACGTGGGAACTTTGTGAAGCCCAGACTGCCAGAGATTGTTAACTGGGTGAAGAATTCTTGGAATAAGATCACTAACACCTGCGTTGCAAATGCACTGCGAGCTGGCTACCTGGACAAAGCCTGCTCATTTCAGGACAGTGCCGTTGCTACCCATGAGAAATATGGGCCAATGATTCGGCAAGAAATGTCGTCCCGAGAGTCCCAAGAAAATCCACAGGAACCTAAGAGTGTGGATGTTTATGATGATATTCCTGAGGATGATGACATGGTTGTCATGGAATAAATCTGTTTTATCTTCCAGTATTCCACTGTTCGTTCTTACCATTTTTCATTGTTTTACATGTTATGCAATGTTGTAACAAGACATTCTTGGCACTTCCTTTTATAAAACTGTTTTGTGGTGAATACAATACTGTTCAGGTTGTTAATAAATGTTAATTTTATGATTACAACAAAAAATTCGACAATTTTTTTCCAATATAAGACATACCCCGAAAGTAAGACACAGGGGGGCTTTTGGGGGTAAAAAGAAAGTAAGACGCTGTCTTACTATCGGGGAAACACGGTACTTACTTACTTACTTACTTACTTACTTACTTACTTACTTACTTACTTACTTACTTACTTACTTACTTACTTACTTACTTACTTACTTATTTATTTATCAGATTTGTATGCCGCCCCTCTCCGTAGACTTGGGGCGGCTCACAGCAATAATAATACAATGTAAACAAATGTAATATTTAAGTTAATTTTTTTTAAAAACAAAAAAGCCCAATTTAGAAACCAATCATACATACTAGCATACCATGCATAAATTTTATAAGCCTAGGGGGAGGGAAAATGTCAATTCCCCCATGCCTGATGACAGAGGTGGGTTTTAAGGAGTTTACGAAAGGCAAGGAGGGTGGGGGCAACTCTGATATCTGGGGGGAGTTGGTTCCAAAGGGTCGGGGCTGCCACAGAGAAGGCTCTTCCCCTGGGTCCCGCCAAACGACATTGTTTAGTTGACGGGACCCGGAGAAGGCCAACTCTGTGGGACCTAACTGGTCGCTGGGATTCGTGCGGCGGAAGGCGGTCCCGGAGATATTCTGGTCCGGTGCCATGAAGGGCTTTATAGGTCATAACCAACACTTTGAATTGTGACCGGAAACTGATCGGCAACCAATGCAGACTGCGGAGTGTTGGTGTGACATGGGCATATTTAGGAAAGCCCATGATAGCTCTCGCAGCTGCATTCTGCAGGATCTGAAGTTTCCGAACACTTTTCAAAGGTAGCCCCATGTAGAGAGCATTACAGTAGTCGAGCCTCGAGGTGATGAGGGCATGAGTTAAAAAAATTAAAAAATACTTCACGGGTTTTTTTCACTATACCACGGTTTTTGCCACCCAATGACACCATATGTCATCGCCAAACTTTTGTCTGCCTTTAATAAAAAATTTTTTTAATAAACTTTAATAAATAAACATGGTGAGTAATAATCTAAATGGTTGCTAAGGGAATGGGAAATTGCAATTTAGGGGTTTAAAGTGTTAAGAGAAGGCTTGTGATACTGTTCATAGCCAAAAGTAGTGTATTTACTTCCGCATCTCTACTTCGCGGAAATTCGACTTTCGCAGGCGGTCTCGGAACGCATCCCCCATGAAAAGCGAGGGAACACTGTAATGGCTAACCTTACCTGGAGTGAGTGCGCAAAGCATGCACATGCAAATGTACTTCATGAACCCCCAAAATGCAATGCACACCTGGTCCCCGTGCATGTGCCCTACCCCTGCGCATACGTGCCCCTTGCATGCTTCCCATCCCCTCGCGCATGTGCCACCCTGTGCACAGCAGAGACCCAACAACCAGCTGCACAGCAGGAGGTATGCACGCATGTGTGGTGGAGCTAAACTAGGGCAACGGTTCGTATGCCCACAGAGAGGGCGCTGCGTGCCACCTGTGGCAGGTATGCCGTAGGCTCACCATCATGGTTCTAGTATATGAGTGGATTCCAATTTAAATTATGTTTCACTTATAATCCAAATATGCATTGATGCTGGAGACAATTAAGAAAATAACATTTGAGAATTTAAACAAAGTCCTCTACTACTCCTATATTGGATTTCACATTCCGAAAATGAAACATGCCATATGTCAAAACAATTTAAAATGGAGAAGTATATTAACCCATGCTACCTTTTTGAGAAATAGTAACAGGCACAACTTCCTTTGCAAATATTCCAGATTCCCAACCTTCCTTGCTTTTGGTATAGGATTTTATAGCATAAGTATCTTGATCTTCCCTTGATATAGATAATTTCTTAGCAGTATTCTCAGCACAATTACCCTGGGGGCAGTGAGGGATAAAAGGAAGTATGAGGATTTGTAAAACATAAAGATCATTTACATATCTCATGTTGCATATAGTTTATTTATAGTGCATGTGGTTTGAATTAATCTTAAATTCCTAATCCCTATACCTCATGCACTACAAGATAATGGGTAGCAGCTTTGAAGTAAAACATTTTCAGCAATTGATAATTTAACTGAATAAATGAACTTAAGTGTGGTACAAGTATAATACAAACTTCCTTTGCTCATATTCACTGGACATTTAGAATAATACAGTAGATAGTCTTTGACTTATGATTGGTCACTTAACAACCATTCAAAGGACTCACCTGAGTGGTATTCAAAATTCAGATTCAAAATTCTGATGGTCGCCTCCTCTCTTTGTCACATGATTGCATTCAGGTGCTTGGCAATCAGACCACATTTCTGACTACAGTAATACCTCGTCTTGCGAACCTATTTGGTTCCGGAAGGAGGTTCGTAAGGCGAAAAGTTCGTAACACGAAACAATGTTTCCCATTGGAAACAATGTAAAAGCGATTAATGCATGCAAGGGGAGGGGGGAAATCACAAAATGGCACTCCGCTGGGCGCCGCCGCCCATCTGTCACCTTTTAAAACAGCCGGGGGGCTTCTTGCCCGAAACGTGGCCTCCAGGAAGGACATCTTCATGACGTCAAAGCTCCGCCCATGGAATTCCCTATTGGGATTCCTCACCTCCTTTCCAGCCTCCAGATCGGCCAAAACGCTGCCGCTGACTACAAAAATGGCGCTCCACTGAGCGGCGGCGCCCGGCTGTAACTTTCTGAAATAGCTGGGCGCTTCTCGGCAGCCTCCGGAACCCGAACCCGAACTTTTGCCGAACTTCCGGGTTTGGGTTTGGGAGAACGCCGAGAAGCCCCCCTGCTGTTTAAGAAGGTGACAGGTGGGCGGCGGCGCTTCTCGGCGGCCTCCCGAACCCGGACTTTTGCCAAATTTCCGGGTTCGGGAGAACCCCGAGAAGCCCCCCGGCTGTTTTAAAAGGTGACAGGCAGGCGGCGCCCAGCGGAGCGCCATTTTGCGATCTGCGGTGGGTTCGTAAGGCGAAAAAAGTTCATAAGAAGAGGCAAAAACTTTCTGAACCCCGGGTTCGTATCTCGAAGTGTTCGTATCACGAGGGGTTCGTATCACGAGGTACCACTCTATTTACAATGTGCCATGAGCACAGAGCCACATTTTTTAATTTTTGCCAGTAAATTTATTTATTTACTTAGTTTTTTGTAAAACTACATCAAAATGAGCCATCTGTTTGCTTAAATACCCCCCACTGGATAATAACCACCGATTCACTTAATGACCATGATTCACTTAACAACCCAGTGGGGGGAAAAGTCATAAAAATAAGGTTGGTCATGTGACCACTCATTTCACGACTATCATGAGCTACAACTGTGATGAGTTACTACTGGTCATTATTTGAAGACTACCTGTTTTAATCACAGCCCAATAAGAAATTTAAAAAAAGATTTGAATAGAAAGCTTTTAAATGACTTCAGCAGCCTTAGCCTTTCAGGTCATTTTAGAAGATTGTAAACTATCAACCCCATATATAGATGTTGTCTGTAGCATCTCTTAAGTGACAACAACTTCTAACTAATCAAAATAGGTTTTTACCTGTTTGTTTTTACCTATTACCTGTTTGTTCCTACTAATAAGCTTGAGATGTTTTTTTTTAATCTTAAAACAGAAAAATAGCATGCAAGTACTTTTTTAAAACCTCTTGTATTGTGAAGAGATAACCTATATTTGGATATTAGAATTTATCTAATAGACTCATCCTCACACACCCAAGTAGAAAATGTATCCAAGTAAAACATACATGTATGACTATGTGACAATGGAAAACCAGGCATTTAACTCTGTGAACCTTGTGGAAACAATTTCAAAAGAGGCTGGAACTCAAATTATATTTTATTTTATTCTATTTTATTATTAAAATTGATACATTGCTCAATTCCCAAACATTCTGGGAGGTTTACAAAATACTTGTTTGCTGGGTTCTTCCATTCCTATTAATATTCATTTGTCTTAATGCTTTGAACAATTGTTTTCCAGCCCTGTAATATTGATTGTTTTTTTGGTTGCTTATTTGTACCCTACGGCAGTCATTTAGTGTTGTGCCTCATAATTCTTGACAAATGTATCTTTTCTTTTATGTTCAGTGAGAGCATATGCGCCAAAGACAAATTCCTTATGTGTCCAATCACATTTGGCCAATAAAGAATCCAATCCAATCCAATCCTATCCTATTCTGTTTCACATTAATAGCCAGCAATTAGGAAAATAATGACATTAGGACATGTGATTAAAACAGGAAAAGAAGTGTTCCAATATCTCAGGGGTTGCCACAAAGAAGAGGGAGTCAAACTATTTTCCAAAGCACCTGAGGGTAGAACAAGAAACAATGGGTGGAAACTAAACAAGGAGAGAAGTAACTTAGAACTAAGGAGAAATTTCCTGACAATTAAAAAATTTAATCAGTGGAACAGCTTGCCTCCAGAAATTGTGAATGCTCCAACACTGGAGGTTTTTAAGAAGATGTTGGATAACCATCTGTCTGAAGTAGTGTAGGGTTTCCTCCCTAAGCAGGGGGTTGGACTAGAAGACCTCCAAGGTCCCTTCCAACTCTGTTGTTGTTATTATTATTATAGAAAAACGAATTGACTGTTGCTTTCTGGGCATGGCACCATTCTATAAGGTTCAGTTCTGCCCAACCATGCTCTGTGCCAGCAGAATTGGGGGAAACTACATGTTAAATGAACTCTAGCAATTTGCTTTTATTCAAAAAATATTCAAAAGTATTTAAGAGTTTAGAATGAAATACAGTCCCAGGACATTAGCATTTACCATGTGAATCTTGTTGTAAACATCTGTCAAGCCATCTTTGACAATCAAATCTTCAAGCTTTACTCCTCCGTAAGGCGTTGTTCCTCTGGTCATGGTGTAGGGGACATTTGACATGCTTTCCATCCCACCAGCCACCATCACATCCTGTTTAGAAGATTTTACAGCTAATTAGCATGGATACATACATACACGTATACGCATGCATGTAACAATATGAAAAATACTTGGAATTGAATGGAGCGGCACGGTGACCTAGAGATGGAACTCTCGCCTCACAATCAGGAGGCTGTAAGGTCAATCCTAGGCAGAGGCAGATATTTCTCTAACTGGGAACACATAGCATATATCTGCTGAACAACAATGGTGATAGGAAGGGCACCCAGCCATTAAAACACTCTGCTAGCTCCATTCAGTTGCTCAGACTCCACCCCGCAAGGGATTATGAGGTCGTTAAAAGAAGATGGTACTTGGAATTGAATCCAGTTGTGTATGAAATGTTTCCATGATAGAACAGAAAGGGAGAATACGCCACTTCCAAATATCTCAACCGTCTACAGAAGATTTTTAAGGGTGCTGAAATTGAAAAGGACCTAAATGAGAACAATGAGTCTGCTTATAGAAATGAAGTACAAGGGCTGACATTATGGTGTAAAGAAAACAATCTTACACTTAACACCAAAAAAACTAAAGAACTGATAATTGACTTTAGGAGGAAGAAAGATGTATATTCACCATTGCACATAAATGGCGAGGAGGTGGAGAGGGTTGGTAGTTTCAAATTTCTGGGCACTTATATCTCAGAGGACCTCTCATGGACTATGAATGTTAACATGCTTGTGAAGAAGGCACAAAAGAGGCTGTACTTTTGTGCTCAGGAAGATAAATTTATCTCAGCATCTACTGTTGTCCTACTATCGCAGCACCATTGAGAGTGTCTTGACATACGGCATTCTAGCTTGGAATGGGAGCAGCTCTGTAGCGAACAAAAAAGTTCTACATAGAATTATTAAAACTGCCCAGAACATTATTGGGCTCCAGCTACCCGCCCTGGATGACATCTTCACATCTCGCTGTTCTAGGAAGGTGCATAACATTCTCAAAGACTCTTCTCATCCTGCTTACAATCTTTTTGAACTGTTGCCTTCTGGCAGAAGATACAGAACAACTAGAACTCGGACCACACATTTCCTGAATAGTTTTTATCCCAGAGCTATACTCGCACTTAACAACGAGCTAAAGGGTCACCATCAGTGAACTGTTGGACAATATTACTCGGTTTGTCATGTAGATGGTTGAGTGGTTCAGGGTGGGGAATTTTTATTCTATTTTTTATTCTATTTTTAAATTTACCTATTCTGATTTTATGTATGGTGGGACTGGTCTCTGGGTGTCACACGACTTTCGTTGCCAATGACAATTCATTGTATTGACAATGACAATAAATGTATTATTATTATTATTATTATTATTATTATTATTATTAGCATTATTATTATTAGCATTATTATTATTAGCATTATTATCATTAAATAAAGAGCCCTATACACTTAGGACTTATTTTATTTTACTGCATTTTTTAAAAAAAAAGAAATACCGATAGAATAACGTACAAAAACAATGTACCAAAATAAAATTTAAAAACCAAATAAATGGGGGGAAATTAAGTATCACCTAAATATGTAACATACCGGTACTCATTTATTTATCAAAAATCAAATCGTACATAAAATATCATAGATTCTTATAAATTATGTAATGCTGAAACATATGTGGTTAGTAGTAAAAAATAGTTTTTCTTAAAAAGGATAAATAACACATTTTTAAAAAAAAATTCAGTCACCAACATCTGGGGTAGAATTTTTTTTTTTAATCTTTCAATTGATACTTTTCACTTGATATTCAAGAGTATCAGTTCAATATTTCATTCACAATACTTTTTTTAACCAACAATGGTCATTTGTAGACTAAGAATTGTGACCTGCTTGCTTTGCTTTGAAATAAAGAAGTTCAAAGTTCATATAGACCCACAAATCGTGAAAGCACAGAATATCTTACCTGACTCCCACACATCAAACTCTGAGCTGCCATCATAATAGATTTCATTCCAGAAGCACAAACTTTGTTGACAGTTGTGCAAGGAGTAGAAATTGGTAAGCCTGTGCCAAATAAAGATAAACTAATAAGACAATAATAAGAACTGCAAGCAAAATGTAAATATGACTCTACATGGGGCTACCTTTGAAAAGTGTTCGGAAACGTCAGATCGTGCAGAATGCAGCTGCGAGAGCAATCACGGGCTTCCCAAGATATGCCCATGTTACACCAACACTCCGCAGTCTGCATTGGTTGCCGATCAATTTCCGGTCACAATTCAAAGTGTTGGTTATGACCTATAAAGCCCTTCATGGCATCAGACCAGAATATCTCCGGGACTACCTTCTGCCGCACGAATCCCAGCGACCGGTTAGGTCCCACAGAGTTGGCCTTCTCCGGGTCCCGTCGACTAAACAATGTCGTTTGGCGGGACCCAGGAGAAGAGCCTTCTCTGTGGCGTCCCCGACCCTCTAGAAACAGCTCCCCCCGGAGATTAGAACTGCCCCCACCCTCCTTGCCTTTTGTAAAGTTCCTAAGACCCATCTCTGCCGTCAGGAACGGGGGAACTGAGACATCTCCCCCGGGCCTATACAGTTTATACATGGTATGTTTGTGTGTATGTTTGCTTTTAATAATGGGGTTTTTAGTGTTTTTAAAATTATTAGATTTGTTCTTACATTGTCTTTGTTATTGTTGTGAGCCGCCCCGAGTCTACGGAGAGGGGCGGCATACAAATCTAATAAATAATAAATAAATAAATAAATAAAATGACCTATCCCAAAAACGTCCTCCTTTTTTAGCATATACAAATGGACATTGAGACACTACGTAACTGCATCTAAAACATTTTGATTTACTGAAATAAATCTAAGATATATGTCAAATAATGAAAATAATCTTAGTACCGGCACCAAGGGTCGCTTGTCTCGCCGGAGCCTGTCCTTCTCCAGCCTGGATAACATTTCCCATGTATACTTCTTTCACTTCTTGAAGAGGGATGCCTAAGAAGAGAAATATGTATGATACTTATGGAAGGGGTAGCCTTGTAACGTAAGCCCAACAAGGATTCAAAATTAATTCTCTACACCTGTAACCTGTGTTTCCGCAGAAAACAGGATGTGCAAAATTCGGCCATTCAAGGATGGAATCTCCCAGAAAACTCCTTCTGAAAGGTGTCAATCATGTATATAACCGCATCCAGCCGAATGCAACTAGAAAAGTCTTCTGCTATCTAACCTCTGTTAAGAAAAACTTTGTTCAAAAGTATAAAATTCAAGGCACTGACATTCATATTTTTTCCTTACCTTTCACAAGAAAGTTAAGACTGACTGACCCCTTTCAAGTAAACCAACAGCTGCGAGAGCAATCATGGGCTTTTCCAAATATGCCCATGTAACACCAACACTCCACAGTCTGCATTGGTTGCCGATCAGTTTCCGGTCACAATTCAAAGTGTTGGTTATGACCTATAAAGCCCTTCATGGCACCGGACCAGATTATCTCCGGGACCGCCTTCTGCTGCACGAATCCCAGCAACCAGTTAGGTCCCACAGAGTGGGTCTTCTCTGGGTCCTATCAACTAAACAATGCCGCTTGGCAGGACCCAGGGGAAGAGCCTTCTCTGTGGTGGCCCCAGCCCTCTGGAACCAACTCCCCCCAGAGATTAGAATTGCCCCCACCCTCCTTGCCTTTTGTAAGCTACTTAAAACCCACCTCTGCCGCTAGGCATGGGGGAACTGAGATACTCTTTCCCCCTAGGCGGTTACAATTTTATGTATGGTATGTCTGTTTGGTTTTTATTATAATGGGTTTTTAATTGTTTTTAGTATTGGATTATTATTATATGCTGTCTTATTATTGCTGTTAGCCGTCCCGAGTCTTCGGAGAGGGGCGGCATACAAATCCAATCAATCAATAAATCAATAAATAAATAAACAAACAAACAAACAATTTTATATAATCCAGGAAAAAAATGAAAAAGACAAAAGTCTTAGGAGCACATATTCAAGTATATAATTATAACTGGTATCTTTCATCTTACTACTATATTGGTAAAATTAATGAGATTTTTAAAAAGATAATTTTATTGATTAAAAAAAACAAGATCTAATACAATTAAGAGAGAGAAAAAAGTAAAGAGCGAACAAAGTCAAAAATGCAGAAACAAGAAAAAAAAGAAATAAAAAGAAATTACTTTTGATTTTCCTTTACAAGAGTTATAAATATAAATTTAAATTGAACTTTGTTATGGTTTATAGCAATAGTACTTAGACTTATTTACCACTTTACAGTGCTTTTAAAGCCTTCTCTAAGTGTTTTACAGTGTCCACATAATCCCCCCAACAATTTGGGTCCTCATTTTACCCACCTCAGAAGGATGGAAAGCTGAGTCAACCTTGAGCTGGTGAGAATCAAACTGCTGAATTGCAGGCAGCCAGCAGTAGTAGACTGCAGTACTGCACTCTAACCACTGCTCCACCGCGGTTCAGTATAGGTAACCTTTGGCTTTCGACTGGATGCTTGGTGGCCAGTTACAATGGACTCCAAAAAAGGTACTTGCAGCCCAAACCTGAAATTAGGACAGCTATGCTCCACACCCCACCCCAGCCTAGTCACATTGTTGTATTTTGGATGGTTAGCAATCATCCCACATTAATGACTGTTTGCAACAATGGCCACATGACCGTGATTTATGTTTTTGCCAGAATCCAGTGTTTACTTCTGGCAAAAAATGCACCATAGTAAAGAATAGGTTCGCTTAATGACTAACGTCCGCTTAACAACCACCACAAAAAGAATAATAAAACTAGGCACAGTCACATGATAGCCTATTAACTACCATTCATGACTTACGATCTTAACTACAGGCTCAATTGTGGTCATAAGTCAAGGACTATCGGCAACTGTTATTGTTTCTATCATTATTATAATTTTACTCCTTCTATTTCACATAGTAAGTCCAGAAGAGGTTTCTAATCAACATTAAAATTAATGTCTTTTTGCTAATCAATTAACTCCATCTTCTTCATTGGTAAAATCAATAAGATTAAATAATGGAACAAAAGCAAGATTGGACCTTCTTTACCTACCTGCTTTCTCTATTGCTCCTTTAATTGCAATGGAACCAAGGTTAGTGGCTGGCAGTGAGAAAAGGGAGCTTTGGAAAGATCCTATAGGTGTCCGGACAGCACTCACAATAACTACCTCCTGAAAAGCAAAAGCATTACATCAGTTTAACTGAAAGGGTTTTCAGAATTATGCTTTAGATCAAGTGTGTCAAACTCAAGGCCCGCAGGGTGCTTAGATCTGGCCCATGAGGCTGTCCTGGAAACAGCAAAAGACTGATCCACAGTGAAAAAGGAGCGCGGGAGGCTTGTGGGCGGTTCTCCCAAGCTCCATTTTTGCTGGCAGAGGGTTACAGGAAGCTATCACAGCCAAAAATAGAGCTTGGGAACCCTTTTCCGCTGTCCGAGAGTTTCGGCTGTCATGGATGTCCCCGACACGAGTGATGTCGAGCTGGCCATGCCCCCCCGTCCCCCCCAAGATCAAACACATGCAACCCTCAATGAAATCAAGTTTGACATCCCTGCTTTAGATTCTAAGAATATTCAATTCATACCATTGATTATTGAAGCAATAAATCTAAATCTAGTTATTCAAATAAATAAATTCAAGGGAGCCGGGGTGGTGCAGCAGGTAGAGTGATGTACTGCAGGTCACTGAAGCTGACTATAGATCTGTAGGTCAGCGGTTCAAATCTCATCACCGGCTCAAGGTTGACTCAGCCTTCCATCCTTCCGAGGTGGGTAAAATGAGGACCCGGATTGTGGGGACAATATGCTGGCTCTGTTAAAAAGTGCTATTGCTAACATGTTGTAAGCCGCCCTGAGTCTAAGGAGAAGGGCAGCATAAAAAATCAAATGAATAAATAAATGCAGTACACTAACTTCTCAGTAAAATTACAGTTGTTAATTAAACAACTTAAACCATATAATGGAAAACCTTCCTTCTGCTTTTTCAAGAGAGGGTCAAAAAGCATGATAATTTTACATGCATTAATAATTTCAAGGATTAAGAAAAAAAGGGGATTTTTTTAATGACAATATTTGTGAGTCAAATTATAAGCAGTCTAGACTTCCTGCAGTAGTAAAAGCATCTGTGGCATTCTGGACACACATCTGGCTTATTTTGGCATCAAAGGTTTTGAGAAAGCAATGTACTTTTAGAAATGCACTAAAAATAATAATTTAAAGTTGCTTACTTAGGACAAAACTACATGCAACAATATACTGTTCTTGCTCATGCTTTTCTGATTAGTAGACAAACTAATAGTAGATAAACTACTTCTAGTAGATAAACACTACGTCTTTATAAAATAAACATAGTCTGGAGACACTATTCTATGATATTATTTTAGCAATACTCACATTTAAACCACGTTGTGATGAGTACCTTCGGCTTGAAAATCTTAATGCCTGCAAAACAGATTAGAGCATTTACTATAATGCGAAATGAACTTTTAACATGCAGAACAGAAAGAACGAGTGCATACTACCGTCAGATTTTGGGGTGGGGACTAGAGATCATCAAGAAAGATAATGAATGACAGAATCATCACAAAAATGTTCAATTTTTAAATATTTTTATCGTTAAAAGTATAGTATGTTCTATATGTCTATGGAGATTCTCAATCATCCAGGTAATAGAACCCACTATTGGACTGTATGGTGGGGAATGGAAGGACTGTCAGAAGCTGAAGAAGCTTCTTGGATGAGAAGTGAAACATCTTCAAAGAAAAAAAAAACCAGAAAGTCCACTTGCCTCTTAAAAAAGCCACTTTTGGATATTATGCTCTACAGTACAAACTGCATAGAGATCCATAAGCAGGCATCAGAGAGGCAGAGGATATACAGAGGGAAACTTGATCAAAGTTATTGCAATAAAAGTCATTCATTCATTCATTCAAACTTCACATAGAATAGAACAGAAAATAATTTTATTGGCTAAGTGTGATTTGATACACAATGAATTTGTCTTGGTGCACATACTCTCAGTGTACATAAAATAAAAGTTCATCAAGAATCATAATAATCATAATAATCACAATAATAATCATAATTTACCATAATTTATTAATCATAACAATTAATATATTGTTATGTATATATAATTATATATATCTTATGTTAAAGCATGTCTATTGTTCTGTATCCCCCTTACTTTCTGTATCCCTATTCCCCTCTCTTTTTTTTCCTTTCTTAAAAAACCAATAAACTATATTTTTTTTAAAAAAATAATAATTAACATTAATCATAACAATTTATGAAGTATAACCATACTTGGGTTAGTAGGTTAAAACGAATGTAATCATTCAGTAGCCACAGCTACTGATGCTCATTCTCTCCTCCTTCACCCTCTGTAAGGCTAGAGTTTTTACTGACTTCTGCCTTGCCATCTTATAGAATAGAATAGAATTTTTATTGGCCAAGTGTGATTGGACACACAAGGAATTTGTCTTGGTGCATATGCTCTCTGCGTACATAAAATAAAATATACATTTGTCAAGAATCATGTGGTACGACACTTGATTGTCATAGGGGTCAAATAAGCAATGAAGAAGCAATATTAATAAAAATCTTAGGATATAAGCAACAAGTTACAGTCATACAGTCAACATGGGAGGAAATGGGTGATAGGAATGATGAGAAAAACTAGTAGAATAGAAGTGCAGATTTAGTAGAAAGTCTGACAGTGTTGAGGGAATTATTTGTTTAGTAGAATGATGGCGTTTGGAAAAAAACTGTTCTTGTGTCTAGCGGTCTTGGTGTGCAGTGCTCTGTAGCGATGTTTTAGAGTTGTGTCTAATTCTAGGTGCACTTGCAATATGTCCATGCAGGCCTTCTTAGTTCTGATTAGTTATTTTGGCCTGCCTCTATATTAAGCAGTTAATTGCCAGAATCAAAGGGTATCAATAGAACTTGCTATAGCAGCTTGATTTCTCAACTTGACCTTAATGGAACAATGCCATTTTTTATTTATTTTCCTTACAACATTCTGAAACACTATCTTTTCTTGTTGACATTTCACCTATTTCTTCCAGGTTGATCCCCTTTGTCTGGACTTAGCACTTATTTTGTATTTGTCCATTGGTCAAATTTTATTATTTACAGAAGGATTTGTGTGTGGCTTTTCTAACCTTGGGTCATACATTCCAAACGTTTTCATCCTTTTTTTAAATTATCATCCTAAAATGGATATCTGTAGCTCAGGGTAGCCTTTTAACCATAGAAATATTTTAACTCTTAGATTCTTATCAGTTGAGCAACCATTAGTTATTTCTTTTAATATTAGATTTGTGCCACTATAATATTGTTTTTATCATTGTTGTGAGCCGCCCCGAGTCTTTGGAGAGGGGCAGCATACAAATCTAATAAATTGTTATTGTTATTATTATTATTATTAATTATTGCTATAAAATGGCAAAAATGTCCTTAAGTGCAGATGGATGAGTGTTGCTCATTTTACTTTCAGATTCTATTGGCATTGCCTAATTTTTATTTAAAGGTGTGTTCTGTGTCTAAGTTTATTTGAACTGTTTTGCCATAGCAAACATTTCAGCACCAAGAGTTTACTGATTAATTTTTTTATATGCTTGCATACAAATGATAAACACAAGATTCCTATTCATAAATGATTCGAGTTATAGAAACAATACCAAAAGTTGCAATTTTGAGAACTACCAATAGAAATACACCTTGCAAATGAGACCACCATGAGATCACTGCCTTTTTTTACTATTACTAGAAAAAAATGGAAGCAACAAACATTATAAATCTGTCATTTAACAAAGTACCTCAAGCCAATCTAATTTTACTTTAAAGAGCTGAATCAGAAGCTAAGAATCCAGTTCAGTCTTCTCCTAGCACAAAGAAATACTACATGCTGCACACACTTTCCTCAAACACAACTGTTCCATTAAAAAAAATTAAAGTGTGCTAAATCTCTGCTCTCTAACATCATAGCTAATCCAAACACACTGTGGAAGAAGCAAAAGATGGACTCCTTTGATCTTTTCCCTTCCTCCTTATTGCCATCAATCACTTTGTGGAACATTTATATTTTTCCAAAAGTAGATCACCAGTCTTGGATTCCAATTGCTTTGCGGAACACATATTCTCCTTCTCCTGAAATCTGAGTTTCTAAATCACTTCCACAAAAGTATTGATGCATTTGAACTTCGGTGTTAGTGAAGACTTCTGAGAATACTGTGGACAGCCAAAAAAAATAAACCAGTGAATCATTCAACAAATTAACCCAAAGTTTTCATTTGCAGGAGCCCAAAGGATCAGGTTCAAGTTATCTTAATTTGGACCCATTACACAAAACCTAGTTCTCTGGAACAGGCCGGGAAAGGTGGAAGGAAAGAAAAGAGGGTAACCAAAGCAAGGTGGTAAAACTCAGAGACAGTGGCAATGAGTTCAGAGTTATCCTTTGATCATTGGGAGATTCGAACTCTATCTATGTGGTCGCTAGGTGTTGAAAACTTTTTGATGGCACATAATTAATCAACCAGAATCAACCAGTTCAGCAGAGACACCAAGTTTGGAGAAATGCCCCATACAAATTACTAGTCTAAGGCATTTACAGGTAGTCCTCTACTTACGACCACAATTGAGCCCAAAATTTACGTTGTTAAGTGAAAAATTTGCTAAATCACTGCCATTATTCAGTTAGTAATACGATTGTAAAATGAATATGAAGTCATGTAGGGTTTCCTGCTTAAGCAGGGGGTTAGACTAGAAGACCTCCAAGGTCCCTTCCAACTCAGTTATTGTTATTATTATCAACAACACAGCAAACAAAATCACTATGCTGGATTTCGTATTTCATCACCAGTCAGGCACTTCCCAAGACCTAGGACTGTGTGATGTAGTGGCGAATTATGTGTGCTGACACCAGTAAAGTGGCCTTTTGCAGTTGACAGATGGAGATTTTGTAAATTCCAATGGTTTTCAAATGTCCACTGAGAACTTTTGGCTATTATTATTCACAAAAAAACAGTAATGCACAGCAAACGAGATTTATAGGCTGGATTTCGTATTGCAATATCACAATTCGAACACTTCCCTAGCATCTAGGACTGTGTGATGCATTTTTGTATGATGCGGGCAGATCCACGTACGGTGGCCTTTTGCAATTATTAAAAAACAATTTTATTATTATTATTATTATTATAATTATAATTATTATTTTATTCACAAAAAAACAGTAATACACAGCAAAGGAGATTTATATGCTACATTTCGTATCACAATATCACAAGTCGAGCTCTTCCCAAGAGTCTAGGACTGTGTGATGTATTTTCGTGTGATGCGCGCAGATCCAAGTACAGATTATTATTATTATTATTAGTAGTAGTAGTAGTAGTAGAAGAAATAGTACTTGTAGTAATAGTACTTGTAGTAGTAGTAGTATTAATATCATTACCATTATCATGCCTCCCATCACCGTGAAAGCTGGCAGATTCCCTTCTACTTAAGTGCAAGGGGCCCTCTTCCACCCGTGACCCTCTGGCAAACAAACGGATTCAGAGCTTGCACGCCTTCCCACTTCGCACAGGGAAGCGTCCAGAAAGGAAACACATACATACACACACATACGTCTTTAGTCCAGCAGGGTTTTTAGAGGAGGGATGGCGTGGCGGTCAACGACGAGGGAGGGAGGGCGGGAGGGGTCGTCCCCAAACCTACCACGACCAAACATGCATCTTCCGGGTCTCCCGGTTCCGCTACTCACCAGAAGGGGCTTCGCTACCTGCCGTCCGCACTGCATCCCGCCGCCCGCTTCGACCACCTCAAACGACTGGAAACCAGGAGAGAAGCACCTCTGCCGTCACCTTCACCAGCACGAGCGCCACGCCCCCCCAGCCCGGCCAATGGGAAGACAAAAAAAGACGGGCGTTTTCGTCCAATCGCTTCCCTTGGAATGCCGGTGCTTGGGAGGGGAAAAAGTAGGCGCGGCCAACGAGATGCATCCCCATTGGAGGCCCGAAAGAGAGGGATGGAGGGAGGAGAGCGGGCCTGTTTGCAAGAAGTAAGTGACGTCAGAGAACCATAGAAGTAGGAAAGTAAAGAAACGCCTGCAGGAAGGGGGGGGGGGGAAAGACGACAGTTGATATGATTGTAAGAGACAATATGGCGGAGTTACGTGGATAGTAACACCTGTCTTTCAAACTGGGTGACTTTTTAAGATGTATCGTCATCAATTCTCAGAATTCCTCATCCAGTTCTGCCAAATTTGAAAAACGACCGGCCTAACAGATTCCAAAGGATCCAGGTGGAGAATAGCTGGTGTAGTAGATCAAGGCAGGATAGGATGGAGATAATCTCCCCATCCCACTCCTTGTTCCAATTGCTAAGTAAAAGCGTTGCCCTATTTGTTTTATTTATTTATTAGTTAGTCACTCAGTCAGTCAGCCAGCCAGTCAAAACATGTACAAGGTAGCAAGTATTGGTATGAACATAAAAGCAATACAGGTAGGTACAGTCAAACTTGGGCAATAGGACAATATTAGTATTAGTCCTGCCTTAGATATAAATCTGGCTGGGTGACTTGGGCTCGTTCCTCCTCAGTCAGTGGCAAATCACTCCACCCCACCCCCCAAAAAAACCCTTGCCAAAGAAATTACAGAGATTGTCCAAGCAGGAGTCAGCACTGATTTAAAGGTGCAGGGCCCCACACACAAGTAAAAATGTTCTCTGCCTCTCTCTGGATTATTTTTTTTTAATTTTTTTATTTTATTTTGTTTGTTTGTTTGTTTGTTTGTCTGTCTGTTTGTTTGTTTGTTTGTTTGAGTTGGAAAGGACCTTGTAGGTCATCTAGTCCAGTGTTTCCCAACCTTGGCAACTTGAAGATATTTGGACTTCAACTCCCAGAATTCCCCAGCCAGCGAATGCTGGGAGTTGAAGTCCAGATATCTTCAAGTTGCCAAGGTTGGAAAACACTGATCTAGTCCAACCCCTCCCCCCAAGCAGGAATCCCTACATTATTTCGGACAAATGGCAGTTTAATCTCCCCTTGAAAGTCTTAGCAACAAGCAAGGATTAGCACAAGCATGCCAGGATAACGCATGAATGCTGATTGCCAGTCTGAGTCTGGTGCGTTGGTTTCAGTCCTTGCTGTGCAGCGAGCCAAAGGGGTCACCTTGAAGAAATCCTACAGCAATAGATGTCAAAACATATTTCAAGTGTGGGAAGTAAAAATATTAGGAGGAAACTCTGACTAGCTTTGTCTTAATTTCCTGAGGTATAAAAAAGGAAAAAAAGGGAGCGTGGGAACCGAGACAGACTTCCAACATTTTGTAACTGCAGCTTAAATAAATGTTTTTCAGACTTGGCAAACTTTAAAATGTCTTTAACTGGCAGAATTCTTCAGCCAGTGCCCCCCAGTGCTGGGAGTTGAAATTTGCAATCTTAAAATTGCCAAGTCCACAAAGCTCACAGGCACTCATGCCCTCATCACCTTGAGGTTCGACTACTGCAACGCTCTCTACATGGGGCTACCTTTGAAAAGTGTTCAGAAACTTCAGATCATGCATGGGCTTTCCCAGATATGCCCATGTCTCGTCAACACTCTGCGGCTTGCACTGGCTGCCGATCAGTTTCCAGGTCACAATTCAAAGTGTTGGTTATGACCTATAAAGCCCTACATGGCATTGGACCAGAATACCTCTGGGACTGCTTTCTACCGCACGAATCCCAGCGACCGATTAGGTCCCACAGACTTGGCCTTCTCCGGGTCCCATCAACTAAACAATGTCATCTGGCGGGGCCCAGGGGAAGAGCCTTCTCTGTGGCGGCCCCGGCCCTCTAGAACCAACTCCCCCCAGAGATCAGAACTGCCCCCACCCTCCTTACCTTTTGTAAACTCTTGAAAACCCATCTATGTCGTCAGGCATGGGGAAACTAATATACCCCGTAGCTATTACAATTTATGTATGGTTTGAGTTGTATGGTTATTTTTTATATAAGGGTTTTAAACTGTTTTTTAACTACTGGATTTGTATATTGTGTATAGTCCTGTTGTGAGCCGCTCTGATTCATTATTATTGTTGTTGTTGTTGTTGTTGTTGTGTTTCTATTATTCTTGAGGAGTCTGTTTCCTTACTAAGCCTGTCCTGAAGAGCTTACAAACTGAATGGTGGTGTCCAGACTTGTGATTGTGCCTTTATTAAAGGAAAGGTGTTTCTCCTCTGACTTTGCACCCAGCTGAATAAACTGTCAATTAGTGGCAGGGGTGGAGTTACAGCTTGTCTTCTCTAGACAGCTTGTCTACTCGCCCTCCTGCTTCCAAATTTGACATCTTTCAAGTCAAAAGGAAATACAGAAACCCAATGGATGTCAGTGTAGAAAAAGCACCCCTGAGGTCTGCATCGCATTCTGAGTAATAGCTACATGGAGGCTATTAAATCATGCAGGAAGTGTAATAAATGTGCTGTGTGACATAGAGTGTGAAATAATCTGCACCACCACTTTGAATCCTCAGGTAATTTAACACAAGAACAGTTTTTTTCCCAACGCCATCACTCTACTAAACAAATAATTCCCTCAACATTGTCAGACTTTCTACTAAATCTGCACTTCTATTCTACTAGTTTTTCTCATCATTCCTCTCACCCATTTCCTCCATGTTGACTGTATGACTGTAACTTGTTGCTTATATCCTAAGATTTTTATTAATATTGCTTCTTCATTGCTTATTTGACCCCTATGACAATCATTAAGTGTTGTACCACATGATTCTTGACAAATGTATATTTTATTTTATGTACGCTGAGAACATATGCACCAAGACAAATTCCTTGTGTGTCCAATCACACTTGGCCAATAAAAATTCTATTCTATTCTATTCTACATGAGCATATAACTTAAACAAACACACATTCACCCTCACACACATAAACAGAAAGCTCTCTCCCTCTCCCTTTCTCACACACAATTGCATATTTTATAACAAATCACATAACCTAAAATTAGCTGAGGGTCTACTATTATGTTCCCTTTCACTTAAAACAATGGGATCCATCTTTACTCATTGGCTTATGGGCTCTTCACCAAGTATGTTTACAGTAGCCCGGATACCACAGTAGATTTTAAAAACAAAAGAATAATGAGATAACAGTGGAAACCTCCCTAGGGTTCATTTTTTTCCTACCTATTTTTTATCACATTACAGTCTAGTATATAATTCACCAGAGTTTTAAACTTGATTGCCCTAGACTCACTGTGCACTGACAGCAGAGGAGTGTATTACAGGTTATAAAAAGAAGATTGGGTAATAAAAGCATAAGTCTTCCTATAAGAATTGCTTACAAAGGGTTTGAACATGCATAAATATTATTTTAGCCAAATTAGAAAAAGGCAATAAAAGCTATAAAAACAAGGACTGCCTGATGCCGCTGTTGTCGGTGTGGTGTACGAGAGACAGAGAAAGAGAGAGAAAGAGAGAGAGACACAGAGAAAAAAGAGAGGGGGGAGAGAGAAAGAGAGTGAGAGAGAAAGCAGAGAAAGTGAGAAAGAAAGCAAGAGAGAAAGAGAAAGCAAGAGAGAGAGAGAGAGAGAGAGAAAGAAAGCAAGAAAGAAAGAAAGCA
Source organism: Erythrolamprus reginae (assembly GCF_031021105.1). Lineage (NCBI taxonomy): Eukaryota > Metazoa > Chordata > Lepidosauria > Squamata > Dipsadidae > Erythrolamprus > Erythrolamprus reginae. The sequence continues at coordinate 19,848,041 of NC_091953.1, read as the reverse complement.
AGCAAGAGAGAGAGGCTGGTTGGTGGTGTGCCCCGGGATTTTGTAAATGTAAAAAATATGCCGCAGCTCAAAAAAGGTTGAAAATCACTGTTCTAGTCCAACCCCCTGCCTACACCACTTCAGACAATTTCCGATTGTTACCGTAAATCTTGTGTGACCTTTGTTAAAATAATAACAAATAATAATAAATAATAACAATACCTATGTGTGACTTTTGTTAAAATAACAAGACCTGCAATTTACTAATATCCAAGGAGCTACCACAAAGGCAACCTATTCTCCAAAGCATCTGAAGGCAGGACAAGACATAATTGATGGAAACTTATCAACTACAGGAGAAATTTATTGACAGTGAGAACAATTAATCAGTGAAACTACTTGCCTTTAGAAATTGTGCTCTATCACTGGAGAACAGATTGGACAGCCATTTGTCCAGAATGCTTGAGCAGAAGGTTGGAATAGAAGATAATGGATAACCATATATGATGGAAAATTTCACCATATACTAATATTATTTATCAAAAGAACCCTTCTCCATCCCCCAAGAATGCAATTAAATTAGCTACTTGTTAGGCTCCATTTCCATTTGTGGTTTTAAGGCCTGTTAACAAAGCCATATTGAAACAAGAAAGACATTAAGAATATACAACATTATTTGGATATTTGGATAATATGGATTTACCTAAAATATCAAAAAAAATTAATACTTTGTTAGAGGAACCTAATAATGTTTTAGCCTATCATGTGAACAAAATTCTTAGTAAAGCATTAATCAAGTAGGTCCCAATCCTAGAAAACATGAAAAGAGCTAAGGAATCCATTTTCAGATCTTAGTTGATATGGTTACTAATGTGGGATAAATTATAAATGCAAGAAGTTGTTAGAACAAAAAAGTCATGATATTGTTTTTAGAATATTTTATATTACATTTTATTTGCATGAAAATAAATTATACAACTTAAAAAATAAAATCCAAAAAATTAAGCAGTACATCAAAATAGTTCAGCCAGACTGCCATACAAGAAGAAACTGCTACCAGTCAAAATTGTACAGCATTATCTCATATGTAGTGGCATACATTCAAACTGTAAATTACCATATGTAGATAGATATTACAACCTTGGAAACTCAAGTTTGCGCTGCACTCCAGGCTACATATAGTCTATTAACAAAAATGCTCTTGAGTTCTGTTTTGTTTCACACATAGAACCTTGAATTTACAAACACAGCATTCCAACTAGTTCCATGAAAATAATTTTGCACTCAAGATACCAAACTTTGTCCATGAACCTATCAAAATTCTCTCCTCTGTATTTTTATACCTTCCACAACTGATACCATAATGCAAATAAAATCCAAAGTTTTTGATTACTTAGATCATGTTACCTTTAAAAAAAACGGAAAGGGAAAAGAACCACCATTAAAACTTAAAATTTAACTACACTATGCACCAAGAAAAACAATAAATGAATAGATAGTACACAAAGACATCAATGGGATTAAGAAAAAAATGGAAGACTTCGAAGTAGAGTATGAACCGCATTAGTTGTGACAAAACATTTTGTAAGTATAGTTTAAATCAATGCAACTCACATTATTTTTCATAGAATATTTTTTCACATTTAGAATATAACCTAATACAAACCACAGTGGCAATCTTTGTGGCAACATTTCCCCCCAGAAGCAGCACCTCTTTAGTCTTTGGAGGGAACAAAAATAATCCAAATCTAAAAAAAAAAATCATCTTGAAAAGTGCCATATTGCAATAACGATTTCATTTACTTTTAGATGTGAAAGTATCCACGCTTCTGCTTATATTTTTAAGCAAATATATAGCTACCTTCACAACAAAGTTAGCCTTAAGGGCATCTTGTTGAAAGTGTTTGAGCAGAAATTCTAAATGTGATGCTACAGCTGTAAAAAAATTGCTGGTGTGTGTTTTGAATCATGGCATGTATTCCAATGTGCATTAAGTATTGAAACTAGGTTTACAGCATATTGTTTCATTTTCTGGCTTTAAACCCATTTAAATTATGAATGAAATGCGTATAAAAGGTAGGACATGAGAACTCAATATTTTTAATGTAAATAAGGACAGTCTTCTATTAGAAACATCCAGGCACACGAGTGCTCCTAAAACAATTCCATGTACTGTATACCTGGAGTGTCTAGCAATTTCCCCTTCAAAAAATAATCTCCTTCACTGCATCAGTTATCTCTGCTTCCAAGAGGCAGAAGGAAGTGCAGAGAGAAGTAATTCTGAAGTGCTATTCATTAAGCCTAAAGGAAGTAGGAAGTCAGACACAAAATGTAACTTTTAAAATACTTGCTCTGCTAAGAAATGAAATTATTCAGAAATCAGATTGCTAGCATTTGGACATCATTCAATGTGAAGTTTAGGGCTGGTTGGATATTCAATGCCTCATACCTGCTCCATTCACAGCTGAAGTAACAGGAAGTAAAGTCAAAAACACTCTACCAAAGAATTTTAGAAATATGTACATAGTTTCTAAAAAAACCTTTTGTCTTTTACTATCCATTTCTAAGTTCATTTCCAAATCAGATGCAGAGTTTTAGAACTCTTGTAGCATGTACAAAAGACTTCTTGGTTAAATTGATTTTAGTTTTCTTTCCTTTAGCATATACTGAATGTTGGATAATATATACAACTTTTTTCTCTGACTTTTATTCACAACATTTTGAAATTGAATTTTTTTTAACAATCTTGTGTTAAGGTTGCAGCGAACACTTTAAAAAATATTAATCTCTGTTCTACAAGTAATAAAAAATGCACATAAATTACAGATGAAACTTCAGGTCAGCACCCTGTTTTCATTTACTTGCTTTTTTATTTCATAACCATGAATGCTTGCAATTCTCCACTGCATCATGGTAGGGTTCTCTCAAACTAGCCCTGGGACAGTCATTACAGTTGGTAGTTATAATCTGCATGTGTCCATCAGTGCAAGGTTTTGAGGCAGAATTCAAAGACCAGTTTCCAATTTTAGGGAGGGGACAAATTTTCCTTCCCCTGTGGACATGTCATGCACTCTTTAAGAATTGACTCGGGAAGATTGTATACAAAGGAGTACAGTCAAGAAATCAGAAAAAGAAAACCTTACAGCTTGAACCAATTTCCATTTCCACTGGATTATACCCCTGGCACTGTCTGTTACATAAAATGCAGCCTGCTAAATTCATTTGGCCCACAATTATGCTCTGTCTTGATCTTACTTTTCTACCAATTAGCAGAGTCTAATGTAATAACTGAAAGATGAGAAAACTCATATGCATTCTAAAATTTCAAATGTACTTTTGCAAAGAGGTGCTAGCAATATGGCACAGTAGGAAATCACTTAGGGAAGCTAAAAGCTTGGAGGTCCTTTGCTAGCATTTATTTTAATCTGAAATTCTGTACTCTTTTTGCCCTCCATAGACTAAACTATATTTCACAGCCGTTGTATGTGTTTCTTCACTTAAGTCTAAGGCAGATTTCTTTAAAGGAAAAGAGAAAAGGGCCTTCAGCTAGTGGTGCGTTTGATACATCCCACTAAATTTATGGAGCTATGGTACAACTGTTGTTGGTAAAGTAAGTCAACAGCCTATGTGATTGATCAATCTGTTATCTGGTCAAACTGGAGAAAAAGACATACCTTCTTCTATACTTTCTCTCTTTTTTTCAAAGTATAATTACATGTAAAAACATAAGTTTAGTTATTTTCAAATAAATAAAAGGTGTATATATAAGGATTGTCAAAATGTTACTATTTTGAAGGAATTGTGTACTGTTTGTTTAATGCATTACTTTTCTGCAAGCATACTAAAATAGTGAATGCCAGTATTAAATGTATAAACAAATACATTTAATATTTTCCTCACTACAAACACATTTTTCCATGAATAAAGTGAATATTTTTAAAAAAAAGGGGGGGGGGGGAGATTGAAGCAAACTATATGACATATGCAATATACCCTGTTAGAATTACTAGTATCCCAGTATTCCAATCCAATTTTCATACTGAAATACTTGTTTAAGCTAACAGATAAATATGTACCTATAGATGTGGTGCATTTGTGTGTTGTTCAAATATCATACATGGGGAAGAGATCAAAAGGAGGACAATACATTTAGGCAGTTGTTCCAAAATACAAAGTATGAAGTGCTACATCTAATCTATTTGCTTCTCTCTTTTTTTAATGTGAAAATGAAAACCAGCAAGTTTTTCAGTGCACGAATATCTGAAAACGATTTCTTTGTGCAAGTTCTGTAATATAAAAATCCCAGATTCTCTTCTCTTCCGGGTGCAAATCAAATCCTAACATTCTCACAATGGGCTCTCCGTGAATGTTGTTTCCCCACGAAACCAGCATGCTGTTAAAAATGTGCACAAGATGAGAAGAACACCATCATGCTAACTGGGAAAAAAAAGAGAGAGAAATTGACAAAATAAAAGTCCTCTGGTAAGGTAAGGTAAGGTAAGGTAAGGCAGGAATTTGAGTGAGTAAGTAATGCAGGTCAAATCCTTTTACAGCACAGTCTTCTTGTATTTTTTTTTTCTGCCCAAACCACTCCCAATGCACATTTCTTGACATTTTCCAGTAAATCCTTAGGCTATGCCATGTATATAAACGTATTGATATCAGATTCATCCCTTCGGATATATTTGTGTTCTATAAGCCATTCAATTTGTTCTTTTATCATTTTCTTCTGCGGCAAGAACATATTTTTTAATATCTCTACTAATTCAGTCTGAAGTTGAGCATTGGTAATTTTCTTCCGCATTTTCATTATTTGGATGATAGCCTCCTAAAAAAGAGAGAGAGAAAGAGAAAATTGCACTTTGGATATATTTGTCTAAGACAAATATAGAGAACAAGGTGAAAGAGATATAGCAAACAAGTTGATAGAAATATCATATACACAACTGCCTTCTCTGTGGTGGCCCCGATCCTCTGGAATCAACTCCCCCCCGGAGATTAGGATTGCCCCCACCCTCCTTGCCTTTCGCAAACTCCTTAAAACCCATCTCTGTCATCAGGGATGGGGAAATTGATTCCCCAGGCCTGTCTTCGTTTTATGTATGGTTTGTATGAGATGTATGATTGTTTTTTATTGGGGGTTTTAAATTGTTTTAATTAATGGATTTGTACTGTTTTTCTTGTTGTGAGCCGCTCTGAATCTCCGGAGAGGGGCGGCATACAAATCTAATAAATAATAATAAATACTAATTGCACAAGCATCTGTTTAGGTTACTATGTTAGTCTTCTGTCAACTAGAAGTGCTTGTTTTAGTAACTGGGAAGGTGAGACTAGCTTAGATAAAGGAAACCCATACATACTTACCAGCCTGATTGCCTATGTTTGTTTTTAGCAATATTATCAGTCATGCAAGGAAAAAACTAAATGGCATAACCTGAAAATGCAACCTTATGCCATACAAGACAATTATTCTTATAACACTGGATTCTTGTCAGCAAATGTAGAAGAAAATTTTCGTTCGGTCTTACTAGCTATTCCAATGCAGAAAGTAAGGAATTGACCTTGTTAAAAATACACATATACTCTCCGGACTAGGCAACACGGCCTGCATATTTCCATTAAGGTCATTTTCCTCTACATTCACATCCAACATATGGGCAAATTGGATAGAACAGGGGTGTAAAACTCAAGGTCTGTGGGCTGGATCCGGCCCATAGAGTGCTTAGAACTGGCCTATGGGGCTGCCCTAGAAACAGTGAAGGATTGACCCACAGTGGCTCTCCCAGCAAAAATGGGCCCCCAAGGTACGTTTTCACTGGCAGACGGTTGCAGGAGGCCATTGCAGCCAAAAAAATGGAACTCAGGAGCCCATTTTTGCTGACATAACGCTTGGACCACCACAGGCGTCAACATGAATGACGTTAAGCTGGCCACCCCCACCCCCGTTCCACCGAGATCAAACAATGTGGCTTTCAATGAAATGAAGTTTGAAACCTCTGCGATAGAAGGGTCACAGAACGAAGCAGAGCACTCAGAGTTGTAATTTGGACAGCTGAAGGCTTTTTAAGTTATAGTTCGCAACCTAAAAGGTGATCTAGAATATCCATGTGGCACTGCAGAGCCAGTTACAGGCTGATGACTGTCAGCTTGATGGCCAATGTATCTCGCCCCGAGATATACATGTAAACACACCCTTCAAAACCAGAAACTTATATTTTAGGGTTTTTTCTAACTTACAAATTTATTCTTCTTCATAATCCTCCCCTTGCCAGATTCTACTGAAGCTGCCTCTTCAGCTTTGAAAGAAAGATAAGCACCTCTCCCCCCCCCCCCCCCTGAATTGGGAACAACTAGCACATATGTGCAAGGGGAACCTTTATATTTACTAAAAGATCAACCTGGATTTATTGCTACTCTTTCTTTTCTGCACTGCGTATAGTAAAATGTACTCAAACTCTCTTCTTTGAAGTTGCCATTTTTCAGTTTGTGTCTTGTAACTTAGCAGGAAAACTATTTTTAAACTGCCTGCTTTGTGAAGCCCTTCTGATGACAAAATGAGATAGTGGAATGTATGAATCTCCACTGCCTATAGCCGTGATGATGAATCTTTTTCCCCTTGGGTGCCCTTTTTCCCCTCTGGTGCATGCGCAAATGCCCACGCCCATAATTCAATGCCTGTGGAGGGCACAAAAACCCCTTGGAGGCCCTCTGGAGGGCAGAAACAGCCTGTTCCACAACTTCTGGTGGGCCCAGTAGGCTTGTGTTTCACCCTCCCCATGCTCCAAAGGCTTCTCTGGAATTGGGGGAGGGCAAAAGCCCCTCTGTCATCCCCCCCGGAGGCTCTCTGGAAGCCAAAAACGCCCTCCCAGAGCCTCTGTGTGAGCCAAAAATCAGCAGGCCAGCACACACATGCAGGTTGGAGCTGAGCTAGGGCAACGGCTCGCATGCCAGCAGATATTGCTCCTCGTGCCACCCGTGCCATAGGTTCGCCATCCCTGGCCTATAGCATCAATTCTACTTTTCATCTTACTTACTTAATGTGAAGTAGGTGTGTGTGTGTGTGTGTGTGTGTGTGTCAAATATCAAAATACCAGTTTTTGAACCGCATACCGTAATTGTATATCATATCTCTTAGGTCCCATAATTACACAAAGCAACAACCTACAATCAGTTAACATACCTGGGTTCGTAATATTCTTAATTGGACTATCCCTTCATTCTCTTCTTCTCGCATTCTCTCTGTTGTTAACTGCAGTCTACCAATAAGGTTTATTTTACCTCGTTTTTGAACTTTAGCATTTTTTCTATTAAAAAATGCAAAACAAGAATAAACATAAATAGTTAGTTTTAATTGGCGGATGTTCTTGAAGATTTGAGAGACATAGCTACTTGGACTACAGAGATTGGAAACTGAATACAGACATTGAGAATTGTATCCATATTCAATTTCCAATGATTTTTAGGAAAACAATTCTGTTATTTTCTGTTTACTTGAATATTTAATTGCCTTTTCATGATTTGTTAATATTTTGCTCACAATTATTTAACTGTTTTATATTTATCTGTTGTTGTTGTTATTATGGCCAAAAGCACTCTGATATCCAACAGGAAATTAATATTTACTAACAAAATAATATGCTCTAACTCTATAATCAATATTACAAATGCTTAATATTCACAATACTCATATTATCCTGTCTTCTTCATAACAATACAATTTAATTTCCAATAAAAAAGCTTTTGTTATAACACAATCTCAATACAATAAATGAAAGAGAACTGAAGTTAAAAAACAGTTCTTCACTTCAAGCTGAGAATTGCTAGATTTAATGCCTAATACTTTAATTATATTATTCCAGGCCATCAGGCCTATCTTTAATGAGAACTGTAACTAGGCACAAGGCCACCTCCACAAGACAGTATAAGCAACAATTTAAAAGCAACCTTCAAATCAAATGATTTTGGTTGCACAAATGACTATGTTGTCACAGCAGAGAAGGTGGCATATGCATGGGAACAACTAAGCCTGGCCTATCTCTTCTCTGCACAGTCTCTGTATTACGATTTACATTTGGCAATTAAGAGAACCAAGCTAGGTTAGTACAGTGGTAGCTCTACCTACAAACGCCTCTACTTATGAACTTTTCTAGATAAGAACAGGGTGTCCAAATTTTTTTTTGCCTCTTCTCAAGAACCATTTCCCACTTACAAACCCGAGTCTCCAAAACTGTAACCGGAAAAGGCAGAGAGAAGCCTCCGTGGGGCCTCTCTAGGAATCTCCTGGAAGGAAACAGGGCCGGAAAAGGTGCGGAGAAGCCTCTGTGGGGCCTCTCTAGGAATCTCCTGGGAGGAAACAGGGCCAGAAAAGGCAGTTAGAGGCCTCTGTGAGGCCTCTCTAGGAATCTTCTGGGAGGAAACAGGGCCTCCGCCCTCCCTGTGGTTTCCCCAATCGCATGCATTATTTGTTTTTACATTGATTCCTATGGGAAAAATTGCTTCTTCTTACAAACTTTTCTACTTAAGAACCTGGTCATGGAACGAATTAAGTTTGTAAGTAGAGGTACCACTGTACTTAGATAGGAGACTGTCAAAAAAGTAAAAACGTATCAAAAACAATCATTCTGCATTGTTACCAATAGTTTTGCCTGGTTATACCCATATAATTTCAAAATTCAAACTAAACTCAGGAGTCCTGCTATTCTACCTTAGAAACATTTGGAAAACCCCACTGCTGCAATATGGATGCTACTAACCTGTGCATAATACAGTGGTACCTCATCATACGAACTTAATTGGTTCCAGGAGGAGGTTCGTAAGGTGAAAAGTTCGTAAGATGAAACAATGTTTCCCATAGGAATCAATGTAAAAGCAAATAATGGTGTAAATCCTTCAGGAAAATCCCAAACTTTAGAAGGGAGGCGAACAGAGGGCAGGGAGGAGCAGCTAAAGGGGGGCGGGTGGAAGAAGCAAGGTTAGGCTAAAGGGTGAGTGGGAAGGAAGAAAGGCAAGGGGGGCGCCCCTCCCTTTTCTTTCTTCAAAAGACACCGTTTCAGTGCCTTTGCAAGCATGTTGTTCTCTGCAAAATCTTTCCTCCTTCCAAGCTGCCCCTCCCTTTTCTTTCTTAAAAAGACACCCTTTCAGTGCCTTTGCAAGCACATTGTTCTCTGCAAAATCTTTCCTCCTCCAAGCTGCCCCTCCCTTTTCTTTCTTAAAAAGACACCCTTTCAGTGCTTTTGCAAGCACGTTGTTCTCTGCAAAATCTTTCCTCCTCCAAGCTGCCCCTCCCTTTTCTTTCTTCAAAAGACACCGTTTCAGTGCCTTTGCAAGCACATTGTTCTCTGCAAAATCTTTCCTACTCCAAGCAGCCCTTCCCTTTTCTTTCTTCAAAAAAGGGGCAGCTGCTTGGGTTCGTAAGGTGAAAATAGTTCGGAAAAAGAGGCAAAAAAATCTTAAACACCGGGTTCGTATCTTGAAAAGTTCGTTAGAAGAGGCGTTCGTAAGATGAGGTACCACTGTATTTCATCTCTTTGGGCATTCATATGTTAATGATAATTCCTATAGAGACTGTTTGATGTTATGTATGATAGCACTGAACCAAAAGATTTACAACTTTTCCTCAAAGTTCTGGCCACTGCCGCAGCTCTACAGTCATTGGAACACAATTCAAGTGCTTGAAAACCAGCTTACAGTTACAACCGGTTGCAATCACAAAGAATTTTTATCTATAATATTACTTTAAAAAGTCTAGTGGGTTAAGAATAACTTTCTCAGAAGTAGGAGATTATGGTCCAGGGAAAGCAATCCATAGGATAATACTTAGTGCATTACTGGAATACTTAAGAGATGAAAACAAGGGAGATGGAGTTACCTACATAACAAAATCATAGGTTTTATAGTTCTGCTTTACAGATGTTTGGTCATTTTAGTAAAGAAATCAAGATCGTTCATTAGCAACTCGAAAATAGTTGTAATTTAAAACTTGTATAGAATTTAAATCTGCTTGATTTTAAAAAATGCAAATAATATTTAAATCAGTTTTAACAAACTAATTTATCAGGAAAGGAAAGATCTGTATTTCTAAACCTGAACATAGATATAGCAAAGCATTTGACTATTACAATTTCAAACTATTAAAAAATGTAGTTTAATTCTAATATATCTAAAATTCAACTTTAAGATCAGTTGAACCATTCAATATTAAAAGTTATTTCTAGATATCTATAAAACCTTTGTGAGTAAGCCAGTTATAATTTCTTACATTAAGCTGAACTCCTGGTTCACTGAGAAGAGAGTTCCCTCTGTGAAGTCTTTGGGTGAATTGACTAGAGGTTCATAAAGCAAAACTTGACGTTTCAACTTTGGAAATGCTACAAGAGACTGTAAATTAGGAGAAAGAGAAAAGGCCATAAAAATCAGATTTTTGATCAAATATAGAGATCAAATTTTATCATGCCTTCATTGACAAAATTATTTTAATTTCATAAGCAAAAGCTAACAATTTTAGTTACCTTAATTAGATGTTAAAGAAAAACCTTACATATTACATTTGATCATTCTGAAATGTAACCTGATAATTTGATATCAGCAAGCCATTTTAGACTACTTATCAAAATATCAATATAATGGATATACTGTATTAGCAAAAGACATAACAACCATTTAACTTCTTGTAATATATTTTGCAAAACTGTGACTGATATGAAAAGATAAAATAAGGATTAAGAGAAATTGAATTGAAAAGATTGGTCCATCAATGTGAATATGAATAAGTACAGCATCTTATAATTTAATCTATAATTTAATTATTGTAATGAATTGACAAAATATTATTTTATTCACATATGAATGAAAAACACTTTATGGAAACTGTTTTATAAGGGATGCATTTATCCAAGCTTTAAGAAAAAAAATCTGAAAAAATTATCTAAACTGAATGCAAAATCAATGCAACAGAGGCAAATGAATCTGCCTTTTAAAGAAGAGTGCAAAGAATTGATAAATAAGGCAGAACATATATTTTATTTATTCAAAAAATCCCATTTCTATTCCAGGTAAATCCAGCGAAAAAATATGGTGAAAAATATATGAAAAACTACTGTCCAAGAATCTAAAGAGTGTGCTGATGTAATAGATACTTTAAAAGCATTTTGGTAGGACATTCCAAATATTTAACAGCTTGTTAAATATGCTTTAAGAAGATTGTTATGTAGGTTACTCATGCAGTTGTTTAAAGATATGATACTAGATTAATTTTGGCATTCTTTTGTACTTTAGACAGGCTCTAGTGAAATAAAACAGCACACAACATTTTCAGGTTTTTCTTTTTAAGTTTGCCAATTGCTTCTACATAAATAACCAGAAAGTAGCAATACAGAAATACTAGTTTGGACTGGGAACCAGTTTGGGCTGAGAACCAGAGGATAAGGTACCGGGGAAGAGACCATGAGTTCTAGACCTACTTTAGCTGTAAAGCCCACTGGGTGATCTTCAATGAAGTCATCCTCTCTTAGTCCTAGGAAGAAGACCAACGGCTAGATGACACTACTTTTACATGGACACATGACCGACTGAATAATTCTATGCCAGGATTATTAACTTCAGCTTGGAGAGAAGCTTTGAGCAGAATACTGAAGAGTTCTGTTCTGGGCCTTGGGCTAACATTTTTGTAGACAATGCAAAGCTGGAGAGCAGGGCTAATACTTTAGAGGGCAGAGACAAGATTTAAAAAGCATCTAGCCAAGCTTGTGCAATGGGCTTAAATGCAGAGGATGGAATTTAACAGGCAGAAATATAAAGTTTTTCAGTTAGGTAGAAAACTGAAGGTGAGGGAATCTGATTTTACTATATGTAAAAAGAACCTAAGTATTCTTATAAACCAGTGATGGCAAACCTTTTAGACACAGAATGCCCAAACTGAGCACACGCACCCAAACTGAAAGATGCATGTGTGAGCGAACAGGCGTAAGCATGGACATGCAGAGCAGAGACTGGTCACCAGGAGGCGGAGCCTCCCAATACCGGCAGCGCAGCAAGAGGTAAGATCTTTTTCTTTCATGACCTTCTGTTTCGTTGTTTGCAGGGGAACAGAAGCTGACGAAAGAAACGCCACAGAGTTTTGACCTGGGGAGATGGCACGCATACCAGCAGAGTGGGTTCCGCATGTCACCTCTGGCACACGTGCCACAGGTTTGCCATCACGATTATAGACTAAACACGACTGCATAACAGAATCAGTCCTAATCAAAGGAAGTTAATATTGCTTGTCTGGTCCCATTTAAAATAATACAAGCATGATAGCCATGCACTAACAAATTGAACCAAGAAAAACAGTAGCTTCTTTGAAAAACATAAATTAGAAATTGACTTAAGAATGCAATCATTTATATCATGAATAATGAGCTCTCCAGCTTTCTGTACTAGGAGTCATATTTCAAAGGTAAATTTTATTTTAAAAGTAGAAAAGATTAAGACTTTGCTTCCCACATTAATATGCATGTTCCCCTAATGCTATTATAATATGACTGAAGAGCTGAAGACTTACCCATAAAGTTCTCCTAAGCTCAGCATCTGGAAGTTCTGTTGCTAGTTTAAGATTTTCAAAACTAATTTTTTCTCGGGGTCTTTGATTCCATGCAAAAAGCACAGCCAGTTGAAACGTAGTAACCTCCAAGTCATACTGGCCAACTTCATTCTTGAAAGTTATCTATTAATGAGCAAAAATTAGCAAGTGAGCTTAAATATACTCATATTTTCTGGAAGGGGTGAAATGCAACTGGCTTGGGCTGGTTTGCCTGAACTGGTAGTTAAAAAATGTTTTAATAGATTTTTAAAAAAAATAAAGTTCCTCTTAGTATGTCTCGGTACGAAAACTTCAACACACATTAAGCAGACTTGTTGGTGTAGGAAATGTGGGTTAGCCAGACAATGTCTCAGATTTAGTATCAATGTACATACAACAATATTATTATTTACAAATATGCAGAATAAATAATATAATACTCTATAGTTTACAAATCATGCACACAGCAAGAATACAGCTCACAGCAAATATATCTCTTACAAAGTAACTCCCCCCAAAGGGAACGGTGTTGGCGCCCCCTTATGGCCAACATGTAAAAGTTCCTTAAAGGTACAGTCTTTACATTTTACAAACTAACATTGTTAGCTACTGTATGGCAACACCCAAGTAGGTTACGTTCAATATACGTTCAATCTCCCCCCTGGGGGTTGACCATGCAGTTACATTCATTGTTTTACATTGTACCTATTACAACACTCTACAGGTTTCTTGGCGCCCTGTGCCTTGGTAAAATTGTCAGCTATATTTTCAGTACTCTCACAAAATTCTAGTTTGATTATCCCATGTTTAACACACCGCCTCTCAGCTGTATGACGCATGATCACTGGCATTCTTTTTAAAAAAAACCTTTTAAGCATTTTTAGTATGGGTTCTCTGGAACAGGTAGTTAAAAGTTTTTTAAAAAGTTTTAAAAAGAGCAGGAAATCCAAAAGCGCGCATTTGGAGTGGATTGCGCATGCAATGTGTGTCTGACACACGTGTATGCATGTGCACCACGTGCATCTGGCACGCACTAGGCATGCACAGAATGCTTCTGACATGCACCTTGCATGCGTGGGCAGCAAACCAGTGACGACCCACCGAGGATATTCGCCACTGCTTTCTGGGTGACCAAACCAATCAAAAATACAAAATGCAAGCGTCATACTTACAATTCCATTGGACATTAAATGATGCCAGTGAAGTTTCCTGCCACTATGGTTCTTTTTGTAGAACTCTTCAACCTCGGGGATAAGGTCTTCTAATTCCGTTGGCAGTGATACAAAAACTTTTTCAGAACTTCGGGACCAAGCCCCAGCATTTAAAATTTTAATATTCACAGAATCAGCTGTATACAAAACAAAAATAGAAAGCTCAGCCAAGTAACACTAAAACTACCAACCAATGTATGAACAGTGTCAAAGAAACTAAATGCACAATTTTATATTATAGTTATCCAATATGGATTTGTTAATGATAAAAAAGCAGGATAAACAAATATAAATAATCTTGGTTTTCTATAACACTGAGAATTTTTAAAAAATAACTAATATAAAAAGTACCTGGGAGGGCCAGTTTATTGTTTTTGTGCATTTCCTTGAAGGCCTGGTTGAGATCTTCAGATACCTTAATATCCTGAAACATCCTTGCCAATTTATTTACATAATCTGCTGGCATACCTACTTCCTGCACAGAGAGAGGATTGAAGCAATAACTATATGATTTAAATATAGTAAACACTTCCTACTGATTTTTTAGTTAACTATTAGGGTCACGCAAAACATTTCAAAGACTCTTTGCAAAGCAAGTGAAGTGCCCCTTCAAACCCGCCTCTTGAACGGTAACAAAGCCGGAATGGTTTTGTGCAGTTCTGAGTAACTATTACAACTAGCAATAACTACATACTAACGTAAGAACAACTTATTTCTATATAAAATGTACCAAATTGGAAAACTGGAAAAGAAATTATCCAGTCCTTCACTACATTCATGCATGGGGGGCATGGGGAGATGCAAGAGAGGCTCAGTTCAAACCACAGACCAACTAGCTATTTTGTCTATATTAAACCTTTGTTAAAACATTGTTAGGACCTTAAAGTTACAAAGTTCTCAGTTCAATTTTTATTTTCAAAAATTGAATAAATTGCTTGCCCACATTAACCTAGAGACCAGGCCACAGATAATTTAAGATTCAATAATTCACAATATGTGATATTTTAAATTAAAAGCTATGCTTTTTAAATAAAAGAGTAGGCAACAGAATTCATGAACTTACTCGCAGCCATTCAACCATGTTCTCTTCTATTTCGCTGTCTGCTGATATATCCAATATAAGACGCCTTGTTAAATGAGCTTTGTGGTATCGCATAAAAACATCTTTGTTCTGTACATACTTGAGTACCAATAGCTGTTTTTAAAAAGCATTATACATATTTTTATGATTGCTATTAGTATTTACTCCTATTGAAGAACAGCATTTCCAGAAAATATTTTATCAGGGATGATATATTCCTGTATTAACCCATCCTTCAAAAATTCCTACATGTATCAACATATTCAATCACCATGCAACAAAATATACATCCATATTGCCTTTTGTTCATAGTTTAAATAGCAAAAATATGTTTGTAAACAAATTGGTTTACATGAATATACTGAAACTTCACTAGTTTGATAGTACCAAGCTCTTGCTATGTTCAGTCACCTTTAATTAAAAATCTATATATGATCTGATTTCAAAAAGATTTAATATAACATTTATTGTATCACATTTTAACAAGAGCATAGCTTTAAATAAAATATAGAGATAGTTTCTCTTAAAAAAAACAATTTTGAAAGATAGCCATTGGCTAAAGCATCTTTCCAACCTACACCAGGCAATATTGTAAAATGAAATTTAATTTTAGATATAGCAGACTTCCTTTCTCTCTTTTCCTCTCTTCAGGGAGGAACAGAATGTCAGCAATATCAAGAACAAAGAAATATTACTTCTTTAGAAATTTACTTTTGAAGTAAACTTTGTCAGTAACTAATGGATTGAAAGTTTCATTGAAATCCAGTCAAGATTACAAAAATAAAACCCCAACTTAAATTTACTTCTTACAGGAATATCACACACTCAGTAGAACCTTTGAGTGCTCAAGTACAGGACTTTTTAATAATGCATAACCATTACTTGTATTGTGTATGACACCTTGCCCTCGTCAGCTACTATTTTAACGACCAAATCAACATTCTAATCGTAACTGACTTCTCACTGCTATTAATTCAGATTTAGAGAAATATTCTGAAAGTTCGGAGAGTAGAAACACAGAAAGATATTGAGGAGAAATTACCTAATCTTCCATTTACTTCTCTCAAATAAAAAAAATAGGATGGGGGGAGTGAAAAAGAACATACCACTTCTTTAAGTTTTGCTTCAATTTCTTCCGAGGTTAATTTTTTGCTTAGTGGTGTTTTTCTTAATAACATATCACAATAATTTGCAAGTAACTCTGGGCACTTGGATTCTGGTTGTGTCTTCAACCCAACACTAAGGAAAAAAGGAAAAATAGTAGCCAAAATTTATGCAGATTCACTAATATTGGTTTCATGCCATTATATAAACTCTTTTATGAACAACAAGGGGGAATGCCTTGTGTAAACATAGAAACATAGAAGACTGACGGCAGAAAAAGACCTCATGGTCCATCTAGTCTGCCCTTATACTATTTCCTGTATTTCATCTTACAATGGATATATGTTTATCCCAGGCATGTTTAAATTCAGTTACTGTGGATTTACCAACCACGTCTGCTGGACGTTTGTTCCAAGGATCGACTACTCTTTCAGTAAAATAATATTTTCTCACATTGCTTTTAATCTTTCCCCCAACTAACTTCAGATTGCGTCCCCTTGTTCTTGTGTTCACTTTCCTATAAAAAACACTTCCCTCCTGAACCTTATTTAACCCTTTAACATATTTAAACATATTTAAAAACAATCAATATTTTTACATGATTGCTTTCTGTAAATTTATTTCTTTTATTTCAAAGTGACTATATTAATTTTTACATATAATTTAAAAATATAAAATAAAATGCATATGGGAAGCTACAAAAAAGCAGGGTTTGGAAATGTATTAAACCAGAACAATTATTGGATTTTGGCTGTTATAGGAGTAGATATGTAGATATACATATCTGAGTATCTGAGATTTAGTACTATGTGCATGCTTCTATGTACTTTTTTTAAAAAATTGAAGATTTCCCAGGTTAAAAATAAATATATTTAAGCATTACAGAAAACAAGGAAAATACTAAATATACATTCAAAATATAAACAAAAATTAAATTATGTTATTGTCAAGTACTCATTCAGATTACTTACCCCTTCTGCTTCAATGGCAATTCAAGTTTAAATATTGTAGCGTCATTAACAACTGCTTTATATGCCTAAAATAAAAATAAGGCACTGAATCTACTTTTTTCATACCAAAGTATGTCCTTAAAAACAAAACTATGTTAATTTTAAAACAATCAGTCTTCTTAAGCACAAAATTCCTATATCACTTTGGAAAAATAGCCAAAGCACAGAAAATGTCCATAAGATTCACTACTTTTGGGGGAAGTTGAAGGTTACTGTTGCTTCAAACTTCTCTGCTCATGAGAAAGGAGGAAAGGATAAAGAAGAAGGAAGGGGACACGAATGTTGGATGTTACTACACCAAATTAGCCCACAGGTTCAGATGTTTTTCTGTATCTTGTTACCATGTTTATATTTCTGGATCTTCAAGGTGCAATAGAGTAAAATATAAAGTAAAACTATTATTTCTGTGAACCTTGTCAAAAATGTCTCAGTGAGACTCCCTGACGGTGTCTCATTCCAACAAGGTATGTTCATATTTACCATATTTTTTGGAGTATAAAATGCAACCCCCCCCCCTGCAAAAAAGAGGCTACACATTTGTTTTAGAATGTAGCTTTTTTTGAAGCTTTTTGTTTCAGCCCTAATGAGATGCTAATGATCTTCTCAGTTCTTCTGGCTTGCAGGCTTGTTTCATTGTTACTCCCTACAAAAAAGGCTTTTTCAGCCCCAACGAAATGATATTCCCGGCTTGCAGGATTTTTTCATTGCTACTCTGAATAAGTTTTTTTCCAGCCCTAAGTCCTTGCAGGCTTGTTTTCATTGCTACTCCCTTGAAGATAATTTTTTCAGCCTTAACCAGGGGACAAAATAATGTGCTGAAAGTGACCAGACTGAGGACACTAGCCAGATGAATACCTAGTAGATATATTCCCCCCCCCCCCCATTTTCTTCCCCCAAAACTACGGTGGAGCTTATACTCCGATACGTCATATACACTGAAAAATACAGTAACTTCCTAGCTGGGGGAAGGTTGGCCACGTCTTACCCCTGGAAGGCACCTTTACTTTTATTTAGTTTGTAATCAATGAATCCAAAATGATTTTTGTAAGTACTTTTGCTAGATTAGGAGGCATTACATTTCATTTTTATTTTCAAATATTTTCTCTAGACTATCAATTTTTTTTTAATGTTATTTCTGGGTTGTAAGGTATTATGTCATACTAGAGGCATTCACTAATTTTTTGTGAAATTTGAAGTGTCACAATTTTCAATTCTACCCTGGCTGTGATTATTTGAGAACTCTCTAATAAATAATCATTTTCATGAAGATACTGATGAATCTTATTACTAAAGCAAGATTACAAGTACAGCAACGCAAATATATAAATAAAATCTTGCAGTTATCTCAATACTTAAATCTCTACAGAAGCCCAATTTCTGGTAATTTGTTGGCATGATTTCATAAATATCTTCACTTATGCTTACTTAAAATATTTGTAGGTCACTTTCTGTTTTAAAAAACCAAATAAATGTAAACAGGTATTCTCAAAAAATGAAACGAAAAACCAACTGGTAACTTACTTTATCTCTGGCAGTAAGAAATCTCGGGTCATCTTGAAAAGCTTCTTTAACTAATTTGCTAAATCTATTAAAAAGTGTAAGCAATTGTTCTACATATTTTTCAGAATCCTAAAATTGAAAAGCAAAACAAAGAATTAAACACCAAGCCTGTGAGCAAACAATCATAATCAACTAAAATCTCTTTCCTTCCCTTTCCTTTTTCAACTGCATATCTGATATTGCAGTCATGAACCCAGAAATACTACAATAAGGTACAAGTCTTCTTCTTGGGGTCTTAATAGTTTATATCTCAGAAAAATCACACTTTGTGCAAGTTAACCTCCAGAGAAGTTACTAGCTGCCAACCCAATAGGGACATTCTTCCAATTGTTTTCAATTTGATTTTCTTTAGCCATGATTCCACATGGCATCAGCATGAACCAGGATCACTTTACCAAACTACCCAATTCAAACTGCCATCCATCCAGATTTAGAACAGAACATATTTAAAAGTCTTAGGATATTATAATATACCACAATAGCGCTAGGAGTTTTTATTGACTCTTTGACAGACTGAATGTTAAGCAAACTTTGTGGGGGGTAAGGAAAAGGTTTTTACTTTAACTTCATTAAATTAACTACACTAGATGTGAAAATTTCTGGCTAAACAGCACTGTCAGAATAAAGCAACTATGATGGCAAATAAAAAAATAAAAATGCTGTCTCAATACATAGAACAAATGGCTTTAGATTACCTAATCAGCTTTTTAACCTCTTTTTATCAATAGAAAAAAAAATCTTAAGAAGTTGTCGTAAAAACATTTTTGGACAAAAGTCTTGATTCATTACATTCCACTTTTAACTATCTATTTCAGCTAGCTGATGTTTTAGTTAAGCAGATAATTCAGATATAATTATAACTTTATAAGAGCAAACAGTAAAAAACCACCAGGTTGCTCATCCTTTATGGATGGCAACTGGCTGGCTTCACAATTGGAACATCTAAGGAAAGGAAGGGAGAGAACTATAAGACATCCAATCTTCACTTCAATAACTATGTTCCAATTGTTAGCTTGGCTACTCTTGCATGCAAAGATGCTTTCAAGTGGCAGGGTTTTTTTTAAAATCACAAATAGAAAAGTGTCTCGTTCAGATAATCTAGCTTCTAAACCATGCATGAAGTCCTTTGTGATTTTGCATTCTAATTTTTAAAGAAGTTGTAGTACTTCCCTATTTAATTTAGTGGACTTTAACATTCATTCTTTCATATTAATTTCAGCAATATAAGATTTTATTTTGCCAAACATTCCTGGTATTTCTAGCAAACATTCTCAGAGGAGATCAGGGATAAAAATAGAAAATGCTCACTTACAGTAGTAATAGTTTCAGCAGCTGCTACCATATCTGCTAATCCAGCATTAACAATATGCTCTTCTAAATCTTTTAACATAGGCTCTATTCCATTAGGAACTTTATCCATCAAAGAAAACATTAAATGTAATTCTGAAGACAAAACATATTGAGAGTCACAGGTCAATTCCATAATAATAATTCATCTGTCCATCTTTCTTTTCTTTATATCCCACTCTTGTTTATTGTCAAATATAAGCCATTCAAGGAGATTTGTAAAGGCATTCACCATTGAGAAAAATATTATATAAACAAATCCTTAGTAATGCATTTGACTTGAACTGTTTCTCTTTAAAAGAATGTTGATTATGTGTTGTCCTAACTTTGTAATGAACTTGACAAACAACTGAAATAATTTGTAGGAAGTTTGATTTGAAATCAAACAGCAAGCTTGTTCCAAGCTTCTGGTTCCCACAAGTCAAGATTACCAAATTTAGAACTTGGTGGTTTGAAAATCACGTTCTTGTCCTTGAACCAATTTCTTGTTTTTTTCCTACACTCACACAAACACAAATGGTAAAAGGAAAGCAAGAAATTATAAAAGGAATCAAAATGGTAAAGAGATAGTGATAATTAACAGTGGTTAAAAGTGATATAGACATTCTTGTATTACATGCTAAGAAAATTTGGCATTCAGCTAGTTTCTGAGAAATGGACTGCTTAGCAGACGTAACTCTGTTTTCAGGAAAGAAGATGATCAAGGTTTCTTATTAAATACTATCTCTGTAGTAATCAATTCAATATAACTGACTGAATATTTTCAATATTTTCAGGATTATATTCCAGGAAAGCAGATTCCTCAAAACCTTACACATTAATAAACTGTTATGGGATATATTGTTTGCTAAACATCATATACTTAATTTTTGTAAAAATAATTTAGAGAGAGAATGGGGGCTAAGAGAAGGAGGAAAATTATTTTGCATATTTGAAAATTGAATTCAAAGGATTAACTATCTTTTGAATTCAAAATCGAATTCAAAGGATTAACTATCCAAAGGACCTGTATATTGCACAAGTCAAAAAGAGGGTGAGGAAAATATTTACTGACCTCTCGCATCCTGGATATAAACTGTTTCAACTCCTACCCTCAAAACGTCGCTACAGACCACTGCACACCAAGACAACTAGACACAAGAACACTTTTTTCCCGAACGCCATCACTCTACTAAACAAATAATTCCCTCAACACTGTCAGACTTTTTACTAAATCTGCACTTCTATTCTACTAGTTTTTCTCATCATTCCTATCATCCTTTTCCTCCCACTTAGGCCTGTATGACTATAACTTAGGATTTTTAATAATATTGTTTCTTCATTGCTTATTTGACCCCTATGACAATCATTAAGTGCTGTACCACATGATTCTTGACAAATGTATATTTTTCTTTTATGTACACTGAGAGCATATGCACCAAGACAAATTCCTTGTGTGTCCAATCACACTTGGCAAATAAAAATTCTATTCTAATTGATATTTGGGAAAGGAGACAATAAGCCCAGAAGAACACAGTACTCCTGTACCAAGAAAATTATATACATCCTTGAAGTCACCCATGACTTCAAGGACATATATAGTTTTATGAAGTTAGTTCTAATAATTTAATTGAGACTCAACATTGTTAATCAATCAATCAATCAATCAATCCTCAATAAATCAGCTTAATTCTAACAATATTAGATAAAAATACTGTATAGGGGTTTTAGAATATAACTTAGATTTCTGTTTTTAGAATTGAGATTTTTAGATTATTTTACTATTAAATTTCTTCATGTTTTGTAATTGTTTACTGTGAGCCACCCTGAGTACCAGGAGAAGGGCATCATAAAAATCAGATTAATAATAAATAAATAAACAAACAAACAAACAAACAATTAAATGAAAAATATTACAATTAGTATGGGAGTCAGTGACAACAACCAGAAACACAGTTCTGGCCCATCTTTAAAAAGTCCTTCACAGGAAGATATCAAAGAGCTGGCTTTTTCAACAAATTTGTTGAGGATTGTTATTATGTATTTATGCTAGGTAAATGTAAGACAACTCATGATTAAATCCTTGGAGAGGGTCGGCATATAAATCAGATAGATAGATAGATAGATAGATAGACAGACAGACAGACAGACAGACAGACAGACAGACAGACAGACAGACAGACAGACAGACAGACAGACAGAAAGAAAGAAAGAAAGAAAGAAAGAAAGAAAGAAAGAAAGAAAGAAAGAAAGAAAGAAAGAAAGAAAGAAAATTTGGATTAGGAAGCAGATGCAATGCTTCCTAATAATTTGGGGCTATAAAAATAATTCTGCGCAAATTTTTAAAGAGTGGATTAGATCTTCTCCAAGCTGCTTCAAAGTCTGTCCTGGCAGCTTGTGTCTTGTAGGTAGAGCTACGCATGTGGGTAGGACAAACAGCCCTTAATGCATGTACATGAGCCTTCCAAAAAATGTGGCTGCTTTAATGCTTCAAGGACTTCTCTGCAAAGCAACCGCTTTGCACAGTCCTGTTTATTATGTCCAGCTACCTTCCACAGGAAAGTTCAATGGCTTATTATTCAAGACAAGCTTCATAGAGATAATAAATTTTGTGGGAAAAGCTGCTTTATGCACCAACTTCCAGTCATCTTTTTATAGGACTCTGCAATGAAGACTATTTGGGTCACCAAGCTGCATTTATTGTTGCCACTTTCCATAAATTTTCATTCCCCTTGAGAGCCAAAAGCAATATATTAACATAAGGTATAATATCTTACTATATTCAGCCCTGGCTGAATGCCAAGCAACTGCTGTCAAGATAGGGAGCCAGACTTATTTTTAAGGTCAGATGCCAAGCCCAGGTTCTGGAAATTAGAAATACACTCTGAACTAATAGCAATCATTTCCAAGCAGTAACAGCTTTCAATTTTCTTATTATATATAACACACTGTGTAATCATAGGGTATATTTAGGGACTGTAACATAAATATTTGGTGTCTCTAACTCACTTTTCCCAAATTTTGTAACTGACTCACTCTGTTTAAAAAAAGGAAAATAATATGGAGGAAAAGGCTTCAAGACAAACCCTGGACAAAAGGATGCATAGCTTAATAGGATTCCAACGGCTTAAAGACATACTTGTATATTTAAACAGCAAATTCTTTGTAATCCTGAAAGGCTGATTAAAATTTATAAAGTTGGAAAAGGCCATTTAGGCCACCAGATCTACCCTTGTGCTCAAGACAGGAAACCAATATGTTTAAATAACGAGAGAAAATATATAACAGAGTAGTATAAAGGGTTTAGAAGGGAATTGTGTTCCCTGATGTTACCAGAGTAACTCATGTTCAAGAACAAACTAGACAGAGAATTGAGTCAAACAGCTATATGTGATAAAAGAGATGATTTGAACTAGGAACAAGTCAACTGAATCCTTATTTCACTAATAAGAGCAATGAGTGTCCAGACCCATCTATTTTATCTATCAATTTTAAAGATCATCTGTTCTAATATCTTAGAAGAAGGGCCGGTTATAAGTAATGACAAAAATGAAAATATCACTGCATTTTAAATTAACATAGGTAACACAAATGGTATCAGGCAGAGAATAACTTTTAACTGTACTGTACTATTTTCCTTATGTTACAAAATAATTGTAATCCATTTTTACTCCAACTGTCTGTAGAGACCAGGGGAGAACACACATTTTTCTTACTTTCAAAGCTTCACTTACTTTCCGTTTCATTGCGTTTGATCATGCCTTGGCATTCAGCTAAAATTGTCTCTTTAAAGGAGGTCACCAAAGCATTCACACAGCACTCCATAAGCTGGGGGGAGAAAGTTAACAGTCAAATGAACACAGAATACTACCATTTCAATACATGTGCACGGAATGGGAAAGTTTATGCTCTATTATAAATCAATAAGTCTAGCCTCCTCTCCCACCCACAATGTATACACTATCTAAATGGAAGAATGGCAAGAACCATGGAGAAGTATTAAAATACTACTAATAATATATCTGCATAGGTAAATAAAAAAGTGATTCTTAAGCTTCCGAGATCTGAAGGAGAGTACAAAAGTCTTAGCTGGCAAGACAACACAAGTAGCATTAAAACTGTGTTATTTAAATCAGCAGATCAAGCAAGGGAAACAACACACTTTCTAGTTTTCCAAGTCAGAATATTACAATATTTAATATCCCGAATGCAGGGGTGAACTTCAGCAGATTCTGAAGAACCAGTAGCAGAAATTTTGAGTAGCTTGGAGAACCAGCAAATACCACCTCTAGCTGGCCTCAGAGTAGGGTGGAATCGGGATTTTGCAATATCCTTCCCCTGGAATGCGGTGGGAATAAAGATTTTGCAGTACAGTGTTCCCTCGATTTTTGTGGGGGATGCGTTCCGAGACCGCCCGCGAAAGTCGAATTTCCGCAAAGTAGAGATGCGGAAGTAAATACACTATTTTTGGCTATGAACAGTATCCCAAACCTTCCCTTAACACTTTAAACCCCTAAATTACAATTTCCCACTCCCTTAACAACCATTCAGATTATTACTCACCATGTTTATTTATTAAAGTTTATTTTAAAAAATGTTTTTTAAAGGCAGACAAAAGTTTGGCAATGACATATGACGTCATCGGGCGGGAAAAACACCGTGAAGTATTTTTTAATTAATATTTTTGAAAAACCGTGATATACACGTTTTGCGGAGTTCGATCCCGGGAAAATCGAGGGAACACTGTATCCTTCTCCTGTCACGCCCACCAAGCCACGACCACAGAACTGGCAGGGAAAAATTTTGAATTTCACTCCTGCCCATATTTCTTAGGATGCACCATGCTAGGAGAGGATACCATGGACCTTTATACATTTGCAGTATAAAATATAAAAGTCTTCAGTATACCACGGAATTCTTAGTGGTCTCTGAACTTGCTTGTTTGCTTGCAGATGGTTCATTACCCAACTAGGTAACAATTATCAGTGCAGGCTGATTATTTTACTAGTAGTATATTAATCTTTATTATGATGGTCACACTTTTTCCATATTTACAAATCATTCAATGCACAACATTGTTCTCTTAAAGAAACAGTTTCAATAAAGAACCACAAATACAAATTTGCTCGTGTTTATGAAACAACAACTGTATGTTTACACTTTTAGAAACAGAAGAATCTGCTTTGAAAGAGCAATAATTATCTTGTGTCAACTTTTGCAACAGAGAATTATATTTGACCTTATGGAATTTCTGCTTTTAATTGCACATGATCTATATTACTGTGTTAATGCAATCAGATATTCCATAACTAGACTTAACCCCCCACCCCACCTGAGGTTAAGTATTTTTAGACTTGTATAAGTAGTGATTTAATTTACTAAACCTTTTAGCATATTAATTCTTGGTATTATTAAAAGACTACTTACTGCTTCTACAGAATTACATTCACGCCTTGTTTCTAAATACCGTAGTGCTCTTTTTTCTTCTTCCTTTAATTTAGCATCTGCCTGTGCAGAAACAGAATATCATCACTTAAAATATTAATATGTAACCCACAGATTTCTTCAAAAGAACACCTTCTCACTTACATATTTCATATAATTCTGTACGCCATTCTGCTGTAAATACGAAGGGGCTTGAGTTCTATAAAATCTTTCTGTTGAATCTAGGTACGCTTTTTCAAAATTATCCCGATAAATCTGGAGTTTATCATCAGGATTGGAACACAGGTTAACTGTAATGAGAAATATCAAATTAAAGCCATTGCTTCTTATCCCTGTTAAGGAATATCCTTAATCTTCTTAAAACAATGCATAAATTACAATAATTTGAATATAAAATTGCTACTTGTCAAAATGGCTCTCAAGCAATTTGGGGAATAATAAAATCTATTTTGGAGAGGCTGTTCTTGATGTTTTAAACTCAGAAGGTAAGCTGAAAGTTTTTGGACTGACTACATCACATTCATAGCTACCATCTTAAATTAAATCCCAGACCATGGGTTTTGATTTATTTTCACTTCTATTTTGAAGGCTTTTCCTATGAAAAAGCAATAATGTGGTAATTTTAAAAAAATTTCCATCGAGATGTTTGATGTAAATCCTTACTTACCACGTGAGAAAAAACAAAAGTTGAAGAATGTGGAAAACAATGCAGTTTCCTGGTCATTTAAATTTCAGATGGAGACTTAAAGTTCTAACTTGGCATTAAGTTTACATTAAATTGGTATTAAGAAAACTAAGTTACTGAACTTTTATTTCAATGACCTAAATCATTATGCGCTCATACACACATATATATACTTGTACAAATACATTATTCCTAAGCACTGCTAAAAAGAATTAATTATTCGCCTGTTAAGTATACTTGCTAGCCATAGGTGTGAACCAGTAGTGGCGGTGGCGGGAGGCTCTGCCTATCTGTGAAGGACTCTTCTGCGCATGTGCAGAAGTGTTGCGAGTGCGCGCGAGCGAACCAGTAGAACTAACCTTTTTCCTAGTGTAAACATACTAGAAAAATACTAGAATAATTTTCAAACAAAATGTAATAATCTTACATAACAAGACATACCATAAGATTCTCTAACACCAATGACAAGTTGAGAGTCAAATGCTTCTCCTAAACGTTCAGCATGGACCAACTTCATTGCACTGTCTTGAAGGCGAGTTTTTATATTTGAAAATATGGACTCATTCCAGGTATCTAGCATGAGCTAAAAATACAATAATCATTAAACAGCAAAAATATGGATCAATTTCTAAAACAAAAATGTAACTTTTATTTTCTTTTTAGGTTTAAAGGATCTGCCATATTTAAAATAAATTGTATTTTTCTCTTAACCAGAAAGAGAAAGAAATGTTTTTTTTTAAAGGCGCGCCATGGGTACGAGGCGAATTTTCAAAAATTCAAAACTGAGTCTGTATATATAAGCAGAGGGCACAATAAGTATTCAGTTACCCTGGAGGTGAAGACTCTGATTGAAATTACTCATTTCCGAAAACAAAAAAAAGCTGCAAGTATGAAATTTGCCCTTGCCATAGATAAAATTCAACAGCACTAAAAATAAGTTGCAGTGTTTATGTCAGCCAACAGCAGCAACCTCAGGATTGTTACATCTGACTTAACTTTTCCCATCTCCTACTTTAAAAAAAAAACACCTCTTCATTAAGATTTGTTTCTCGATGAATCAAACTCTGCATAGTCTTTAACCTTATCTCATCACTTCCCCAAAATACCTACTGACTAGAGGTACAGTATTTCATACTTCTGCTTCACCATGAAACAAGGCTATAATGAAACCCAGAACTTACCTTCCGTACAATACTGTCTTCTACATTGGATTTTTTATTGCTGCCTTGTTTACCCATGAGAGTAATCTCCAACTGACAAAATGGCTTGGGTAAGATATCACATTGTGTGAAGAATTTACGCCATTCTACAATATAGGCTTTCAATAGTGCAGTATCATCTTGGTGGCTCAGCACTCTCTGAAAGCAAGAGAAGGGCAAATACAAAAATATTTAGAAACCATTTCCACGTCATGAATAAATAGACATTATGCTCCCAGTGATTTCATTTTGGATATTGAGGTTTAACTTTGTTTTCTTCTTGTGTGTGTGTGTGTACACACACAAACACACTAATATCAACATATAACTTTTTTTTTAGAAAATGCACCTGAAATTAAGGAAACAACTGCTAAAGAAAAACATAAGATGTATGAAAGATAGGTTAAGAAGAAAGCTTCTTATGCCTAAGTCTTGGAAGTTATCAAGCCACTGAAGAAATCATCTAAAAAAGTATTCAAAACTGTGAATCATGTACTGTACGGCACGATATTATATATTTATTTATTTATTTATTGGATTTGTATGCCGCCCCTCTCCGGAGACTCGGGGCGGCTAACAGCAACAATAAAGCAGTGTACAATAGTAGTCTGATGTTAGAAATAATTAAAAGCCCATTAATATAAAAAAACCAAACAAACATACATACCATGCATAGAATTGTAAAGGCCTAGGGGGAAGAGGGTCTCAATTCCCCCATGCCTGACGGAAGAGGTGGGTTTTAAGCAGCTTACGAAAGGCAAGGAGGGTGGGGGCAATTCTAATCTTTGGGGGGAGTTGGTTCCAGAGGGCTGGGGCCGCCAGAGAAAGCTCTTCCCCTGGGTCCCGCCAAGCGACAGTCTTTAGTTGACGGGACCCGGAGAAGATCCACTCTGTGGGACCTAACTGGGATTCGTGCAGCAGAAGGCGGTCCCTGAGATAATCTGGTCCGGTGCCATGAAAGGCTTTATAGGTCATAACCAACACTTTGAATTGTGATCGGAAACTGATCGGCAACTTATGCTTATTTGGAAATGAGAATTTTTGATGTATTTATTCTCAGTGAATTTGAATAAAAAATATAATTTTAACCAATCTTGCATGTATTTAATAACAGGATGTTTTCATAATCTGCTTTCTAAACAGGTAACACAAATGAACTGAGAATGGGTATCAAAATGTGCAATGAGATGCTGAGTATAAATGAAGAAACAATATAAAATGTGGTTCTGAAATATTTGAGTTTTAAAATGAGATTTTATTGACATAAAAGCATTATCAAGAGGTCAGAAAAATAGAGGCGCACAATTTTCCATGCAAAACACATATATAGCACAATCAGAATGTTCAGTTCAGAGGTTAGTCTTAATTGTATTTTGGAAGCTTAGACTCAAGCAAACATGTATGGGGTGATGGCAGTATAATATTTAATATTGATATATATGAAATATGTAGGGAAACTAATTTAAGTATACATGTATACTAAACTATCCATACTTAACTCATGTTATTTTAATTGAGCACAGATTAATCAAGACAAACATTTATATGGATTTTACAGTGACTAACTTGGTTTGAGTTCAAACTACAGTTTAGATAGATGTTACAGTACTGAGTTCTTTGTGTGCATAATATACAGTATCCTATCAAGAAGCATTTGAATGAGGTGTTTGCTTTCTTGAATCAAAGGTTTACATAAAATCTAAAAAATATCATAGTGTTTAAAAATACTTGCTAATTATGTTTAACTTACCGCTTGTGCTTGCTTAATAAAATCAAGGATATCTTCTTTCAAGGCCTGATGTATTTTTGCTGGGCCCTTATCATCCCACAAACAAACTCCATGGACATCTCTAGAAAACATGTACATTCAAACCGTGTTGTATAATAAATTGCTTATATGTGGGCATCAAAAATGCACAGATTCCTTCCCCCCCCCTCCCAACCCTAAATAAATAAATGCTGATCATAATTAAAGGTTGGGTAAAGGAGAAAACTACAGTGAACCCTCGAGTTTCGTGTCCTCAAGGATCGCGAAAGGGCTATTTCGCTAGTTTTCAACCCGGAAGTAAACTCCACCATCTGAGCATGCGTGCCCTTCCACGCATGCGTAGATGGTGGAGTTTCCCCGCCGGGCAGAGGCTTCCCTGGGTCTTCCCCCTCTTGCCCCGGTAAGACCCCAGCGGCGGTGGGCTGGAGCGCGAGCTTGGGGCACCCTAGCTCCGCTTCCCAGCTGGGAAGCGGAGCCGGCAACAGCGTGGGCGGGCGGGCGGCGCGCGCGCGCTTGGGGAACCCCCGGCTTCGCTCCCCAGCTGGGAAGCGGCCCCAGCAACGCGCGCGCGCTTGGGGAACCCCCGGCTTCGCTCCCCAGCTGGGAAGCGGCCCCAGCAACGCGCGCGCGCTTGGGGAAACCCCAGATCCGTTCCCCAGCTGGGGAGCGGCCCCAGCAACGCGCGCGCGCTTGGAGAACCCCCGGCTTCGCTCCCCAGCTGGGGAGCGGCCCCAGCAACGCGCGCGCGCTTGGGGAAACCCCCGGCTTCGCTCCCCAGCTGGGGAGCGGCCCCAGCAACGCGCGCAAGCTTGGGGAAACCCCAGATCCGCTCCCCAGCTGGGGAGCGGCCCCGCGCGCGCGCTTGGAGAACCCCCGGCTTCGCTCCCCAGGAAACCCCAGGCGCGAGCAACGGGGTGGGCGGGCGAAGGGCGGGCGGCGGTGGAAGTAAAAACACCATCTGCACATGCGCAGATGGTGTTTTTACTTCCGCACCGCTACTTCGCGAAAAATCGATCATCGCTTGGGGTCCTGGAACGGAACCCTCGCGATGATCGAGGGTTCACTGTATATCTTTGTACAAATGTATTGTTTCTAAGCACTTCTAAAAAAATTACTTATTTGCCTGTTAAGTATACTTGCCAGACAGATGTGTGAATTGGTAGCGGCGGCAGCAGGAGGCTCTGCCCACCTGCCTAGTACTATATCCTTGAAATTTAATATATGTTAGAATAAATGAATATGTAAATTCACTATTAATGTTTGAAAGATCAATTAATTAAAGAAGCAATCAGGTTCTCAGAAGCCGAAACCAAGGTTCCTACGATAATTGAAGCTGAAGGTACAAAAGTTAATATCCTATATGCTAACAAGTTGGATTTGCCCCCCAAGATTATGCCTTTTAGTATATGATGCCGCATTTTAATTGCTTTAGGTGTAAATGGAAGACAGTGATGGCGAACCTTTTTTTCCTAGGGTGTCGAAAAAGCATGGGCGTGCGCTATTGTGCATGTGCAAGTGCCCACATCCATAAATAAATGCCTTGGGAGCGCGAAAACAGCTTCCCATACCACTGGAGGCCTTCTGGAAGCCAGAAACAGCCTGTTTCCCAACTTCTGGTGGGCCCAGTAGACTCATGTTTCACCCTCCCCAGGCTCCAAAAGCTTCCCTGCAGCCGGGGAAGAGTCAAAACACCCTCCCCCATCCCCCCAGAGGCTCTCTGGAAGCCAAAAAGGCCCTCCCAGAGCGTTCTGTGTGAACCAAAAATCTGCTGACCAGCATACACATCCACATGCCATAGGTTTGCCATCACTGATTTAAGATCTTTAACAGCCCTTAATACTCAGCACAGAAGTATTTAAAACAAATTCCCGTGAGAAATCCATCACATTGTCTTCCTTTGAACAACTACTCCGATAAGACACTGCAGAATAAATAAATAATAAATATTTTTCTATTCCAAGAAATAGACATTTCAGAAGTTACTTACGAAAACAGATCAAACCATTGTTGTTTAGTAACAGACTCCTGGCGTAAAAGCTTCAGAACAATTGGACGCATAAAATCCCATTTGTCTTCGAACTGAAGTGATCCTTTATTCTTTAAAGAGAGAGAGAGAAATATATATTTTAGTTGAATGGACGTGAGTGTTATACCTCAACCATAATCAGAAGCTTTCCCAGTGGGGACTTGTTTCCAAACAAATATGTATAGTATTGAAACTAGAACAAGATTGATGTTAGAGAACCTAGCTTTAAATAATTTATAGCAGATTATAATCTGAAATCCCATAATACAAAACGTCGTTTGCATTCTTTGTGTTTGTGTGCATATGTATATATGTATGTATGTATGTATGTTCTGGTATATACACAGTCCCATCACGTAACTTGTCCGGGCTCCACTCCATTGCACCCAGCACTGGTCAACTGAGCTGACCTGCCACGGGGAACACTGGATCCTTCACTGCCAAACAGCTGATTGATTATAAGCTAGATCACCTTCCACCAATCAGCTGTTCTAGGCAGTGGGAATCAACATTGCTGCCGATCACCACTGCCAAATCCCCGCCTAGAACAGTTGATCAGTGGTATTCCGGGAGGCAGATTCAACCGCGAATTAGCGGCTTGGCAATGTTCCCTAGTGGAGGCAGAGTATCTCCACGAATCTAGAATTTTGTAAAATTTTTATAAAATTTTAGTTTTACAAAATTTAGAATAACAAAACCCTTGCTATTTCATCAACATTTTTGACTGGGGTTATAATGATAGAATGTTTTATTGTCTAACCTCTTTTACCTTTGCAGATGTTTACACAAAGCCATTATAAACTATTAAGTAAACTACATTTAAGCAACCTGTGGCTTAGGTTCTTTGTGCAAATGCAGGTAAATACTACTCTACCTGTGTAACAAATTTCCGCCAACTTGTTCCATTGTACACTAACAAAAAGAAAGCTCACTTAATAAGTAAGATTTCCACTATAATCTTTATGAAATACTTTTATAGACCCTTCCTTTCTTTCCTCGTTTAATTTCAGCATTTTCCTGATACCGGATTCTGAATAGATTATTCTATGAGCCTAGAGCATGAATGGACGTGAACAATAATCCCAAAGATCATTTAATGTAACTACAGTGTGCACTACAAATGTGGTCTTTCCATAGTGTGAAACATTTCACACCAATAATATGACTTAATACAATTTTACTGAATAATCACAATTAGATAAGTTTGTTAAAGCCTGCTTAAATTATAAACCGAAGTCTACAAACCAAAATAACTGACTTCACTTAAGATATTAAACAGGATTCATAATGCCTTAGCACACCGGGCAAACTTGGCCAATGAAAAGTTGTTTCACTAATGTAGCTCTACTGCAAGGAGATAAGAAGTGGTACAATCAAGGAATTTGTAACAGCCCAAATTAGAAATATGTTTCTGCTTGCTTTCTGCTCCCTTTTAAGTCTTGCATAGTAGGAGGAGTACAACAGAAGTTTAGTTTGCATTACCAACTGGATGTACAAATAAAGCAAAGAAACAAAGGGATGTATAGAGTCCTTGGAGAGGGGCGGCATACAAATCTAATAAATTATTATTATTATTATTATTCAATTCAATTCAATTCAATTTATTATATTTGTATGCCGCCCCTCTCCGAAGACTTATTGATAATACAGCTACAAAGAAACTGGGATAAGTGATATTCCTTTATGAAGCTGGACAAAAAGGGGGGGGACGGGAGATGTCACAGCATATGCCTGTTGATCCACTAAGGCAGAAGTCTTCAAACTTGGCAACTTGTGGATAGCATAGCTGGCTGGAGTTGAAGTCCACAAGTCTTAAAGTTGCCAAGTTTGAAGACTTCTGTACTAAGGTTTTTATTCTCTCTCTGTCTCTCTCTGTCTCACACAAACAGACACATATATACATATACATATATACACTGCTCAAAAAAATAAAGGGAACACTTAAACAACACAGTATAACTGCAAGTAAATGAAACTTCTGTGGAAACTTCTGTTTAATCAAACTCTCCACTTAGGAAGTAACGCTGATTGATAATCAATTTCACATGCTATTGTGCACATTCAACTTTGTACAGAACAAAGTATTCAGTGAAAATATTTCATTCAGATCTAGGATGTGTTATTTGAGTGTTCCCTTTATTTTTTGAGCAGTATACATACATATAAATAGATCTATCCTAGTCTCCCTTAATTTTCAAATTCAGCCAAACAAAAAACAAGTGACATACATACATACATACATACATATATATATATGTCACATGTTTTTTTTTGGTGGTTTTTTTTGCTGAATTTGAAAATTAAGGGACACTAGGATAGGTCTATTTCGGCCTTATTTTGGCCTCATCAGCTAGCCATACCCACTATATATATATATATATATGCATGCAGCCAATGCATGTTAGCTATAAGATTATTATGATTTAATTTACTGTGAAATTTCAACCAAACCCAATCATGTTATGATTACACACACATACAAACAACACCCTCTCTTTGCTTCCTTTACTAGAAAGAAGGGTACAAAAAACAATTGGTGAAGAAAATATGAAGGAGGTGGAGATGAAGGAATAGACAGGACAGCAGCTGGGATTAGAGCTCTATCTTCAACAGACTAAGTAGGAAGGGGCGTTTGTGAGGAACTCAACATTCCTGGCAGAAAGAAGACTCAATTCGTATCAGCAGTCATCTTTTCTTTCCCTAATCCCAGTTAGGTAAGTACCGTAATTGGTTTGATCCAACAAATCAGACTGTTCATTGTAGAAACAAAATAAAAGCTTTGCAAAAAAACCAACCCCACCAGTATTTTAAAAAGCTGCAAAAATAAATGTTGCCTGGGAAGGGCTTATGTCTTATAGCGAAACACTTCTCAAAATATGTCCTTGATCTGGTGGAGGGGAGGGTTCCTTCCGATTTGGAACAGATAGCTCGAACTGGTACAGACCCGCTGGTGATGTCACAATGGTGTCACAGAACCAGTTTGGTTGACGCTGGTCTATGGGCACTGCCATTTTGGAGGGGGGATTTTTTTCAATTTTTTTTAATTGTTTGGAAGATTTTTCATCTGCAGCTGCTTATAAAAGGGCCCTCCGACATGCATGGAAACAGAATTGCACTAGAGAATGCGTGCATCCCCGTGCTTGTGCAAAACATTGCAATGCAAACCAGTGGCGAGGGTAAGTGGAACCCATCCTTGCCTTGATATATTTCTTATTGAACAGGGTGGAAAACTAATGTTTGGCACTTCATAAATAGTAACAAATATCTAGCTAGACTTAGTTATGTATAGCTAACAAAATTTGTAAATTCAGACAATTCAACATTATTTCTAAACACCACTTTTAATAACAGTGTAGGTCATTTTGAAACACAATGCACGAGGAATTAATGCATGAAAGTTAATTCATAAAACCAATGTTAGGGAGTCCTGCTCATCTAAAACTCTCCCAAGCACCAAACAGTGGTTCTCCTGCAAACTGCATTAAGCCATGCTTAACTTCTTTTAACTTTGGCTTAATGTGTTGTATAAATCATGTTAAAAGTTGTTCTAAAACCACGGTTATATGTATATGTTATATGTATGAACATACAGAGAACCATAATTCATGTTGCTTCTTGTATAAGCTTAAGAATTAGTGATTTAGGATACTTCTACAGGATGGATATGTGCCAAGAATTGTATTAATTTTACTTTGCACACATTTACATTTTAATAGCTTTATTAATCAAGCCAGAGCTAAGACACTCAGCAACCTAGAAGAAGCAACAATGGGTAGGCTTCTATTTCCATGTAATCTGGAATATTATTAAGGTAAATTCTCAAAATCCATTTGGTTCTCTTCCTACCAAATTAAAAGCCAGAACCATGTAATATTTACCGAGATGGCCAAGCTGCATAATATGGGCATCTCCAAGCACATCCATTCTATTCATAAACACTATAAATTTTGAGAATCCAATGCATTTCATGAAGATTCATCATACATTAGATTAGATTTACAAGAATATGAACAGGACAATAATATAATAAGAGCCATATGAATGTATGTTGTTTATTTATAAATAAAACTGCAAACAACAAGGTTCAGGAGACCTTGACTGAAAAATATTGAATTTTTAGGTGGCTAACCTTCAGTGGACAGATTACTCTCATATATAAATATCCATATGGTCCAAAAATGAAAAGGAAATTTTTGTATGGATCCTTTTTAACATTTGACTTTAGTCTCATTATATACTATTTCTAATTATTGATTTTGTCCTATTTCTGAGATTTGCATTTTAAAAATAAATCTGTTTATTTAACAATTAAAAATAGAAATTTCTGCCCCTCTACCCATTTATATAAATTTCTTTTTAAGGCTGAAAATGTTGTCAGTGAATAATTTTAAAACTGATATACTTCCATACAACCATCATTTCATACAATTTGTATCAATTATTTATAGAGTAAAAATACTGAAATAGGATATAAATCTGATATTTATTTAGCAAAGTTATATTCCATCATAATCTAAATATTTTGTCACTTACAGAGAATACAGGATAAGAAAACATAAATGATATAAAGCACCCAACAGAAAGGCAGTTTAGCAAGTAAAAACAGAAAATAAAATGTAGAGAAATGCTTATTAATACGGTAGAATAATTTTTAGTCTTTTCCTAAAAACCAGCAGGGGGAGGGAGAATTGAAACTTCAGAGAAAGGCCTTTCCAGAGTACCAACACTGCCATAGAAAGCACCAACACTTTCTAACTTTGGGACCCCTCATCTCTCAGACGTGTGGGTTACAACACCTTCTTACTTCAAGATCTAGCAGATAGGATCATTGAAGCAGGAGATCCTCAAAATCAGGGCTGTCAAACTTCTGGCCCACTGGCTGGATGCATCATGTACTGGCCATGCCCACATCCAGTTTAAGGAAGGGGGAAAGTCCCAATACATCACATGGTACTGCTTTGATGTGAGCTTGACACCTCTGTTCTAAATAGCTAGGTACCAAACCATGAAGGGCTTGGTACAGCACCTTAAATATACCTGAAAACCAATTGGCAGTCAGAATATAATCAGTGTTATATGCTCCCAATGTTTAGAATCAGGTACATAGTCAGCTGCTACATGCTGGAACAATTGCAGTTTGAGTTGTACGGCAAGGGTCCCTCTTGCCAGTTACACATGCTGCTCGGGGAGAAAATGGGAGTCCTGAAGGGCCCCCTAAAATTACAAGCTTCTTCACAGGTAGGGATAATGCTGGTATTGGTGGAGAATCCTGATGTACATACAGCAACTTCCATTTTATTTTGGTTCAACTTCAGCCTGTTTTCTCTGATTCAAATTCTTGTGGCCTCTAGGAATCAGGATAAAACATTGTCAAGTGTCTTCCTTAGAACTCACAGTATTTTGAAGGTGGATGTCAACAGCATGAGGATATCATACCCCAAAACATCAGATGACCTACCCCAGCAACTTTTATACAATTAATATGGATCAAGATACTAAAAAAATACATGTTTGCTCTATGAGAAAAGAGTACTGAGATTATCCATGATAATCCTGAACATGTAAAATTGTGTTTAAAATCATATTCTAATTGTCTTCCTTTATTAAATCTGGCCTTGTATTTATTATCAATTTAAATATCTATTAGGAAACTTTCGTATGTGCTTGCTCTAGCTCTAAAATTTAGTGTTATTTTGTTGCAGAAATGACAAGACTCAGACCATGGAGTCAAAATAAATTTGTTTTATTTGCACAAAGAGGTTCAGAGTAATATAGCAGAAGCAACATCTGAACCCCCCTCTTATGAAAAAGCAAGTAGCTATATACTCCTCAAAAGTAGCAAAACACACATATATATCAATGATTGGTTACATTATGGATCAGCCCTTGTTGCTATACTAAAGAAAGCTATTTTGTTCTCCTTTTTCTATTGGAATGGATTTACAGGTATCTTGCAAACATATCTATCTAAGTTTCCTGAAGTTCATTTGTGGTTAAATCTACACTTGAAAAGCTGTGGATTCTGAAGTTTGACATTTTCCATTTCCATTGTTCTTCAACAGCTCTTAAAGGTCTACAGAACTACATGACTTTATGAGCTTTATGTTTTGCTTCACTTTATGACTTGCTTCACTTTATGTCCGGCCTCAATTTCACATTCATCAATTTATAGCAATATCTTCTGCAGACTGAGCCATAAACTAGCCCACCAAATTTTAACCTTACAATATTGTGTGAACTGCTCAGAGAATTCAAGTGCAGACTGAACTGAGCTAGATGAAGCAAATAGTAGCATAAAGTAGAATAGAAGCATAATGTAGTTTTCCCTATCACTACTTATTTAAAAACATTTAGTTCATATACCTTTTTATTTTGCATATATGTAGTATGCCTACTTTTATGAAATAATTTATTCCATTATTATGAGCAAGAAAGGTTTGATTAATGGAAGATGATTACTGACAAATCACAATATATAAACATAGTAAGTGAAATCTGTTAAAGCATATTAAAGAGATAGGAAACATTTCAACTATGTTCCCAATTTTGAAGAACATTAAATTCAAGCTACCAGCCATGCTCAACATTGACAAAAAATATCTGCACTAGAATATCTTTATTCTCAATAAATAAATTTCTAGATTCTCTGACACATACACTCAGACATAAAAATGTCCTCTCTTTCCTTCGTAACATGATGTTAGAGTTCCCCTATAGGCCTATACTTTTATTCTATGGCTATTTAATGAAGTATAAAAATATTTGAAACATAAGAACACATTATCAGTAAATGATTTAATCACACCTTTCAGAGTAGGAAAATGCAGTATGGAAACAAATGGCTTTGGGTTTTTTTATTTTTTGCTAAAGTGATAACTCAAGATTTATTTTCAAGCAGACCACTGTCTGCAGTTAAGGATAACTCAAGCAGAAGAAAATCTGACCCACAAGATAGCAACCAAAGTCCCCCAGAATATACTGCCATTCATATTTGCATTCAAACAACACAGTCAACTCAACCATGCCCCCCCCGCCCCGGCGTAACACTTTGGACCACCCACTCTCCCTCCTCAGCCCAACCCATTTCTCAGAGTTGTGGTGGATGAAAACAGGAGGCATGATGAATTTTAGTTATATTTTCTAAATATGTATGTATGTAGGTTGTAGGTAGGTAACATATTTTTGCTGATAATGAAAAGGGAGACTAGTATAGATCTATTTCAAGCTATTTTGCTCTCATCATGTAGCCGTACCCTTACTGGGATTCAAACCTGAGGAGTCTGCCTGTAAGGCAGTAGCTTTAACCTCTAGACCACAGTTCTCCTCCTCTCAGCTTGTACCAGGGAAGAGTTATATATTTTTTTCTGCTGAATCACCCTGGGATACCCAAATATGGGAGAGATTATACTGCTTCCTTCTTGCCTCTTGGCCCCTCCATATATATATGCATATATGTGAGTGTGTGTGTGTGTGTGTAGAAGAACATAAGAAGAGCCATGCTGAATTGGCCCAAAGCCCATCGAATCCAGCATTCTGTGTCAGAAAGAGAAGGTAAAACCCTCCCTTTCCCTTGACCCCCAACAAATGCTACCCAAGGGAATCCTGCCTGCCCCAACTAACATAGAGACAGCACTTGGACATCGGTTTCATATATATGTGTTTGTGTGTGTGTATATATGTATACACACACATATATATATACACACATATACATACATACGTATACATACACACCCCATTTCCCCCAAAATAAGACATCCCCAATTGGGCCTTTAAGTGCATGGTAATAAAACCAAGCACTTATTTCAGGGTTCAAAAATATATACTGCTCAAAAAAATAAAGGGAACACTCAAAGAACACATCCTAGATTTGAATGAATGAAATAGTCTCACTAAATACTTTGTTCTGAACAAAGTTGAATGGGCACAACAGCATGTGAAATTGATTGACAATCAGTGTTGCTTCCTAAGTGGAGAGTTTGATTTCACAGAGGTTTGATTTGCTTGGAGTAATATTGTGTTGTTTAAGTGTTCCCTTAATTTTTTTGAACAGTGTATATAAGATAGGGTCTTATTTTGGAGAAAACACTATATATCTAGAGTGATCCCTCGTTTTTTGCTGGGGATGCGTTCCAAGACCACCCGTGAAAAACGAATTTCCATGAAGTAGAGGAAAGTTATTTTTTTATGTATTTAACGAGTATTTGGACTTTTAAAACCCACCCTTTGCATAAACAGTCATTCTATGTTTCTCAGCTGGAACTAAATGTGTGATATACTACCAGTTTATTAGAGTACAGTACTACTGTAGAAGAATTTTATGAATTTTTAATGGATTTAGGCCCCCTTTGAAAACCCATGAAATAGCGAATTGGTGAAAGATGAACCGTGAAGTAGGGAGGGATTACTGTGTGTGTATGTGTATGTATATATGTATGCGTATTGTTATATTATATTATTACTCTTTTTATGTGTGTATGTATATATGTATATACACACACACACACACACACATAAAATGACTAATAATAATCTAGACTAATAACATACACTAAAAAGACTAATAACAGTAGCACTTTCACCCACAAACCATTATTACAGGGTAGACAACACACCGATTGAAACCCTGGCCGGCTCATTTCCCTCATTATTATCATTAAGATGTACACAAACAAACCCCAGCCAGCTTAGTTGGTTTATAGGGTGATGTCACCGAGTCCATTCAGGGGTTTAGCGCGTTATTCACACGAACCCGGCCCCTCAACTCTTTTTTCTCCCCGACGGGGCTCAGGCTCTCTAGGTCTGGTGGTCCCTCTTATTCGGACCCCGTTGGCTTGAGGTCGCTGAGGTGAAAACGAGGAAGGTGGCTCACTTTATTATACCAAGTTAAAAACCGGGCGCGGGTCACGCATACAAACCCCACGTTCTCCCAGCCCCACTGATTTAGCATCCCCCCCTCTGTCCGTCCTCCACTTAACGACGCTCCCTCCCCCCTTTTCCCTCATGGGCTCCTCCAGCTCCTCCCGTGGCTGGAGCGAATAGTGGGACGGCCCAAGCCGGGCGACGGGGGTGCCCGCTTCGCTCCCTCTCACCTTTAAGAGATTAGAGGCCGCCATGTTCTTCTCCCCCAACTCTCACGCGCGCTCCGGGGCCCGGCGGGACGTTCCCGAGCGAATAGCTCGGCCGTCCTGCCCGGCTCTTTGGGGCCGGCCTTCGGGGCTTTTAGCCGGTCTCCGGTTTACATGGTCTCGGACGGGCCGCGGGCGAGCGAACGCGCGGCCAGGCAAGGCTCGACTCTGGGCTTGACTGCGGCCGAGCGGCCTTCGGGTCTTTCCTGCCGTCCGTCTCTCTCAGCGCCTCATGGCGACGGCGCCCCCGCGGGATTCAAGGATCTGGCAGCTGGAATAGCGGAGGCAGCGGCGGCGGCGTTCCGGCTCCTGGCGAGGGGCCGGCCAAGCCCGCATGATGCGGTGCCGAGGAGAGGGAAAATCCAAATCCGGAGGAAAGAGAGCGCTGCCGCTCGGAGCCATAGCGCCATCTATCGAGCGGGAGGCCATTTTTCGCTTTTTCCCTGAGAGTAACTCCGGGGGGGGGGGGATGTCGGCACCGCTTTCCCTCTCCGGTTGGTTGGTGTGGGCTGGGTTTGGATGTTTGGTTAAATTGGTTTGGTTTGGATATTGGATTGTATTTGGTTGAATGAGGTTGTGTTGAGTTGGATGGTTTGGGTTGGATCAGAGGTAGGCAAAGTTGGCTCTTCTATGACATGTGGACTTCAACTCCCAGAATTCCTGAGCTAGCATGATTGGCTCAGGAATTCTGGGAGTTGAAGTCCATATGTCATAGAAGAGCCAACTTTGCCTACCCTTAGATTGGATGGTTTGGATGGATGGGTTGAGTTGAGTTGAGTTGAATTGGTTGGATGTTTGATTGATTTGGTTTGGTGGTTTGGGTTGAGTTGGATGGTTTCATTTCGATTGGTTTGGATGGTTGGGTTGGTTGGTTGGTTGAGTTGGATGGCTGGTTTGGATTGGTGGGTTGGGGTTGGTTGGATTGTTGGGTTTGGTTGGATGGTTGAGTTGGACTGGGCTGGCTTGGCTTGGCTAGGCTTGGTTGGTTGATTTTGGCCACTGTATTCCTGAGGGCAAATCCGTTAGTAAATCCATTAGTAGTGGGCCAAGTGTGAAGCTGGTTCTA
This sequence comes from Erythrolamprus reginae, assembly GCF_031021105.1. Lineage (NCBI taxonomy): Eukaryota > Metazoa > Chordata > Lepidosauria > Squamata > Dipsadidae > Erythrolamprus > Erythrolamprus reginae. The sequence goes on along the minus strand of NC_091953.1, from coordinate 19,806,894 downwards.
ACGTCTGCTTGCACTTGCCTGGCAAAATTAGGAAAGTATGGCCGGCTTACCTTAATGAACAAATGCAGATGATTATGAACGGAGCATCAAGGCAGGCTTGCAACACAAGGCGCCAGAACATGGCTGCCGAGTTGCTATTTCAGTGTCATATGTGTTTTTCATGTACTGTAAGGTTTGTGACAAGCCATCCCACTTAGCCCCAAATTCAGATTTCTTATGCTGTCTGAGAATTTTACTATAAGGGCATCTACAGAACTCAAAATGATGACTGTGACTCCTTGATCAAAGCCCCAGACCAGAATATCAACATATAAAAACAGAGGGACTTATACCTGCCATGCAGCTCCATTTTTAAGTCTCCCATTGATAGTCCTTAAATTTGGATTTGTTTAGTAACAAATGTGGACGGAAAGAACAAATAGTGATAAACCTGCTTTATGGTCCTTGATGAGAATGGCCCTTTGAAAAGGATGTTAATTGCTCAGGCTTGACATTTTTTCTTGCTAGCCTCACCTTATGCCATATTCATAATATTTTCATGGAAACGATACAATGGATAATAAACATCAGCATCCCAGCTTATAGATAAGTATGGGATATGGGATGAAGACATAGATATCCATTTGTAATGTTATAGTAGTATTGACCATGCATAATTGATAGATTGGATTTTATCATGGATTTTATCTGTTTTCTATCATTTTATCCTACAGCTTTCGGTTGTGGATTTACTCTGTTTTTATTTGTTTTGGACTATGACTGTAATAATAAATTTGAATTTGAATTTTATAGGAGGTAGAAGAATTACCACACTTGGGCGGTAATTCGGTGATACATTTTTTATTTCACTCTTTCCTTTTCCTCATCTGTTTTTTCCTTTTACTTTCTCGGCACTTTTAAAAATTCTTTATTACTTTCTGAGTTTAGTTTGCGTTAGTTCTTATCGCTGTGTTTAAAATTGCCAATAACATTTACGGTAGATATAAACTGATGCTTCCTATAGCTATCTTTTATTGCCATTCTGCAAACTCCCCCCTTCCATTCAATCTCATCGGATTTCAAGTTCGTTTCATTTTTCTTAGCAAGTAATCACTGTTCAAAAATGATTTGCCATCGTCCCTGTAAAAAAAAAGCAACCCACCCACACTTCCTATGGCTATCTTGCCAGTCTGCAAACCCTTTGGTTAATTACTTGCAACTGCACTAAAAGTCAATATTCAGGTAATATTCATAACTAGGTTAATAGATTGGCCAATGGCTTACAAAACTTTTGCCAGACCCATCCTCGAATACAGCTCATCTGTTTGGAAGCCATATCGCATCTCAGACATCAACACCCTTGAAAATGTCCAAAGATACTTCACCAGAAGAGCCCTTCACTCCTCCACTCAAAACAGATAGACTCAACACCTACGAGACTAGACTTTCAATCCTGGGCCTAGAAAGTTTAGAACTAAGACGCCTTAAACAAGATCTAAGTATTGCCCACAAGATCATATGCTGCAACGTCCTGCCTGTCGGCGACTACTTCAGCTTCAACCACAACAGCACAACAGCACACAACAGATTTAAACTTAATATTAACCGCTCCAAACTTGACTGTAAAAAATATGACTTCAGTAATTGAGTTGTCGAAGCGTGGAACTCATTACCGGACTCCATAGTGTCATCCCCAAAACCCCAACACTCTACCCTTAGATTATCTACGGTTGTCCTATCCAGATTCCTAAGAGGTCAGTAAGGGGCGAGTACAAGTGCACTAGAGTGCCTTCCGTCCCCTGTCCTATTGCTCTCCTATATCTCCTATACCTTTCTTCTATTCCTATATCTCTTCTTCTATTCTTTCATTGATATGTTCTATTACTATATCTTCTTTTCTATTATTTCTTAGATATATTTTACTATGAGTGTCTCCTCTATAACCTTCATCATGTATTTTACTATGTGTATATAGATATATACCCACTAAAATCCTCATTGTGTATTGGACAAAATAAATAAATAAATAAGATATCTAGGAAACATATTGTCCTTAAGTTGCAAAATCTTCCATTATGAAGATTTGATCATCTTTACCTGCTCAGTAAACATTCTTTGTACGCTATTGGTTTGTGCAACAGAAATATAACTCTATAGTTAGTTTATCGTTCCTTATTCCTTTAGAAGAGCTTTTGCACAAATAACTGAAAGAAGGTTTATATATTTATGAGCCACGGTGGTGCAGTAGTTAGAGTGCAGTACTGTGGGCTACTTCTGCCAGTAGTTAGGCAGATCGAATCTCACCAGGCTCAATGTTGACTCAGCCTTCCATCCTTCCAAGCTGGGTAAAATGAGGACCCAGATTGTCTGGGTCAATATGCCGACTCTGTAAATTGATTAGAGAGGGCCGTCAAGCACTGTGGAGTGGTATATAAGTCTAAATGCTACTGCTATTGCTATGTTTGATTATGTTTTTCTGGTGGATTCCTCCTGGTTTGCACCGGTTCACACAAACTGGTTGCGATCCACTGGTGATGTCACAATGACATAACAGAACCAGCTTCATCAGTGCCGGTCTATGGGCATTGCCATCTTTTTAAAGCAAATTGTTTTTTCTTTATTTTTAAAAATTATTTTTATTTTTGAGCATTTGGCTTTTTTTCTTGGGGGGGGGATTATTTCAGATTTTTTTTTCCACTGCAGTGGCAATGGAAACTGCAGTTTGATGTTTCCAAATGTAAAATAATGCACTTGGGCAAAAGGAATCCTCAATCTGAGCATTGTATTGGCAATTCTGTGTTAGCAAAAACTTCAGAAGAGAAGGATTTAAGGGTAGTGATTTCTGACAGTCTCAAAAATGGGTGAACAGTGCGGTCAGTCGGTAGGGAAAGCAAGTAGAATGCTTGGCTGCATGGTTAGAGGTGTAACAAGCAGGGAGATTGTGACCCGCTGTATGGAGTGCTGGTGAGATCACATTTGGAATACTGTGTTCAGTTCTGGAGACCTCACCTACAAAAAGATTGATAAAATTGACCGGGACCAAAGACGGGCTACAAAAATGGTGGAAGATCTTAAGCATAAAACATATCAGGAAAGACTTTATGAACTCAGTCTGTATAGTCTGGAGGATAGAAGGGAAAAGGGGGACGTGATCGAAACATTTAAATATGTTAACGGGTTAAATAAGGTTCAGGATGGAATTGTTTTTAATAGGAAAGTGAACACAAGAATAAGGGGGCACAATCTGAGGTTAGTTGGGGGAAAGTTCAGAAGCAAGGTGAGAAAATATTATTTTACTGAGAGTAGTAGATGCTTGGAACAAACTTCCAGCAGATGTGGTTGGTAAATCCACAGTAACTGAATTTAAACATGCCCTGGATAAACATATATCCATCGTAAAATACAGGAGATAGTATAATGGCAGACTAGATGGACCATGAGGTCTTTTTCTGCCATCAATCGTCTGTGTTTCTATTGAACTTCATTCAGTTTCCTGGAGATGTTTGAGATTGAACTCAATGTCTTCTCCAATATATATGTGGTTCTATGTTTGCGTGTGTGTGTGTGTGAGAGAGAGAGAGAGAGTGAGAGGGAGGAATTTCCCCTACACTTCAATCATCATCATCTTTTAATGACCCTATAACCCCTTGTGGAGTCTGGGCAACTGAATGGAGCTAGCAGAGTGTATAATGGCCGGATGCCCTTCCTGTCACCAGTGCGGAGTTTTGTTCAGCAGATTGTGCCCAGAGAAAGAAATACCTGCCTCTACCTAGGATCGAACCCACAGCCTCCTGACTGTGAGGTGAGAACTCCACCTTTAGGCCACCCCATCCAGGGGTGGGCTACTAACCGGATGGGGGGGGAACGCAGTGGGGTAGTGAAAATGGAGCTCCACCCCAGAGCACCCAATTTGCACTGAAAGATGTTGAAAGAAAATGCAGGGCGTCCTGCATAAGCCCCGCCCACAATGTGGTAGTAAAATTTTTGGTAGCCCTTCACTGACCGCACCACTCCTTTTTTCCCCCACTTCAATATATGCATGGTTTTAATGGAAGCATTTGATAGGTGTAAGCAGTAGTGGGTTGCTACTGGTACTGTAAAGCAGTGTTTCCCAACCTTGGCAACTTGGAGATATTTGGACTTCAACTCCCAGGATTCCCTAGCCAGCATTCATTGGCTGGGGAATTCTGGGAGTTGAAGTCCAAATATCTCCAAGTTGCCAAGGTTGGGAAACACTGCTGTAAAGGATTGTCACACTGATAGCAATCACTGCGCTAGCAACTTTGGGTCTCTTGCATGTTCGCACGCATGTCTTAGCGTGTTTTTGCTTCTGTGCATGTGGAGAAGCAAAAACACATTGGGACGCACACTTGTGCATGCAAGATGACAAAAGCTGTGCATGCAACGCACTGGTAGCTGGAGTAATGGGAATCTTCTCCTGGGTGTTAACCAAGTACAGTGGTCCCTCTACTTAAGAACTTAATTCCTTCCGTGACCAGGTTCTTAAGTAGAAAAGTTTGTAAGTAGAAGCAATTTTTCACATAGGAATCAATGTAAAAGCAAATAATGTGTGCAAACCCATTAGGAAAGAAATAAAAGCTCAGAATTTGGGTGGGAGGAGGAGGAGGGAGAAGAGGAGGAGGACAATCGTTGCCGGAGGAAGAAGGTGAAGTGAGGAAAATCAAAAAAATCCAAAACTTTAAGGCTTAAAAAAAAAAAGAGGGACTCTGAGACAGCGAGGAGGAGCATGCGCCTTCCATACACCCAGCGCAAGGCTGCCTCCCATACACTGCGCCAGAGAGAGAAACCCAGGGGGAATGGCAGGAAACTGGCCGGGCCTTCGTGCCGCTCTCAACTTTCCTGGGAATTTTTTCCGGGCTCAGATTCTTAAGTAGAAAATGGTTCTTAAGAAGAGGTAAAAAAATCTTGAACACCCGGTTCTTATCAAAAAAAAGTTCTTAAGTAGAGGCATTGTTAGGTAGAGGTACCACTGTATTTAGATGAAAGGAACAGGTGTCACATTTAGTATACTGCTTTTCGGAAATAAGGAAAAGTAAACCAAAGCAGAAATTCAATGGAATCCCATGTTTCAAAGTTCATTTCAGTTTTACATAAACTCTTTAAGAAGCAGTCATTTGTAAGCAGGAGTATTGTATAAAATAGCTTTTCAAGTTTTGACTTATTTAGGACGATTGTTCCTCTGTGGGTAATCATACCACTACCACTTTTACAGTGTCCTTCCTGTTCCTCCAGTTCTGCTGTGATTATTTATTCATTTCATTTATTTATTAAACATATGTACCACCCGTCTCACCCTAGCAGTGACGCTGGGTGGTTTACAGCATAATAAAAAGAGAATACAAAATAATTACAAGAAACATTAAAGACAAAAACCCCCTAAGAGGACAGGTGACATGGGGTTGGGGATCTACTTTTGACCCTCACAAAGCCCTACATGACATCGGACCAGATTACCTCCGAGATTGCCTTTTGCCGCAAGAATCCCAGCGTCCAGTCCGGTCCCACAGAGTTGGTCCCCTCAGGGTCCCATCAGCCAGACAATGTCGGCTGGCGGGACCAAGGGGTAGAGCCTTCTCTGTGGGGACCCCGGCCCTTGGAATCAGCTCCCCCGGAGATTTGCACTGCCCCCACCCTCCTAGCCTTCCGAAAAAGCTTAAAGACTCATCTATGCCGTCAGACCTGGGTTCATTAGATCTCCCCCCCAACCAGTGAATGTTTTAATGTGTTGCGCAGATAACGAATGTCTTTTTAATTATATTAGAACTCTTAGAATTTTTAGTTATATTAATTGGATTCCATTGTATTATTATGTCTTTTGATATGTTGTGAGCCGCCCCAAGTCCCCGGAGAGGAGTGGCATACAAATCCAATTAACAAATAAATTGGAGAAAGAATGAATGTAAGAGCACAAGGGAATGTGAATGAATTAATGTATCTCGCCCCGCCACTATGGGATGGATGCCATCCATCCCAAAAAGTTTGTCCCTCCTGAACTGGAGCTTCTTTTGTGGAAAGTTAAACAGAGACTCACTGGAGAAGAGCTTAATGCTGGGAAAGACTGAGGGCAAAAGAAGAATGGGACGACAGAGATTGAGTTGGCTGGATAGAATCACTGAAGCAATCGGTATGAGCTTAAATGTACTCCAGAGGACAGGAAAGGCCTGGAGGAACATTGTCCATGGGGTTGTGATGGGTCAGACTAACTTAGCAACTAACAACAATAAAACACAGAGAAATGACTCATACCCCTGAGGTCCACAGTGAAAAAAATATGGAGAATTTGTACGATTAATACATCCTATTTCATGCACATGGTGATTGTGAAGGACACGTGATGGGCATGCTTCACTTCTCTTGACAATATTCATAATTACAACATACAAAAAAAAAAAACCTGTTAGCAACGAATGATAAATAAACCTGAGTCGGCCTTGTAGAAAATAGTTATATACGTCTTTCAAAAAGTTGCAAAAGGTGAAAACCAAAGAACTTTCCTCCTTTTTTAAAAAAACCAACCCTGCACTTTTACTTCCACCGACCTGGCTGACTCCCATAATTAAAAATTAGAAGCTTGCTTTGCTCTTTTTAAGCAAACACTGTTGATTCCTATCATCTGTGTAGAATCCTGCAAGCCACACGTAAGTATTTTAGGAGCTATAAGCATCTCAGAAGCCACAGATCACTTATTTCTGATCTGATGCATCTTTTAAAATGATCCTTTGCAAACAGCTGCCTTATTCTCCAACCCTTCGTGAAGTTGCATGGCATGCAAAAAATAATAATAAAATATATATTTTTTTTTTAGCAAGGGCATTGCTCTCCCAGTGAGGTAGCTTCCTCTGAGGAATGTACAACGTTTGGAACAAAACCACTCTTCACCCCTTCCCATCCATCCTGTATTGAAATCTCTCCTTTTTTCACAAGTTCGTATATGTCCTTAGTGAGGATAGTGAATGATTCTTCGACGTTTGTGGCTTCCTTGGCCGACGTTTCGATGTATTTCATGCCACAGGCGGAGGCTAATTCTTCAGCTTCCTCTCTCGTAACCTGGCGCCCCGATTCCAAGTCGCATTTGTGTCCCACCAAAATGAAGATAATCTGGAAAGGTTGAACGTGCATTTTCGCTTCGTCCAGCCAATCGTAGACGTGTTCAAAAGAAGACCTGTTTGTGATGTCAAACACCAGCAAGCCTCCTACGGAATTCCGGTAATAGGAGCGGGTGATCGACCTGTGAAATTAAAAGGGAGAGAGAAACTCAGCAGGAATATTGCACTTTTTAATGTGTACATTTCAAAAGCAATGGGGGGTGGGTGCGAAAAGTGACAACAAGTATCTGCAGGATCATGTTGCTTTCCCCCCCAAAATAATACATGTGCCAAGTTTGGCCTTGATTTGTGCTGAAATGGTGTGCAATAATGCCATACTTGCACCAATGAAGAGTTGCAATTTTTTTTACTACCACTGTAGGTGTGGCTTGCTGGCCATGTTACTCAGTGGGAGTGGCTTGATGATCATGTGACGGGAGTGGCTTAAAGGTCATGTGACTGGCGTAAAGGTGGCCAACTTGACGTCACTCACGTCAAGGGTTAGGGTTAGGGTGCCTGGCCTCTCCTCGCCTAAAAGAGATACAATATCCCTATCTATTTACTATTACTGAACATTCAAAATATACTATTTAATTCTATGTATACATGCCATATGTGTATATGCATGTTACACACAGGCACACAAAAATATACATTATCTACTATATGTTCTGCCGGCATGTTTCAACCGCCCGTAATTACAGGGTAATTAGTCCAGGAAGACACACACCACACAATAAAAGGAAAACCCAAAAGTTTTTATAAACAGAAAATGTCAAAGGGATTTTCTGGTACACACAAGGCACAGGTTAAATGCAATCCAATTGCTCACCCAATAACTGGGAAATTGAGTCCAATTCTAAAGTCCAGAGAGTCCACACACAATCTTGAACAGCACAAAAACCATGATCTTGACGAAACAATGAATCAGATAAACTGCCATGAGACTAAAACACCAGGTTGCACTTTTATCTGTAGCACTAATTACAGCAGCCCCACCCAACCACAGGTGGCCTCATTTTTTCTTGTAATCATCCTTCAGTTGTTGTCTCCTATGCATCAGTCTACGCATGCGTGGATGTGTCATTAATTCTTGTTCAGAATCCAGGGATGATACAGATGATTGATCTCCTCCTGGGCTATCTGCCAAACTCCCCTCTTCCCTGTCACTCACGCTTCCTTGGTCAGAGGAGACTTCGTTGGCAGATTCCATTGGGAGCAAAACGGGACTGCAGCATGTGGATGTCTCCCCCACATCCACCTCCACATTCCTTGGGGCAGGAGCTGGGCCAGAGCTAACCACAACTCTATATAAACTGTATGTGTATGTATACACACATATCACAGCTCTTCTAAAATTATACACGTTCAACCTCATTTACTGCAATAGGAAAAACATACCCAGAGCCCAGAAGGGGAAAAATTCAAAAAATTCAAAAAATTCTACTGGTTCTGCATACCTGACCATACCCATAGGAGCCTGTCACTGACTCACACGTTCTATGGATGCCAGTAGATCTGGATAGAAAACGGAGAATTCTATTTTCTTGTCCGGCTTGCCTTCTTGTGCAAAGGTAACTCAGAGTATCAATTCCAGCTAATCTGGGGAACTTTGTCTCCAGACCATAGGTGATGCTGGAATAAATAAACCAGCCTCTTAAGGAAAAAAACAACCTTTTGGATAGATATTTTCAGTCTAGCCTTCTGCCTAATTTCTCAACTTCTCTATGCAAATATCAAATAAAAATGAACACTGCTCAAAAAAATAAAGGGAACACTCAAATAACACATCCTAGATCCGAATGAATGAAATATTCTCATTGAATACTTTGTTCTGTACAAAGTTGAATGTGCACAAGAGCATGTGAAATTGATTGTCAATCAGTGTTGCTTCCTAAGTGGACAGTTTGATTTTATAGAAGTTTGATTTACTTAGAGTTATATTGTGTTGTTTAAGTGTTCCCTTTATTTATTTATTTTTGAGCAGTGTATTAGGCTCAGAATATTTGTTGCATTTCAAGGCTCCTTAGTCCCACTTCTACCCCAGGTTTTTTTTAAGTAGTTTTTTTTTTAAGGGACTCTAACAAACTGCAAATCAAAGCACCAGCCTAAACCACGATGTTCCTTTCCGATTATACTCCTAATTTCAGGATACACGCTGGAGGCATTATTAGAAAATGTTAGTGATGATTAGAAATTAGAATGGCAGTGGGGGGAAAAATGACTTATGATCACTCCTCACACTTTCTCCACAGTCACGAAACCAGAATGCCATTTGCAACCAGACAAACGAAGCAAAGTCAATGGGGGAAGCCAGATTTAAGCAGACAATGTGGATTCATTTAATAAACTGCAAATGATTTGCTTAAAATCAGGCATGACTCACTCAAAAACTGCCTTACTTAGCAGTGGAAATTCTGGTCCTAATTGTGGTCATAGCAGCCTTGGTGGCACGGTGGTTAGAGTGCAGTACTGCAGGTTATTTCTGCTACCTGCCGGCTGCTTACACTTTGGCGGTTCGAATCTCACCAGGCTTAAGGTTGACAGCCTTCCATCTTTCCAAGGTGAGTAAAATGAAAGGCCAGATTGTTTGGGATAATATGCTGACTCAGTAAATCACTTAAGAGAGAACTGTAAACTGCTATGTAACTGCTATGTAACTGTAAACTGCTATCTAGCTGCTATTTATTATTTAGATTTCTCCGAGACTCAGGGCGGCTATAAGTTGAGGACTCCTGAAACGTATATTAAGCTAAGTTGAAATGTATCGTAAGCTATTGAAGACCCACCTATGTCGTCAGGCATGGGGAAATTAAAATACCCCTGGGCTTATATTGTTTATGTATGGTATGATTGTGTTGCATGATTTTAATAATGGGTTTTTAGATGTCTTTTAATATATTGGATTTGTCACATTGTTGTTTTTCTTGTGAGCTGCTCCGAGTCTCCGGAGAGGGGCGGCATACAAATCTAATTAATACTAATACTAATACTACTACTAATAATATAATAATAATAATATGTCAAGAAAGGAAAATAAAAATGGACTTGTGGACCTGTGAATGACTGGTCACAATTGCTTAATGATGAGCAAAATATTATTTGCATGTATTCAAATACCATTTCCCCCCCTCCTTGATGCTTCACACATCCAAGACAATGGATGACCTATGATTTCTTCATAGGTCCAGTCCCATAAAACTTTTTCTTTTTTTTTAAAGAGGTTCGAGCCTTTCCAGCTTTGTTTCAGTCTGTTACTCTTCTATTGCTCTATTTTTATTATTGCATTTTATTATTATTTATTATTGGCTGCCTATTACTATTTATCTGCATTTTTAAAAAAATGTTTTCAAATGCTTTTAGCATTTGTTAGCCACCCAAAGAGTAACAAAGCTGTAGTTTCCCAAGCAGAAGAAGCCGGCCTTTCCCAGGAATGGAGAAACGAAACCACGAGCCTAATTTGGCTTACCATCTGTCTCTCAAAACCACCCTGTGGCTTTGCCAGCAAGAATTAGAGGCAGTAGCAAGTTACTACCAGTACGGTAAAGGACGGCGTACCAGTAATTTAATAATAATAATAATAATAATAATAATAATAATAATAATAATAATAAATAAATAAATAATAATAATAATAATAATTTATTAGATTTGTATGCCGCCCCTCTCCACAGACTCAGGGTGGCTCACAACAATAATAATAACAGTATACAATGTAATCTTCTATGTTTCTATCTTTTTTATTTATTTATTTTAATTAAAAATAAACTTTATTTGTAACACACAAAACAGGCATGCCTATCTTGTTGATTTCCTGCTTCTAGAGAATCCAGCTCCGAGCTGCCAGCTTGGATGCCCGCTCTTAAGCGTTAATGATGTTATCATGCCCCAGTGTGTACAAATGACACAACGGGTGACATGTGTAACATCTTCCCTCCACTGCAGGTGCTCAGTTTCAACTTGTAGTTTTTGCGGCCGACTAGTGTCCAGAGTGAAGATTGTCTCGGAGCATCATACAACAGTAGCGTGTACAACCAAGAGCCGCTGCCTAATCCTTGGCCAATCCATCGATTGCAAAGTTATGTCAGCAAATGCCTTGCTAACATTTCCCACGGCAGCGTGGCAGGGATGGACGAACCGCTCGGATGCTTCCCAGTTGTCCGATCTGAGTTTCTTTGGTTCCAAAAGGATCAAAGATGGACCAGAGCAAACAACCAAGCTCGCTTGTTTAAATATAACTTCTTGGGGGCAGCTGAGGCTTATGGGGTGGTGGCAAAAGAAATCATTTGATCAGGGATGCAGGCTGCTCTGCGTTTCAGAAGCCCAAGAGAAGCCGCCCTAGTCTATCAAGCAGAGACAAAAGTGTTTTGTTTCCTTGAAAAAAAAGATTTGGTTTAAAATAATATTAAAAAATGCACCCTCGTTTTGGTGGAGGCCTCTGAATGAATGCTGTTGGGTGGTGGGAGTGGTCTTTTATGTAGTGTGTATCTGTTATTGTTAAAAAATTAATAAAATTTATTTTAAAGAAAATTTTTCTAGCAGCAGAGCACTTGCCCTTCCACCCCCCTTAGTTGTACACGTTTTTACACCCAACATAAGCACAGAGTTCGGGTATCACAAATTCTATCTCCTCGGAGGGGAGTTACTAGAGGCTCAGAGACGAAGCCGCATATTCAAAGAGTGAATAAAAGGTTAGCAGCAAGCACGGAGATTAATGCGAGACTACATACACACAGGCGCATATATAGATAGACACGCCAGCGGCAAAAGTGGGCGTGGCCAGGGAGTGGCACTCTGCACATCCTCAGATGCTCCGGAGGGGTCGGGTATCCGTTTTACTATTTCTCCTCTGGACTCCGCTTTTGGGGGAAGGGAGAGAGAGAGAGCTAGAGTGGGAGGAAGGGAGAGAAAGAGGAAGAGAGAGAGATAGGGAGAGATAAGGAGAAAGAGAGAGAAAGGGAGAAAGATAGAAAGAGAGAGGGGGGAAGGGAGAAAAAGGGAGAGAGAAAGATGAGGGAGAGGACAGAGGGAGAGAGAGAGAGAGAGGGAAAGAGAGAACGAGGGAAATAGAGAAAGAGGGAGAGGAAGGGAGAGAGGAAGGGAGAGAAAGAAAGAAGGAAAGAGAAAGAGGGAGAGGGAGAAAGAGAGGAAGGGAGAGAGAAAGGGTGGAGAGAGAGAAAGGAAGAGAGAGAAAGAGGGAGAGGAGAGATAGAAAGAAAGAGAGAGAAAGGAAAGAGAGAAAGAGAGAGAAAGGAAAGAGGAAGGAGGGAGAAGGAGAAAGGGAAAGAGAAAGGAGAGAGAGGAAGAAAGAGGGAAAGAGAAAGGAGAGAGAGGGAGAAAGAGGGAGAGGACGAGAGAGAGAATGGAGGCGACGCCAGCTAAAGCGGGGCGGCCCCCGCCGCGGCTCTACCTGAACCTCTCCTGGCCCGCCGTGTCCCAGAGCTGCAGCTTGATCCTTTTGCCCGGCTCGATCTCCACCAGGCGGGAGAAGAAATCCACCCCGACGGTGGGGTCGCAGTGCATCGGGCCCGGGAAGCGGCCTTCGGTGAAGCGGTGCAAGAGGCAGGACTTGCCCACCGTGGAGTCGCCCAGCACGATCAGGCGGAACTGGTAGATCCAGATGGCCGCGTCCATGGCCGACTCCCCGCTGCCGTCCGCCGGCTGGCCGCTCCCCTTGGCCTGGTTGGGGCGCCTCCGCGGGCGGTGCCTGCACCGAGCTCCGATGGCCCCGATCCCGGGCATTGGCGCAGCAGGCAGGGAGGGAGGGAGGCGCCTTGGATCTGGAAGACTCGACCCCAAAAGCCGGAGGTTCCCCCCCACGCACACACCCCGGGCGGAGGCGGCTGGGGCTTCCCCGCACACCCCGGCGATCGATCGAGGCTGGAGACCCCCTCGACTTTCTCCGCCGTCCCGCCCGCCTTGCCACGCTGCTTCCCGCTCGCCGCTTCTTTGTTCCCGCACACGCTGCCAGTTGCCAGGTGGAAGGCTGGGGGGCAGCGGTGGGAGGGAGGAAGGGGGGCTGTTTTCTCTCCCCGGTGGGTTGCGGGAGGGAAGAGGGGGAAGAGGGGTGGGCGGGGCTTGCCCAGAGCCTTTCCCCCCCCCTTGAAATGAGAGGAAGGAAGGAAGGAAGGAAGGAAGGAAGGAAGGAAGGAAGGGGAAAGAAAAAGGAAAAAGAGAAAGAGGAAAGAAAGGAAAAGGAAAGAGAAAGAGAAAGGAAAGAAAGAGAGAAAGAGGAAAGAAAGGAAAAGGAAAGAGAAAGGGAAAAAGAAAGAAAAAAAGAAAGAGGAAAGAAAGAAAAAGGAAAAAGAGGAAGAGAAAAGAAAAAAGGAAGGAGAAAGGGAAGAAAGCAAAGAGGAAGAAAAAGGAGAAGGAAAGAAAGAAAAAGGAAAAAGAGGAAGAGGAAAGAAAGGAAAAGGAAAGAGAAAAGGAAGGAAGGAAGGAATAAAGAAATGAGATGAGATTAAGGAAGGAAGGAAGGGAAAGAAAAGGGAAAAAGAGGAAAGGGAGAAAAAAGAAAGAGAAAGGAATGAAAGGAAAGAGGAAGAAGGAAGAAAAAGAGAATAAAGAAAGAAAGAAAGAAAAAGGAAAGGAAGAAAGAAAGAAAGGAAAAAAAGGAGAGAAAAAGAGAAACTGTTCATTCTTGATTGATAGGTGGGATATATCATGGGGTCAGCTTTTGTGGGATGGCAGTTAGCAGGGCTTAGTGTCTTCTTGTTCTTCTTCTTCTTCTTCTTCTTCTTCCTCCTTCTCCTCCTTTTCCTCCAGTTTTGATCTGTGCTTTGATCTGTCTTTCATTAGCCAAGAGAAGGCACTTTGTATATGCTCAGTCATTACTTCAGCAATCAGTCCAGAGATCCTGGGAAGAGGCTCAGCATCTGGGATTGGAGGCCTCAGGAAAGCTTTCTCAGTCCATCACCCAGCACAATATCAGGAGCTGGCCGACTTGGTCTGGACCATTTCTGACTGTTGAAAAACAAGAGCTATGACTTGGACATTCTGACATGTGCCAGAGCAGCTGCGTCATTACGGACAAATTCTCCACTACAATGTTGGCAAATGTAAGAATCCTGGGAGTTGAAACTTAAACTTTCCAAGGTTGAGAAACACTCATCCAGTAGTAGAAGTGGAAAACAAAGGAAGAAGGGATGAAAAAGAAGAGCAGAACAAAAAAATTAGGATGCTAGGGCAGGCGTAGCCAAAGTCGGCTCTTCTATGACTTGTGGACTTCAACTCCCAGAATTCCTAAGCCAATCATGCTAACTCAGGAATTCTGGGAGTTGAAGTCCACATGTCACAGAAGAGCCAACTTTGCCTACCTCTCCTCAAGCAACATGAAAATAGCCTGCACCTTGCAGAGGTGGGAATGCTGTCTACTGTGATCCAACACATCTGGGCACAGGGGCACATTTGGGAAGGTGTATGGGAGGACTGGAGATCAAGTTCCATGTCAGATTTGTTTGTTTGTGCATTTTGCTTGCTTGTTTGTTTATTTATTTATTTACTTATTTATTGTTGTAGTTAGCTCTGGCCCAGCTCCTGCCCCAAGGACTGTAGATGTGGGGGAGACATCCACATGCTGCAGGCCTGTTTTGCCCCCGGTGGAATCTGCTGATGAAGGCTCCTCTGACCAAGAAGACATGAGTGACAGGGAGGAGGAGAGTGGGGCAGACAGCTCAGAAGGAGATCAATTATCTAGCTCCTCCTTGGATTCAGAACAAGAGTTAATGATACAGCCACGCATGCGGATAGCGATGCATAGGCAGCAACAACTGAGAGATTATTATCAAAGAAAACGAGGCCACCTGTGGTTGGGTGGGGCTGTGGTAATTAGTGAGGCTGCTATAAATAGCAGCCTGTGGGTTTGGCCATTGTGGAGGATTATCTGATCGTTGTGTTTCGTGACTGCCTTGCTGACTTAGACCTTGGTGTGCTGATTTTTCCCCGCTTTGAAACTAAACCAGAGCAAAGTGTGTTTCACTTTGTGAAAGAAGAAGGACTGTGAATTGCCTCACAGCTGCAAGCTAAGTATCTCAGAACTGTAAGGGACTTGTACAAATTACCAGTTTGTTTGGAGACGAGTGCTCTTTGCTATAGAAAAAGAGGGCTTCGTTTATTTGCATTTTCGGTATAAAGAACATTGTTTTGAATTGTCAAACGTGTGTGTGTGTGAAATTGTATCTGTGCATTTTCGGGAGGATTCTACCAGAGAGCTCGACAGAACATTTATTAGATTTCTATGCTGCCCTATTCCTTGGATTCAGAGCAGCTCCCAACAAAGTGATACATGACATGTAGAAATTTAAAGTGTAAAACATACTAAAACCCCAATGTCATTAAAAAAAAAACGCCAGTCACTCATACTCAGGCAATCAAACATTAATTCATCCATTGGCCGAGGCTAGGTGTTAATTTTAGCGGCCCCAAGCCTGTCGGCAAAGATTGGTCTTTAGATTCTTACAGAAGGCAGGGTGAGTGGGGGCAGGGTGAATCAGGGTGGAGTTGGTTCCAAAAGGCCGGGGCCACCACATAGAAGGCTCTTCCCCTAGGCCCCTGCCAGTCGACATTGTCTAGCTGACAGGACCTGGAGAAGGCCCACTCTGTGTGACCTGACTGGCCGCTGAGACACAGGAGACAGGAGACGGTCCCGTAAGTAATCTGGTCCGATGCTGTTATGGTTAGCTCTGGCCCAGCTCCTGCCCTAAGGACTGTGGATGTAGGGGAGACATCACCATGCTGCAGGCCTCTTTTTGCCCCCCCCCCCCTGAAATCTGCTCATGAAGGCTCCTCTCACCAAGAAGACATGAGTGACAGGGAGGAGGAGAGTGTGGCAGACAGCTCAGAAGGAGATCAATTATCTAGCTCCTCCTTGTATTCAGAACAAGAGTTTAATGATACAGCCATGCATGCGGAGAGCGATGCATAGGCAACAACAACTGAGAGATTATTATCAAAGAAAATGAGGCCACCTGTGGTTCGGTGGGGCTGTGGGTAATTAGTGAGGCTGTTATAAATAGCAGCCTGTGGGTTTGGCCATTGTGGGGAATTATCTGATCGTTGGGTTTCGTGACTGCTTTACTGACTTTGACCTTTTGTGTGCTGATTTTCCCCCGCTTTAAAACTAAACCAGAGCAAAGGGTGCTTCACTTTGTGAAAGAAGAAGGACTGCGAATTGCCTCACAGCTGCAAGCTAAGTATCACAGAACTGATAAGGGACTTGTACAAATTACCAGTTTGTTTGGAGACAAGCGCTCTTTACTATACCAAAAGAGAGCTTAGTTTAAGGGACTTTCCATTATAAAGAACATTGTTTTGAATTTTCAAACGTGTGTGTGTCTGAAATTTGTCCCTGTGAATTTTTGGGAGAAGTCTACCAGAGAGCCCGACAGAACAGATGCCATGTGGGGCTTTATAGGTTCATAACCAATACTTTAGTACATTTCACTACCTTAAAAAAAAAAGCCCACATTGCATTCAGCATCATAAATCAACATTGTCCACGGTCCAATAATTAATAGGAGTCTATTTTTCCCTCCTGCCCTGATTCATCATCATTGCATCACAAGTTGAACACTTCTTTTTTGTTGCCGTGTAATGGATAGCGTGTGTGGGCAGATCCTTTGGCTTTTGCCAACATACGCTGGCAACCCATGCCGCTGTTTTTAAGTAGGGAAGAAAACGGCTAAAGGCAGACGGAGCAGAGGTTAAAGGCAAGGGAGCTATCCGTTCAGCACCGGGTTGGTGCGCCTCGCTTGAAAACCGAATGTGTGCTCAGCAAGAAAACACAAAGTCTGTTTTCCGAGGACAAGTTGGTTGCACGCCTAGTAGAAGTGTCTGTGTGTGTTTGTGTTGGGGGAGAGCGGAGAGAAAGAAACAGCAACCTTCTGAGAAAACTGGAAGCAAAATCCAAATTGGCTTCACGTTTTGCAAGCTGGTATCCTCAGCTGCACTTTTGAATTAGCATGCAGTAAGAGAAGGACCATTTCTACATCAAAAGAGGAACAGCCATTAGTTGACCACTAAAAGGAAAATTAATCATCATCGGTCACTTGGCTGTACATTTATTGTTGCCTCGGGCTGTGGGTCTTGAAGCTGCTTTAGGATTTTCAACAGGGAGTTTTATATATATATATCTACAGCAGCACGAAGCTTACAACTTTAGCCTGATGATGGTGAATGTGATTTCACCGAAACATCGCATAGACACTCAAAATATTACACAGGGCAAAACCCGAACTCAGAACAATCTACATATATATATATATATATCAAGAATAGTCCTAAAAATGCGAGTTCCAGGTACATACGTGAATGATGAGGCAGCAGCCATCTCGATCACCGGAACATAGAAACTTTAATAAAACCACTTAGCTTTCGTTAGCGTGCTGCTAACTTCGTCAGAGTTTTAAAATGCCATGGGAGACAAACATCTTTATAAAGCAGACTGAGTAATGCTTTATAAAGATGTTTGTCTCCCACGGCATTTTAAAACTCTGACGAAGTTAGCAGCACGCTAACGAAAGCTAAGTGGTTTTATTAAAGTTTCTATGTTCCGGTGATCGAGATGGCTGCTGCCTCATCATTCACATATATAGATAGATAGATAGATAGATAGATAGATAGATAGATAGATAGATAGATAGAAAGAAAGAAAGAAAGAAAGAAAGAAATGTGGGATTTTCACACACCACAAAACTATGATTTATTTAACCATAGTAAATAATAGCTTATTTAGTAAATAAACTAAAATTGATTTGGTTTCCATCTCATACAAAACTCTGAGATGTCATTTATAGACCACATTGATCAGATTAATGCAACCCATTAAGCAAGCACCTTATGGTTTAGTATAGTATATTGATTTAGCTTGGAGTGGGGAAGAAGAGGAGGAAGATTAGATGTTTGTATTATGTCTACATCATTTACCTAGCATATATAGTTGGCCTTTGTATCCAGGTCCAACTTCGGTATAATAACAGTTAGAGAAAAGGATTTTTTTTCCCAGCATGTTATTTTAGTTTTGGGGTGTTGTTTTTTTTACTATGAATCTTACTAGACTTATCAAATAGAGGCCAGAAATTAACCTGTAAATGAAAACATATCAACTTTTTGACTGGTTGCTGTTCATAAGTGGCCTCTAGTGGTAGTAAAGAACAGTTCCAGATATAGGACATCCCAATTTTTGTGTTCATTTTTGTTATGGGGATGAAGGTTAGAAACCTGCCTCTTTCTCAGACAGCTTGTGTAAACGCTCACATTCTAATTCATTCATTCATTCATTACTTGGCTGCCCATCTTACCACAGGGTAACTCGGGGAGCTTCTAATATTAAAGAGATAATACCTATACCAGGGATGGCAAAGCTTTTTTTGCTTGGGTGCGTACGTTCGAAATAGCATGGGCATTTGTGTCTACACCCGTAATGCAATGCCCTGTGCTGACAATGAATTGTTGGCCCATAACCAGTAATGGGTAGCCAAAAATTTTACTGCCACACTGTGGGTGTGGCTTATTTTGTGGGTATGTCCTAATGGTCATGTGACTCAGTAGGAATGGCTTGCCAGCCATGTGACCAGGTAGGAGTGGCTTGAACAATCATCATCGTTCAAGTGAACTGTTAAGTCCTCAACGTACAACCTTACCAGTGTCGCGCGCTGGGGTGACAATTTGCTTCGTGTTTCCCGCGCTCTCCTTCCTGGGTCGCCCCCCCCACCTCAGGCTGGGTAGCTAGGCGAATGGGGGCTGCCAGAAGCATGAATGCTGCCAGCGCCACTTCCACCCATGCTTTCTGTTTGCACCTCAGGTAGGAGGTAGCCGTGTGAAGCTGGAGGGGAGCCGGGCAGGAGAGAGGGAAGCTCGTCCGAGGCCAGGAAGGAGGAAAGAGGAAAAAAGCAAGGAGCGCAGATGCAGCAGCAGCAGGGAAGAAAAGGAGAGCTGAGCCGAGACTGGTAATCCAGGAAGTGACAGTCGCCGATCAGCTGGAGCTGTGCACACATCTTCATTTCCGCCAGTGGAACTGCATTCCACCCTGTCCTGCCTGTTGCCCACCCCGGCCCATAACCATCATTAATGACACAGTAGCACAATGGTTACCATAACTGGGTTTTTTTAAATGCAATGGAAATGTCTTTTAATTACTATCTTTCTTTCACTGGGTTACCAGTTTTGCTCTTGGGCTTTAAAAAAATAAGTCTAACAAGATATTGTTTCTTCGTTTCACCATTTTTTGAAAGAAAGGGGTTACATTCCTTCTGGATTTCACGTAGACTGGAGCAATGATAAAATAATGTAAACTGACCAGTAATGGGCAGCCAATTTTTTTTACTGCCACACTGTGGGTGTGGCTTATTTTGGGGGTGTGGCTTGATGGTCATGTGACTGGGTAGGAGTGGCTTGCCGGCCATATGACCAGGTGGGAGTAGCTTGAATGATCATCATCGTGCAAGTGGACTCTTAAATCCTCAACTTACAAACTCACCAGTGTCGCTCTCTAGGGTGACAATTTGCTTCGCGTTTCACCCGCTCTCCATCCTGGGTCGCCCCCTGCCTCACGCTGGGTAGCTAGGCAAATGGGTGCTGTTGTATCTTGAAATGGCTACCTTGTATTTCCTGTAGATAGTTTGTTCCGTCTTCCAGCGCTGTCTGAGCTAAAGCAGGAAGTCGCTCCTGATTGGCTCAGATGCGGCTGGCTCTTGCTTTGGCGGGAGCCGCAAAAGTATAAAAGAAGTGGTTTCTCCAAGCAGAGTCAGTCGGTACTAGCTGAATTGTCACTTGCCTTGCTGAGCTGTCACTTGTTCTCTGAGCTGAATAAAAGGTACCGATTTGTTTGAACCCTGTCTGTGGGTCTACTTCACTGGCGACGACGAACGGAAGAAACCTCGCGTGCAACATGAGCAACGTCCAGATCGGCCGGGCTCCAGAATTCTTCGACCCCGAAAAAACGTCCTGGGACGAATACCTGGCTACCTTCGAGATCTTCCTCGAGGCGGCAGGAATACAGGACGCCGACGCCGATCGCAGACGGGCTATTTTCTTAAATTACTGCGGCCCAGAAATCTGTGGCCTTGCCCAGACTCTCACCGACCCGCAGCCAGCAAGAACCGTCGCTTGGGACGTCCTACAAGCCAAGCTAGCGAGCCACTTCAAGCCGACCAAACCAGCCATGGTTTTTCGGCATCAGTTCTCCATGATGGCTCAGAAGGAAACAGAATCAACCAGTTTACAACGCGACTTCGGACGGTACTTGCACAATGCAAGTTTAAAGACCCGGAAGCTCGCCTCACCGATGCCTTGGTTTTCGGCATGAGAAGCGCCACGGTGAGGAACAAACTCCTCACCGAAGACGAACCGACTCTACAAACCGTGATTAAACTAGCGCAAACCGCAGAAGCCGCCGACGCAGCGGCTAAGAAATTAAAAGAACACGGAAGGCGAGAACTCATCGCCAAGATTGACTCCGCGTCTCCCCGCGCCGAGGGATCAGACGACCTCAGCCAACCAGCTCACAACGTGGACAACTGCTTCCTGGTACAAGACCAGCCAAGACACCACAGAGCTACTCACCCCCCAGCCCCCTGCGCCGGCTGCCGAGGGAACCACCAGCGCCATCGATGCCCCTTCCGGGACGCCACATGCCACCGCTGCAACCGTCGAGGCCACATCGCCATCGCATGCAGAGCATCGGCACCAGAGGAAACATTATCCACACCGCACCACCAACGGCCACAAAACCAAACGCCCCAGCCGCGAGAAAACCGACCGTTCCGCTATTCGGGTCAAAGGAACTACTCAGCCGCTAACCGCGACTACTCAAGAGGTAACACTCAATTTTCCGTGAATAACACGGCAACCAAAAAAGGGGGCAAAATTGTTATCTCGCTGTTACTTAACAACCAACCATGCTCGATGGAGCTTGATACAGGGTCTAAGTATACCATTATGCCATGGGAGAAGTTTAAACTGTATATGCCTAACCTGTCTAAATCTGATCTAAGGCAAACCTCTTTAGTAATCAGAGATTTTCAAGGGGGGGTAATCTCGGTCCTGGGAACAGCAAATGTACCTATTGTATTCAAGAATGTCAAATGTACCCTACCCATGCTCATTGTCACAGGGGCTAAGCACTCTCTCCTGGGTTTGGCTTGGATGGAACCTTTGGGGATTGAAATTTCTGGTGTTTGTACTGTAAACTGTGATAATATGCCTAACTTCGTGCAAGAGTTCCCTGAAGTGTTCAGCCCCACCTTGGGATCGTATAAGGGGCCCCCTATATCATTTTCTATTGACCCCAAGGTCCCACCAGTCCGGCTCAAACCTCGCAGGGTACCCCTCCCGCTTCTCCCCAAGCTAGACCTGCAGCTAGATAAACTTATAAGCCAAGGTATTTTGGTCCCTGTGGAACAAGGGCCATGGGAAACGCCCATAGTTACGCCTCTAAAGCCAGATGGTTCTTTAAGGGTTTGCGCTGACTATAAATCCACCCTTAATAAGGCTCTCCAACATCACCCCTACCCCATCCCGGTGGTACAACAACTCCTACACTCCCTGGGGGAAGGGAAAAGGTTTGCAAAAATCGACCTCGCGCAGGCTTACCAGCAGCTTCCGGTCGATGAACAAACAGCAAACGCACAAACGATTGTAACACACAGGGGGGCTTTCAAATGCACAAGGTTACAGTTTGGGGTAAGAATAGCCCCAGGGATATTCCAGAGTATTATGGAACGCCTATTGTCAGGGGTAAATGGGGCCATCCCATATTTTGATGACATCTTAATTGCAGGGGAAAACCAAGAACAAGTAAACAAAAGAATAAGGGAAGTACTTAAGAGGTTACTGGATAAAGGCTTAAGGATCAAGCCTGACAAATGTGTCTGGGGAACCAACAGTATAGAATTCCTGGGATATAAAGTGGACAAAGAAGGTATCCACCCCACAACAGAGAAACTGAGGGCCATTAGGGAAGCCCCAGAGCCACAAGATAAGAATGAACTGCAGGCATTTTTAGGCCTCCTTAATTTTTATTCCGTTTTTTTGAAGCAGAAGGCAACAGTAGCAGAGCCTCTACATCGTTTACTCCAGAAGGAAACCCGTTGGACCTGGGGGAAAACTGAACGTGAAGCCTTTTTCCAAGTAAAGCAATTATTAACTTCTAAAAGTGTGGTAGTCCAATACAGTACTTCACTACCCATTAGGCTCACGTGCGACGCTTCACCGTACGGCGTAGGAGGAGTCCTAGCTCACGTTCTGCCTAATAATACAGAGGCCCCAATCGCATTCTTTTCCAGAACCATGACCAGCACAGAGAGGAATTATAGCCAGTTAGATAAAGAGGCTCTAGCTTTAGTGGCAGGGGTGAAGAAATTTCACAATTACATTTTTGGAAGAAGTTTTGAATTGGTTACAGACCACAAGCCCTTACTAGGCCTGCTAGCCCCCAACAAGCCCACTCCGCCATTTATGTCTCCAAGACTGATCAGGTGGGCCCTTTTCCTCTCAGGGTACCAGTATGAACTCACCCACAAGGGGGGGGAAGGAAATCAATCATGCAGATGGCCTCAGTAGGTGCCCCATAACAGACTTAGTGGAGGACCCTGCTCCTTCCACAGATGTATTAATGATAGAGCTCGAGGATAACCCACTAACCACGGCCAAAGAGGTAGCTGCACACACGCAGCAAGATCAAATCCTTAAACAAGTGGTCAACTGTGTACTTAAGGGATGGCAAAATGACTCTGTGAAACCTGAATTGTATGATTTCAAAACCAAAAGACTTGAGTTATCATATGTAAAGGGTTGCCTGCTGTGGGGAGATAGAGTGATCATCCCCAAAAGCCTAAGGGTAAAGGTACTCAAAATGTTACATGTGGGCCATCCTGGGATTGTCAGGATGAAGAGCCTAGCAAGAGGGCATTTATGGTGGCCAGGTTTGGATGCTGATATTGAAAACTGGGTATCAAAGTGTGACCCATGCCAAGAATCACGGCCCAATCCCCCCAAAACAACTCCAGCAGAGTGGGAGCAGCCTGCTGGGCCTTGGTCAAGAATCCACATTGACTTTGCTGGTCCAGTGGGATCCCAGTATTTCCTAATAGTGGTTGATGCGTTCTCCAAATGGGTGGAAATAATAGCAATGAACAACATAACCACAAGTGCCACCATCAAGGTATTGAGTAGACTGTTTGCCACCCATGGTTGCCCGGATATCTTAGTGTCTGACAATGGGCCACAGCTAACAGCCAGGCAATTCGAATTGTTCCTAGACGGCCTAGGGGTCAGGCATGCCCTCATCTCGCCTTACTCGCCATGGGCTAATGGCTTGGCAGAACGTTACGTTCGTGTGGCAAAGGAGGCATTGCGCAGGTCAGGCCCTGGGGATGTACAACAAAACTTGGACCAATTCTTGCTCACCCAACACATCACCCCTAACTCTCACACACATGTAAGCCCTGCAGAGTTATTAATGGGAAGAAAATTAAGGTCACCACTAGATAGGTTGAACCCAAGATTCTGTGTTAATAATCAAATGTTTGTAAAACCTGAAAGAGAAATGTACTTGGGACAAAATGTATATGTAAAAAATTTTGATGGAGGTGTAAACTGGATGAAGGGAATTGTTGTTAAACAAAATGCACCAAAGACTTATATGGTAAAACTAGAGGATGGTCGACTGTGGAAACGACACATCGACCACATTCGGAAACGAACAGAAAATCCTTTGCCACAAACCGCTGACATGGACTCTCCCCCTTCAACAGACTTTAACACATTGCCCGAATTAAGAGACACGCAAAGGAACTTATCGGGCCAGGGAGAGCCATCCAGCGACGCCGAGCCATCCTCCTCCTCCGAGGTCCTCGTTGGGCCCGCCAGGCCAAGTCCACTGCACCGGGAGAACAACGGCGAGCCATCCTCCACAGTCGGTGTCGAAGGAGAAATTGAACTGCGCAGGTCAGAGCGAGCTTCACGGAGACCCCACCGATTGGACGACTTTGTCACATGGCTATCGTGATGGATGTGTCCAACTATGAGGGGAGGGGTGTTGTATCTTGAAATGGCTACCTTGTATTTCCTGTAGATAGTTTGTTCCGTCTTCCAGCGCTGTCTGAGCTAAAGCAGGAAGTCGCTCCTGATTGGCTCAGACGCGGCTGGCTCTTGCTTTGGCGGGAGCCGCAAAAGTATAAAAGAAGCGGTTTCTCCAAGCAGAGTCAGTCGGTACTAGCTGAATTGTCACTTGCCTTGCTGAGCTGTCACTTGTTCTCTGAGCTGAATAAAAGGTACCGATTTGTTTGAACCCTGTCTGTGGGTCTACTTCAGGTGCCAATCAGCTGCTGAGAAAAGAGGGGGGAGGAAATAGGCCCCCTGCAACTCCTGCCGGTGCTGGTCTCCCTGCCGCTTTCCAAGGAGGAGAAGGATGGGAGGGGGGATCGTCAGCTCAAGCTGGGCACACAGCTTCATTTCCTCTGGTGGAACTGCGTTCCACCCTGTCCTGCCTGCTGCTACTGACCTAAATAGATCAGTGTTTTTCAACCAGTGTGCCGTGGCACACTAGTGTGCCGCGAGACACGGTCAGGTGTGCTGCGAAGAAGGAAGCTCAGGTTCTCATCTCACAACTTCTTCCTGAGAGAGAGAGAGAGAGAAAGAGAGTGAGAGAGAGAAAGAAAGAGTGAGAGAAAGAGAGAAAGAAAGCAAGAAAGAGAAAAGAGAGAGAAGAGCGAGAAATAAAGAGAGAGAGAAAGAGAGAGAGAGAAAGCAAGAGTGAGAGAAAGCAAGCAAGAGAGAGATAGAAAGAAAGAAAGAAAGAAAGAAAGAAAGAGAGAGAGAAAAAGGAGAGGAAGGGAGAGAGAGAGAGAGAGAGAAATTAGCAAAGGGGGAGGAAAAAAGAGAAAGGAGGAAATGATTGAGACAGAGAATGAGAGGAAAGAGAGAGAAACAAAAGAGAGAAAGAGAGAGAAGTGACTCTTGATTTAAAACATATGATAAAAACACCCAAAAACTAAGAGAGAAAACCCCCCAGCCCTCACCTGTTTTTGGAAATGGTTCAAGAGTATGTATACACACACACACACACACACACACACACACACACACACGAGGGGGAGGAGACAGGGATGGAAAAAGAGAGGAGAGTGTCTTAGAGTGTCGTTTTGTGTCCTTTTGGTTGGTGGCGTGCCCCAGGATTTTGTAAATGTAAAAAACGTGCCGCGGCTCAAAAAAGGTTGAAAATAACTGAAATAGATAACTCAGAAAAAAAAACTTATCAACATGACTCACAGAACAGCCCAAGTACATATTCCAGTAGATAGAAATTCCCTGAGAATAGGCTCCAGCATGAGTCCGAAACTTCAGAAGATTAAATCTCCAGTCCTGGTGGCTGACCAAAATTCGATCTCTCAATAAAAATTATGCCTAAACCAGCAACTTTCTATTCACAAGGCACATGTTCCTCCTATTTGTAGCATTAACTGATATAGCATTAGAAACCAAAAGGGTGGTAAGAAACGAATATGTATTTTAAAGCATGATACTTCGTTTGCAAGTATGTGCGTTTTGATGCTTTAACTTTACATATGAATTTTAACTTTGCACAAGTACATTTTATACAAAAGTTAAGTCTAGGAAGACTTATCCATATGAAGTAAATAATCAATAGAATAGAATAGAATAGACTTCTTTATTGGCTTAGTGTGTGTTGTGGTTAGCTCTGGCCCAGCTCCTGCCCCAAGGACTGTGGATGTGGGGGAGACATCCACATGCTGCAGGCCTGTTTTGCCCCCGGTGGAATCTGCTGATGAAGGCTCCTCTGACCAAGAAGACATGAGTGACAGGGAGGAGGAGAGTGTGGCAGACAGCTCAGAAGGAGATCAATTATCTAGCTCCTCCTTGGATTCAGAACAAGAGTTAATGATACAGCCACGCATGCGGAGAGCAATGCATAGGCAACAACAACTGAGAGATTATTATCAAAGAAAATGAGGCCACCTGTGGTTGGGTGGGGCTGTGGTAATTAGTGAGGCTGCTATAAACAGCAGCCTGTGGGTTTGGCCATTGTGGAGGATTATCTGATCTTTGTGTTTCGTGACTGCTTTACTGACTTGGACCTTTTGTGTGCTGATTTCCCCCCGCTTTGAAACGAAACCAGGGCAAAGCATGTTTGAACAAAGGACTGTGAATTGCCTCACAGCTGCAAGCTAAGTATCACAGAACTGATAAGGGACTTGTACAAATTACCAGTTTGTTTGGAGACAAGTGCTCTTTGCTATCCCAAAAGAGGGCTTTGTTTAAGTGAATTTTCATTATAAAGAACATTGTTTTGAATTTTCAAACGTGTGTGTGTGTCTGAAATTGTATCTGTGCATTTTTGGGAGGATTCTACCAGAGAGCCCGACAGAACAGTGTGATTGGACACAGAAGGAATTTGTCTTGGTGCATATGCTTTATACTTTATTAAAACAAAACGGTGGGAGGACATAGTGGTAAGGTTGTCTAACGGTAGGACATCTTAACCTTCTTTCCATACTAGATAACTTGAAATCTGGTACCATAGCTGCTCAGTCTAAAATCCATTTTCTTCAATTGGCTTAGAGTTTGAGCAGAAGATGGGAGCACATTAAGCATCTGGTTCACATATGCTTTAAGATGAATCAAATCTCAGTTGCTGCCTAAGAAACAGCACTTCCAAAGGAACAAACATTTAAAAGGATTATAAGCAACAATAAAGCAAAGACAGCAAAGAACGAAGTGTTGACTAGGGTGCTTTCAGAATAGAACGTTCTATCTATTCAACATTCAGATCCAAGGAGATGGTGTTAAAACATAACAGATCTTAAGTTCTTTAACTTTATAGGAAAAACAAAGATGCTAGATAGGGATACCTGGCTTGGTACCAGTACATGTAACAACATTTAGAAGTCTTTGTGGACCATCAGTTGAAATGTACAAGCAGTGTTGTACAGCAGCTATTAAGGCTAGTGAGATATTGGGCTGCAATAACATCCAGATCACGAGAAGTAATATTTCTACTATATACTACATCTGGAATACCTGCATTTATTTCTAAGCACCTCACTTTGAAAGGGCCATGGAGAAAATTACAGGCAAACTAACAGAATTATGAGTTTTCTGGAAATTAAGTCCCATGAAGTTGTTTCAGGAGCTGGCCATTTTAGGATGCACTGTGGTTCTCCCTGTTGAATATTCATTAGCCGTATGTAAATAGTTGAAGTATTAACGTTTGAATATGATTGGTTGCAAATTGACCTGGAATTTTAAGTTATCGTCAGTTGGGTTTTTGTTGCAACGTAATGTCCAGGCTACTGCTGTAAGACACTATTGTTGCCCCGTTTGGCTTTTAGCAGATGGAAATTCCTGTGTATTGCTGAAGGGCCGTACTCAGGTTTAACCTATGCTAAAGTCCAGACGATCCCTAACCTAAGCACATTCCACAAAAGGCATGGTTCGGCAAATTCCTCACTCACTCACCTGTAGTGTTGTACCTTTCCAATTGGATGAACTTTGCTGCAGTATTGTACAATCATTTTGTATTGGACCTGGCTTGTCACATGTATCCTATCCTCTAGATCAGTGTTTCCCAACCTTGACAACTTGAAGATATCTGGACTTCAACTCCCGGGATTCCCCGTTGGCTGGCTGGGGAATCCTGGGAGTTGAAGTTCAGATATCTTCAAGTTGCCAAGGTTGGGAAACACTGATCTAGATGTTTGTTTATAATAAAAGGAGCTCCCTTGACCTTAATCAGGGTCGTCTCACCTTGAACAAATTCATGTCTGTGCCTTCTGATTTGGAGAACCCCGAGGCGACCCACTAGGAGCGGGGGAATGTCTGCAGGTTTTGAGCGGGAAGAAACAAAGTACAGTAGCCCCTCACCTATTGCTGGTGTTACGTTCCAGACCTGGCCGCGATAGGTGAAATCCGCGATGGGGAATTTATTGACTGATAGTACTTATTTAAGTATTTATATTGTAATTGTTTGGTAAGTTTTCATTGTTTTAAGTGTTTATAAACCATTCCCACACAGTATTTATTTTAGATACAGTATTTAAATACAGTATTTACAATTTTAGATTTATTTATTTTTTTGAAAAACCTGCCGATCGAGTTCGGTGGGCTGTTTAAATCTGCCAATCGACTTCCTCAGAAACCCGCGATGAAGTGAAGCCGCAGTAGGTGAAGCGCGCTATAGCGAGGGACTACTGTATAAAAGCTGTAACCAGAACGTTAGTTCAGTTAGCGCCTGAGTTCCTAGCGTTTAGAGCAACATTGTGTTTCAGAACTGCTTGAGAATAAAGAAACTGTTAACCACTCGTGAAGCCTCGTTCTTTTCACTCCCCTCACTGTTTATTTATTTATTAAAACTTTGAACTGTATGAAAACCCTTCTGATTCATACATTTTATGATTCTATGGAAGGAAAAGTAGAAATATTACAGAATTGTAGTTTGAATAGATATTTTCTTTGTCTTAACAAACCGTTGCTGTTTTCTGACAGCCATTTATTTTTTGTTCAATGGATTTAAATTTATTTAAATTAAAACAACCATCTACAAATCTTTCAAACCAGGTAACTTAATAGCGCTAGTTGTGCAAAATAGCTCAGGCATCAAGTACTGTAACAAGTTCTCTTTAAATACTTCTAATAACAATATAGAGTTGAAACGATGGGGTAAAATGCACAGTGATGTTTTGTTAAAACACATTATGTGAAAAAAATATTGGAATTGTTTCTAATTCCAGTAAGAGATTATGGGCATCTGAAGTGAGGATTGAAAATTGGAAATGCATTTGGCTTTCAGCCCAGCCTAAATGTAACCTCTTCCAAACTATTTTTTTACCAGCTATATTTAAGGAGAGGACGAATGCTGATGAAAGAAAAACACTATACAGTAGTACCTCTACCTAAGAACGCCTCTACTTACGAACTTTTCAAGATAAAACCGGGTGTTCAAGATTTTTTTGCCTCTTCTCAAGAACCATTTTCCACTTACAAACCAGAGCCTCCGAAACTGTAACCAGAAAAGCAGGGAAAAACCTCCATGGGGCCTCTCTAGGAATCTCCTGGGAGGAAACAGGGCCTGAAAAGACAGTGAGAAACCTCTGTGGGGCCTCTCTAGGAATCACCTGGGAGGAAACAGGACTTGAAAAGGTAGGGAGAAGCCTCTGTGGGGCCTCTCTAGGAATCTCCTGGGAGGAAACAGGGCCAGAAAAGGCAAGGAGAAGCCTCCGTGGGGCCTCTCTAGGAATCTCCTGGGAGGAAACAGGGCCAGAAAAGGCAAGGAGAAACCCCCGTGGGGCCTCTCTAGGAATCTCCTGGGAGGAAACAGGGCCTCCACTCTCCCTGTGGTTTCCCCAATCGCATGCATTATTTGCTTTTACATTGATTCCTATGGGAAAAATTGCTTCTTCTTACAAACTTTTCTACTTAAGAACCTGGTCTTGGAACGAATTAAGTTCATAAGTAGAGGTACCACTGTACTATAGTACCAATCATCAAACGTTCAATTGGATAAACCTTCAGGGCCATGTCTCTTAGAACCAGACAAAACAAGGGAGAGAAAGGACACAATGTGCCTTGCATTTTAATGCTCTACAAAGACAGAGTGAGAAGAAAAGAGCTTTGAGCAATTAATTCCATGTAGTGGGATAGCTTCCTCGAAAAACAACAACAAAGTACATTGGTATCTGGGTACTCAACTTCTTTGAAACTCATCGAATGTTCAACACATTTGCACAAGAAAATTTTGTCCCATACTTGTCGTTTGTTTGCACACAGGCTACAACTTGTCGGTGTTGGTTGCCTCATAACATGCTACCCTTTCCACCAGAAACAAAGGATGACACTAGATAGATTGATTGTAATGTATGCATGGGTTTTTTAAAAGGTTATTATCATTTTTATTATATTGTTGATTTTATTGTTGCATTTTTACTGTGTTCTTCTTATTATTGTATTTATGACTGTTGGTAGCCGCTCTGAATCCATTTTGGAATGAGTGACATATAAATACAATAAATAAATTAAATAAATTACGATGCAGTCTTACATTAAGTTCTATGGTCATTTTGTATATTTTTGCATTTTTTAATCACTATAGGTAAAGTGAAGTTTTTATTTTAATTAATCTAAGTATTCATTAATTTTTAAGTTTATTTCTCATGTAAAGTAATGATACACAACCCTATATTTTCACCAATCAATCAATTCAATTTTATTTGATTAGTCAATTGACCATATCAAAGTAGAAATAGTGACCACACCCAGCAACGGGGCAGAGAACTGATGCTCTGAGGGTCTTCCATTTATGTTTTTAATTGATTTAACTAATTTTAATTGATTGTATTGTATTATATTGCTTAATATTGTATGCCGCCTGGATTCCGCTAGGAGTTGGGTGGCTTAAAAATTAAATTAAATTAACTTAAATTAAATTAACAGGGTTCAATCTTCTCTGCATCCATTTTACATTTAAATTCTTAAATAGAATCTTTATATTTTAAAGTTATTGTACACTACAAGAAGTCTCTGAGGGAGACAAATGATTCAAAAATGTGAAAAGCAAACAAATAAATAGTCTGGAAAGTTGTAAGTTGCTTTTGCAACTGTGCATTGACTTGTCAAACTCTATTTTATTTACTATTTTATTTATTCGGGTTTTTTATGCCGCCCTTCTCCTTAGACTAAGGGTGGCTTACAACATGTTAGCAATAGCACTTTTTAACAGAGCCAGCATATTGCCCCCACAATCTGGGTCCTCATTTTACCCACCTTGGAAGGATGGAAGGCTGAGTCAACCTCGAGCCGGTGATGAGATTTGAACTGCTGATCTGCAGATCTAGCAGCCAGCTTTAGTGGCCTGCAGTACTGCACTCTACCCACTGTTCCACCCCGGCTCATATTGTAAACTAGGTTTCACAAAACAGAAAGGGAAGAAAGAGAAGTCAGAGATGGAGCCCTGCAGAGACAGTCTATTCCCTAAAGCAGGAGTCTCCAACCTTGGCAACTTTAAGCCTGGTGGACTTCAACTCCCAGAATTCTCCAGCCAGCATAACTGGCTGGAGAATTCTGGGAGTTGAAATCCACCAGGTTTAAAGTGGCTAAGGTTGGAGACCCCTGCTCTAAAACACCTGAGGGTAGAACAAGAGGCAATGGACGGAAGCTAATCAAGGAGAGAACCAACGTAGAACTTAGGAGAAATTTCTTGAAGGTTAGAACAATTTATCAGTGGAGTGACTTGCCTCCAAAAGTTGTGGGTGCTCCAATACTGGAGGTTTTAAAGAAGAGATTGAACATCCATTTGTCCAATGGTTTGTCCAACAATTCATCCAACCCAAATGGTTTTGCATTGAACTAGAAGACCTCCAAAGTCCCTTGAAGTTATATTGTTACTGGAGTGCATCTGTAGAATAGAATAGAATAGAATAGAATAGAAATTTATTGGCCAAGTATGATTGGACAGACAAGGAATTTATTTTGGTGCATATGCTCTCAGCGTACATAAAAGAAAAAGATACATTTGTCAAGAATCATGTGGTACAACACTTAATGATTGTCATAGGGGTCAAATAAACAATGAAGAAACAATCAATATTAATAAAAATCTTCGGATACTAGCGACAAGTTACAGTCATACAGTCCTAAGTGGGAGGAAAAGGATGATAGGAATGATGAGAAAAAACTAGTAGAAATAGACGTGCAGATTTAGTAAAAAGTCTGACAGTGTTGAGGGAATTATTTGTTTAGTAGAGTGATGACGTTCAGGGAAAAAAACTGTTCTTGTGTCTAGTTGTCTTGGTGTGCAGTGCTCTGTAGCGACATTTTGAGGGTAGGAGTTGAAACAGTTTGTGTCCAGGATCTTGCTGTTTCCATTGGAATAATGGATACAGCATAAAAATGCAAACTGTTTGGGATATATAAATGAGCGTATTTGAAAATTCCACCCAGAATATGCTGAAGGCATGCAGCCCTCCTTCAGTGGGTCGACCTCTAGGGAGACACAGCATGCCATGATTGCCACATCAGAATGAAGCGACAGAGAAAGTTTTCTCGATGAGGTGACCTCTGTTAAATCAGGATCACTCTTTTTATTGTATTTCACTCTTCTGACATGTGGTACAGAATAACCAATTCGCGAACGCCACATACATTAAGCCATCCTCCAACTACCATTCACTCTTGCACCATATAAGGCAAGCTTCTCATGACTTCCCTATAGGTAATTAACGGAAGCTCCATTCTTTTGCCTTTTCCTGGATAGGAATGAGAGTGAGGCGTATTTCCTTATATGGAAGTTAGCTATAGGTTTTCTTCATATTGCATACCAAGTTAAATGCTTTCCCCCGTGGTCATAGATTCTGCAGAATGCTTACTCAGCCTGGACTTTGCTGCCTTTCCATAGAGGAAGAATTAAGGTTTTATACAGCACACAATTGGGCTAAAATATCACCCTCCAGTAATATTCCATTCCAAATTTCAATGCTTAAAAACCTATGATTACAACAATACAGTGGTCCCTCGATTTCCGCGGGTTCGAACTTCGCGGATAGCCTGTACCACGGTTTTTCAAAAAATATTAATTAAAAAATAATTCGCGTTTTTTTTCCTATACCACGTTTTTTTCCATCTGATGAGGTCATACGTCATTGCCAAACTAATAATTTTTGCAAATAAATAACAACAACAAAAATTATTGTTAATAAATAATTATGTTTATAAATATCAGGATCACTAATCAATGGTGAGTACCAGTGATAATGGTGAGTAAATGGTTGTTAAGGGAATGGGAAATGGTAATTTAGGAGTTTAAAGTGTTAAGGGAAGGCTTGTGATACGGTCCATAGCCAAAAATGGTGTATTTACTTCCGCATCTCTACTTCGCGGAAATTTGACTTTCGCGGGCGGTCTTGGAACGCATCCCCCGCGGAAATTGAGGGAACACTGTATACTTTGTGCAAAAACAGAGTATTTTCCTTCTTCAAGGTCTTCAAGGGCAATGGAAGCCTTGCAAAAACCTGTTATCAAACATCCCTATTTCCAGCCGCCAAGAAATGGAAGACAACCATGAATTTCCCATCTGCTGAATTTCTTCTCATCACTCCAGGCGAAATTTGACTCATCAGAAGCTATAAGGAAGGAAACAGTTGCAGAGCCCGTTCTACAACTTTAAAGATGAGTCTTCTGGCATGAGTTATAATGCTGTGTGCAGTTGGTACATTTGAATCAATAGTGTTTAGAAAAAGCAGTACATTTTTAGAAGAAAAAACAAACAGTTCATAAAAGTGGTCTGAAAAACCCCAAAACAAAAATAGCCTGGAGGTAAAAAAAACCCAAATAAAACGCAAAACTAAACACGATAATGACCCAATGCTTCATGCAATGCATAGCTGAGCTGCAGTGAGAGCAACATCTCTGCTGTGGAACTTATTTTGTGACCTTGACAAGTAAATGCGATTTCAGCCTAATTTACCATGCTGTACTGAGATAAAATGAAAAGGGAAGAAGCATGCATATATTCCCAAGCTCCTGAAACCTGGGTGGCAAATATACATGTAATTAGGGGTGGGCAGCAGGCAGGATGGGGTGGAACGCAGTTCCACCGGTGGAAATGAAGATGCGTGCACAGCTCCAGCTGATCAGCGGCTGTCATAGAAACATAGAAGACTGACGGCAGAAAAAGACCTCATGGTCCATCTAATCTGCCCTTATACTATTTTTTGTATTTTATCTTAGGATGGATCTATGTTTATCCCAGGCATGTTTAAATTCAGTTACTTACTTCAAGGTTCAACTACTGTAATGCTCTCTACATGGGGCTACCTTTGAAAAGTGTTCGGAAACTTCAGATCATGCAGAATGCAGCTGCGAGAGCAATCATGGGCTTCCCTAGGTATGCCCATGTTACACCAACACTCCGCAGTCTGCATTGGTTGCCGATCAATTTCCTGTCACAATTCAAAGTGTTGGTTACCTATAAAGCCCTTCATGGCATCGGACCAGAATATCTCCAGGACCGCCTTCTGCCGCATAAATCCCAGCGACCGATTAGGTCCCACAGAGTTGGCCTTCTCCGGGTCCCGTCGACTAAACAATGTCGTCTGGTGGGTCCCAGGGGAAGAACCTTCTCTGTGGCGGCCCCGACTCTCTGTCCCCTTGTCCCCTTGTTCTTGTGTTCACTTTCCTATTAAAAACACTTCCCTCCTGAACCTTATTTAACCCTAACATATTTAAATGTTTCGATCATGTCCCCCCTTTTCCTTTGTCCTTCAGACTATACAGATTGAGTTCATTAAGTCTTTCCTGATATGTTTTATGCTTAAGACCTTCCACCATTCTTGTAGCCCGTCTTTGGACTTGTTCAATTTTGTCAATATCTTTTTGTAGGTGAGGTTTCCAGAACTGAACACAGTATATTCCAAATGTGGTCTCACCAGCGCTCTATATAGCGGGGTCACAATCTCCCTCTTCCTGCTTGTTATATCTCTAGCTATGCAGCCAAGCATCCTACTTGCTTTTCCTACCGCCTACCGTCACTTCCTGGATTACTGGTCTCCGCTCGGCTCTCCTTTTTCCCCCTGCTGCTGCTGCTGCTGTGTCTGCACTCCTTGCTTTTTTCCTCTTTCCTCCTTCCTGGCCTCGGTTGAACTTCCCTCTCTCCTGCCCGGATCCCCTCCATCCTCATGCAGCCACCTCCTGCCTGAGGTGCAAGCAGAAGGCGTGGGTGGAAGTGGCGCTGGAAGCATTTATGTTTCTGGCAGCACCCATTTGCCTAGCTACCCAGCCTGAGGCGGGGGGGGGCAACTCAGAAAGAAGAGCGTGGGAAACGCGAAGCAAATTGTCACCCCGGCGAGCGACACTGGTAAGGTTGTAAGTCGAGGACTTAACAGTTCACTTGAACGATGATTGTTCAAGCCACTCCCACCTGATCTCATGGCCGGCAAGCCACTCCTACCCAGTCACATGACCAGTAAGCCACACCCACAAAACAAGCCACATGCACAGTGTGGCAGGAAAAATTTTGGCTGCCCATTACTGCATGTAATAAACAAACATGGAGCTATGGTCCACATTTTCACACCTAAGAGGTCATTCCACACTGGGACAGGGGTAAAATCTAACTGGTTCACCCCTGTTCAGGTATGGTTTGGAGAATGCAGAACCGGTAGCAGCGGCAGCATGAGTCTCTGCCCATCAGCCCGGACATCGCCTTGCACAGAGAATAAAAAAGTCCACACAATGGTGGCACATGTGAAGGATGCGTACGCAAACACATAGTTCTGAACCGGTAACTTAATTTAATTTGACTTCTATGCCGCTCAATCCTCTTGTAACTTTGATTGGTCACTAAATGAACTCTTGTAAGTCGAGGACTACCTGTATACATACAAATATGTATTAGATCACGGGTGTCAAACTTGTTGCATCATGTTGCCATCACGTGTTGTATCGCGGTGTTTTTTCCCTTTGTGGAGCTGAGGTGGACACGGCCTGCACATGACGCAGCGTGGCCTGCACATGATGCATCCAGCCCGTAGGTTGCCATGGGTGTGGCCTGTATGCGACACATCTGGCCCGCAGGCCGCCAGCTTGAAACCACTGTATTAGACTATTTGATTTTGTTTGCAATGGGCAAGAGGCCCAGGACAGCAGTAGGCCCGCCTCTGATCCTTGTCACTCATTTAGCATCACTCAAGGAGCATGTGTAGCTTAAGGGATGCTACGGACATAAGCAACTTTTGGTCCTCCATGACTGTGTAACCATGATATATGTCCTCCGAATCAAGAGGTGATCTTTATGGGTTAAAACAGCATCTCAAATGTGATCGAATAAATAAATTTTAAAAATTCGATTCCATGAAGGGGGACTAGAACTCACAATCTCCTAGTTTCTAGGCCTTAACCATCACATCAGATTGACTCTGTTTAAATTTTACCAGCAATCAGGAATCATTTCACCAAATGAAAACGGTCCAGTTCTGAAAACAGTATTTATACGCTACTGGAAAAAGACTTGAGTGTCCAACGTTAAAAATTGGCTTAATGAAATCTGTAAACCCCCAGGCTTTGAGTTTGACTCATCCTAGAGAAGAGACAATGGAAGAACGAAGACGTTCTTGGAAAAAAGGTAAGAAATAAAAGCAGAATCACAGCAGATGGCACCAGCTAGTCAACTTTGGCTGATGTTACAAGAAACAAGCA